>NC_091627.1:78640661-79240661 GCF_027580195.1 Bos mutus | reverse complement strand
GTAAACAGGATGTGAGAGCTCTTCTTTGATGATGGCAAACCTCTGAACATTCAACAGTCACCCTGGCTACACAGAACCCAGAAACAACGTGCTGGTTCTGTCTCAGGCCCAGCAGGGAAATGGAGAAGGAACTGGCAACCCACTGCAGTATTCTTGCCTGAGGAATCCCATGGACAGAGGTGCCTGGCAGGCTACAGTCCATGGTGTAGCAAGAGTCGGACACACTGAAGTGACTTAGCATATACGCAGTAGGGAAAAATGAAAAGATATGTTCCCTTCACTTAGAACTATAGAAAGTTTCTAACTTTCAAACTCATTCTATGAGGCCACCATCACCCTAATACCAAAACCTGACAAAGATGCTACAAAAAAGAAAACTACAGGCCAATATCACTGATGAACATAGATGCAAAAATCCTTAACAAAATTCTAGCAAACAGGATCCAACAACATATTAAAAAGATCATACATCATGACCAAGTGGGCTTTACCCCAGGGATGCAAGGATTCTTCAATATCCACAAATCAATCAATGTAATATACCACATTAACAAATTAAAGATAAAAACCATATGATTATCTCAATAGATGCAGAGAAAGCCTTTGACAAAATTCAACATACATTTATGATAAAAGCCCTCCAGAAAGCAGGAATAGAAGGAACATAACTCAACATAATAAAAGTTATATATGACAAACCCACAGCAAACATTATCCTCAATGGTGAAAAATTGAAAGCATTTCCCCTAACGTCAGAAACAAGACAAGGGTGCCCACTCTCACCACTACTATTCAATATAGTTTTGGAAGTTTTGGCCACAGCAATCAGAGCAGAAAAAGAAATAAAAGGAATCCAGATTGAAAAAGAAGAAGTAAAATTCTCACTGTTTGCAGATGACATGATCCTCTACATAGAAAACCCTAAAGACTCCACCAGAGAATTACTAGAGCTAATCAATGAATACAATAAAGTTGCAGGATATAAAATTAACACACAGAAATCCTTTGCATTCCTATATACTAACAATGAGAAAAAAGAAAGAGAAATTAAGGAAACAATTCCATTCACCATTGCAACAAAAAGAATAAAATATTTAGGAATATATCTACTTAAAGAGACAAAGACCTATATATAGAAAACTATAAAACACTGATGAAAGAAATCAAAGAGGAGACAAATAGATGGAGAAATATACCATGTTCATGGACTGGAAGAATCAATATAGTGAAAATGAGTATACTACCCAAAGCAATCCCTATCAAGCCACCAGTGGTATTTTTCACAGAACTAGAACAAACAATTTCACAATTTGTATGGAAATACAAAAAGCCTCGAATAGCCAAAGCAATCTTGAGAAAGAAGAATGGAACTGGAGGAATCAATCTGCCTGACTTCAGGCTCTACTACAAAGCCACAGTCATCAAGACAGTATGGTACTGGCACAAAGACAGAAATATAGACCAATGGAACAAAATAGAAAGCCCAGAGATAAATCCATGCACCTATGGACACCTTATCTTTGACAAAGGAGGCAAGAATATACAATGGAGAAAAGACAATCTCTTTAACAAGTGGTGCTGGGAAAACTGGTCAACCACTTGTAAAGGAATGAAACTAGAACACTTTTTAACCCCATACACAAAAATAAACTCAAAATGGATTAAAGATCTAAATGTAAGACCAGAAACTATAAAACTCCTAGAGGAAAACATAGGCAAAACACTCTCTGACATAAATCACAGCAGGATCCTCTATGACCCACCTCCCAGAATATTGGAAATAAAAGCAAAAACAAACAAATAGGACCTAATTAAACTTAAAAGCTTTTGCACAATAAAGGAAACTATAAGCAAGGTGAAAAGACAGCCTTCAGAACAAGAGAAAATAATAGCAAACGAAGCAACTGACAAACAATCTCAAAAATATACAAGCAACTCCTGCAGCTCAATTCCAGAAAAATAAATGACTCAATCAAAATATGGGCCAAAGGACTAAACAGACATTTCCCCAAAGAAGACATACACATGGCTAACAAACACATGAAAAGATGCTCAACATCACTCATTATCAGAGAAATGCAAATCAAAGCCACAAATGAGGTACCATTTCACTATCCAAAAGTCTTCAAGCAGTAAATGCTGGAGAGGGTGTGGAGAAAAGGGAACCCTCTTACACTGTTGGTGGGAATGCAAACCAGTACAGCCACTATGGAGAACAATGTGGAGATTCCTTAAAAAACTGGAAATAGAACTGCCATATAACCCAGCAATCTCACTGCTGGGCATACACACTGAGGAAACCAGAATTGAAAGAGAAACGTGTACCCCAATGTTCATCGCAGCACTGTTTATAATAGCCAGCACATGGAAGCAACCTAGATGTCCATCAGCAGATGAATGGATAAGAAAGCTGTGGTACATATACACAATGGAGTATTACTCAGCCATTAAGAATACATTTGAATCAGTTCTAATGAGGTGGATGAAACTGGAGCCTATTATACAGAGTGAAGTAAGCCAGAAGAAAAAAACACCAGTAGAATATACTAACACATATATATGGAATTTAGAAAGATGGTAATGATAATCCTATATGTGAGACAGCAAAAGACACAGATATATAGAACAGTCTTTTGGATTCTGTGGGAGGGGGCGAGGGAGGGATGATTTGGGAGAATGGCATTGAAACATGTATAATATCATATGTGAAATGAATTGCCAGTCCAGGCTCGATGCATGAGACAAGGTGCTCGGGGCTGGTGCACTGGGATGATTCAGAGGGATGGGATGGGGAGGGAGGTGGGAGGCGGGTTCAGGATGGGGAAAACATGTACACCTGTGACGGATTCATGTCAATGTATGGCAAAACCACTATAATATTGTAAAGTAATTAGCCTCCAATTAAAATACATAAATTTATATTAAAAAAAAAGAACTATAGGAAATTTCTAGAAAACAATTTGGATGGCAGCTGTGAGACAGTACTGAGATCCCTGGCTTTGACTCCAATCTCACCTAAATCTTTGCTGACATACTCACCAGCTGTGTGACCTCGGGAGTGTTACTTAGCCCATCTGAGTCTATTTCCTTTACAAGAGAAAACTGTACCTTGGAGGGTCACTATGGATGTTTGAATAAGTGCATTTCTATTTTCTTTCTGATGTTGAGCAGAGAGGCCATGTTAGTCAGTTAATCAGTTGGAAAGTGAGTTGTAAATTCTGATAATTGTGTTTGACTCTAACCTGTGCTGTTTATAATGATGGGTCCTCAGGCAGTGATTTAACGTTTCCAAATCTCCATTGCCTTCTGTAATGTGGTGACAGTAACATTTTTCTTCAAAAGGCATGTTGGGTGGTTTAAATTAGATAGTGTGTGTGATGAATCTGACTCGTATGGCGAGGGGTTCTCAATAAATGTTAATCCCTTTTCCCTCCTGCCTCCAGCCTCTACACAGCTTCTTTCTAGCTGTGACTCAAACAGGGTGGGAGAAAGAGGTCAAGTTCATAGTCAGGTGTCTTAAGGAGAATCCCAGTCCTCTTGGCTCCAATGGTAGGGGTGTCTCAGGTGTGGGTACTGAGATGGGGGTTGGGCCCAGGGAGGGATTATGTTTTCCATTACCCAAACATCTCCAATTTCAGCCTCCAATTTTGGGAAGCAAAATCATTTTGGCCCCCCACACAGTATCTGTCTCTGGAACTGATTATCTGCTTTGTTAAGTTCAGAGGCATTCTGATAAGGATAATTGAATTAGCCTTCTCGGGGCTCCTACAAGCAGGCCCGCTGCCACAGTAGGGGGTCTCTGTTGGGCCCTGAACGCAGGCTCTCCCTACACACTCCTCTCTGGGGCACGCCCCCCTGGGATGCTCAGTGCCTTGGGCTTTACCTTTGAAGATCTTTGCAGAGAAACCTCTCACACTCTCCGTACTCGCAAGGCCATCCTGCTTCCCTGGGGTCCTGCCCTGAATCTGTTCCCAGCCCAATTTGGAGGCCCTGGGTTAGGGGGAATGGAGGAGAGACGAGTCTTCCCTCAAGGCAGAGGAATTTCTGGAGGTCAAGGTTCAAATGATGTTGACCTAAAGTTTTCCCAATTCCAGAGAGTTTCTCTCTCAGGAGAACTTGCCTCCACATCTCCCCACAGTCTTGGCAGGACTCTGCCCACCTGAAATGAGAGAAGCCTGGTCATTTGGGGAGATGACTGTGAGTTTTCAAAAATCAGCAGGCTGCAAGAAAAGCTGTATGACCCCCAAAACGTGTGCAGACTCAGTCGCCCTTTCTCACACCTCATTATGGTCTCCACATCCCCAACCCCTCCCCGTTTTGCGAGCAGCGCTGAGAAAATCACAGGGTTGTTGTCTGTTGCCGCATGCTTCTGAAGGTTGTTTCTTCTTCCTCCCGCCAGACCAGGGTCCCATGGAAACTCAGCACAAAAAGGTTGACAGAGCAAATCGACTGCCAAGTTCATCCCTCAAGGTCTCAGTTCCATGATCTGCGGGTCCCACCTCACTTCTCTAACTTCTGCTGCAGCAACCACCCTGTCTATCCATCTCCAGGTGAGCTCACTGAGTTCCCATCATTATTATAAACAAAGGTGATGCAGTTTTAGAGACCATTAGAAGAGACATGGGTTCAAGTCCTGACTCTGGAACTTAACTACTGGTGTGATCTTTGGCAACTTATTAATAGTAACCTGGGAAGACTGGCAATAAAAGAGAGGCTCTCAAAGTTTCTCAGTTATGATGTCCTCAGTATATCAGTCATTTTTTTCACTGTGTCTCTAGGCCATAAGGGAGAAGGCGATGGCAACCCACTCCAGTGTTCTTGCCTGGAGAATCCCAGGGGGAGCCTGGTGGGCTGCCATCTATGGGGTCACACAGAGTCCGACATGACTGAAGCTACTTAGCAGCAGCAGCAGCAGCAGCTAGTCCGTAAGAAACACCTCAGAGTCCCATTTACTAAATGTCAGAGACCAAATAGGAACCCTCCTACATTGGTGGAAATATAGGTTTGTGCAGCCATTATGGAGAAGAGTGGAGGTTCCTTAAAAAACTCAAAATAGAGCTACCATATGATCCTACAATCCCACTCCTGGGCAATGTATCTGGAGAAAAATATAATTAGAAAAGATACACGCACCCCAATGTTCATAGCAGCACTATTTACAGTAGCCAAGACATGGAAGCAACTTAAGTGTCCATTGACAGATGAATGAATAAAGAAGTTGTGGGGTGTATATATATGTGTGTGTGTGTATATATATATTTACATATATGAATATTACTCAGCCATAAAAAGAATGAAGTAATGCTATTTGCAGCAACATGAATGGACCTAGAAGTTATGGTACTAAGTGAGCCAGACAAAGACAAATATCATATGATATCACTTATAAGTAGAATCTTAAAATGATATAAATGAACTTATTTATAAAACAGAAATAAAAACTCACAGACATAGAAAACAAACATATGGTTACCAAGGGAGGAGAGGGATAAATTGAAGAGAGGGATAAATCAGGAGTTTAGAATTAAAATACACACACAACTATGTATAAAATAGATAACCAACAAGGATCTACTCTATAGTACAGGAAACTACACTCAATATCTTGTAATAACTTTTAATGGAACATAATGCAAAAAAAAGAATATATATATATACATTATACATATATACACACATTATACATATATATATATATATATACATTATACATATATATATATACATTATACATACATATATATATGTATATCTGAGGGCTTCCCAGGTGGTGCTAGTGGTAAAGATTCAGCCTGCCAATGCAGGAGACTTATGAGATGTGGGTTCAATCCCTGGGTCAGGAAGACCCCTGGACGAAGGCATGGCAACCGACTCCAGTATTCTTGCCTGGAGAATCCCATGGACAGAGGAGCCTGAAGGGCTACAGTCTGTGGGGTCGCAAAGAGTTGGACATGACTGAAGCGACTTAGCACACATACACGTGTATATGAATCACTTTGCTGTACAACTGAAACTAACACAACATTGTAAATCAACTATATTTCAATAAGATTGTTTTAAAAAATTAGGACCAAACAACATAAATATCTATGTCCTGACAAAATAGTAAACATATATATATATTTTAAATTATTAGTTTTATTTCATTCTTAACAATTACTTACTAATGAGATGCATGCACCTCTTGGGCACTATACAACTTCTCAGACCTTGCAGTCTGATGGGACCCTGTGGCTCTCATCCCTTGTTCCACGCTGATTTTCATATGGTTCTGGTTTATTTATTGCAGCTGCCACCAAAGACCCAGCTCCACAAGATATGACGTCCTCGAAAGGAATGCAGTGTGATCTCACGTGAAAACTGTGAACTACCTCAAGCTAGTAGTTTGCTCAGTGTCTAACAGATATCGAATATCATTATGTTTCCTTCAAAATCTAAAAAAACTCAACATTTTCCCCATGAGTTTGCTTCAACACTCAGAGTGGGGACTACAATACCAATGTTTGAAGAATGCATAATATATTATAGGTGCTTTAAAAAAAGGATTCTAAAAAAATTTTAGAATCAGTGTTGGTTGACTTATGACTGCATTGCCATGCCACTAAATTAGACTACGATCTCACTGAAGGCTACTTTATCCAGCTAAGTATCCTTTATGACTGGCACTTAGTGAGTGTTCAATAACTGTTTCTAGAATGGATGGATGGATGCCTTTTGGACCATCCATCTATTGTATCATTCATAGTAATATCCATCCATCCATGTACCCTGTGAACTCCTAAGAGCAGAATCAGCTTTCTACAGTTCACAGGGTACATGGATGGATGGATATTACTATGAATGATACAATAGATGGATGGTCCAAAAGGCATCCATCCATCCATTCTAGAAACAGTTATTGAACACTCACTGAGTCTGTCTACAATCCGGGAGACCTAGGTTCGATCCCTGGATTGGGAAGATTCCCTGGAGAAGGAAATGGCAACCCACTCCAGTACTCTTGCCTAGAAAATCCCATGGATGGAGGAGCCTGGTGCAGGCTCCTCTGCCCATGGGGTCGCAAAGAGTTGGACACGACTCAGCGACTTCACTTTATCTTTATCTGGAATTGTCCTTTCATATATGTATCTTTTTTTCTCAAAAGTCTCTGCAAATTCCTTAAGGATAGAAACAGGTCTTATTACTGAATCCCATACTTTTTTCTGACATGAAATTTTCCCTACACCATTGAAAAAAAGATAGGTGCTCGGTAAGTATTTGTTAAATGAATTATTTGATTTATGCTATGGCTCTATGCAACAAACCAATGTCAACATTTTGGTCAGCTTGTCTATTGACTCATTAATAGCAAAAAATGGGCCTGTAGTGATCATCTCATACATAGAGGGAAGGAGGAATTAGAGCGACATCAGCGGTCAGTGAGGGCTTCGCTAAGGAGACCAGAACTGAATGTTTAGAGGTGGGCAGGACTCAAAGGTGCTGAGGAAGGAGGCAGGCATTCAGAATTGGAATGGTGAGCACAGCATGAAATGGCCCGAAGGAGAAAATGGGCTCGGGGTGGGAGGGGCCAGTGAAGCAAAAGGCTTAACTGGATAGTGAAGGAATGAGATGGCGTCATGAGGAATAAAGCTGGACTAGCAATTTCTAAGATACTGAAAGCTAGGGAGAAGCATTTAGAAATGTGAACGTTCATAGTTAAGTGGGAGGTATACCATAGAGTTGATTGTGTAAAGGTGTTTGCACCATATTGAATCACTTTACCTAGAGAAGAGGGACAAGGGGCGGGGGGAAATTCATGCCCTGTTGCAGGAGACATCCAAATGAAAACATTTTGCTGGGGTCTAACTGGCCGTAGGTCTGATGGTTTTCTATCCACCGCACAAGTAAATAGCTCAAGGGCAGGCTGCCCGCCAGCATAAACCTTTGTGTGGAAAATACTGCCAGAGTGGCTATGGAAAATGCCCTCTTGCTGACCATAATTATACAGAATGTGTGCAAATAAAAGCTGAAAGAAAACACTTTTGCAGAGGTGTATTTTTTCTGTTCTTATTTTGACAGAGTGGAAGAGAAATTCACAGACCATTTTCTCAGTCTCCCAGTCCGGGCAGAATGAGCTCCTGCGTCAAGGCTGGGCTGGAGGCTGGGTTTCAGTGAAAGACCCCAAAGTAGCTTCTACACACAGACCTGCATTTATGGGTCTTTCAAACCTGAGGTGTCCTTGGGGCAGCAGGGGGATTGTTGTAGCAGGGCCTGAAGAGGCACTGCCTTGTTTAGCTCTGCCTAAACCAACAAGGTTTGTTCTTATTCAGCCAAAGGGAGGTGGCAGAAGTGGGGTGTTCAAAGAATGATTCCCCTTTTCAGATTAGCTTCAGTGAAAAGTAATTCCTTCCTGTCTTCAACTGTTTCCTGGGGCTCCCATCAGGGATAACCTCTAACTCCGATGAAGCCCAGAACACAACAATGGCCTCCAAGTGAGCCCTCTACAAGTCACAAGATGGCGGATTTTGTGCCTTCAAATTTTACATCAGCCCTTCCAGAAAGTTGCCTTTCTTCTTTTTGACATTTTTAGAACTACTTGAAAACTCCTCCAGTGAAGAATCTGTATTTGTCAGTCTGACTGTGACACATTCACAGATTATCTGGACCCTGATCAGGGCTGGGCTCCAAGGTGCCAAGGGGCAAAGGATAGACCATCAAAGAGAGACACACCCAAGGATCCAGCAGTTGTAGAAGGTTTGCGGCAGGAGCTTGTGCCCTGGAGCTAGAAATGGATCCGGAACTGGAAAACTAGGAGGAACTGAGGCAGCCCTGGAGACCCGCCCTCTCTGCCAGCATTTGTTGTTCTGTCTGTCCCATTCTCCTCTCCCCTCTCTCACAGTTTGTTACTTCATCTTGCCTATGGGCATCCCATTATGACTGCTGGTTCACTTAACTTGTGGCAAATTTTATACAAATTTTGGCCTCTGTTTCCAAAGCTGGCTGGCTGGCTCTCTGTGTCTTAGAAATATGACTGGCCCAACTGGTCTTGATCATTTCTAGGGGGCAGGGCTTAGTGCTGTTGTTAGCCTGCAACTTGGCTGCCCTTGTGTTGGGCACCCACTCAGAGTGCAGTCAGCTGAGGGGTGGGCAATGTGCCACTTAGGAGAGGAGACTGTGAACAAGTGAAGTGAAATCACTCAGTCATGTCCGACTCTTTGTGACCCCATGGACCGTAACCTACCAGGCTCCTCTGTCCATGGGATTTTCCAGGCAAGAGTACTGGAGTGGGTTGCCATTTCCTTCTCCAGGGGATTTTCCCAACCCAGGGATCGAACCCCGGTCTCCTGCATTGCAAGCAGACGCTTTGCCGTCTGAGCCACCAGGGAAGATTTGAACAAAGTAGATGACAATTGCTGTCTCTAATGATTGTATTCTGATCATTGCTGATGGAGAAGGCTGTGGCAGGGATCACACACACGCACACACTTAGTTTTTACTAGTTTGACTAACATTTTTTTCAGGTAAAAATAATTATAGGAAGAGAAAACCTGGCTATGAATACCATGTGACTGTGATATAGTCCAAGACACATAGATGTATTTAAGTCCAATAATATCCAAATAACTTGGCGAAGAATAGAAATGATTTAGTTTCATATTGGGGAAAAAAGAATACATTCCATTAAAAACAAAGAAAAACTATTCAACTGACTTAATTTTTAAAAATTTGCTTTTTATCCAAGGGAGAGAGGAGAAATAGTAATATTTAGGTTTCAATCTCGATTTCTTTTTAAACTTAACTTCCCAGGAGGACAACCCTTCATTGTTCCAACCTGTACTTTGGGATACATAAGTGTAGCCACGACCTGTACACATGCATTCAGCAACTCTGGATCCCGTGAGTGGCAGGTCCCCTCAATTACAGCAGATGTTGTACTCAGGCATAGCAGAAGGACACACAAAAGGGTGGGTATGTCATTTAGGATTAGGTTTGGCTATTTTAACACACAAAATGGCAGTGGATTACACAAAGAAGCTCATTTCTCAAGTAAAAGTTCAGGACAACCAAGTGACTTTGCTTCACAAAACCCCCAGGAACCCAGATTCATTTTGGGTTCTTTCCATTTTGGGAATTTCTAATTCACAGGTTTGTCCTCCTGCTATGGTTGAGGATGGAGCACACCCGGCTATGTCTTTGGTTCAAGCAGCAGGAAGGAGGAAGACGGGAAGAAGTGGGAAAGGGCACACACCAGCTATCTTTTAAGGAAGGTCCTTTAGAATCTGCCACACAAACTTCTGTTTACATCCCATTGGTCACATGGCCACAGTGACCTATAGGAGTGGCTGGGAAATGTGTTCTTTATTCCAGATGGCCATTTGCCAGCTCAAATTTCTACTCCTATGTGTATTAGTCAGGGTTCTCCAGAGAAACAAAATCCATAGGATGCATTTATATGTAAAAAGAGATTTGTTATAAGGAATTGACTCATGTAAGTATGGAAGATGGCAGGTCCAGAATCCTCAGGGTGGGTAGGCTGGAGAGCCAGAGGAGCTGGGGCTGGAGTTCCAGTTTGAAGGCCAGCAGGCTGGAGAAGTCTTTCTTGCTGCCAGTCTTTCTGCCTATTCAGGCCTTCAACTGATGAGATGAGCTCACCAACGTTATGGAGGGCAAACTGCTTTATTCAGAGTTCACTGATTTAAATGCTAATCTCATTCAAAACCATCCTTATAGAAACAAACAGAATATTATTTGATCAAATATCTGAGCACTGTGGTTCAGCCAAGTTGACACATAAATGACACCTAAATGGCCACTGGGGGACAAGAGCAGTCCCCATCACATGGGGACTTTGAGCAAGCATGTTAAAATTCCTGAGGGTAATGACTGTGTTTGTTTTGGTCACCATTGTATTTCAGTGATTTTCATAACACTTTGCCTGATAATGGTGACCATTAGCTGTTGAGTCAATATTTGTTACGTTAATAAGGAACAAAATTAATGTGTAGAGAGGATTAAAATGAGTTGTAACTATAGATGAGAACAGGATCAACAAAATCTAAAAATGGCCAGAGAATAAATATTTTCAGTTTTGTGGGTCTGTTAAAGTCCTCCGCTCTGTGACTGTAGGTGAAAGAGACCACAGACAATATGTAAATGAATGGGTGTGAGCAGATCTGACCCACAAACAGTGGTTAGCCAACCCCTGGCCTAGAATATCAGAGCTGGGACGGACCTAGCCTCTCATTTTATAGGAGACTGGAGCTAATTGGCTTGGTCTAGGTTACACATGGGTCAGTGGCAGCAAAACCAGAAATAGATCACAGGTCTCGTAACTCCTTGTTCAGAGCTCAAGCCCTATCATTCAAAACTTAATTTCTGAAGGTCAACAATGTAGAAGGAAGAGCTCCTGCTCCTCAGTAATGTCACAGGCCTTCGAAGAACAACACTGTCTGTTTGTGGCGGTGGTGGGGGTGTGTGTCTGTGTGACACGTGTGTATGTGTGGTGGGTGTGTGGATCGTATGTGATGTGTAGGGTGCATGTGTATGTGTATGTGTGTGTGTTATGTGGTGGGTGCTGGTGGAGGATTGTGGTGTGTGTTTTGGTGTAGTGGGCTTATGTGGTTTGTGTACATATTGATATTCACGTGGAAGGATTATTATCCTTCTATGGGTCTGAGAAGACATTTTTGTGCCATGACAAATGTCAACTTCTTTGTCAGAGAAGATAGGAATGTAGCATGACAAACCCATACCCACTTACTGAACTTATCCAGTGCCTTAATGGGTAGACTGAGGCCTTGTCCTCTCAGTAAGCAATCACACTGAACAGGATAACAAATGGAAAGAAGGTGCCAAAAGGTACCTGATGGAAAAGAGAAAGCCTGACGCACTTCCCAGTCAGAAACTACAGAAGGCCAAGATTCTGCCACTGTGGCTATCATTATTACTCTATGGTTGAGCTATCTAACATGGTAGCCAGGAGCCATGTGAGCCTGTTAAGCACTTGAAATGTGCCCAGCATGACTGAGGAACAGAGTTTTAAATATATTTACATTTAGTTCATTGAAATTGAAATTTGAAAACGAACAGTTAAGCTATTAGAAAACTTTTAAGTCTGTAACAACCTGTATATGTGAATCTACTTTTTCAATTGGATATTTAATGGAATCTAAATACTGATTTAGTTTTCCTAATAAAAATTTAGACTAGGAATAGAGAATTAAGCATACATGGGTAGTAAGGGTTTCACAGGTATATGGGTATGTCCAGACTGGAAAAGGTCAGTTTTCATTCCAATCGCAAAGAAAGGCAATACCAAAAAATGCTCAAACTACCACACAACTGCACTCATCTCACACACCAGTAAAGTAACGCTCAAAATTTTCCAAGCCAGGCTTCAGCAATACGTGAACTGTGAACTTCCAGATGCTCAAGCTGGTTTTAGAAAAGGCAGAGGAACCAGAGATCAAATTGCCAACATCCACTGGATCATCAAAAAGCAAGAGAGTTCCAGAAAAACATGTATTTCTTGTTTAAGAAATACATACACATGCTTTATGTCTAATGGGTAGACTGAGGCCTTGTCCTCTCAGTAAGCAATCACACTGAACAGGATATAAAGCAATAAAATGCTTTATTGACTATGCCAAAGCCTTTGACTGTGTGGATCACAATCAACTGTGGAAAATTCTGAAAGAGATGGGAATACCAAACCACCTGACTTGCTTCTTGAGAAACCTATATGCAGGTCAGGAAGCAGCATTTAGAACTGGACATGGAACAACAGACTGGTTCCAAATAGGAAAAGGAGTACATCAAGGCTGTATACTGTCACCCTGCTTATTTAACTTATATGCAGAGTACATCACGAGAAATGCTGGGCTGGAAGAAGCACAAGCTGGAATCAAGATTGCCGGGAGAAATATCAATAACCTCAGATATGCAGATGACACCATCCTTATGGCAGAAAATGAAGAGGAACTAAAAAGCCTCTTGATGAAAGTGAAAGAGGAGAGTGAAAAAGTTGGCTTAAAGCTTAGCATTCAGAAAACGAAGATCATGGCATCTGGTCCCATCACTTTATGAGAAATACATGGGGAAATAGTGGAAACAGTGTCAGACTTCATATTTTTGGGCTCCAAAATCACTGCAGATGGTGACTGCAGCCATGAAATTAAAAGACGCTTACTCCTTGGAAGCAAAGTTATGACCAACCTAGATAGCATATTGAAAAGCAGAGACATTACTTTGCCAACAAAGGTCCGTCTAGTCAAGGCTATGGTTTTTCCAGTGGTCATGTATGGATGTGAGAGTTGGACTGTGAAGAAGGCTGAGCACTGAAGAATTGATGCTTTTCAACTGTGGTTTTAGAGAAGACTCTTGAGAATCCCCTGGACTGCAAGGAGATCCAACCAGTCCATCCTAAACGAAATCAGTCCTGGGTTTTCATTGGAAGGACTGATGCTAAAGCTGAAACTCCAATACTTTGGCCACCTCATGTGAGGAATTGACTCATTGGAAAAGACCCTGATGCTGGGAGGGATGGGGGCAGGAGGAGAAGGGGACAACAGAGGATGAGATGGCTGGATGGCATCACTGACTCGATGGACATGAGTTTGGGTAAACTCTGGGAGTTGGTGATTGACAGGGAGGCCTGGCGTGCTGCGATTCATGGGGTTGCAAAGAGTCGGACACAACTGAGTGACTGAACTTAACTGAAAGTCATCTCATTGTGTACATTAAATATTTTTATATCAATTATACCTCAATGAAGCTGCTAAAAAATTAAAAGTAAACTATACATGAGGATCTCAAAGCTTTAATGAAAAACAAAAGAATTTAAAACATTTCATAAATAATTTTGCAAATTGATTATATATTGGATATGTGTTGGTAATACAGGGTTGGCCAAAAATTTGTTGGATTTTTCCATAATAACATCTGTTGGAAAAACCCAGACAAATTTTTGGTCAACCCAATATTTGGGTTCAGTTCAGTTCAGTTCAGTCACTCAGTCATGTTCGACTCTTTGCGACCCCATGAACTGCAGCACGCCAGGCCTCCCTGTCCATCACAAACTCCCGGAGTTCACTCAGACTCACATCCGTCGAGTCAGTGATGCCATCCAGCCATCTCATCCTCTGTCGTCCCCTTCTCCTCCTGCCCCCATCCCTCCCAGCATCAGAGTCTTTTCCAATGAGTCAACTCTTCGCATGAGGTGGCCAAAGGACTGGAGTTTCAGCTTCAGCATCATTCCCTTCAAAGAAATCCCAGGACTGATTTCGTTTAGGATGGACTGGTTGGATCTCCTTGCAGTTCAAGGGACTCTCAAGAGTCTTCTCCAACACCACAGTTCAAAAGCATCAATTCTTCAGTGCTCAGCCTTCTTCACAGTCCAACTCTCACATCCATACATGACCACTGGAAAAACCATAGCCTTGACTAGACGGACCTTTGTTGGCAAAGTAATGTCTCTGCTTTTCAATATGCTATCTAGGTTGGTCATAACTTTGCTTCCAAGGAGTAAGCGTCTTTTAATTTCATGGCTGCAGTCACCATCTGCAGTGATTTTGGAGCCCAGAAAAATACAGTCTGACACTGTTTCCACTGTTTCCCCATCCACTTCCCATGAAGTGATGGGACCAGATGCCATGATCTTCATTTTCTGAATGTTGAGCTTTAAGCCAACTTTTTCACTCTCCACTTTCACTTTCGTCAAGAGGCTTTTGAGTTCCTCTTCACTTTCTGCCATAAGGGTGGTGTCATCTGCGTATCTGAGGTTATTGATATTTCTCCTGGCCATGTTGATTCCAGCTTGTGTTTCTTCCAGCCCAGCATTTCTCATGATGTACTCTGCATATAAGTTAAATAAACAGGGTGACAATATACAGCCTTGACATACTCCTTTTCCTATTTGGAACCAGTCTGGTATTCCATGTCCAGTTCTAACTGTTGCTTCCTGACCTGCATACAAATTTCTCAAGAGGCAAGTCAGGTGGTTTGGTATCCCCATCTCTTTCAGAATTTTCCACAGTTTCTTGTGATCCACACAGTCAAAGGCTTTGGCATAGTCAATAAAGCAGAAATAGATGTTTTTCTGGAACTCTCTTGCTTTTTCCATGATCCAGCAGATGTTGGCAATTTGATCTCTGGTTCCTCTGCCTTTTTTAAAACCAGCTTGAACATCAGGAAGTTCATGGTTCACATATTGCTGAAGCCTGGTTTGGAGAATTTGGAGCATTACTTTACTAGCGTGTGAGATGAGTGCAATTGTGCAGTAGTTTGAGGATTCTCTGGCATTGCCTTTCTTTGGGATTGGAATGAAAACTGACTTTTTCCAGTCCTGTGGCCACTGCTGAGTTTTCCAAATTTGCTAGCATATTGAGTGCAGCACTTTCACAGCATCATCTTTCAGGTTTTGGAGTAGCTCAACTGGAATTCCATCACCTCCACTAGCTTTGTTCATAGTGATGCTTTCTAAGGCCCACTTGACTTCACATTCCAGGATGTCTGCCTCTAGATGAGTGATCACACCATCGTGATTATCTGGGTCGTGAAGATCTTTTTTGTACAGTTCTTCTGTGTATTCTTGCCACCTCTTCTTAATATCTTCTGCTTCTGTTAAGTCCCTACCATTTCTGTCCTTTATCAAGCCCATCTTTGCATGAAATGTTCCCTTGGTATCTCTAATTTTCTTGAAGAGATCTCTAGTCTTTCCCATTCTGTTGTTTTCCTCTATTTCTTTGCATTGATCTCTGAGGAAGGCTTTCTTGCTATTCTTTGAAACTCTGCATTCAGATGTTTATATCTTTCCTTTTCTCCTTTGCTTTTCACTTCTCTTCTTTTCACAGCTATTTGTAAGGCCTCCCCAGACAGCCATTTTGCTTTTCTGCATTTCTTTTCCATGGGGATGGTTTTGATCCCTGTCTCCTGTACAGTGTCACGAACCTCATTCCATAGTTCATCAGGCACTCTGTCTATCAGATCTAGTCCCTTAAATCTATTTCTCACTTCCACTGTATCATCATAAGGGATTTGATTTAGGTCATACCTGAATGGTCTAGTGGTTTTCCCTTTTTCTTCAATTTAAGTCTGAATTTGGTAATAAGGAGTTCATGATCTGAGCCACAGTCAGCTCCTGGTCTTGTTTTTGTTGACTGTATAGAGCTTCTCCATCTTTGGCTGCAAAGAATAAAATCAATCTGATTTTGGTGTTGACCATCTGGTGATGTCCATGTGTAGAGTCTTCTCTTGTGTTGTTGGAAGAGGGTGTTTGCTATGATCAATGCATTCTCTTGACAAAACTCTATTAGTCTTTGCCCTGTTTCATTCCGTATTCCAAGGCCAAATTTGCCTGTTACTCCAGGTATTTCTTGACTTCCTACTTTTGCATTCTAGTCCCTATAATGAAAAGGACATCTTTTGGGGGGGTTAGTTCTAAAAGGTCTTGTAGGTCTTCATAGAACCATTCAACTTCAGCTTCTTCAGCATTACTGGTTGGGGCATAGACTTGGATCACTGTGATATTGAATGGTTTGCCTTGGAAACGAACAGAGATCATTCTGTTGTTTTTGAGATTGCATCCAAGTACTGCATTTCGGAGTCTTTTGTTGACCATGATGGCTAAAAAGATTTCCATACTCTTGACAGACCCCAACATACCAATATACTTTGTTGCTGTGCAGTTGCCAAGTTGTGTCCAACTCTTGAAACCCCATAGACTGTAGCCCACCAGGCTTCTCTGTCCATGGGATTTCCCAGACAAGAATACTGGAGTGGGTTGCCATTTCCTTCTCCAGGGGATCTTCCTGACCCAGAGACTGAACCCGCATCTCAATACAACAGGGATGCGCTAAGGACTGAGTAGAATGATTTCTATGCTGCAATTCTGACAGCTGGAACTTTGCTCTGATCTTACAGTAAACATGGGGTTTTTTTGCAAGCTACCCCACTCCCCTGCACTTCAGATTCCTCACCTCAAAGATGATTCCTTGTACTCTTCTCAGGACTGTTTTAAACATAAGCATTAATATCTGAGGATAGCTGGAGAAAATGAAAATGTTATTCTAATGTTAAATTAATTTGCATTCCAAAGTGGAGGGATTCTGCTCGAGCCAGCCCTCCCTTCCTTTTCCTTCTATCCATTTAGCAAGTGCTGAATGCCAAATGCCCTTGTTGGGCCTGGGCTACGCTGGGCTTACCCGCACTTCACAGACAATCTCCAGTACCTGGTTTGACTCCACCACCTTTCCTGTCTAGTGGCTCACGTCGTCTCACCTCTTGTAACCACCTGCTGTTCACAGCCTTGGGACAAACAGTAGTCTACCCATTTCATCTTCATCATCCCTGCGTGAAACCCTGAGGAAGAAATCAGCTCGCACACTGCGTTTCAGGCCCACTGTTACCCCCATATGATGAAATGTACACAGAGACCCTCAAAATTGGTGTTAAAAGCACATAAACCTCTTGGATTGTTGAGATTCTAGCCCAAGCAGGGTGTGTGTGTAATATCACTAAAAGCAGGTATGATGGATAAAAATGAATGATGGCCCCTTCTCAACGTAAACCAAGCTGCTCATCCCTCAGGGTTGTTTATAAATAGAGGGGAGTCCATTTGTTCGGTATTCCATGGACAGGCCGGCACTCAATTTAGATAACGACCACACTTTGTGCCCAGCCATCACTCTCTGGCTTGCTGGGTGGTGATTAATCAAACAGTGTTTTGGTTTCTCCTGATATACATCTAGTTCTTCCGGTTTAGAGTGAGCTGAAGATGGCTTCAACAGTTTACAGAACAGCCCTGGGCCAGTACATTAGAAGGGCGTGAGGATGAGCGCCTTGGAGGGCCTATCGGGGTGGACATTCCAGTTGGAATTATGAGTTGAGAGCAGCTGAGTGAATACGGATCCCAGAAGTCTGGTCCCCCCGAGGCCTGGCCTTCTGGGGGTATCACTGACTTATTATGGTCAGTCTGAGAGAGTAAATAACACTTGTCATTGGATAGAGATGCATGAAGTTGAAGGAACACCAAAACTGGATTAGTCAGAAGGTAGCTTTTCCTGATAACATACTCAGATACTGCCCCCAGCCTCCTCAGCTCCATCAGCAGGAGCAAGGAGGGGTCCCAGATTCCATGTGCTCTTACAAGACACTCCCACCCCAGCACTCACAGCCTCAGAGCCATAGTCTGCCTTGCAGAACTTTCTGCTCTTCACTCCTATATATGTCAAACACCCCAAGGCATCCAGGACTCCCAGACTATCCTTTACTCTCTAACTCTCCCCTCCAGATAGATCCACGAAGCCCATGATCTTAGCCTGTCTCCCACTCCCCCAATTCCTCAAGCTCTCTGGGTCTCATAGTCCATCATGAGTAAAATCCCCTCCATCCTCTGCTGCTCTCTGGTGCTCTCTCCATGCTTCTGCTCTAACTACAAGCTGGCCCTCCATTCAGGACACTGCTTCCTCCACATGCCTCAGTGAGGGCTGTTTCCTGTCCTGCATCCCTCCTGCTGTGGAGTCCGGAGCTGGAGTAGTGGGTCCTCTCTGATCCTCAGTGCTGCTTGGGCATCACTGTTCCTCTCTTTTCAAGAAAATGCATCAGAAAATGCTGTGAAGCCCTGCATCAGCCTACAGACTCTGCAAGAGTCTCTTGTTGCAGTCATCTATAGAGCCCCAGCTCACCACACTCTTTCCCAGACTCTGCAGTTGTAAGTTTCAGTGATTTCAACATACATGAAAGGGGCTCCTCCCAACATCCGGACATCTCAGCTCCTTGACAACCTCTTCTCCAAATCTCCAATGCCTTGTCCTCTCCCCTATCACAGACACTCACACCTTATAACCTCCCATTGCTAATGACTGCCACCCTCTCCCAATCTCAACTTCATCCCCCTTCTAGGATCATCACCTGCTGCCTTGTAGCATATCCCTCTAGGACTTGGTTCCAACCATCTTTTGACCTGGGGTTGCCATACACAGTTGTGCATTTTGGGTACTGGCCAAAAGTCCTTGGCCAAGGGGACGAGTGCACCTTGGCCCAAGCTCAGAAGGACCTAGAACTTACTGCTCTCACTGCTTTTCCAATTCCTTTCATCTCTCTCTCTCTTTTTTTTTAAATTTAGTTATGATTTACTTAAGTTCACAAAGGTTAGTACATTTCCCTTTTATATAACATATAAGTTGAAATAATCTGAAGACATTTATTTTCATGACTTTCAATTTATTTTATAAAATTAATCACATTCTTTCAATAATTAGCAATTATTAGCAATAATTAGCCAGTTCCTGAAATGAATAGATGTCTATCACCCTCATGCTCTTCCCTCCTTCCCCACCTCTATGACGTTCTATAGCCCACATCCTATGACTGCAATTCCTTCTCTCTGGTACTGATGAACCTACTTGCAGGACAGCAGCGAAGACGGAGACATAGAGGACAGACCTGTGGACAAAGTGGGGGAAGGAGAGGCTGGGATGAATTGAGAAAATAGCATAGAGACACACATTACCATAAGTAAAATTAGATAGCCAGTGGGAATTTGCTGCCTGAGGCACGGAGGTCAAATCCGGTGCTCTGTGACAAACTAGAGAGATGGAAGGGGATGGGAGGTGGGAGGGAAGTTCATGTGGGAGGGGAGATACATTTACCTATGATCGATTCATGCAGAAACCAATACAATTTGTAATGCCGTTATCCTCCAATTAAAAATAAATAAATTTTTAACAGTTATTTCTTTTCTCAGCTCCCCAGCCAGCTTTCTCCCTTCATCATATTCTCGGCAAAAGCCCAATCCTTTTACTTATGTTTTGCATTATTCTTATTTTTCTATTGGAGTATCATTGCTTTATACTGCTGTACAGTGAAGTGAATCAACTATACATATACATACATCCCCTCCCTCTTGGATCTCCCTCCCATTCCGTCTGGATCTTGCTCTCATTTAGGTCATCATAGAGCACCGAACTGAGCTCCCTGTGCTATACCACAGGTTTACACAAGCTATCTATTTTACACGTGGTGTTATATTTATGTCAAACCTAATATTGTCACCCTGCTTATTTAACTTATATGCAGAGTACATCATGAGAAACGCTGGGCTGGAAGAAGCACAAGCTGGAATCAAGATTGCCAGGAGAAATATCAATAACCTCAGATAAGCAGATGACACCACATTTATGGCGGAAAGTGAAGAAGAACTAAAGAGCCTCTTGATGAAAGTGAAAGTGGAGAGTGAAAAAGTTGGCTTAAAGCTTAGCATTCAGAAAACGAAGATCATGGCATCTGGTCCCATCACTTCATGGGAAATAGATGGGGAAACAGTGGAAACAGTGTCAGACTTAATATTTTGGGGCTCCAAAATCACTGCAGATGCTGACTGGAGCCATGAAATTAAAAGACGCTTACTCCTTGGAAGGAAAGTTATGACCAACCTAGATAGCATATTCAAAAGCAGAGATATTACTTTGCCAACAAAGTTCCGTCTAGTCAAGGCTATGGTTTTTCCGGTGGTCATGTATGGATGTGAGAGTTGGACTGTGAAGAAGGCTGAGCGCTGAAGAATTGATGCTTTTGAACTGTGGTGTTGGAGAAGACTCTTGAGAGTCCCTTGGACTGCAAGGAGATCCAACCAGTCCATTCTGAAGGAGATCAGCCCTGGGATTTCTTTGGAAGGAATGATGCTAAAGCTGAAACTCCAGTACTTTGGCCACCTCATGCGAAGAGTTGACTCATTGGAAAAGACCCTGATGCTGGGAGGGATTGGGGACAAGAGGAGAAGGGGTCAACAGAGGATGAGATGGCTGGATGGCATCACTGACTTGATGGACGTGAGTCTGAGTGAACTCCAGGAGTTGGTGATGGACAGGGAGGCCTGGCATGCTGCGATTCATGGGATCACAAAGAGTCGGACACGACTGAGCGACTGAACTGAACTGAACTGAACTGAATCCCCCAGTTCATGCCATCCTCCACTATACCACATAACCGCTCTCTACATCTGCATCTTCCATGCTTATACCTGTGCAGGTGACTGTGGCTAGAGAGAGACTTATACAAGTTCACATTCACATTCATGAATGCTAACTTCAGGTGGGTCCTGAGCTCTGTCCAGGACTCCTAGTTTAGTCACTCTCCAGTTTTCTCAGATATCCACCTGTGGTCTCTACCCAGTGAGAGCCTTGATCCCCATTTCTGTGAAAACACAATCAGCAGAGACCTCCATGTGCTCAGGCTGTGTCGTCCACCCATGTGCCTGCATCTGTGTCCCCTAATTTGCCTTCCCTCTGAACTTGGGTGAACTGTCCCCGTTCTTAACCAAAATCAGCCCCTCCACTAGTACATCAAATGTATCCCTTTTGCCTATGCCAGGGCTTTCTGTAATAATCCTTTCTCTTGCATCATCACTATTTTTTTCTCCTACTGGATCCTTTATATCAGCATACTAACAGGTTATTATATCTCCTGTATTTTACTATTACTATTATTTTTTGGTCACACTGCACAGCTTGTGAGATCTTAATTCCCCAACCAGAGATTAAACCTGGGCCATGGTCGTGACAGTGCTGAGTCCTAACCACTGGACTACTGTGTGTGCTTAGTCCACAGTCATGTTTGATGCTTGGCGACCCCATGGACTGTAGACTGCCAGGCTCCTCTGTCTATGGGGATTATCCAGGCAAGAATACTAAAGTGGTTGCCATGCCCTCCTCTAGGGCTCTTCCCATCCCAGGGATCAAATGCAGGTCTCCTGCGTTGCAGGCAGATTCTTTACCATCTGAGCCACCAGGGAAGCCCACTGGACCCCTAGGGAATTCCTTTTCATCTCCTGTATTTGTAAAGACTCTCTCTTCACCCTACAACCTCATCCAGCTACTACATCATTTCTCTGCCTCCCATAGCAAACACCTTTCTCAAGAATGGATGGTACCTGCTGCTTCTTCCCATTCTCTCTCCAATTCAATCCAGTCAGGCTTCTGTCCTCACCACTCCACCAAAATCTTTCTTGTCAAGGTTCCTGATGAACACCACATTAAAAAATCTTGGTGAATTCTTAGCTGGTCTTTGCCTTCTAGATGCTTACAACATATTTCAAGGGACCAGACTCAAACACCTGAATCTGTGAGTTGGTCACAGGATGTAATCACGTGTTCCAAATGCCAGGATGAAAGGTCAGACACTGGGGAGGCAGGTGTGGGGGCAAGGAGCTGGGTGGGAGGCTTCCATCCTGTAGAAGCTGTGGTGGTCAGAGGCATCCGTGGCCTGCCTGTTCAAGTTTGACTCTGCTAGGGCACAGGCTGTCGATACACAGTCACCTATTTTTTTTTTCCCAGTTGTTCCTTCCAAGGTTGCAATTTTCTGGAAAGGAAGTGCCAGCTGGACCCTAGAGCCATCACACCAGATGCATCAAAGGGCCTGCCCCGCATGCTTTGAGGATTAGAGTCAGTCTTATTTAACAATCTAATTAATGTTTTGATAATTTAACAATTTTGTATGCTTTCTGGAGGGCTTTCGAGGGGAGCGACCTTGGCAAATAAAGCCACATTTCCTTTCATTCTCAGAGATGTCTTTTCTGATCCTATTAATGAGAAACATCCTTGCTATCTGGGTTGGGCCAGGAGAGTGAGAACAGGCTTTCCTCTAGTGGGATGGGGTGAAGGATCCCCAAGAGCGTGTCAGGCGAGGGGTGAGGAGTAAGGGGGGCAGAATGGCAACCAGTCATCCTCTCAGCCTCCAGTCACCCCAGGTTGAGGGCCAGCCCTTTTCACTTTCTACTGTAGTCATCAGAGTGCAGCACCATGAGAGGTGCTCTGCCATCCTGCTGTGCAGCCTGGACTGGGTTTTTCCAGTCTCTGGGACTCCATTTCTTCGTATTTCAAATGGACTTGGTAATCCTTGTCTTACCCGCCTCAGGGGTGATGAGCCAGGTGCCTGAAGCAGCACTGGAATCACTGTGTGTGTGCTCAGTCACTTCGGTCATGTCTGACTCTTCGCAACACTATTGACTGTAGCCAGCCAGGTTCTCTGTCCATGGGATTCTCCAGGCAAGGATACTGGAGTGGGTTGCTATGCCCTCCTGCAGGGGATCTTCCTGACCCAGGGATCAAACCCGTGTCTCCCACATTGCAGATGGATTCTTTACCCACTGAGCCACCTGGAAAGCTTGGGGAAGTTCAAATTACACCCTAAAACCCTAGGACAAAGAGTGTGATGAGGCTACTTAAGCTCTTTGTAGGATGAGGTGCCCTCCCGCTAAAGGCACAACTACCTTCCTCCTTCCAAATCAATGCCCTGTGGAGCGGTGGTGAGGCGCGCAACCTCCTTGGATGGGGGTTCCAATCCCCGCTCCATCACTACCTTGCTGTGGGCTGAGGGGGTGAAAGTTAGTTGGCCTCCCTATTCCTTCTTATCTACAAATGGGTACAAGAATAGCCTCACCCTCATCTTTCATAAAGCTTCTGTGAGAACCAAATGAGATGATGGACAGCACTCAGTTTGTGTAAGTTTCAATTATTGTGGTTTAGTTCAATAACACCAGTCCCAACAACATGGTTCCAATTTCATTTATCACATTCACTTAGCTGTGAGTAATTTCATGAAGAACAAACTTCTCTGCTAGCTCTTTGATCCACAGATCTCTAGGTAAATGACAGAGACTTATCGAGATCGGAGACCAACTGCATCACTTCTCTCAAAATCTGTTGGTGACTGGTCCCTGAACATTTGTTACTCAGTTCACGCACACAGGCAGCAAAGCATGTAGCCATGCTGCCTCGTGTCCCAGTGATAAACCCATGTGATGATCACAAGGGGGAGCTGCCCAAGAAAAATAAAAATGCAAAAAAAAAAAAAAAAGATAATGTTGGACATGAAACACAAACTCAAATGGAGTCATAGAAGAAATAGCTGACCTTGGAAATATTGATGATGCCGTTCTTTGAGAGACTCTTGTATGCCGTGGGAGGAGCAAATGAAGGCAAACTTAGTAATATAAATGTGGAGAGTGGTTGTGATAAAGAGGGTGAAGATGTCTCAGAGGAAGTAACACTAACAAAAACTTCACATGAAAGGAAATCTCAGAGATACTCCACAACAATGAAAGTGCAAATAATAATGTGTTGGAAGCTGATCCAGACTTAGAGAAAGGAACGTGACTCTTTGCCAAGGCGTAGAAAAGATGCATGCTCTGTATGTTCTATAATGAGAAGAAGGCGAGCACTATTCAAACTTTCCTTGATAGAATTTTTTTAAAAAAGAGACAAAACACGGTATTTCTCAATGTTTCTAATGTTTTAAGTTACAGTGTACTAAGTAAATATTGTTTTTTACTATCTCGTTTCATTTCAGTAAATGTTTATAAAGAGAGTTCTAGGGGCTCCCCCAGTGGCTTAGCAGGTAAAGAATCTGCCTGCAATGCAGGAGACACAGGAGACTCGGGTTTGATCCCTGGGTCAGGAAGATCCCCTGGAAGAGGAAATGGCAACCCACTCCAGTATTTTTGCCTAAAAAATCCCATGGAGCCTGGTGGGCTAGTCAGTCCAGAGTGTCGCAAAGAGCTGGACACGACTTAGTGACCAAGCAGCAGCAGAGAGTTCTTCTGTTTTGACAAAGGTTCTAAAGTTCACAGAACAATTAACATTTTTCCTGTGATTATTAAGATGGCTTTGAAGAGTTTCAACACAAATGGTTATTTTAAAGTACTTCACTATAAAGCAAAATGAGGACTCCCTGCATATAGAGATAAATGATGATAGGTGATGGCTGTCCTTATTATCACTATATTGACCCAAGGAGTCCAGAGGAGCAAGCTGTACGGACTCTTTCATCGCCCTTTCTACTCACCTATCAGGTCAGAACAGGACTGGGTGAGGAAACCCTGGGACAATGAGAGGTTATAACAACTAGGAGGAGGAAAAGTCCTGAGCTGGCAAGTCTTAGCCGAGAAATTTTTACTTGGAATGAGTAGATGACTGATCTTCAACCACAGGCAACACGGTCTATGGAAATTTGCAAATGCTTGCTACCGTCTTCAAAAATGCTGTTACTGCATATTTGGTAGACTCTTCAAATCCCACATTTAATTGAGCTGACATTAGAAGAGATAGAAACTTTCTGGTTGGGTTCAAGAACCTGAAGACAACCCCTTCCTCAACCAACTCAAAAGAAAAAGTCTGTAGAGGGGGTGCAAAACCTAAGGCACAGATTGGTCCTGAATTTCCAAGTCTCTCTCATTTGCCTAGTGAACTTGTCAATATCAATTACTTATTTTATGTTCAGCTCCAGGCAAAAAGAAGGTGTGTGAGATGGGGAGGCAAGGGCTGTAGATAATTTGTGCCAAACTTCCAGGGCTCAAATCTTGGATATACAACCTTGTATTTGAGGGACTGAGGGTGAGTTACTTAACCTCTTCATGCCTCAGTTTCTTCATTTGCAAATTAAAGATAATAGGAATGTCTTAATCAGCTCTGGCCACTATAATGAAAATACTGTAGACTGGGTGGCCTGAACAACAAACATTTATTTCTCAAGGTTCTGGAGGCTGAGAAATCTAGAATCAAAGTGCCAGCAGGTTCAGTGTCTGACAAGGGCCTGCTTCCTGGTTCACAGATAGCCATTTTCTCGCTGTGTTCTCACATGGCAGAATGGGGCAAGAAAGCTCTCTTGTTTAGTTGCTAAGTTATGTCTGACTTTCTGTGATCCCATGGGCTGCAGCATGCAAGACCTCCCTGTCCTTCACCATCTCCCAGAGTTTGCTCAAATTCATGTGCACTGAGTCGGTGATGCCATCCAACTGTTTCATTCTCTGTCACCCGCTTCTCTTCCTGCCCTCAATCTTTCCCCGTATCAGGGTCTTTTCCAGTGAGTCAACTCTTCATATAAGGTGGCCAAAGTATTGGAGCTTCAGCTTCAGCATCACTCCTTCCAAAGAATATTCAGGGTTGATTTCTCTTAGGATTGACTGGTTTGGTCTCCTTGCTGTCTGAGGGACTCTCAAGAGTCTTCACCAGCACCACAGTTCAAAAGCATCAATTCTTTGGTGCTCAGCCTCTGGAGTCTCTTTTGTAAGGGCACCAATTCCATTCATGAGGGTTCTACCCTCATTTAACCTAATCAGCCTCCAAAGATCCCATCTTCTAACACTATCCACATCGGGGATTATGCTTCAGTGAACTTTGAGGGGGTACACACATTCAGTCTATAACAAATAGTATGTATTTATACAGATGAGAGGTCTACAAATGATCACCTATACTAAGCCCCTTTCTCGGTCTCTGGTACACAGTGACTGCTCTCTGCTGCTGCTGCTACTGCTAAGTCCCGTCAATTGTGTCCGACTCTGTGCGACCCCATAGATGGCAGCCCACCAGGCTCCCTGGTCCCTGGGATTCTCCAGGCAAGAACACTGGAGTGGGTTGCCATTTCCTTCTCCAATGCATGAGAGTGAAAAGTGAAAGTGAAGTCCCTCAGTCGTGTTCGACTCTCATCAACCCCATGGACTGCAGCCTACCAGGCTCCTCCGTCCATGGGATTTTCCAGGCAAGAGTACTGGAATGGGGTGCCATTGCCTTCTCCAGACTGCTCTCTAAATGTTTTTTCTTTTTTTAATTAGAAAATAATTAATTAAAAGAAAAAGAAAGATTCACATTCAAACAGAAAGTTTCAGATCAGATTTTTACCATTATCCAAATAAGTGAATTCTATCCTAAATCACATGACACAGAAAATTTGTGCTGCTGGTATGAATAAGCAAGCATCAGAATAATCATTGGGAAGCAGACCTCCATGGTCCAGTAGAAGCTTCAAAGCACTACCCATCTTATGGGCTCGGCTCCCACTTCCTCTTCACCAGTATGAACTGTTCTCCTCTGAATGAGATGCTACTGAGTTATTTATAAGAAGAAGCTTCCCTTCATCTGTCTGCACCAACAGGGACCATGGTGGCAGTTATTTCATTTTCTAGAATGGAGGACATTCAGATTGTCTCCTGACCCTCTCCCCATCTACTTATCAGTGGTATATTTTTGTGAGAGTGAGCTAGGATTAGGAGTTGGGCTGTGGGAAGAGGTGGAGATTAGGTAAAAGCAAGACCTTGTCCATGAAGTTCTGGCGATTCCAGCCCAAGCTGAGCTCTTCCTTCTCTGATCTCCTTATTACCACTAGTTGTTGATACTCAGCATATCCTACAAGTTTGTCAACTGTTGTTCAGAGAGGTGGATAGTATTTCCCTTGATGGTAAGATGCCATCTTACCCCTCACACAGAGATCCTTCAGCAGCTGTAAGCAGGGAGTACATGCTGATTGATTGAGAGGCAGGACCTCTCAGGGAAGACAAGTGAAAGCTCTTGGGTTGGGAAGAGCCTGGTGGGAGGGTGAGGGTTGGCCACCCAGAGCCCACATCCATCTCATTTTTCTCCCCGTAACTGACAGTCAGGACAGCTTCTCACTTCCCCCAGTCTGCCTGGGAGTGTGTCTTGGATGATTTAATGGTTCCATGAGAATGAAAATTGGTAATGGGGGAGCTGCCCCTTCTGGAGCCAGTGGGAGGGAAGGGCCCCTTTAAGGACCATGTGACAGGACTGGCCGCATAATTTGAGAGGCCCCATGCAAAATGAAAACTCGAGACCCCTTGTTCAAAAACTGTTGAGAACTTTAAGACCGTGACAGCAGGGCATTAAACCAAGTGTGGGCCTGTGCAAGCACCTGGAGTGCTTCCTGGGGGTGATCCTGCCTGCTGAGTATTTACATGCACCATGGTAATTGCCAAAAGAAAAATGCTTTCCTATTACAGATTATTTTATTGAACTATGTAAAATGGGTATCAATAAATATATTTACTCCAGAAAAAAAAGGATGGGGCCCTGCAGTGCTCAGGCCTGGAGTCCTTGAAGCCTTCCCTGCAGTGAATCCATGAGTGCTGCCTGGCTTGGGCACAGCACATTAACTCACCACCCACAGCTCCGAGCCCTCAGCATCTGGGGCTGGTGGGGTGAGGGGGGAAGTACATAGTGTCCGACTCCTTCCTCCTGGCTGAGAGCAGGGATGGGAAAAAAGGGATGCTGGCAGGACTAGTGTGTTGTGTGCCCTCAGAAGAGGCCCCAGCGGCCCCATGGACGGAAATGTTAAACACAGAGTCTCTGTGTTTATCTCACCCCGTCGTCATGCAGCATGACTAAGGCCTGCCTGCAATTCTACCCTGGGTGTGCTCAGGGAATCACAGCCTCTCCATGACAATATTTACTCCACTGTTGCCTGGGGGAGCTCTAAATTCAGAGAATCACGGTGGTTTTTTGGAGATCTCCACCCTCCAAAAACAGCTGCTTTTGCCTGCTGAGATTGTTCTAGTTTGGGTCAAGAGTAGGATGGAAGTCACCTATGGGAGAAAACCCAGGGAGAATCAAGAATTTCAAACTCTTACCACGGCTACTGACTCTTAGGTCACTTTGCCCACCACATTTGACTTGTGAGTGGTTTGGTTTTCTCCGAGCTCTTTGAGATGAAGACAGTGGCCAGGCCTTCTCTTTCAACTCTGCCCTCTCTGTACCTGAGGACCTCTATGTAGGTACTTCTCACAGAACGAAAGGAGGAAGGAAGGAAAGGTGGGAGGCCAGGCTGTCTCCCCCTGTACTAAGTTGGGCAAAGGTGGTGTGGGAAGGAGGGCTGAGGAGGATCTATCTGCTCCTCCTGAGAGCCGTCGCCTCCTCAGGTCCTCAAGGCAGCCCCAGCTGACTGGAATTCAGATGTTGACTTTTCCAAATACTTTAAGAGCAATGAATGCTTAACAGCTTTGTGAAGCTCCCCACAGAGGCACCAAGGTTTTCCTAAGGATTTAGCCTGTTGTGCGTGTGTAACACCTAAGAAAACTCTGCTTTTGAGGGTGATGTCCCAGAAAAGCCAGGTAATACAGGGAGATGAGCCTCCTGTCTGCAGGAGCCTAGCAAATGTAATGTCATTTTGCTTCATACAGATACTTCTGTTCTCTTTACATTATGGCAATACATTTCCTCTGGCATGATTTCTATATGTCAAACCTATCAATCTATGTTATTAGAACAATTGAACAGGTTTTGTATTTTATCTTAGTAGCATAGGGCTTCCCTGGTGACTCAGATGGTAAAGTGTCTGCCTGCAATGCAGGAGACCTGGGTTCGATCCCTGGATTGGGAAGATCCCCTGGAGAAGGAAATGGCAACCCACTCCAGTACTCTTGCCTGGAAAATTCTATGGATGGAGGAGCCTGGTAGGCTACAGTCTGTGGGATCGCAGAGTCAGACATGACTGAGCAACTTCACTGATTAGTAGCATAAGCTGATATATTTAACTGATGTAATGGAGAAATAAGAGGAAAGAAATTTGTTATAAATTGAATTGTTAACTATTTTAATCAATGTAATATATATGTAAATGCTATATATATTATGTTATATACATTGTATATTCTATGTTAATGTTATATATTGTATATTCTGTTGATTTCAGTTACTTAGAGGTAATTTAGGACCCTTTCCTCCAGACTTTCAAATATCCAGATCCTTCTGTCTTAGTTGGTCCAGATACTTAAGGTTATTATAGGCATCCATTGAAGAGGGAGGCTAATTCTTTCAGTTGGTGGCTTCATCAGACCGCTAGCCATTCTATATATGTGGCACAATTACACTATTCTGTATGACATCAAATGATCATTTCAAATAACTTACTGTTAAACATTTCATTTGCAAGCAAGATTGGCTGCAAACTACTTCATGATTTTATGAAGTCAAGCCTTGAAAGTGGAACACATATGTATAGCTGTCAGTATCTCAAGGGTGACCATGGTGATTGCAGGCTTTTTCAATTGTTTTAGCTAATTTTCAGTAAACAGAACTTGCTACAGGGTCAACTTGAGACTCCACTGCTTTCCATAGTGGCTTTACTTCCAAGTTTTCAAGCCTGGAGGGGTTGGGGGAATTTCCTTCAAATCATGGTATCCATGATTCCCAACTTATCCCCCCACCACACAACTTAACGGGTCATTTTCCCCCCACTGTTGTCACTCGCCTCCCAGTAGAGACATTCTTTGCACACAAAGTAACAGACTCTTGGTGACCTCTCCAATATCAACTGTCTACTGCTTTCTGGTTAACAGTGATGATCTCCCACTGTAGAGTTAAAAATGGCTGCCCAGGCCTGGTCATGTGACCCAGTCCTGACAATGGGGCCTAAGGGGAAGTTGACCTGAGGATTCTGGGAAATATTTTCCTCCTCAAGAGAAGAGCAAAAGAGAAATGGCAATTCCTGCCTTTGGGTGTGGAGTGCAGCAAGTTAAGAAAATCCACCTGTGGAAGATGATGGAGCACAAAAATGGAAAGAGTCTGGGTTCTAATGTCATGGCCAAGTCTCTGCAATAACCAGTCTGATTCCTGTCCAGCCTTTCAACTTCTTTCTATGAGAGCTGGTAAATCCCCATGTTGTTTAAGCCATCTCTTTTTCACTTTGTTAAGAGCTGCCGAATGTACCCCTTCCAACTAACAGCGTTCACTAGTTAATGGTACACGTAGTAGATGAGGAACACTGTATCAGAAGAGCACTGTATCAGATACTAATGAGAAATTCAAAAGAAGAGAAAACTTTTTCCTTCAGTGAAATTTATCTAGTTGACAGAAAGAAAAATACACTTACAAGTACAAATTAAGAATTTCTGCCCAGTGCCTCATGTTCATATGTAAAGTACTGTGTCTGTGTGTGTGTGTGTGTGCACTCAGTCCCTTAGTCACATTGGGCTCTTTGTGACCCTTCAGACTGTAGTCCATCAGGCTCCTCTGTCCATGGGATTTTCCAGCAAAAGTACTGGAGAGGGTTGTCATTTCCTCATGCAGGGGATCTTCCTGACTCAGGGATTGAACCCATGTTGCCTATGTCTCCTATGTTGGCAGGCAGATTCTTTACCATTGAGTCAACCGGGAAGCCCTGCCAAGTACTAGAGTGTAAGCTAAATACAAACTGCAAACATTTCCGCAAGATTTGTTTATATGTCAGTTTTCAACAAGATGTTTTCACAGCATAAAGAGAGATCCAAAGAAAACTTAAATATAAAATGTGTATCTCCCTTTTCTTTTGTGAATCTGCTTGGAAGTTGACAGTATGGTCTTTGAAAGGCACATACTCTGGTGTTGTTTTGGAAAGCAATGGGACAGAAAATATTTCTCAGAAATGGGAACTCAGCTAGAGAGGCTGCTGATCACATACACTACTGCTTATGTCTGATTTGAAATATGCAAGCAATTTGCCTCTTTAAGAATTTATTACCATCAGGTTAATAATCTTTACCTGACATCTGGAGGGTAACTCACAGGCGCCTTCATGTTTTTTTAAACTCTATCTGAGGCTGAGGAGTTAGCCAGTGTTAGCACAAACACCAATCTGATGGTCACAAATAATAAATTTGGGCCTTTGCATCTTCCTGGAGGCCACTTCCGTTAGGCATGTTCTGAAGGTGGTAACAGAGTGTACCTGTAGGTTTGAGTTACACAGCAGTGATTATGGTGGCAGCTCTGATTCAAACTTTTAAAGTTTGGTGAAATAAGCCTCGTTTGAAAGATAAGCTGGGCTTCACATGTTTTCCCAGAAATACCATGAAATAAGACCAGAACCTAAATTCCCTTAGAGGAGCTGCAGGGGGTCCAGCAACTGGGGAGCATCAGGATTTGATAGGACCCCTGTCCTGTTAGGAGGAAGTGAGAATGACAAGAAAGGTATTTGTGGATGTTGGTACTTCTGTGGCAGTAGATGGACACAACTGTAAGGTACAAGACCTGCATATACTCCAGATCTTTCCTCAGAACTCTTCTGTGATATCTCAAGTTCAAGCTCCTTTTCGTATCTTTCCAGCCTCTCTGCCCCACTGTTGGCCCTATTCATCTCCTCGTCATTCTCTGAAGTGCGTATGTTCTTTCTGGCTTCCTTGCCTTTGCTCGTGGAAGGCCCACTGCCTGGAATGCCTCTCCTTCTCCTATTTTCCTTCTGCATCTGTCCTCTCTGCCCGATCTTCACTGCCTAGTTCAGGCCCCGTTTCTAACAGGACTATCCTGGTCCTCAGTGAGCTCTCTCTTCTTATGATAATAGTTATAACAACTTAGTAAGCATGCAGCGTGTGTCATGTCATCCACACTCACTCTTGTTCATCCTTGCAACACCCTTTGCAAATAGATAATTTGAAGAAATTGAAGTCCCAAGAAGTTTTAAGTGACTTGCAAGAAACTACATGAGTTGTTGCTATTGTTCAGTCACTAAGTTATGTTTGACTCTTTGCAAACCCACGACCTACAGCACGCCAGGCTCCTCTGTCCTCCACTATCTCCTAGAGTTTGCCCACATTCATGTCCATTGAGTCAGTGATGCTATCTAATCATCTCATCCTCTGTCACCCACTTCTTCTTTTGCCTTCAGTCTTTCCCAGCATCAGGATCTTTTCCAATGAGTCAACTCTTCGCATTAGATGGCCAAAGTATTGGAGCTTCAGTTTCAGCATCAGTCCTTCCAATGAATATTCAGGGTTGATTTCCTTTAGGATTGACTGGTTTGATCTCCTTTCTGTCCAAGGGACTCTCAAGCATCTTCTCCAGCACCACAATTTGAAAGCATCAATTCTTTGGTTCTCAGCCTTTGTATGGTTCAACTCTCACATCTGTATGTGACTGCTGGGAAAACCATAGCTTTGACTATATGGAACTTTGTTGGCAAAGTGATGTCTCTATTTTTTAATACACTGTCGAGGTTTGTCATAGTTTTCCTCCCAAGGAGCAATCATCTGTTTATTTCATGGCTGTAGTCACCATCCACAGTGATTTTGGAGCCCAAGAAAATAAAATCTGCTACTGTTTCTAATTTTTCCCCCTCTACCTGCCATGAAGTGATGGGACCGGATGCCATGATCTCAATTTTTTGAATGTTGAGTTTCAAGCCAGCATTTTTACTCTCCTCTTTCACGCTCATCAAGAGGCTCTTTAGTTCCTCTTCACTTTCTGCCATTAGAGTGGTATCATCTGCATATCTGAGGTTATTGATATTTCTCCTGGCAATCTTGATTCCAACTTGTGATTCAGTGGCTAAATCTGAATTCCCATCAGCTCTATCTGGCTCTAGCTGTTTCCTCTCTTCTACCCTGCCTAATTGCATCAGCTCCAGTGCTTCCTACCCAAATAGCTTTGTCTTTTTGGAGAAAGAATAATTAGAACTTAGCTTTCCAGAGTGCTCAGATCAGATCAGATCAGTTGCTCAGTCATGTCCGACTCTTTGTGACCCCATGAATCGCAGCACGCCAGGCCTCCCTGTCCATCACCAACTCCCAGAGTTCACTCAGACTCATGTCCATCGAGTCAGTGATGCCATCCAGCCATCTCATCCTCTGTCGTCCCCTTCTCCTCTTGTCCCCAGTCCCTCCCAGAATCAGAGTCTTTTCCAAGGAGTCAACTCTTCGCATGAAGTGGCCAAAGTACTGGAGTTTCAGCTTTAGCATCATTCCTTCCAAAGAAATCCTAGGGCTGATCTCCTTTAGAATGGACTGGTTGGATCTCCTTGCAGTCCAAGGGACTCTCAAGAGTCTTCTCCAACACCACAGTTCAAAAGCATTCTCCTAAATCATAGGCAAAGACTGTGCTATGGTGGACTATATGGGTATGGAGGGGTGTTCTGGATGTGAAAACCTACTGTGATGGGATGGAGGTTTTCCTCTCTCCATACAGACTGGTTCCAAATAGGAAAAGCAGTACGTCAAGGCTGTATATTGTCACCCTGCCTATTTAACTTATATGCAGAGTACATCATGAGAAATGCTGGACTGGAAGAAGCACAAGCTGGAATCAAGACTGCCAGGAGAAATATCAATAACCTCAGATATGCAGATGACACCACCCTTATGGCAGAAAGTGAAGAGGAACTAAAAAGCCTCTTGATGAAAGTGAAAGTGGAAAGTGAAAAAGTTGGCTTAAAGCTCAACCTTCAGAAAACTAAGATCATGGCATCCAGTCCAATCACTTCATGGCAAATAGATTGGGAAACAGTGGAAATAGTGTCAGACTTTGTTTTTTATTTTGGGCTCCAAAATCACTGCAGATGGTGACTGCAGCCATGAAATTAAAAGATACTTACTTCTTGGAAGGAAAGTTATGACCAACCTAGATAGCATATTCAAAAGCAGAGACACTAATTTGCCAACAAAGGTCTGTCTAGTCAAGGCTATGGTTTTTCCAGTGGTCATGTATGGATGTGAAAGTTGGACTGTGAAGAAAGTTGAGTGCCGAAGAATTGATGCTTTTGAACTGTGGTGTTGGAGAAGACTCTTGAGAGTCCCTTGGACTGCAAGGAGATCCAACCAGTCCATTCTAAAAGAGATCAGCCCTAGGATTTCTTTGGAAGGAATGATGCTAAAGCTGAAACTCCAATATTTTGGCCACCTCATGCGAAGAGTTGACTCATTGGAAAAGACTCTGATGCTGGGAGGGATTGGAGGCAGGAGGAGAAGGGGACGACAGAGGATGAGATGGCTGGATGGCATCACCGACTCTATGGACATGAGTTTGGGTGAACTCTGGGAGTTGGTGATGGACAGGGAGGCCTGGCGTGCTGTGATTCATGGGGTCGCAGAGAGTCGGACCGACTGATCGACTGAACTGAACTGAACTGACACATTGTTTCCATCCATCCCCACCTTGGGACCTGGTACACACAGTAAAAGGCATTTGGTAATGAAGTTCAAGGGATTTGGTCACTAGGGCTCTCAGCAAAATGCTGTTTAGAGTGTCTTGCTAACCTCTAGGAGCTAAAGGCGCCAAACTGCTCAGAATGGAATGAGATAGAAATGCAAACTGATTAATATTTATCAGAGGCTAGGGAGGGGCCGTGGAGAAGACAATGGCACCCTACTCCAGTACTCTGGCCTGGAAAATCCCATGGACGGAGGAGCCTGGTAGGCTGCAGTCCATAGGGTCGCTAGGACATGACTGAGCGACTTCACTTTTACTTTTCACTTTCATGCATTGGAGAAGGAAACGGCAACCCACTCCAGTGTTCTTGCCTGGAGAATCCCAGGGACGGGGGAGCCTGGTGGGCTGCTGTCTCTGGGGTCACACAGAGTCGGACACGACTGAAGCAACTTAGCAGCAGCAGCAACAGCAGGGAGGGGGCATAGGACGCAAGGATTAGAGGAAGAAGGGTTAAAGTGGAGAGGGCCTACAGACATTAATGATTTGGTTTCCTCATAATAGAATGCAGGATGGCCCCATGGCTATTTGACCAAGAGCTATGATCAAAGGCCTTGCTGGTCCTAAATGGATCCTCAACGATCTATTGAGGAGCTGGGGGATGGGTTGAACAGGCAGAAAAGCTACTCCTGAATTTCCATCCTACTGCAGACTTGGGGTGAGAGCTCTACTTAAAAAGAAAGCTTTGTTTGTCTTTTACTGCTTTGTATATTCTAAGTTTCAGGAAAATTTGTCCCACTCTTGGAAATGAGCAAGAGTGTGCTTTCCTGGGTTACTTTGAATGGGGTACTGTCTGTTTTCTAGTGAACCCTCTAGGGATTATCTGACTCAAAAGGAGATGTAGCTTTGACTCTCAAGTGATTAGGCTAATTGACAATTCTAGGGATACAAGTAAAGTGGCAGAGAATTTATAGCTGAAAACTATTCTAATCTATAGGAATCAAATACATGTTATCCAGTGGTAATATAATTATTTAAACCCTGCTGAAAGAGCAATCCCAAATAATACATTTTGTTGTGTTATAGGCTGTTAACCAGTTTTGCAACTAACTAGCAAATTCGTTTCAAATTTCTGATAACCTAAACATGTATGCCTGTTCTTTAAATTAACGTCTTACTGGTTCTTCTATTTAATGAGTTAGATAAAACCCCTGACACGTGTTCATTCTGTATTTGGATAAAGATCATGATTTTACCTTTTTGAAAATTATAGTTCGGCATAGACTCAGCGTACTTGGGTAGTTGAGGGTGTTTGATGATGAATTCTGCTTCACCTTCTGCCTATCAGTGAGCTGGACAAATGGTGAGGGAGGCAGGGCTCTTTATGTTTCTCTTTCAGCTCTCATACCTCAGTAACTTATGGGAATCATCAAGGAGTTTTTGTAACTAGAGTAACTTCTGAAAGCGTTTTTAGCTCTTCTTCCATCTTCTCAAACCATCTGTGGTAAAGGATCAGTATTTTTATTTCCAGTCCACTAAAGAATAATATTTTTGTCAAAATATAATAAAAGTGAATTATTAGAAAAATAACCAAGTGTTCAGATGGTGCAGTTATATTAAATCACTATAAAACTTGTTGAGTGCTTACCCTGAATTCTTTTTTTTTAATCCTGAATTCTTATACTTATCTCATGGAGGATGACTACAAATAGTTTGAAGGCTGGCACTAGTTCATGGTTTATACTTTGGGGCATACTGCTTTATCTAAAGGGCAGAAAACACTTCTATTTCCCTGAACCAACTTGTCCTGCAAAATCCCAACAGACCAAACAGACTCCAGGTATACAAATTTCTTTCCTGTGGTTCAGCAGCTTTTTGAGAGTATTATGAAGTATGGGCACATACTTTATAATATGATTCAGTCAGTTCCTTATTCTGAAACAGCGACCCTTCCAGGCTGAGGCTTCTGAAAGGAAGGTCCGCCATGGACATTCTTGCCCTCCCAAGTTTCTTCTTCCAGATACAATTTCTTGTCGTTATTCCTCTTGCTCCCTGTATTAAGTCAAATACAGGTCTGGCTCCTATAATAAAATCCAAAATAACAGTGGCTCAAAGAAGATGAGAGTTTATTTTTCTCTTTCTAACAATCTGAGCATGAATAGTCTCTGGCTACTATGACATTTTTACTGGGTGCGAAGCTGACTCCTGTCTTGCTGCTCTGCTATCCTATCCTCAACATACACCTTCCCTTTCATGATCTAGGAGCCATTCCAGCTCTTCTGTCCCCACAGCTACAGTCTAGCCAGTGAAAAGAGGGGTCAGGGGAGAAGAGGAGACCATACTCCTTCCTTCTCAGGACATGACTCAGAAGTTGCACACATGACTTCTGCTTACATCCTATTGGCCAAAACCTAGTCACATGGTTCAGACATACCAGGGAGGTTGGGAAATGTAGTCCTTATTCTGGGTACCCATTTGCCCAGTTAAAGTCAGGACTCTGTTACTAAAGCAAGAAGAAGACATGGATATTGGATGCCAGCTGACAGTCTCTGTCACCCTCTTCTTAAAGTTTCTGAGTCAGGTGCCTGTGTTTTTTCTTTACCAGGTCCTCCTCCCAACAAAGGGAGGAAACTCTGCCTCTCAGTAACTTGTTCCTTACAAAACTTGGGCCAAATGCTTGTAGAGGCTTTCTCCTGATTGTGCTCTGCTCTCATCAGAGTGAATGTGAATTTCCTCATTCTAGTTCAGCCTCCCTGCTAGAAAGGTATGGTTATTTTTCTTACTATAAAAAGTAGTACCTAAATAGGCAATTCTTTAAACATGTAAAGGCACTATAGCATACTCTCACATGGTGGGAAGACTACTTCTCATGTTAGGATGCTTTGGCTCTGTTTGAGAACAAAAGACCTCAATATCACCGTGCTAAAGAGCTCCAGACTCTTCTCTTGTCCCACTTGAGCTGGCTTGAGCTTCTCTCCCTAGGAGGGGTTACCTAGGAGGGGTGGTACCAACTGCTCATTCTATATTCCAAGAAATCTGGGACGATCATAAACAACTAAAATTTGCTGAGATTTACCAAGGGCTGGATGCTCCTCTAGCAGCTTTACGTGGTTTATTTCACTTTATGCTCATATCAACCCTATGAGGTTGGTGGTATGATTGTTTTTGATTTACAGATTAAAAAAAATTCACACTTAAAAAGGGTAAATAACTTGCCCAAGAGAATACAGAACCAACTTCTCAAATGGTTAAGATTCAAAAAAACATTATATCTTTATTTTAAAATGAACAGTTATTGAGCCTTTTTCTAACGATCAATTTCTATGATTTTTTCCTAATTATCCATTTATACTGTGGAAAAGTATGACAAAAAAATCAATATCACTCATCATACTGCTTTGACAAAGATGGTGCTGTAAAACTGTTGCTGTATTTTCTTACAGCCTTATGCCTCTGTCAGTCTGTCTCTCTTTATGTATATCCGTGATTTGACTTGAACAGCCAATAACCTAGCTCTTCTCAGCAATCATTTCAGCTTGTAGGCACACCACGAGCCCCCCTCGCTGTTAATGTGGCTTCGTCTAAACCTCCCGCTTTAGTGTGACCTTCAGAAATCGCTCAGTCTGGATGGGGCCCCTTGTCGTGTAATATCCACACAGGGAAATGCCTGGAGAGCTTTTTCAGGCAACAACAGAAATGCTCGGATATTTTTAAAATGTCATCTGCGCTCTGTAAGTCGTAACTCAAATCCTCCCTGGTGGCTGCAGCTTGAACCCCAGGGCTGCAAGGGAGACAGGACGTGTGGCTCGGTCCCAGTCTGAAGGCCTCAGCTATCAACAAGGAATTCCCTCAGAGGAGATCCCAGGCTTTTTTCAGGCAGGAGCCAAGAAATTGAATCATATGATGACAATAGATAATTTTTAAAAAATGAAGCACCTCCAGAAGGATAAAATGCTAGGGACTGCATCCACAGGCAGTAACTTGTCCCACTCTGCCTGATGTTGGGGCCTAGAGATTGGGGACATGGACAAAATTTTAACTGAGTAGAGACACTAACTGATGCGAAGAGCCTGATGCAAAGAGCTGACTCATTAGAAAAGACCCTGATGCTGCAAAAGATTGAAGGCAGGAGGGGAAGGGGACAACAGAGGACCAGATGGTTGGATGGCCTCACCGACTCAATGGAGATGAGCTTGAGCAAGCTCCAGGAGATGGTGAAGGACAGGGAAGCCTGGTGTTTTGCAGTCCATGGGGTCACAAAGAGTCGGACAAGACTGAGCAACTGAACAACAACAATAATGACACTAAATTTCCTTGAAGCCAATTTAATCTTGAATTGTTTAGGCACAGCAACGTTGAGCATCCTATGACTCTTTGAACTTGGGCACATTTGACCAGACTTTTAGAGGGCTTCCCTTGTGGCTCTTCCCTGGTGGCTCAGAGGTTAAAGCATCTGCCTCCAATGCGGGAGACCCGGGTTCGATCCCTGGGTTGGGAAGATCCCCTGGAGAAGGAGATGGCAACCCACTCCAGTATTTTCCCGGAGAATCCCATGGACTGAGAAGCCTGGTAGGCTACAGCCCACAGGGTCACAAAGAGTCGGACACGACTGAATGACTTCACTTTCACTTTCACTTGTGGCTCAGATGGTAAAGAATCTGCCGGCGATGCGGGAGACCCAGGTTTGATTCCTGGGTCAGGAAGATCCCTTGGAGAAGGAAATGACAATCCAGTCCAGTATTCTTGCCTAGAGAATACCATGGACAGATGATCCTGGCTGGCTACAGTCCATGGGGTCCCAAAGAGTTGGACATGTTGCTGCAGGAAATATTCCCAGAATGCTAAAGACACCAAGATGAAGGATGCTGAAGAGAACAAGATGAAGCATTCTGAAGACCTCTTTTCTCTCTAAAAGAATCTCTCATCCATTAGTTAACGCCCATGCTTCTCTCCTCTGAGTTCTTTACAACATCCCCTCATTCTTAGCAAAAGATGCCTTGTTACATTAGCCATCTTCTGAGGGCGTTGGTGGCTTGTCTTCAGCCCTGGATGCTGTGTTCATGGTGGCCTTTCTTGCTCTCCCAGGTGTCACCCTCAAGGCTAAGCAAAGTGTTACAGCACACAGCAGCTGCTGTTATATATGTTCCTGTAGGAGGCTGCAGCAAAACATTTCTGAACCCAGACACTCCAAAGAACTCCCTATACAGGCTTCTGGAGGCCCTTCCCCCATTTATTTATTAAAAAAATTTTTTTTGGCTGCACTGGTTCTTTGTTGCTGTGAGAGGGCTTTCTCTAGTTGCAGCAAGCAGGGATCACCCTCTAATTGTGGTGTGCAGGCTTCTCTTCACTTTTGTTGCAGAGCACAGATTCTAGGGCACAAGGGCTCAGTCGTTGTGGCGTACATGCTTTCTTGCTGAGAGGCATGTGAGATCTTCCTGGACCAGGGATCAAACTGGTGTTCCTTGCTTTGCAAGGCAGATTCTTAATCACTGGACCACCAGGGAAGCCCCATTTACTCCATTTAAGCCTCATAATTCTCTGGGAGGTACTGTTAGCCCCACTGACAAAGTAGGAAGTTGAAACTCAGAGAGGCAGAGAGATTTGCTGAAGGTTTCCCAGTGAGCAAGTGGCAAAAACAGGGCTGGAAATGAGATTTTCTGAGCCCCCCAAGTCCAGCGTTCTTGCCCTGATATGACAGCTGTTCTTACTTCGCCCCAATTATCGAGCTGTGGGAAAACTTGAAGCAATGCGTGCGTGAGGAGGGGGCCACGGGAGCCCTTCAATGGCCTTTGCATTGCTTTGCTGCAGGCCCATCACACTGGGCCCAGACAGGGCTCCACAGAGTGCTCCTGGCAGCCTCAGGCTCCTCATTTTTCGACTGAGATTCTTTCATTCCTTTCCCCTGCCCCCTTGCCTCCCTATCAAACACAGGAACGACCCCAGGAATAAAATGCAAGCGCTCCACCAACACAAAGGAAAGGTTAGAAATTGAATGCCACCCCTCCCGAAGCCAGGAAATTCCAGAGACAGGGTTCTCATGGCAAGGGGACTTCAAGTTACATATTTTGCAGTCTGGCTAACCAGTTGTACTTTTCAGTGTGAGGCTTAAGACAGGGTCTGCCTGTGCCACGAGGGTGCCTCCGGGGCTCCCAGACCCATATTAGATTGCACGCAGGCTGTACTGTGGATTAGCTGTGAGATTTGCAAATGTATAGTTTACAATGTGGTAAGAGCCTTGTGGCCCCGGGAGCAAGCTCTGAGAGTGGTTACTGTGGCCATGCTGGTGTTTGGGGGGATTTGCCCTTCAAACCTCAAGGCTGCATTAGCATAGTTGGGGCCTACAGAGCTCCCCTGCTGTAAGAGGCAGTCTACACTTCATTTGAAGTGATTTTCATGAGTCCTCCCTCTTGCCACGCAACCTGATGTGTGTCTCTGGGTAAAACCCTGAGTGCTTCTCAAGTTCAGATAAGCCAGGATGCCCAAGGTTTTAGAATCGGAAGACTGGTCTCTATTGGAAGTAGTTTCCTAATCAGGTGTGAGCTAAAGATGAGGTCCTGGGCCCGTCTCCCCCTGCCTGTGTGTCCCCAGGGGGCAGTGCACTTGTTCTAAATATCTTCAGCTCAGCACTTACTGCCCACTGCCCTCTGGCTCTGAGGCAGGGCCTGGAAAGTTCTTTAGCCCATGGCAAGTCACAAGGAGGAGACTCATCCCAGCCTGGAGAACAGCAGTGGGGAAACCCCAAGCTTTTCTCCAGAAGTCACCCTAGATTAGAGGCCAGAGAGGTCCGCATCCCTTCCCTGAGTCGGCCCTGCCCCCACAGAGCAAGGCTGGGCTCTATGTATCACTTCTGGGGTCCATGTTTCAGCAATGGAAGCTGAACCCGAGTCTCAGACAAATCATTGAATTGGCTATTTGATTTGGGCATCTTTGTTGCTTTCCTGCTGCACTCATTTCTTCTTTCAAGACCTCTCCCCTATTTCCCTGTGACCTTCTGTGCCTGGCAGGTCCCAGTCACCTTCCAGGCGAGTCTGCCTTAGACCCATTCTCCCTCTGGAGCTCTCTGCCTCCCATCATCTAGCCCCACTTCCTCAGGCCTTTTGCCAAACGTCCTTCCAGTGAGCTGTCACTCACAAAAAGATCTGATAAAAGTGAGTAATAAAGATGGAAGTTATTGTGTTCTATATCTGAAAAACATACCAACAAATATTCTCTCTTAACGCTCACATTAGCCTGTGACATTCTCTCTGGATGATGGAAATAAATATCTATCTTTCAGACAAGTCAACAGGCCCACCCCAGATCAGGAAACTAAGAAGGGATAGGATTTGAATCTAAGTCTTCTGATCCCTAATACCCCATACCCTTTCCTTTAGGAGCTGCTGCTTTCTCACCCCTGACCAGCCAGAGGTTCATAACTTGTTACTTATCCTAGTGGGGCTTGTGTTTTAGGAGCCGGCACTTCTGCTAGACGGTAAGCCAGCATCAGGACGAGGCTGGTGGGAGGGCCCCCTGACTTTCTTCCAAGCAGACCTCAGAAAAGACGGCTCCCACTTGACCTGCTCAAGGGAGAAATGAGCTGTGCTCAGGCAAAGAGCTTCTGAGGGCTCTCCTCTGCCAAATTCTAGAAGGCAAAGCCAGGGAGAGGAGACGTTACTGGAAGTACCATTCTGAATGACAGGCTGACACTGTGGGGCCCACAGGCTCCCCTCCTCATTCTCCCCTCTAGGCAGAGAGCCCTCTCTCAGAGACTCTGGTTGGGGTTATAAAACTGGTCCTGTTGGCTGTGAGCTTCATTCGTAACTGCGAAACTGGTAACACTTCTCCCCTAGTCCCCTAGAAAGTCTTGATTCCCCTTTCCTTGTTGTCTTTCTTCCTTCCCCTCTCTTATTAAATATTTGTTGCATGAATAAATGAATGAATTCTGCTCTATACCTGTGCTCTTGAAACCAAGTCGCCAGACAACTTATCCTCGTAGATGGAGCCTGAGGAGTTTAAGAGGTTACCTTGTACTGGAGCGATGCTCAATTGACAAAAAAAAAATTGAGTTATTAATGTAATCCATAAGGTCCTTAGCTGGAGAAGATAACTCACCAGGAGTCACTTTAGTTTATGAGCAAATGCATTCAGATGACATTGATGCTGGCTCCCTTCTGCATTACTGGACTAGATGGTTGCGCGTCTGGCATAACCGGAGAGGGACCAGAACAGCGCTTCTTCCCAACTGTCACTCACACCAACCTGTCTCAGTGTCTGGGATTCTACTGTTAGAGATGTACTACTTTTGCAGTTATAAGAGCCTCTTAAAACTCCTTGCAGTTGACAAACTTTGTCAACAACTCAGTATGTGGTTGGTATGACTCTAAATATTCTGATAATGCATCTCTATGGTTGGGGTTGCATAAAGATAGCATCATTATCCTAATCAAATTAAAGAAAATCTACACATGATGAAATTCACATGCTTCTTATTTTCTGAAACTGAAGGCACTTGGCTGACTCTGATTCTGCCTTCCCTTTTCTTCCCTCTCCCTCTTTTGTCTTCTATATTAGGAGATGGACTCAGCAGCACCTTCTGCTCTTTGGAGTTTCCAGCAGGGCAAAGTCATGTCTATGGATCCCAGACCCAAAGCTTAGAAAGGGAGGGTGTATGAGGAGGAAATAGTGCTGGGGAGAAGAAGGATGGGAAGACAAGGAGGCAAGCAAAGAATAGGACAGGAGAGAGGTAAAGAAAGGTGCTTCCGATGGGGAGAGAAAAGAGAACTATGCGCCCATCTCATACAGGAAGCAAAGATTCGTCCTGGTGAGGCTCAGGGTCTAATCCGTCCCCTGGACGCCTCCTATTCCAGTTCATTCTGGGGCCAGGAATCCTCCCTTCAGGGATGAGCTGTTTGGTAACTTGACTGCTCTTCAGCAAACCTTACCGGTAATCCTGGGGCTAGTTTCCTGTACTCTGCTTGGAACTGCCTGTTCGCGGTCATCTTCTGCTCCTCTAATTGAAGGTCAGACAGGAATACAGAAAGGCTGTGTAGACCCAGCCTCTCATATTGATGCTTTGTTCACACTTTCGTTGGCATCTTCACAACCAGAACAAAAAAGTTCTAAGAAGAACGAAATGTGTCGCTTGGCTGGATCTGATCAAGTTGCTCAGTCGGACTGTCTACCCCAAGTGCAGGATGCTGGGGATGGAGACAGGAAGGTCACCATTGACCTGCTGGTATATCTCCTCCTTTGCAGCATCCAGCTCACAAGTCTCCATCTCCCAGTCATCATTCAGAGATCTGGGTGTGAATTGGGGAGCAGGTCCTGGGGGCATGGTGTTCACTGCTTCTGGAGGACCAGGCTAATAAGCAGATGTTGCTTTGCCTGTTTTCTTTTCTGAACCAAATATGTGCGTAGATGTTGGGTATTTGGAAACCAGCCCTGACCCTATGTCCTCAGATGTCAGGGCCACCCACTCGTTGCCCTGGGCTGTGTTTTCTAAAGCGTTGGTTCTCCAGTGCTAATGGGAGTTTCAGTCTCCATAGCATGACCTGCAGAGGGCAAAGCCTGCCTCACCCTTTGAACGTCTGCTGGGGCTTCTGGGCTACAGGCTTGGGGAGAGAAATCCTGTTTGACTCTGGCTTCCAGTGGGGTATTCATGGTCCCAAGGGGCTCTTTCCTCTCAGCCCCCAGAGCATTCTATTCTACCTCCTTTAGAATTTTGAAAACATTCACTAAAATTCAGGAAAAGACTTCTACCTTTAGCTTCTCCTACGGAGCCAGAGGTTTATAACTTAACTTCCACCCTCACAGCACTAAAAAAACCCTACCATATGTTAACATTAATAATACTTCTATGAAAAATAACTACAGATTCAGAAACGACAACCAGAAACCTAGTGAGAAACTCAGTATTATGTTCCATTTTTGAAAATCTTTTTAAAGTTGGTTTGAATCTCACTTGTATTTCTGTCTCCAGTCTGTTGTGATACCACGTCATATGGTCTGTGATAAACTCTGATATACACTTGTCAGAGAATAATAATGAAAACAACAGCAAATAACATCTTCATATTGTTATGAAAATAGTTTCAACTTATGAGCTGCATTAAGAACCACTGCTTTACAACATCAGAGTTCATAGGTTTCTCAGTATGAACTGCTTTCTCTTACACAGGTGCGGGAGCGCACGCATACACACACACACGCTTGCACACATTGTCTGTCTAGTACTTCTGTTTTGGTAATGTCACAATGTTCTTGGGATAACTGAAAACTATGCATAGGGAGTTAGCATCCTGCATGCTAATTAGTGGTAGAACAGAGTGTGGGGCTCCACGTTAGAACCACAAAACCTCAGCTTTGGATCCTGGCTCCTGGGGATGTTGTATAACATCTTTAAAGCCTTAGTTTCTCCTTCTATAAAAGGGAACAAGAATTTCCCTTCATAGAATTGTTGGGAGGGTTAAGAACACACACACACACACACACACACACACACACACATATAAGGCAACAGGTACAGTGTCTACCAGTGAGAAAATGGGTGTTCAATCCACAGCAGTTGTGACTGTCATCATGGCTATTATTATTCAATAATGATGTAAACTCCATGAGTCTTTGAACTTTGTTCACTACTCTAACTCTAGGCTTGCAGCGAGTGCTCCAGAAATATGAAGGCATGACATTTGACACAAGTTCAGCTTCCTTCAGAACCTTTTAGCCAGACTCAGGGTAATGCCTATGAGAGAAAAACAGGCGGTCCCTGCCCCTGGGAGCTTTTGGTCTAATTAGAGGGGAGAATAAAGACTCACATTTGAGAAACAGAGCAGTAAGCAAAAGTGTGTGATGAAGAGTCAAAATGAGCAGAGCTGCCAGTATTATTGCAGTGGCTAACAGACGGGAACTTCATATACCTCATATGGGGACTGTTGTTGGCTCTAAGGTCCGTTTGCTGGCTGCTGCTGTTGTTTTAATCTCTCCAGCAGTTGGCCTGCAAACCACGCAGTAGGGAGGAGACAGGCAGGCAGTCCTCAAAGATGTCTACCATCAAGCCCTCCTCTGCACATGGTTCTCCTCCCATTAAGAGCTTACTTCCTCTGGGCTGGCCTCAAGACTTACTTGGAACAATGGAAGGCCATGGAGATGGTATTCTGGCACTTCCAAATGCAAGTCTTCTTAAGGCAGATTCTGCTTCCTCCCTCTGGGAAGCCAGCGACCACATGAGAAGTTTGGCCATCCTAAAACCACCCTGCTGGGAGGAAGGGCCACATGGAAAAGCACCAAGGCACCAGACCTATGCATGAAGCCTTCCATGATCTGCCAGCAGCTATGTGAGTGACCCCAGTTGATATTATATGGAGCAGAACTACCTGGCTGAGTCCAGCTAAATCACAGAGTCATGAAAGTGAAAGTGTTAGTCACTCAATCGTCCGACTCTTTGCAACCCCAAGGACTGTAGCCCACCAGGCTTCTCTGTCCATGGAATTATCCAGGCAGGAGTACTGGAGTGGGTTGCCATTTCCTACTCCAGGTGATCTTCCCGACCCAGGGATTGAACCCGAGTATCTTGCATCTCCTGCATTGGCAGGCAGATTCTTTACCACTAACGCCACCTGGGAAAGCAAGGTGTAATGAGAAATAATAAATTGTCATCTTAAACCATCATGTTCTGGAGAGCTTGGTCACAGTAATAGAAAACCGAAGCAGGAGGTCAGGGGATGGGCAAGAAGAAGAAAGATGGCACAGTTACAGTGCTCATAAACTTCTGGGTCTGGTAGATGGCACCTTTCCCCTCCAACCTCTGGGCACAGAGCAGATAAAGAGACTAGACATACCTTAGCAAAGGTGTGTCTGGATTTGAATTTATATCCTCAAAGGAAATTTCATAAACGATTGTCAAGCAGGAAAACTGTTTAGGAAACAGCAGAGCTGCCAGGATAGACATGTTCAAGGTTCACTATTAGTAAATGTGATTATCCCTCCTGAGGGTAGTTGCTACTATTAGGAGTTTTCTCTTGAATATTTTTATTTTGCATTCTAGTTCGATTGTTGTTTTTCAGTCTCTATGTCTCATCCAACTCTTTGTGACCCCATGGACCACAGCATGTCAGGCTCCTCTGTCCTCCTCTGTCTACTGGAGTTTGTTCCAATTCATGTCCATTGAGTCAGTGATGGTATCTAACCATCACATCCTCTGCTGCCCCCTTCTCCTTTTGCCTTCAATCTTTCCCAGCATCAGGGTCTTTTCCAATGAGTTGGCTCTTCACATCAAGTGTCCGAAGTATTGGAGCTTCAGCTTCAGCATCAATCTTTCCAATGACTATTCAGGGTTGATTTCCTTTAGGATTGATTGGTTTGATCTCCTTGCTGTTCAAGGGACTCAGGAGTTTTCTTCAGCATCACAATTCAAAAGCATCAATTCTTCTACTTTGATTGGGATTACCTAATTCTTGCTGCCAGAACTTTGCTCATGTTTTCCCCATTCTTTAGACTGCTCTTTTCCCTTTTTCTCTTCCAGTTGAACCCAACCATCCTTTAACATCCCACCTGGCCCATCAGCTCCATTGCAGGACTGCTCTAACTCCAGCTGGTCACACGCTTCCACGAAGGCACACAGCTCCTGTTGTATGTCACATGCATTTTGCCACTTAGAATCCAAGCACTACCGGTGGTGTGAGCTAACTGGACCTCAGAAGTGGAGCCCAGGATGGGAACCTGGAACTCAGGGTAAGTGACTTGCCTAAGGTTTTGTAGTTCACTGAAACATGTAACACCGACAATGCGGCTCTACGGTTTTAGTAACCCAAATTTACCAAATACCTGAGTTAGATTGGAACTGAACCAGGACCACTGAGAACTGGTAATTGCAAAATAGGTTTATTCAGAGGCAGCTTGGAAGATGCACAGGATCTTGAAGAGCTAGGGGCAGATCCAGAAAATCTGGAAGAAGAGAAGCTCTGGTTGGAGACCCTGCCTGAGAAGGGAGGTCGAAGGAGAAAGAAGGTGGCAGGGTCCTTCAGCCATCAAGTGATGCAGAAGCAGAGTTAGAAGACTGCCAACTTGCAGGAGCAGACTGAGGTGAGAAAAAGTATTTGAGTCATTTGCATAAAGCCCGTGAAAGCTGTGTAAGAGAGTCATGTTTTCTGGAACACTGACATTTGGGACCATAGGTTGGCCTTGGTGCCAAGAAGTGTTTCTACACCTACTGCAAGAGCTTTAAAAAGTTAATCATTCTGTGGTGGAAAAAGCTGTTCCTTTATTTGTATAGTGTGTTATTCTGCAATTAGCGGAAAACACGGTGCAGTGAATCACCCTGCTTTTCCATCCCTGTTAAATCGGGTTGTGTTTGGAAGAGCCAGTAGACTTGCAAGCAGTGAGCATTTTAAAAAGCAGCTTACTGAATTATTTCAAAACAATGCCCTTTTCTCCGAATGGAGTCAGTTGATATTAAACACAACACAACCGGCTGATGTGGGAAGAATGGGAAATGGCAGGAATATGATTGCCAGCAAGAGCTGACTGCGCTGAGGATAGTGTGAGTCCCAGGCGTTGCTTTAAGCACATTGTCTCAGTGAACATCTTGTCCCATGAGGTAGTACTGCTGTTTACAGGTGAGGAAGTAAGGCCCGGAGCAGTTCAGGAACTTGCCCAGAAGTGCTGGGATGATAATACAGGTCTGCCTGACCCCAGGGCAGCCGAGGATGGGCTGCCAGAGACAACAGCATGTAGATCTGAGATGGGACCACAAACAAGCCTAAACCAAGAACAGTTTTGATGTGCTTACCATCAGGAAAGGATGGAAAATCTGCACGTTAGTGGCTATATCCCTTATTGGCCACCTGAGACTTCTTGCTTTTTCTGTTATTTACATTTTCATGTGTTTTAACTCCCAAAGAAGGGGACTATCTAGTGGGCCTCTTGCCCCCTGTATGGTATGCTCAGAAGCGCATCAGTGAAAACATAACTGACTAATTAACCTTATCAGCTTCTTACTCTACCCTCTTTGGGAATGAACGACAGTCAGACCCATGTATTTTAAAAATGTGGTGAGCAAATTTTGTAAACACTTGAATGGGGATTCTCTAAAATTCTCCCTCAGTAGAATGAATTTAACGCTGCCCCTAATTTTAATGAAATTCCCTTCATGCTGTCTTGAGGTTGATGTTTAAAAGTTTACGCTAGACTTTTTGTCAATGTTCCTTTTGCATTTAAATTGTCATTCTATTAAGGTGAACAAAGTGTATATTCTGGCTATTAAAATACCATCTTGGGACTATCAGACTATCCTCAAAGTAGTTTTTTGCTTTAAAGAAAAAGAGGCTCTAGAGTGTCCTTTAGATTTTTTTGTTGGAATAACATATTGACGATACAATGCTGAAAAAATGATCAGGAAGAAAAAAAGAAAAGACACACACACAGGTTAATGCTAATCCACTACTGTGCACTTGGGAGCACGGAGCCGACCTGATCAGGGTCTTGAATGGTTGACAGACTGTCAACATGTCGATGACTTTCTGATCTGATTCCATTTGTTCCTCGTTCCCAGGATTCAGGAGAAAGGGCCATATATTGCCCTTGCTTTAGTGATAACTAGAATATCTTCCCAGCTGGAGAAGAGAAAGTCTCCTTCAGGGAGATGCCACCTCGGAAGGCGAGGAACTGTGGATGCCCCTGGGCTCATGTGAGTAGGATTTAGTCTGAACATTATTGAATAGTCTCAGAGAGGGGAAAAAAAAAAAAAAGGTTTCCTGAGGGAGGCTTGGGCAGCAGTGGTGAATCAGCTATTGTTGTATCGGACTTCAGGGAAGTCCAGCATGAGCAAGACCCCTGTTTTGTGCAAACTGATCAAATGCAGATGTTTCCAAGGAGTTGACCTTATTCACCGTGACTTCACTGGAGATTGAATGGCGGACAGCCGGTCAGCAGTGGGGTGAAGGCATGTTTTGGCGAGAGGGTGTAAATGTATATACAATCGACAGGATGTGGATGACACTGGACAAACATCTCTTCTCTCGATAAATCTGTGTTTTATTTCCAGAAGGTTTTATACCAAGGAGATGTAATGAAAAATAAATATGGTTTGGGGCTTTGCTAGGTGTCTCTCGTGTATGTCACACTCTGAAAGAGATGACGGGGAAAATATTAAAAATGAGTTCAACCTTCTGTCTTCCTGAAATATCAGTTTTCATATAAAACTCATCAGCTGAGCTAAGTATTAGGCTTGATCAATGGCAGGAAACTAGGGGATCAAATGCTAATAAATCAGAAACAGATACCCCTTCTCGAGCAGAAAATATATCACAAAACTGAAAACAAGGAAATCATCTGATGATTTTTTAAAATGCATGTGCAAGGAGAAAATGAGCTTTTGGGGGCAGGGGGTGGGCTGAATCTTAAGCAGCAACAAAGAATAAGATTCTTAAACACCATAATCAGACTTTGACTTTGAACACACGCAAAAGAAACAAGGAAGATCCTGATTTGGGTGAAGTCTGGATCCTGAGGCATGATTTAAGTGTTTATATGGGTGTGCAGATATTAAGATGGCGAAGTGAACACATTGAAATCTTACTGCTAATATTTTGCTAGATATTTTAATGTATTTTTTCTCTTCCAGAATTATATCTGCAGCCCTCACCCTTCTGTCTTTTAAAAATGTATTGTCTCACAATCCCAATTCCCTTATTTCTTAGTCTTTTTCCCTCTTATTTTCATTTTGTGGAGACAATGTTTTACTGAAATAAAACATGTACAGAAAAATGCACCAATCTTAAGTTCACAAATTCATTTGATAAATTATCATAAAGTGGACACACCTGTATAACTAGCACCCAGCATAAGAAACAGAATATCACCAGGACCCCTAGAGGCACCTCTTGTTTTCCTGTTGCAAACAGAAATCGCCATTCTGACTTGTCATACTAGATTTGTGTTATCTGTTTTTGAGCTTTATATAAATGGATTCTTGGATGTATTCCTACGTCTGCTTTTTTATTCAATGTTTGTGCAATTCATCCATTGTGGTTTGTTGTACGCTTACTTCTATTTTAAACTACATTATTTTTAATAATACACATACATTCATTTCATTAATGTAGTCTTGTAGGTACAGACACGTCTCTACTTCAGCACATTGACTAGCCTCAGTACTCAGAACAAAGTTCAAAAGAGCAAACAACTCCTAGCAGAAATCACAAAGAATCTACTGATAAAATTCTGAATTGAGTTGTTGGTAATGAAAGGCACATCATGATCAACACCTTTGAAACATTCATATTTATTTTCCACTTTTTTTCTTAAAAATCGGCAATTATTTTTTTTTCTTTTACCCAGCTTAATCCAGAGAGTGTGGTCCTGCTGTCTGAATAGCAACTGTCTGCTTCTGTGAAAACAGAGCAAGCTAAATTAAATTAGAAAATCCTGGTATTCAGTAGGACCAAATTTCCCTTCCTTCCTACTTTGCCATTCCACAATCTATCACCTAGAGTAATTAAGACCAGGGAGGTATCATCTTCACTGGATTAACCTTAACTAAATTGTGCTCATTCAACATGTGCCCTTTTGATTAGTCCGAGCAGGGCCTGCTGTCTCAGATACACCCACCTTGTAATTCTACACACTTAATTAATTTCAGATGAATAGTGGGGGAGCTAAGCTAAATTCTCCGATTAATAAACTATAAGTCCTTATTGTGTGTCAGAGTAGCTCAAGATTTTCATTCTTCCCTTATTTCTTTGCCCTGCAAAAGAGAGTGGAGGTTGAAACGCACACACATAAACCACATGTGCACAGCTGCAATTGTGTGAGGTTGGTGAACAGATCTCTGAGCAGTTTTGACACTGTAGAGGGCAAACCTTGAGACAGAAAATACTGCAAGAATTCTTGGTAAAATAGATTATTTTTCTGCCAAATGTGATTTTTTAATGTCCTTCTTCCCCTCGACCTTAGTCTTTAGGTTTTATTTGCACATATTTCCATACCTGTGTACAGATACAAAAATTCAATATTAATGCCACGAAATTTGTATTTTTAAATGCATTTCTCTGAAGTAAAATACTATTAATAGTCTGAGAACCCTTCTGAGAAATGGTTTGAAGTTATGTGTTGAATCATCAAATTTGACAGCTCTCAAATATATAATCAAAATTTGCCCTCATGGGCATCTCTGACAGCAAAGAAAATTATTTCCTTAAAATAAAATAGATCCCAAGGATGTTTATATGCTATAATTTATCTCATATTAAAAGATGGCTAGAAAATTATATAAGATAGATTTACAGTCTTTCCTTCAACCCAGAAAATTTATGTGTCTAGTTATTAGTGACTTAAAAACTACTACTGATCTGCATAATTGTATATAAAGAGATTCCCCAGTAGCTCTTATGTCCTATGAGTCAACTTAATGAGGTCAATTATATTCAGGGAATTTAAATTACTGATACTTAGGGAATATAGCCAACATAGCTGTTAGTTTCTTATGTCGGTGTGCAAGGAATTCTAGTTACATAAGACAAAAATAATATATCTTAATATAGCCAATTTTATGTTTAATTAAGCAGAGAGTTTTTTAACCTATTTTATAGAGAAAATTGTTCAAGATACCATATACTCAACTCATTTATGTCTTTAGATATTGGAACTGTTCCGATTAGTTTCCTCCATTTAGTCTTTGTTCCAAAATGATTAAAAAAAAAAAAAAAACTTCAAGTAATTCTGTTAGTATTTTCTATAGTTTAGAAAATGTGTGAATTCTTGCACTCCACAACCACATCACAAATTCTCAAACTACTAAATATTCCTAGAAGTTAAAATACTGCTCAATAATTTACCATTAAATGAGTGACAGGGTGTGGAAGATTTTACCAATCATTTTACTAATTGCTGATTTGTGAAAAGTGTCAAACTGGTGGAGTCATTTGGTTAATTGAATGCAAATATTAAATAATTTTTGATTGATGACATGCATGCTGATAGGTATATCATTTTTCAGGATGCATCAGCTAAATGCTTTATTAGGTTTGTATTATTTCCTCCATCTGAAGCTGGGCACATGGGCATTTTAACTCATGTTGAAAAGTCTTATTCTGCCTTCCCTAAACCAGATCCTTTTTGACCTTTTAGAAAAGCACAAAAGCAAGTAATTTAAGTCAGCCCACACCTGCACCATCTTCCAAAACCTCATATGAATGCTTAGCACATCTCATTCCTGAGCAACTGAGGTGGCTGAAAAGGGCAATTTATTCCCTCTAAAGAACAAAATACTGACATTGCAGTATGTCTTCTTTGAGGCTTCAGGAAAGTTGAGATATTCTTCACGAAAGGGCAGCTAAGCTTGGCCCTGTGATTTAGATTTACTATACAAACCAACTATCTTTGAATGATGGAATTAGGCATTTACATAAGGGGACTTGGTTGTCTAGCCTGATTTGTTCTGTTGTTTATGTTACACAATCGGAACCTATGAATTTTTATATTAGGAAAGTAACCACGTTATCTTAGAATGTTAGCTGTAGTAGTTGTTTAGCTAAATTCCGCACCTTAAAAAAGTAATAGGAAAGTTCTTTAGAAAGTCTCCGAAAAATAGTCGCATCACGTAGCGATTTAATCGCCATGTGTCTTGTACTCCTGTTGGCCTCTTTTAACAGGACCTCCATCAGCAAATTGAAGTTGTTTTTTGCTTACAATCGGCCTTTCAATTCGAACAAGTCCACAGAAAGGAATCAAAGTTTGGATCGTTTTTCGACTTCAGGTGCAGCTGTTCATCACTCTGTCTTTTAAGAATAGCTTCCGTATCCGCACACCCTCGCCCGTTCGGTAAATGATTCTCTGCGCCAAGTAAGGTCGCTCTGGGCCAGTTCGAATTTCTGTGTCTTGACCCTCGGATGGTCGAATCTCCCTCGTCTTTTTCGTGCACATCTCTGAAAAAAAAAAAAAAATTTTTTTTTTTTAAGTTGGTGGTATTTCTACGCACGGATGGAAGGCAAGCGGGAGAGGCTGGTGCAGGTGCCGGCGGGCGGCGGCAGGGGCGCGGCGGGCTGGAGGCGGCGGCTGCGCGCGCCCTGGGCGGAGGCGCTGAGGCTCTTTCCGGCGCCGGGGGCAGCGGGGCCCAGGCCCGGGGCGGCGTCCGTTCGGCGCACGTGGCGCTCGGCGCTGTGCAGCCGGAACGCGGAGGGTGGGGTGTCCGCGGGTAATTGCGGTTTCCCCCTGGAGCCCTACGAGCTGCGCCCAGCCGGGAGGGCAGGACGCCGGGGCCGGCGGGCGGCGCGGGTAACGCTCGCTGCCCCGGGGCTCGGAAGGCGGTGTCTGTGTGGAGTCCCGCCGAGCACGCCCGGCGGCCGAGGGATATCCAGAGGCGCCAAGGCGCGGGGCGGAGAGTAGGCGCCGAACATCTCGGATCAGCTGGAGGCCGGCGGGAGGGCCGGGGCGGCTGGCTAGGCAGCAAGGCCGCTCGGTGGAGGCCCTGCACCCGGCGGCCCGCCCCTCCGGACCTGCAGGTTTCCGAGGGGAGCCGCAGCCTCAGCGGCGGGGCGCGGGGGCTGTCGCTCTTAGGGCCGGGAGAGACGGGAAGGCACGGGTCTAGGTGACTTTGGGGCGGGGGTTGGTGGGGGCCCGGCCCGGGCGCCTCGTCGGGTGGCGGAGGTGGGCTGCCACCAAATGGTCTGCAGCACCGACCCTGCCACCTCCTCGGCCACGGGATTAAACCCACGGAGACGGGCAGGGAAAGGCGAACGGGGATTTGTTCGGAGCCGCAGGGCTTGGATCGGAGAGCAAGACCCTAGGGCGAGGATGGCCGCGCGGGCTGGAAGCCTGGAGACCGGACGGCTCTAGTGGAGCCACCCAGACAGTGGGGGCATGGTTGTGAATAAATACGAAATCGGGCTCAGGGCGGACGAAACACCAAAGAAGGCGCAACGTTCCGAATCCCCCCCAACTCCGTTTTCCCCGAAACCCTTTAGACCCGAGAGGTTTGCGGAAACCCGGCTGCCCGGCGCCTCCGGTTTGCACGCGCTCCGAACTCCCACGCCGCGTCCCGTCCTAGGAAAGCGCCGCTCAATCCTGACCCCAGCTTGGGGACCGATCTGAGCTTGACTTCTGCCTCTGCTCCGCCCGCAGTCTCGGGACCGCACACCGCGGCCCGCAGGCCGGGACCTCGCCTGCATCGCGCTGGGGTCGGGACCAGGAATATGTATTGCGCAGGATTGGACCTGGGGGGGCGGGGGGTGGTAAGCAGGGGCCAAGATCCCGGCTCCCGGGTGTCGCCAACGGGTCAGGCCCTGAGTGCATCCTTCGCGCCCCCGCTCTGCGGTGGAAGAGCGAGGCCTCCCCGGCCACCCAGGATCGCGGTTTCCCGAGCAAGGCCGGGCATTTGGGCCCTTGAACGGCTTTTGCGAGGGTGGGTTGTCCTCTAGCTACTTTAGGGAAGAAGCCAAGGAAATAACGGGCTACGGGGCACACACCATGCCAACAATGCCCTTAAACTCGGGGGCTCCTTTCCCTTTGCAGTTGTTTGCGGGGCACACCCTTCCTCCGGACACATTCCTAGCAGCGCACACGACTGAAGCCGTGTGCACCGGCCTGTGCGGGGTGGAGAGGCGGCCATCCTTGAGTCTCTTGCCTGTCACATCTGCACTTATTTAAAGCTCGGCTGGTGGTCCTCGCTCTCTGGAATGCCAATTGCGGGCCTGGCCGCCTACGACATTTGCATTGATTAGCAGGCCAGTCTTGCGGGAGGCCGAAGGCAGGCGGGGGGAGGGGCGTTTTGGGGAGACTTGATGTTCACAGTATTCTTCTTGATCCCGTTCTGATAGCCAACTTAAAGCCCAGCGATTCCCACCAACCTGATAGCTGAGTGTGTCAGGGAACAGAGAACTGAACTTAGAGACTGTTCGATTTGTATGGAAACTGGCCATTGCCATTTAGCATATAGGTTATGGCCCATGGGCACACACAATGATAAATCTCTGAAGGCTGCAACCACTGAATCAGGCAGAGAGGGTGGGCAAGTGCTGCCACCCCACTTCACTCCAGACCCTGCAAGTGTGGCAGTGTCTGAAATTTGCAGTTTTCTCAATGCACAACTCTCCAGAAATGTTTGTTGGTGCAAGTCCATAAAAAGAGATTGACCTGCCTCAGTTAAAATACTGTACACGAGCTTTAAAAAGGCACAGGCAACCTTGCCCGGGAGTCCACATCCTAAGGGTAAGAGGCCTGGGGCAAATTCGTTGGTTAAAAACAAGACGTGTTGCAACTTACTGTGACTCTCATAGGCGCAGGGTCAGAGAGAAGCCGTTTTTATTCCGTAAACCTGGGAGTGTTCAGTCTGATTTTGCATTTGCCTCTGGACTTGGTATAATTACGGGTGAAAATAAGGCCCCTCTGTATTTCTATTCCCCTTGCTTTCTGTGAAGCTCTACCCCAGAGGAAAGTTGTTTTAGTAATCTGGAAATGAGAAACCATGTGCTGAGTCAGCAAAGACCCTGCACCAAGCCAGTTCAGTAACACTGCTGTGTGTTCCACACACTCTCTCTAGGCCTTGTGGAGATAATGAAAAATATATTGGAATTTTCATGGCATAGAAATGCCCACAAAGCCTGCTGGCAGTTGAAAGCCAGATTAAATGCTGTGTCTTCTAATACAAGAAATCTGTTCTGATCATGTTTTTTAACAAGCATGAGACCCAACTCCATTGAATACAAGAGGACAAGACAAATGCAATTCTCCAAACAACCCAGTATATATATATATATTTTCAAACAGTTTTGTTGCAGAATGTTTAAACATTCCTTTCTGCTTATGTTCTTGTGACAGATGTTCAAGGTGGCTCCAGTGGATACAATCTGATTTTTCATTTTGAATCATGAAAAGCATTTCTCAAAAAAGCATCTTTAAATGATTCAAGTCTCCTTGCAAATCCTGTTGGAACCTTGGAAAAGGCAGGGACCCATCGGTCCTGCTTTCCCCCTTGAGTGCAAGGAATAAATGTTTTCACAGAGAGTTACTCGGAAGGAAACTCACTTCTTAAGCTGCTAAGCAACTAGTTTGGAGAATGATTTCTTATCTTTTAACTGTAGTCTTATCCAAATTTGCAAAACCGGAGCATTTCAACTTTGGAACAACATTCCAGATCATAGTATTTTTAGCGACAGTATTTCTGGGAATATTTCTTCATAATTCTTTTAATCGTATAGTTGCAAAATGTGTGGCTTTTTTCTTAAACTAGCATATTGCATAAAAAAAACAGCCAAAAGTTGGCTTTTTTTTCATTTGTCTTTTCTATCTCAAAACCTAAATGAAATTAGTACAACTTTTATGCTTGTACTGTTTGAATTCTTAAAGACATAGCTGAGTTTTTAAGGTTGTTTTGGCATAATGCAAAAACATCTGGATGTGAAATGAAAAATTTAGTCTGTCACCCAGGTTCCAGATGTTTGGTACTATGTAGACAAAACATCAGGATGAGTGACTGAAATTTTTCTCTCCAAGCCAGATGGTTTAGTGCCTGGTGCTTCTATAAGGAAGCATATTTTCCTTTCTCTAAACATCACATCCTACTGTATCTCACGTTAAGGCATGATTTACGCTCTTTCATCGACAAAATGCCGGGCCATTTGGAGTGCAGCAAAGCAATCTGTAAATGAAACTCTAATATGGCAACCCACTCCAGTCCTCTTGCCTAGAAAATCCCATGGATGGAGGAGCCTGGTGGGCTACAGTCCACGGGGTCACAAAGAGTCGGACACGACTGAGCGGCTTCACTACAGGAGTCCAAGTCCAAGTGTTCATGTGTACTTAGAAGGGAGTGGTGGTGGAGAAGCCAGAGATGGGGAGACAGGAGAGAGAGCCTTGTTCAATAGGGGAGTGACTTGACTAAGGACATAGCCTTCTAAAACTCCATTTGTGGCATGCTATAATCTGACTTGCGCACTAGCCTAGACAGGCCTGCCTTTTGCCTGAGGTGCACTTGAATGTGAAATACCCTTGTGTCCTCTGAAGCCCTCTTTCCCCTTTATTCATGCTTGAAACATTATAAAACAAGTAAATGTAATATAACCTTAAAACATGCTTACTTATGAGCATTACACAGGTAGGCAAATTCTGTGTTTGAAAAGTAAGAAAGCAATATGGTGAATATTTTAATTGGTCAAAAATATATTGCCAATGAATAGATTTCTCTTCATGTGAAGTGTCTTCACACATCCACTTGGAGATGAAGAAAGGGTAACATTTCTTCCTTCCTGAAAGTTACAGAGATTTCAAGTCATGAGCAGAGTCTGAGCTTTTCCAAGTGTTTTGGGCTTAGCCATGTTGAGAAAGAAGGACAGATATGAAAGGCCTTCCACTAGAATCAGCAGATGAAATCAACCCAGAATGAATTCCATTCTACTTATTAACCTCACATGCTTGCTGGGTTACAGAAGAGTGTTTAGACAATGAATGGCAGTGAATGTTAAAACATCATAAAATTTGACCACATAACAATTGCTGCAAGAAAAACATACCATTTTGAATAGACCTTCTTATAACTCAGAATCTGAGACTCAGATAATAAGACCCACAATTTCAATACTGGCCCCAAATCAATTTTTTAAAAATAGTTTACAGGGATCTAGTAGAGTTTCAGGGGTACACATATTGAGTCATCAAGAGCCTCAAAAGTCAAAAAGGAATCTTTAACACTATATAAAACAGAATCACAGTTATTTTTCTTGATTGCTATAATTGGGATGTTTTTGTGACCTTTTTTGTGATGCATTTATTAGAATAATAAAATGAAAGAGCTGGAAGGAACTTAGAGCTCATCCAGGCCTCTTCTCTCCTTTTACGGATGAGTAAATTGAGGGGCAAAAACATTAAAGGACCTACCCAAGGTCACACATTGATTAGTAGTAAAGTCAGAACTGGAATTGCTGAGTTCCTGTGGTGACTCACAGAGTCCGAAGCTCATTCCACAGCAGCTTGCCTTCAGAACATTACCACTCAGAGTCACAGATTTCTGAGTAGTGTTCAAGACACCGACACCCATCACTACAAGCTGGAGACAGCTCAAAACCATTCAGTCATGTTACACATCTAAGAACTATAAAACAAAGCCAGTATGAAGGCAGAGTTCCCCCATTTGTCTCCATAGAAAGAGGGACTATTGCAAAACAGAGCTAATAAAACTTGCGCACATCAACAATTTGGCTGGTGGGCCTGATAACAACAAATGACAGCTGAGCTTTTTATAGAGAACTTGAAGCACCTTGGAAGAATGCCATGCACACAAACTGCTACAGTCTCTCTTATTTTGAAAATAACATATTCAAACATTCAAAATAAGTGACTTTGATGGGGAGGAGGAGGTGACTGTAGCCATGTCAACCCCATTCTTTACAGAAGAAGACAAAGTGTCCCACCTGACTCACAGCTGTCTTAGCTCCCTGTTCCAGTGGCTTATATGATGAAATGGAAGATTAGGATGCATTGGGTAGGTGGAAGGAAAGGACAGGGGTGGGAGAATCAAAGAGAAATATGCTAGCATGATGTATATGTCCCCAGTCTGAAGACCCTACAACGTCTCTAGCTCTTCATGGATGGCATGAGCCAAGGAATTGGTCTCATACCTGCTGTTATCAGGACTCATACCTGATGTTATCTTCTGTTTTATGTTTTATTAAACATCAAAATGAGAATTCAGAAGCATTACTTCTTATGAAAGGCAGACAACTCTTCATCATGAGCATTTTGGTCCAAGAAATGCAAGTAAGGATAGCGATGAGGAGAAATAGAGATGGGTGAAGTTTGTGAAATCAAGACTCAGTATTTGGAGCTGTGAGAAAAGAGATAGTTATGTCTTCATTGGCCTGGAGAGAAAGGAGATCCTGTTAAGGTCTTCTCTTCAAGCTGATCCAAGGTCAGTGCCTTCTACGATTCAGGATCTGGCCAGAATTTGAACTGGGGGATGAGGGAGGTAGTGATGCTGGGAAGTGAGGTCTGACAACCTATATTCTTTCTTTGAAATGCTTAGGGGAGCAACTATACCAGCCAAAGTTAAACCAAATAAAACCAGCATGCCCGCTTACCTCTTTAATTTACTCTCCCAAACAGATCATCATTTGGGCTATTCCCCTGAAGTCAAGCATGAAATCTATTTAGCTGGAGAGCTACCCATTTCCTCTGACCTGCAGAAGAGATGCCCTGTTCTTTCAGAATCGCTGGAATGCCAGAATCCGAAGAAAACTGGAGCCACATGCCTGGGCCCCTTGAGATCCTCCCATCCCTGCTTCATGCCAAAGGAACATGCTGACAGAAATGCAGCAGACTTGCAGCGCTTGACCCAGAAGCACAGCTGCTGGTTCATCGGCAGAGGTCATCGTGTGACTTTAAGTTGCTATGGATTTAAGAGCGTCTCTTATCAACTGGAGTACTTAAATCTCTTTTGTCCCTGGGACCTTTTGGGCAGTTTTGTAAAAACCTATTGGCTCCTCAGAAAAACTGTTCTTAAATGCCCAAATGATATTGAAATCAAGTTATCAGAATATTTTAAAGAAACAAATTTATGAGGTAGTTATTAGATTTGCTTTTTTATTTAACCCATTAAATGCAAAATCTCGTGGTGGGTCTAATACATTATATAATATTGAAATAGGGATAAGTGTGAATAATAGTTCAAACTTATCCACAATTATAATGTGATATGAAGGGATCTGTGGTTTTCATTGCTGACCAAGTCACAGGGACAGCCAATGCTGTAGTTTATTGCCTATGTGCATAATGAAAAGAAATGCTAGTTTGTAGAAATGAAGATGTAGTTTTTTTCACATCCAAGTTTATTGACTTCTGCTTTTATTTGATTGCATTTCCTATCACTCCCCTTCCAAGTGAAGGGCCCCGTGAAGGAGGACGAGGAATGGTTCTAATAGTACAGTACTTTGGACATATACAGTGGTCATAGCCATTTGAATCTATTTTGATTGGATTATGCTGGGCCCAACTTGGGAGTTTAAACACTGAGCCTGTGATATTGGACTTGGTCCTGAGGTGAAAAGTAACTTTATACTCTAATCCAGTAGAAGGGAGATCTTGAGAAGTGTTCCCTTCCCAAAAAGTCACAGAGGGGAGTATCGGAGATCACCTGTCAAAGTGGGGTGGGGAGGGAAGGCATAACAAGAGCCAGGAAGGATTTGATAAGGTGAGTGAGTCACCTCTGCTTGGGGAATGAGCCTAGGGTGAGGCTCAGGCTAGAATGTGAAACAGAGGGACTCAGGGAAGGATTGTTGGATGCTGATGGCAGGCAGGGAGTCCCCCAGGAGGATGACAGTTCCAGCCTCTAAGACTTGTGGCCACAGAGGAGACAAGTCCAGGCATGAGTCAGAAATGCTATAGCCTCCACCTAGGGACTCTGTAGCAAGCCAGGAGAGCAGAAGGGATAGATCTACAGGTCAGGACAGGACAGCCTGCAGCCTAGGAACCGAGAGCACAGAGACCCAAAGCAGAGGGTCTTCCTGAAGTTAAGTAAAGAGATTGATATCATGAATGCCACTCAAGAACTTCCATTCATCGAAAGACATCATTAAGAGAACGAAAAGGCAGGCCACAGACTGTGAGAAAAAATATTCACAATGTGTATATCTGCAAAAGGATTCATATCTGAGAATATGTAAAGAATTCTTATGAATCAATAAGAAAAATACAAACCAAAGTTTATGAATGAACAAAAGACTCAATAGGCACTTCATTAAAAGGATATCCAAATGGCCAACGACCAACAAGCATATGATAAGGTGCTCAAGGTTATTTAGTCATCAGGAAAAAGCAAATTAAAACTTCAGTGAGACACACACATTACAGAAGGGCCCAAATTTAAAAACAAAACATTGACAATATCAAGCACTGGAGAGGATGTGGAGAGACTAAAATTCTTACACTGTAGGTGGGAACTGGTAAAAAGTGGTATGACCAGTTTAGAAAACTGGCAATAGCTACTGAAACAAAGCATCAGTTTGTACCCTAAGGCCCAGCAATTCCTAGGTAGAGGCCCAAGATTGCATTTGCTCAGCAATTGATGTATAAGAATATAGCTTTACATATTTCCCATGTTTATAAATAGAAATATTATATAAAGTTATATAGATATATATAACATTATTCATTATAGCACTAATGTGGACACAACCCAAATTGCAGTCTGTTTATGCAATGGAATATCATATAGCAATGAAAAAGATGAAACTCTTGTGATCCACAAAGTGGATAAATCTCACAGGCATAACGTACAGTGAAAGAAGCCAGACACCAAAGAGTACACACCATGTGATTCCATTTACATGAAGGAAAAGCACAGGCAAAACACATCTATGGAGCTAGAGGTTGGGATAGAATTTACTTTTGCAGGGGGTATTGATTGAGAGGGGGCACAAGGGCACCTTCTGTGGTGCTGAATTATAAATATTATTGACTTTCTGAAAAGTGATTTGGAAATGCAGTCAAGTAAAAGCAGCTGGCTATGCTGTGGATTCAGTCCCTCTGACTGTGGTTTTATGTTACAAGAAGATTTCACTGGGCCAGATGAGCATGAAGAGAGTACAGAGGCCAGCGACAGACTGGCACAAGATTTTTACAGTAGCTACATCTGACAAAAGGCTTGTATACAGTTAAAAATGTACAGAAGATGCAGTCTAGGGAAAAAAATAACTGAATGGCCAAGAAGTATAAGGAAAGGTTATTCTTCAGGGAAATTCAAATTAAAACCACAATTTGATACTAATATACATCCACCCAAATGACTGAAATTAAAAAGACTGGAGACAACCAAGACGGATGGTATCTTGAGCAATAGAAGTCTCCTACACTGCTGATGGGAGTGCAAAATGGGATAGCCACTTTGCAAACTGGCTGTATCTACTAAAGCTTAATGTGCCCAGCAAGTTAGGGCTCTGTGTGGCTAGTTTAGGAGCCAAGTTAAATAAGAACAGGGGAAGCACCAGGGATTTTGGCTAATGAAGTCCACCAGGCTTAGAAAAGTGAACTGAAGTGAAGTTGCTCAGTCGTGACCGACTCTTTGCGACCCTGTGGACTGTAGCCCACCAGGCTCCTCTGTCCATGGGATTCTCCAAGCAAGAATACTGGCGTGGGTTGCCATTTCCTTCTCCAGGGGATCTTCCCAGCCCAGGGATCGAACCTGGGTCTCCTGCATTGCAGGCAGATGCTTTATCCTCTGAGCCACCAGGGAAGATCCCATACCAAATGTCTGGGTTTTCCTTTGATTCTAGCAAAGTTCATTATGCAAAACCCCAGCATTGTATAGGTTTAAATAAAGGGGAAGAGGAATTGTCCAAGCTTAGTTCAGAATAGTAATGGAGGTGACAGGTTGGGTCTGCTAGGACAAATGGCTAAACCAGTCAGAAAACCTGGAGAGAGCCATAGAAAACTTTGAAGTGAGTGGGCAAGTCAGGATGGCTACAGGGTTCTCTCCAAGGGTGCCAAGTGAAAAGACCAAGAAAGCCACTCACCTCTTCCCACTGCTGTCCAGGAGATGGCCCTCTCCCTTCTTAGAACTCTTGCCACCGATGGCTGGCATGGACCACACACACAAGTGTCCTAAGCAGAGGTGTTTCTGCAGCCCTTCTGTATTTGATGAGCCAGGGTTGCAGGAACTGAAATGAGAGATCACATTCACTGTGAAAATCCAACTTGGAGGGAAGGACAAAGGGGATGGAGGAGGGATGTGGGGGAAGGGGAGCAAAATGACCAAAGAAGCAAGAAAGGCCAGAACCAACGGAAGCCTGAGGCCCAGTCTTCCGGCTATCCTCATGTGAATCCATCCATCAGCACACACTTCTGGTCACACATCAATGCTTCCCATGAAAATTGGTGCCGGGATGGATGGGCTCCAGGGTGACTCATAACAAACAGCAAATGGCAGAAGGATGGCTGGGGATTTGACATCTGTTCTTTGGCCCGTCATTAAAACTCCTTTCCCCTAAACATTGAGGATGGTAGTTATAAGTACCAGCCTTTGCATGTCACTGTCAGAGTATTTTTTCCTAGCCTGAGAATTTTTCTCAGGAGATGTAACCAATGAAACAGCCACCCCAAACTTCCCAGGTCACATGTCCAAGTTCCAAGTTATGATTATCTTAGGGCAGCTAAATCCTTGAACAAAATATAAAGTGGAAGATCTAGCCCTCTGGCAAATGAAATAGTTTTTTTTTTTTTAAGTAGTATTTTCAACCTTATTCACATTTATTCTGTTCATCTGGCTCTGAGATTTGGGAGGCTAACTTTTTTTCAACCTCATGTTCATTGTTGTCACCATCTACTGACATGTATTTGGTGCCTACTATGTGTAAATGCTGCATTTCTCATAGAAGAGATTTTTTTTTTTCATAAAAGTTATCAGTAGAATGGCATGAGGTTACTAAATCCAAGGAAGGAATTCAAATCGCTCAGTCGTGTCCAACTCTTTGCAACCCCATGGCCTACACAGTCCATGGAATTCTCCAGGCCAGAATACTGGAGTGGGTAGCCTTTCCCTTCTCCAGGGAATCTTCCTAACCCAGGGATCGAACCCAGGTCTCCCTCATTGCAGGTGGATTCTTTACCAGCTGAGCTACCAGGGAAGCCCAAGAACAGTGGAGTGGGTAGCCTCTCCTTTCAGCAGATCTTCCCTACCCAGGAATTGAACCAGGGTCTCCTGCACTGCAGGCGGATTCTTTACCAGCTGACAAGCCCTGATATTAAATTTGCATTCTTCCCATTCTTCTGTCCATAGGGATTTCACAGGCAAGAATAGTGGAATGGGTTGCCATTTCCTTCTCCAGGGGCTCTACCTGACACAGGGATTGAACCCACGACTCCTGCTTGGCAGGCAGATTCTTTACCTCTGAGCCATGGAGCCTGGTGACTAAATCCTAAGATACCATTTATTAATTCACTCCTTCATTCATCCATTCAAAGAAGCTTTATTGAGCCTCTACCGTGTGCCAGGCACCAAGTAGATGCTGATGACACCAGTGAGAGCCTCAGGATAGAAATAGCCTCTGCCTGCCCCCTGGATGTTTATAGTCCAGCGAAGGAGAAAGATTTTCATTTTTAAAAACCATGCCTTTCTGCACACTTCACCCTTTCCCTAACCCTCAACTACCTGAAATAGATAGTTGTTGATCTTAGGATAATCAGGAATACACAGTGGGAAATACACTTGCTTTTGAGAGGGCTACAGACTGGGGGAGAAATAAGCAAATTGGCCCAGGGGACCGATGGTCACATCGTACACTGTACAGGGTTGGGTTGGATGGAGGGCAGCTGTGGTATCCTTCAAACTCAGAGATGTGATCTGGCAGGAAGGCCCACAGGTGTGTTGTTATTGTCCTTATTTGGCTGTGTGAACCCTATGAGGTCAAGAATCCCCAACACTGAGTGCAGAGATTAGGTGGAAAGTGAGACGAGAGGTGAGGCCTCAGGACAGGCGGACCCTGACTGAGATCAAAGGGAACGTCGATCTAGGTCTGTCTCACCTTGACTCTGAGTAGATCTCCACTGACAAACAAGAATGGTGAGATTTTGGCTAGTACTGCTCCCCACCCAGGAAAGAGGAAAGATGATGGATTACATGCTGCCATCCAGTTTATGAGGTTTCCCTCATAGCTCAGCTGTTAGATAATCTGCCTACAATGCAGGAGACCAGGGTTCAATCCCTGGGTTGGACACAACTGAGCGACTAACACACATCTGGTTTACCAAGCTCCTTCACATATGTGGGTGGGTGCACTTATTTCTGTTAACAGCCTGTAGAACTGGGAAGGCTGGCCCTGTCACAGGTGAGACAAGGAAGACTTTCTGTAGGTAAAACACTCTGCCCTGAACCACACGATCAATCTGTGGAAGAGCAGGGATTTGAACCCATTCCCTCTGACTGTTATTCCTTCCACAGGCATACATATTATTTGACCTTGCAGAGTTGAGAGCATGGATGAACCTCCCCTCCTCCACCCCATAAAAGGAGCCCAGAACCTCCCAAGGTGAAGGTCTGCTCCTGAGCTTGGCAAGTAGCATTGAAGATTATGCCAAGAAGGAATCTTGCATTTGCTGGACACTTCTTGGGAGGGCCTTGTCTCCCTGTATGCTGAAGAGAAACAAATGTCAGCCATAGGTTCTTAGCCTCCAACATTAAGTCCACTCTGCGAGTCTCTTCCATGGACACATTGAGAAAGAGACATTCCTGCTGGCCTAACCTGGCCAGCTCCATGCAGGTGGGAGACACACAGCTGTCCCCATCATATGATTCTAGAGCCGTGCTCAGTGCACTTCCTGGAAAGGGCTGGGTAGTATATGTTTTAGGCTTTGCGGGCCACTTGGAAACTACTTAGACTGCTCCTGCAGCACCCAAGGACAATGTGTGAATGAACAGGTATGCTCCAGGAGAACTTTTGGACTCTGAAAGGTGAACGTTATAGAATGTTCCCATGTCACAAAATATGCTCTTCAATAATTTTTTTTGCAACCATTTAAAAAGGTACACACCATTCTTAGCTCGTGAACCACATAAACTGGCTGGTGGGCATTGAAGGGCTGTAACTTGCCAAGCCCTGTTCCAGAGGATCGAAGAGGCTTGTCAGTCATAACCATTGCCCCCACATGAACTGCATATCCCATCATCGGTACTTTGTTTCTTCGGGGGTTAAACTATACCTCTACAGATTCTTCTTTTTAGAGGCAGGTATCCTGAGAGGAGGAGCATATTAAATTCCTAACAACTTCATTTAACCAATTAATAAGATGAGTTAGGATGTCAGTACCATGAAGGCAAGGAGTTTTTCATCTGTTTTGTTCATTGCTCAGTTCATTAAGAGCTTATGACAATGAACTCAGTTTTAGAGATGCTCTGAACAAATTCTGGTTGAGTGGATGAATAAACTTTCTCCTCTGATCTGAAAGACCACCAGAAGGGGCAGCTGGGAGTGCACAGTGAGGGCAAGAGGTGCCAGGGGAGATGGGTAGAAGTGGTGAAGATAAAGCTTAAAAGAATGATGTTCCTGGGCCCCCGGTCTGGGAGATGCTCAAGTCTGCTGATGCTCCAGGAAGCCTGTGGGCTTGGAAGAGGTGGGGCACGGGGTGCTCCAGAGCCCACAGAGCCTGGGAAGGGTGTCAGGAAAGTACCAGTGGCTACACTGGTGCCGCCTGGAGAAGTGGCACTGAGGCCTGATGGCTCACAAACCATTTCAATGGAGTGGTGTGGTCCCTGCCAAGGAAAACGTAAGAACCTGACAGATCTGGCAATTCCCTGGAATATTAAAGTCAAAAGGGCCTTTTGGTAGATGGGGTGCATCTGGACAGACGAGATGTTAAAACCCACTTCTGCTGTAGGGATGAGCCAAGAAAAGGGAAGGCTGAAAGAGGGGAGACAGTGAAGACCCTCCCCCAGCAGCCATACATTTTCCTGGGTCACACACATCATTAAATGCTGTAAGAATAAATTAATGTGATGGCTGTATGAGTGTTACTAAAAATAACCAGGATTCGTCACTGCAACTACAGTGAAAACTATTTACTGGATGGAAAAGGTCTTGGAGATGAGCTGTACCAGTAAAGGGGCTTGATTTCTCACCCTGAGAAATCTCTCCATGTGCAGAGATGAACCATCAGCCGTCCCCTGGCTGCCCTCTTAACTGATCCATATCTCTTGCTTATGGCCTCTTACATCTGATGTGGTGACTTCCAAACTTGGTAAATCTGGACCAAATTAGCCACTTTATCTCTGGTTAGATGAGTCAAGCTGGGGCTGTGTGAGACCTTCCAGATGTTGGTACAGGGAGTAGGGTTCCCTAACACCTGGGCTGGGAGCCCCAGGATGGGGAGGCACCAGTAGGACAAACTCAGTTCCCCATTGGAGGCCAGGGTCTGTACCTGCAACAGGGAAGGTCAATACTTGGGGCCAACATGAGAATCACAAAACATTAAGGTGGGCTCATGATGAGTTGTGTAGACACAGGCTGCATTTGTGCATACTCAGTTGCTCAGTTGTATCCAATTCTTTTGACCCCATGGACTGAAACCCACCAGGCTCTTCTGTCCATGGGATTTCCCAGGCAAGAAATACTGGAGTGGGTTGCTATTTCCTTTCTCTAGGGGATCTTCCTGACCCAGGGATCGAACCTGCATCTCTTGCATCCCCTGCATTGGCAGGTGGGTTCTTTCACCACTGCACCACCTGGGAAGCCCACAGGCTGCAGGTCTCTTCCTTAATGCACCCACGGTGGCATAGCATAGGAAGTAAGAGTTCAGCAGACCTAGATCGTATTCTCAGCCTTCATCTCACTTAACTTTCTGACTTGGGGTAAGTTACTTTACCTTATAGTAGCTTGCTTTCAGCAGCTGTAAAGTGAGTAATATCTACCTCATTGACTGGTGTGAGGGTTGATTGAAATGACATGTGGGATGCTACCAGGACAGTGCCTGACATGTAGGTGATGTGTGGTACACAGCATTTTCTGTTGTTATTTTTTAATTGCTGTTTGATGAGACCATTTTCATTTGCTGTTATTCAGCAAGGTTTCCCCTCCCCATTGCCTCCAGCCTCTATCAAGAGAAAGGAACCTTTCCATGTCTCCCAATATGTCACCACCTGCTTCTTCAACTTGCCTGCCCAAGTCTCCCAGTGGAAAGGAAGGCAGGCAGGTTTCCAGCTGGGTATGGCTCAAAGTGGCCCTCCACTTTTGTGAAGTTCCTTTCACGTCTCAGCTTTGACTTAAACATTTTGGCCAATTTTATATTTTACTTCATGAAATGTTTTCGTAGACTGTCTTATACATTTGTTCCCACATTATCTCGAAGTAACGCCGAGGCTCCGAGAAGACAAGCGATCAACCTTGAACACACGGAGAATCTCAAGCCAACATGATTTCTGCCTCTGAGCATGTTAGCAGATCAAGAGAGGGAGGCCCAGGTCAGACCATCAGGGATGGCTTCATGAAGAGGCTTTCATGGAGACTGGAGCTGGCCAAGCAAGACTTGGACATGAGGAAAGAGGGAAGAAGGTAAATGAGCAAGGTCTGGAGAATACAAATGAAACTCTCAAAGAACCACAAAGAAACTTTGTTCCCGAAACTGGGGACCGGGGTTCTTTCTTAAATGAAAGTCACTAATCTTTGTGTCTCGTTCCAGTAAAACCTGACCCCACAGGAGCCAGATCAGCCGTCCCAAGGCCATCAGTCACCTTCAGCAGCCACGCGGTCTCTTCTCACTCTCCTCCCTCGCTCCCTACACATTTGCCATCTGGACGGGAGGCCCCGTGCAATCATGGCTGGCGCCAGGCTTTGCTCACATGCCTCCCTCAGGACTTACGGTCATTAAGAAAGTTCTCATAATGAGCACTTTGGCCTCAAAGCACCCAGCCTTCCCTGCCCCTCTCACAGCCAGCCTGCGGGTTCCGCCCTCCCCCGTCCCAGGCCGGCACCTTCTCATGGTGGGAATCGTCCTGGATTCCCTCCCTCTCTCCCCTCCTTTCTCTGGAAAGCTTCCTTCCTGGAAGTGTTAACAAGGGCTGAAGGCCAAGGGGAGGGTGAATCATGAAGCTCAATCAGTTCTGCTACATAAAGCATGAGCTGCCCCAGCACGCCGACCTAACTTGCTTTTTATCATCAGAACACTCCCATTTTTCTCCTCCAATGCCAGCCAGTTTCCTCCAGGTTCAAGCAGAGGCATCATGGAAGCAGATCAAGGTACAGTCAATTGGATTGAACAGTGCCCCCTCCCACTGGCACATTCGGCACCTTGGAAGAAGGTCCAAAGAAGGCTGATACAGGATGGTGCCCCTTGGAGCTCACCAGGTCCTAAGAATTATTTCATGAAGTTTGTTCTGCATCTTGAAATGACAGTTTGTGCCCCTGGGGCCTGGCTGTAAGGAAGATGAGGTGAGTGGACCTCTTTTTCCTCCTCCAAAGCAGGTAGCTGGGTTTCTACAGATGGGCTCTGCCACTTTACTTGTTGAGTATATCACAGGTATCAGTGAATAACTGGATGAAAGATTCGTTGGTTTCCAGCCATCATGTTTAGACATCTAGTCCTTTCCACACAGAAACCAATGTGGGGAACATCGGCATAGGAGGACTCTTTAATTTGAGGAGACAGAGGTTGCTGTGAGGCAGCACACAGTGGTGTAAGGGACTCGGCAGAAAGAGGAAATATGGAGAACAAGCTTAGGTTTTTTAATACAGATATGATTCCAACCCCGCTCCTCAGCTGTAAAACGGGCATGATGCTGCCTAAGTAACTGGTATGCGTGCGTGCTAAGTTTCTTCCATCGTGTCTGACTCTTTACGACCCTATGGACTGTAGCTCACCAGACTCCTCTGTCCATGGGATTTTCCAGGCAAGAATACTGCAGGGGGTTGCCATGCCCTCCTCCAGGGGATCTTTACAATCCAGGGATCAAACCAGCATCTCATGTCTCCTGCATTGGCAGGCAGGTTCTTTACCACCAGTGCCGCCTGGGAAGCCCCAAGTAACCAGTAGGCTGTGAAACAATTTAGCCAAAATGGACACTTGGCAAAGGGTTTAATACATCATACATTCCAACCATGATCATTTACTTATTCTTTGGTCATCAAATTCAAGATGGTAAGGTGGATCCTTTGGAAGAGAAAGATGTGCACACTTTAGACAGTGGAAGTCAGCTTCTGAAATTCCTTCTTTCTAGGTGTGGCTCCGATGGAAAATACAGAGAGTGCACTGGAGAACTGGGACATATCATGAACACTGGATGCTCTGCCTTTCGAGGCTATGAAGCAGCCTCCTGATGGTCCCCACAGCAAACCATGCCTGGGTGTTTCAGCAGTCATGAGATTTTAGGTCAGACAGAACCTGGGTCCTGTTACCGGGAGGTCTTTCTTGGGCTCTGACTTTGTCTTCCTCTGGCCTGCTAATGTGACAGTGCCCAAGCTTAAAGTCAACAGGTGGCCAAGAGTGGCTTCAAAAGTCTCCTTACAGCTTTGGGAGGGGACTTGGAGATGCCTAAAAGATAGAAAGCAGAGCAGACCCCATAGAGTCACTGCACTTTGTCAGTTAGTCATGACAGATGGCACCAAAGTGCCTTGTGTCCCCTCCTCTGGACTTGTCCCCTGCTTGTGGCCTTCTGACCCTGGACAGCAAGCCTCAGCTCTTCCAATGCTTTCTCCACTTTGGTCAAGGCCAGATGCTTCCCTGACAGAGGCAGAATCCTCCTTCCACATGGGGGTGATGACCTGGCCACAGCTCCAACAGGGTTTGTGTTCCCAGACTGAACTGGATAGAATTTGTTCAGTATCTGTTTAGCTTAGACAACCCCACTGAACATCAGGAACAAGTCAGAAGACCAGTGATGTTTCTGCAAAACAGGTTTTGCCTGTTTGTTTTTGTTTTACTGTTTCAACAAGAGGAAAAAAACTACAGAATTTTGTAGATCAAACCTTGTTTTTTGTGAAGTTTCCTTTATTTAGATCATACCTTTTTTCCCAGGAAGCTAGTAAATAAACAGAACGTGTCCCAGAGGTAGGTGTGGAGGATCAACCACATAAAAAGCTGCAGTGGTCTGCTTGGATCACACCGCACAGGTGAGCCAAGGGGAAGGACAGGCTGCACTGAATTTAGTTTTCCAGACCTCTGGTTTAAAATTCTCTCTGGCAGTGGTATGCATTTTTGACTTAACATTTTTCCAAATTTGCTCTTCAGACTGCAGCCCGAAACAAGGCTATACCGGTCCTGGAGGTGAAGCTCACCCATGTCAACCAAAAAGCTTGAAGTTCTACCCCACTCCTGCCTGCCTCCAATTTCCAAGTTATCTCACTCTTACGTCACCTCCATCCTTAGCCTCACTCTCAGCTCATGAATGTCTGTCATTTGTTCCTTCCTCGAGAGGCTGCCAGTACTCTCACCCCCACCCTTGCCTTTGTCTCCGGCCCATCACGCCTCCTTCTTGCTGCTTTCCAAGGTCAATCCCTCCACCCCTTTCTGCTTCCCCCAATCATGCTCTATAAGTGTCCCCTCTCTGATATCTTTTCAATCTCTCCCTCCTTACTAATTCCCCATTAAATATTGTTCAAGTGCCTGTCACCCTCCAAAAGAGCTTTCCTTTCACACCATCACCGTGAAATCTCTTTTCCTCCACTCTTGCTGCCTCTGCTTCCTACCGCCCTTTTACTTAAGACTGTCCTCCCAGAGGTAACTAATGCTTGTCTTCTTTATTGCTGAACCCAACCAGCTCAGCATCTCCCTTTCTGGGGCCTCCTTGAAGCATCAGAAAAGTGTTCCAGCTCCTCTGAAAACTCTCCTCCCTTTTCCTCTTGGCTCAACTCCTACTCCCCCTGCTGTCCCCTCTGGTCTGTTGCATTGGCTCCTCTCAGTGTGGAAGTTCCTCTCCTATTTAGGTCCATCTCTCCCTCTGCTGTCCCTTGGATATTGTCTCATGAAAGACACTGCCAAGAATTCCAACTCCGCATATCCAGTTGGAACATATGCTTCCCCCCTCCTCCCCAAATCACTTCTCTCAGAGTTCCCTGTCACTGTCATGGCCATGAACATCTTTCCAGGCACCCTGAAAACAGCAAACTACTTGCTGGTGCCTCCCTTGTTTCCACCATGTCTCATTGGTTGACCTCTGCCCAGTCCCAAGCACCCATTCCTCTCTCCAGGAACATTCCTAGTGCCTTGCAGCCCTCCTCCCCTCTGACCTGGGCTATGGAAATAGCCTCTGGTCCCATTTCTGACACATCTTCATTTGGATTTCTCTGGTGGCTCAGACGGTGAAGCAACTGCCTATAATTTGGGAGACCCGGGTTCAATCCCTGGGTCTGGAAGATCCCCTGGAGAAAGAAATGGCAACCCACTCCAGAACTCTTGCCTGGAAAATCCCATGGACAGAGGAGCCTGGTAGGCTATAGTCCATGGGGCCCAAAAAGTTGGACATGACTGAATGACTTCACTTTCACTTTCTGGTCCCCTTGCCTCCACTGTCTTCCCTGCTCAGCCTGCTCTCTTTTAGGGCTCACAAGGTCTATAACCAACACACAGTGGGGCCATATCACCACTGCCTCACCCACTCACCCCTGCAAGGCTCCAGCATATTTAAGAGTGCCTGTGGTTTGCAAAATAAAGCATGGCTTCTGTAGCCTGCTGATCAGGGCTCTCAATATGGCCATGGCCCCAGCTCAACTTCAATTCCCCACACCACCAACACTCCCCTCCACACATCCCACAGACACTTAGCTTATTTTCCTTTCATTTGAGACCACCTGTCATTCTCTAGATACAACTTTTACTTTCATACCTCCATGTTATGCATTTAATCTTTCATGCTTATGCTGGTTCCTTGCCCTGGACTATCATTCTCTCCTTTTGAAGTCCTACCCACCTTTTCAGCCTAGTCACCTCCATGAGGCTTTCTCTTCTTCCTCTTGGCATAGCTCACTGCTTCCTCCCCTGAAGTCATGTAGTGTTTTGTTTTGTATTTCCATTACAGCACTTGGCAGGCCTAGCAACATAGCTAAGACATGGTGAGAACTTAATCTTTGCTGAATGAACAAGTGAAGGCATGAGTCAAGTGTCCCACTGTTGTGCGGGGAAACAAGTATAATCACTTGAGTGATAGATGACAGCGCTCTCACAGTATTTATACCTTGGGTTCACCAGAATCTCAGCTCGGACTCAGTCAAGGCCCAAGGGAGCAGCCCTCCAGCTTCCCTTCCTCACTGTGTCTCCATTCTTCCATCTGGGGCATGGGCCTCTCCTCTGCCCCTTTACCCTGGGTTACCTTAAATCTCTTTAGTCACTAAGTCATATCCGACGCTTTGTGATCCATGAACTGCAGCATGCCAGACTTCCCTGTCCTTCACCATCGCCCTGAGTTTGCTCAAACTCATGTCCATTGAGTCTGATGCCATCCAACCATCTCACCTCTGTTGCCACCTTCTCCTCTTGCCCTCGATCTTTCCCAGCATCAGGGTCTTTTCCAGTGAGTTGGTTCTTTGCATCGTGTGGCCAAAGTATTAGAGATTCAGCTTCAGCATCAGTCCTCCCAAAGAATATTCAGGGTTGATTTCCTTTAGGATTGACTCGTTTGATCTCCTTGCTGTCCAAGGGACTCTCAAGAGTCTTCTCCAGCACCACAGTTTGAAAGCATCAGTTCTTCAGCACTCAGCCTTCTTAAGTCTGCTGCTGCTGCTGCTAAGTCACTTCAGTCGTGTCTGACTCTGTGCAACCCCATAGACAGCAGCCCATCAGGCTCTTCTGTCCCTGGGATTCTCCAGGCCAGAATACTGGAGTGGGTTGCCATTTCCTTCTCTAATGCATGAAAGTGAAAAGTGAAAGTGAAGTTGCTCAGTTGTGCCCGACTCTTAGCGACCCCATGGACTTCAGCCTACCAGGCTCCTCCGTCCATGGGATTTTCCAGGCAAGAGTACTGGAGTGGGGTGCCATTGCCTTCTCCGAATAGCAGTTGTTTAATCAAGGGACTTTAATAGAACTGCTATACGACCCAGCAATCCCACTGCTGGGCATACACACCGAGGAAACCAGAATTGAAAGAGACACGTGTACCCCAATGTTCATCGCAGCACTGTTTATAATAGCCAGGACATGGAAGCAACCTAGATGTCCATCAGCAGACGAATGGATAAGAAAGCTGTGGTACATATACATAATGGAGTATTACTCAGACATTAAAAAGAATACATTTGAATCAGTTCTAATGAGGTGGATGAAACTGGAGCCTATTATACAGGGTGAAGTAAGCCAGAAAGAAAAGCACCAATACAGTATAATAACACATATATATAGAATTTAGAAAGATGGTAACGATAACCCTGTGTATGAGAGACAGCAAAAGAGACAGAGATGTATAGAACAGTCTTTTGGACTCTGTGGGAGAGGGCAAGGGTGGGATGATTTGGGAGAATGCCATTGAAACATGTATAATATCATATGTGAAACAAATTGCCAGTCCAGGTTCGATGCGTGATACAGGATGCTTGGGGCTGGTGCACTGGGATGACCCAGAGGGATGGGATGGGGAGGGAGGTGAAAGGGAGGTTCAGGAGGGGAAACACATGTACACCTGTGGCGGATTCATGTTGATGTATGGCAAAGCCAATACAATATTGTAAAGTAATTAGCCTCCAATTAAAATAAATAAATTTATATTTAAAAAAATCAAGGGACTGTTTACTTCTTCACAGGGCCACCATGAAAGTGTCTTCTGGCTATGACATCAGTCACCCCACTTTTTTGCCCTCACTCCTTCCAAGAGTTCCCCTCCTGCTCCTCAGATTCGGGTAAACTTGGGTGCTTTTTCTTTCACCCTCGCAGGATGGGCTTTGCCTTGCCCATCACTGACATTGTAGTGGAGATCTGAGTCCCTATGTTTCCCTCCCTCCAAAACCTCTATAGTCAAGCCTCTTCTGTGAAAGGTTCACCCCCTTTAAACGTGCGAATTGGCACATTTGGAAAAGGGCAGGGGAGTTCTGAGACGCTGAGATCCGTCCTCCTGCTCCTGAAATCTTTAAGCAGCCATCTCCTCTATTTCCCACCTCAGTAAACTCAGGGAGGCAGGGACCACACTGATGTCCTGAACACAGATGTCCTAGTACGTGGCCAGAGGAAGCCAGGCTGGGGTAGGACAGCTTGTAATTCTGGCCAGCCCCAAAGGTGAGTCAGCCTCCCTACAGGCAGTCCCTGGCTCCTCTCGCCCAGTCTGGAGGGAAGATGCCGAACTGCACACCTTGTGGGCAGCCGCTGAGCCAAAGACACTGCCTCTCCCACCCCCACCCCCGCATCTGCGCATGCTCCACATGGCGGTGGGCCTCATACATCCTTACTGGCATTGGATGAAGGGGCCTGGGAGGCTCCAGGGCAGCCACTGCGCTGGGAAGCCATCCCTCTAGTGGTCAGATGAGACCCAGGCCATCCAGGGAAGAGGCAAGGCAGCGCCTCACTCAGGTCGTGAGTCCACGCCTGTCCCTGCCCGGAACTGACTGTGCTGAAGCCTTCTGTCCCCATGCAGCGGGTGGAAATGGAGCTAGCCAAGGCCACCACTGCCGCCCGGTTTCCCTGCAAGAGCCAAGGTTGGAAGGCCGCCTCCTTTGCCGTGGCTTGAAGTGGTTTGCACTGACTGAGTCCAGAGATGTAATAACCGTTCTCTATTTTCTATGAGAAGATTTATTCAAAAATAAATTTAGCTAAGGGGAAAAAGTTAAAAAAAAAAAAAAAAGGAAAACAGAGGGACAGATTTTCTTGTTGACCGGCTGCCAGGGATTGAAACGTTGAGGCAGCCAGTCCCTTCGGAGGAGACAGCTGTAACATTTCACGGTGTAAAGTCAGCGAATTTCCACCGGCCTGCCTGCCAGAGACCGCAAAATGGTTTCAAACAACGGCTCGCTTCATGATATTTGTGTGTGTGTGTGTGTGTGTGTGCGCGCGTGTGTATGTGAGTGCGCATGTGTTTGAGAAAAAGGCGAGGGTGGGAGCAGGGGTGGGCAGAGAAGGAGCGAAAAAGTGTCCTCCCGCAGCCGGCCGAGTGGGCAGGGGCGCGGGAGCCGATTAATGAAAATGTTTCGCTGGCACGAGGGGTTTGATTGCCCCACTGCAAAATTGCTTGCAGATTTGAAAACAGCATGTTTCATTTCAAACTCATTCTCTTGCCATACATTAGCACTTGTCAATGTAACCATTAAGCACAGGCAGTGCAGAAATTTAATTACAAAACCATTTATTTTATTGAAAGAAAAATAAACCCAAGCTACCTCAAATGCATTAGGTAGGTTCAAAACATGTTCAGCTGATAACACCCAAGGGTAGGGAGGCTGCTGCAGGAATAAATGCGTCTTTCATGTGCGGTGGGGACTCGATATTAGAAACAGCTGCCTATAGGTCGCTCTTTATTTAAGTTCAATTATGAATTAAAAAACAACTGATTTAATGAAGGGACTTTTTATATCTGAAGTTACTCAGCTGTGGTATGCATTCTTCTCTTCCCATTTTTGCCTCCCCTTTCGGGCGTTTGAATTAAAAATGTTAATTAGGCGAACAAGACTTTTATTGAATGGGGTCTCCCTCCTTCCCGCTCCCCACCCCACCCCACCCCCCACATCTCAGGCTTGTCTTTTGTCCTCCTAATGGTGGAGGAACGCGCGCGGTCTGTGGTGTTAAAGGAAGTCACAAAAATGTGCCAAACACATCAAAAAGTCTCCAGTCTGTGTCTTATTTATGTCTTCTTCCCCTCTCCCCCATGTGCGTCTTCTGGGCGGTTGGAAAGCCGGCAGCGTAAGGCTCTCTGGTGAAATAATAGATTTGGGTCAAGCCGTAGGCTGATGTCATGCTGGAGACGGCTTCTCTTAGCACTAATGAGCTGCCAATAACGCGCCTGTTTTACTATTCTGCTGGAAAGGGGAAAAACGAGTTATAACCTTAGCGGTTTGGACTGATTTGTCAATTTAAAGTGCTTTTTTTTTCTCCCCCTGTCTGAGATATCTACCCACAATTTCTTACAGACATCTCCTGCAGTCCACTCAAAGGAGGAATCTGGAACGCAAAGGTTTTTTTTTTTTTTTAACTTTCTCTAGTGAGAATGTGAATCTAAAATTTCAGGGAGGCATCATTTGTCTGGCAGGAAGTGGGAAGCAGGATGTAGATCCCACAGAGGGGCTCTGGGACTGAAATTTCAGTTTGAGCTCTTGGAACCAAACTTACCCACAGTAGCGGACCTGTGACACTGAGATAGCAAAGGGTTTACATGTGTCATTGTTTTGCAGGGTGAGATCTAAGGAGGACATCATGGCCCTTTTCAGAAGGGCCTCCACGCCTCCTTTGCCTCTTGCACAACCGCTGTGACACTCTCTGGGCAGGGGTGGAGGGTGGGGGAATGGGCTGTGATTGTCCAAACTGTGCAGAAACCTGCCAGGACAAAACCTGAGCAGCTACACTGTCCTGGGGTCTTGGAAATTGGCTCGATGGGCAATATCTCGGTCTCAGGCTGAGACTAGCATGGTCTGCTCTGCTCCTGACATGCGCTCTCCATGCCAAAGACCCAGGGAGCCTGAGGCAAGAAAAACATTCAGAAATAGAGAAACTCACCACTTTTACCAATAGATTTAGATATTCACTTGTTTGGGAGGGAAGAAAAGGATACAGGATAAGGAAGCTGGGAGGGGCAGGTGTTTGTGTCCTATTTTGCTATTCTAAGAGAATTGGAATCTAACTTGAAGCCTGTAAATCAAGGAAGCCCCAGAATAGAGTGGACCTCCATCCTGTTATCACATGTGCACCCAGCAGAGAAAACAGCAAAACACTACAAACATTCACTGGTGGGGTCAAGAAGGTGAAGGCCCATTCTGACCCAGCCAAGGAGACGCCGGTATTCCACGACTGTGTGTAAGAAAGAACAGGAGGAAAAGGGGGATGATGGGAAGAGAGGGCTGATTGGCTAATGCATTGTTACTGAAAGAACTGCCATTAGGAATACGTGCTTTATGAACATTTCATTTATGAACATTTCATTTCACTCAGTAAAAGCTCATGCCAACACCACATTCTTCTGCTTATGTCTCTCCCTCTTCAGTGCTTGGGATGGATGGAGGTGTTTCAGCTGGCTTTCAGCTCTTGTTAAAGGTGCAATTTCTAATTAAGTGATGTTTCCTGGCCTGGGCTGCAGGCAGGAGAGTTCCAAAACTATCCTAGCTTTAGAAACAGCGATGGTTTTAAAAATGAAAGCAACTCAGTGGATTAGTCAAGAATGATTTCTTTTATTCTTGTTGTCTTTGGGAGTAAGAAGTAAATTCCTAGGAAACAGAAGAGGTTTCCTCTCCTAGGTGTTGACTTGGCAAAGCTGATGGAGCAAACAATTTCTTCAAAACCATCCTGTAGCTTAGAAGCAAGAATTATGGAAAGTTAAATGAGTTTGCCTTCACAGTAGCCTTCTGAGCAGTGTAAATGGATAAAGAAAATATACATATGCAGATGACACCACCCTTATGGCAGAAAGTGAAGAGGAACTAAAAAGCCTCTTGATGAAAGTGAAAGTGGAGAGTGAAAAAGTTGGCTTAAAGCTCAACATTCAGAAAACGAAGATCATGGCATCCAGTCCCATCACTTCATGGGAAATAGATGGGGAAACAGTGGAAACAGTGTCAGACTTTATTTTTCTGGGCTCCAAAATCACTACAGATGGTGACTGCAGCCATGAAATTAAAAGATAATTACTCCTTGGAAGGAAAGTTATGACCAACCTAGATAGCATATTCAAAAGCAGAGACATTACTTTGCCAACAAAGGTTCGTCTAGTCAAGGCTATGGTTTCTCCTGTGGTCATGTATGGATGTGAGAGTTGGACTGTGAAGAAGGCTGAGCACCGAAGAATTGATGCTTTTGAACTGTGGTGTTGGAGAAGACTCTTGAGAGTCCCTTGGACTGCAAGGAGATCCAACCAGTCCATTCTGAAGGAGATCAGCCCTGGGATTTCTTTGGAAGGAATGATGCTAAAGCTGAAACTCCAGTACTTTGGCCACCTCATGTGAAGAGTTAACTCATTAGAAAAGACTGATGCTGGGAGGCATTGAGGGCAGGAGGAGAAGGGGACGACAGAGGATGAGATGGCTGGATGGCATCACTGACTCAATGGACGTGAGTCTCAGTGAACTCTGGGAGTTGGTGATGGACAGGGAGGCCTGGTGTGCTGCGATTCATGGGGTCACAAAGAGTCAGACACGACTGAGCGACTGATCTGATCTGATACTATATAACAGAATATTTATTATATTATAATACATAATATATTAAAATATAATTATTATACATTATATAAATAAAATATATAACATTATATTATTATGTATATGGTAGAAGAAAAATTTAAAAATTTACAATTATAGCAGTTACTAAAAGAGTGCTTAGAGGGAGTTTTATGGCTTTAAATGCTTATATCAGAAAAGAAAAATGATCTAAAATCAGTGACTTAAGATTCCAGTCGAACCCAAAGTAAACCAAAGTCCAAATCCATGGATATGGAACCCAAGGATATGGTGAGCCAAATATACTAGGCCATTTTACTATAAGGGACTTGAGCATCAATGAATTTTGGTATCTGAGGGTGTCCTGCAACTAATACTCTGTGGATACCAAGGGAGGACTGTAGAACAAACAATAAAGATGAGAGCAGAAATGAATGTGGTAAGAATCAGACACACAATAAAAATAATTAATAACCCCCAAATTTGTTTCTTTCTAAAGAACAAAAAAAAATTTGGTATTTTATTAGACTACTCAGGAAAAAGAGAGCACAAATTATCAATAAAAATGAAAAGGGATTATCAAGACAAATCTTACTGACATGAAAATAATAAAAAGAGAATATGAGTGAAATTCACTCAGTCGTGTCCGACTCTTACCCAGGTCTCCCACATTGAAGGTGGATTCTTTACCATCTGAGCCAGAAGGGAAGCCCAAAAGAGAATATGGGAATGTTTGTTATAAAGGACTTTATATCAATAATTTATACAAAATAGATGAAATAGAAAAATTCTTTAAAACTATAAATCTCTAACATTTACACTACATGAAACAAAATCTAAATAATCGGCACAGGTGATTTCACTGGTAATTTCTATCAAACATTCAAAGAAGAAAAAACATCAAACTTACACAAACTCAGAAAATAGAGAAGAATGGGGTACACTTCTCAACTTGTTTCATGATGCCTGCAAAATATTAATACTAAAACCTGTCAAATACATATATAAAGGGGCTAATATCCCTTATGGACTAGATGTAAAAATTCTTAATGAAATCTTAGCAGATTAAACCCAACAACACCTAAAAAAGAATAATATATGACCATGAGGGTTTTGGGCTTTCCTGATAGCTCAGTTGGTAAAGAATCTGCCTGCAATGCAGGAGACACTGATTCCTAGGTTGGAAAGATCCACTGGAGAAGGGATAGGCTATCCACTCCAATATTCTTGAGTTTCCCTTGTGGCTCAGCTGGTAAAGAATCTGCCTGCAATGCAGGAGACCTGAGTTCAATCCCTAGGTTGGGATGATCCTCTGGAGAAGGGAAAGGCTACCACTCCAGTATTTTGGTTGGAGAATTCCATGGACTATATGGTCCAGGGGGTTGCAAAGAGTTGGACATGACTGAGCGACTTTCACTTTCATGAGGGTTTATCCTATGAAGGCAAAGTTGATTTAATATTCAAAAATTAATCAGTATAATTTACCACATTAACAGAGGAGAAAAATCATATGACCTCTTTGATACATGCACAGAAAGCAGTTGACAAAATTTAGCATGCATTTATTATAAAAATTCTCATCAATCTAGGAGAAGAAAGGAAGTTCTTCAGTATGATCAAGGGTATAAAGATGAAATACTGAACACTTTCCCAGTAAGTCTGAGAACAAGGCAAGGATGTCCACTTTCATGACTTCTGTTCAACATCATACTGGTAGTATTAGCCATTGTAAGAAGCCAAGAAAAAGAAGTAAAATGTTTAAAGATCAGAAAGCAAGAAAAAGCTGCTTCTATTTGTAGATGATGTGATTTCTTAGGTAGGAAGTTATAAAGAATCTACAAAACTATTATTAGAACTATAAATGAATTTAACAATGTTGCATGTTATAAAGTTAATATGAAAAAATTAATTTTATTTTTATATACTTACAGCAATTAGAAAATGAAATAGAAAAAAATTAATTTACAAGAGTGACCAAAATGCTTAGAAATAAATTTAACAAAAGATATGCAAGGCCTATACACTGAAAACTATAGAATATTTCTGAGAAAATTAAAACATAAATATATGGAGAAATATATTTTGTTCATGAATTAGAAGAATCCATTCCTTGTTATAAAAAAGTCAGTTCTGGAACAAGATGGTGGAGGAGTAAGTGGACATGGAGTACATCTCTCTCCACGGATACATTAGGAATACACCTTCAGACACAGAAATGCATGCAGAACACCAGATGAGAGAGGACAGGAGTACCTGACCAGTGGAAAAGAATATATAGAACCACACAAAACTTGGTAGGACAAAGGAACTAGGGGGAAAAACAGGAGTGTTAGTAGGCCTGGACCTGTCCTCAGTGGGTAGGGGAACTGAAACAGGAGTCTGATCTCCCCACCCCCATCAGGGCAATTGTCTGAGTCAGAGGAGAAACATTTAAGGCTGAGAGTGAAACAGCTGATCTGTGGCAGCCTAAATGGAATGAGAATCAGTTAGTCCTTGCTACAGGCATACATACCCCAGATAGGGACACAGGTTCCCTGGAAGGTGCAGTTTCTGGGAGCTGGAGTTTAGGAATTGTGGAGCAATCCCAGAGTGAAGGCTGCTATTGATTGAGGAGAGTCAGATCGAAAGGATGTGAGGGAGGGGATTGTAGTGGAAAACGCCTGTGGAGAAAAGCTGGGCAGCCACAGAGGCAAGGCGATACCGCTGAGTCACATGTAGGGGTGGAGCCATCACCATAGCCTCTGTCACCCCACATGCCATCAGCAGCAGCTGAACAACAGAGAGGCTGGTCATCAAATGCCTGCCACTGAACTACAGAATCGGAATCCACCCAGGGTGCCCCTTTAAGTGCCTGATGCGCAGATCTACAGAGTAGGAGCCCAGACGACGGGCAGGCGGGTGGGGGGGCGGGCTGTATGTGCCCGATGTGCCAAACAACAGAGAAGGACCCCAGGCAAGGGAACCCTCTAAGTGCCTGAATGGGCGGAGCTATGGAGAAAGACTGCCAAAGACGCCTTCTGATTACCAGCTACAAGAGGCTCAAAAAAACCTCTGATAGAGCCATAACTTCTATGGTGGAGGCAGTCCATGTCCCTGCACATTTGGCACCGCCAGGGTCCCTGCAAGCCAAGCAACTGCACCACCTTCACACTCAACTCTTACTGGGGCAGAGCTGCCACAGGCAAAGACAAGTCTTGCATCTATGTGCACAGGGTCACTTCGGTCATGTCTGACTCTTTGTGACCCAGTAGACTGTGGCTTGCCAGGCTTCTCTGTCAGGGGGGTTCTCCAGTCATGAATACTGGAGCATATTGGCCATTACTGGTTGCCCTACCCTTCTAGAGCTCTATATTTCATGCTGCCCTAGCCGCCAACTCCCCTGAGTACCTGGTGCTGCCAGAATCCCTGCAACCCAACCAGCTGCACCACCTCCACACTTGGCCCTCACAGGGGCCAAGCCAGGTCCTCCAGGGTAGACTCAGGAGCAATCCCAGTGGACAACCCACATGCAAAGGTGGAAATAAAACCACAATTGAAACCCAGGGGCAGTGTGGCTTAGGAAGAAGACCCAAAACCTTCCCACCAGCTGTACAAGCTGCAGATTAAATCCAGGCAGACTCTGTGTCTACGGAATATATAAAAGGACATTGGGACCTCCCACAAAAGAAAACCACTAGTTCTGATAGCTGTGGACATTGGAGGCAAGAACACATAGAAGTAGGACCAGATTAGAATATGAGCTGCCCCCATAACAGGTCCAGAGACCAGCACAGTGTGGAGAGCATCCTAGGGAGAGGTCAAGCCCTGAGCCTTTGGAGTGGGAACACTGACTCCAAGACCCTAGACTACCAGAGAACTAACCCTCAGATCAGATCAGTCTCTCAGTCATGTCCAACTCTTTGCGACCCCATGAATCGCAGCACACCAGGCCTCCCTGTCCATCACCAACTCCCTGAGTTCACTCAGACTCACGTCCATCGAGTCAGTGATGCCATCCAGCCATCTCATCCTCTGTCGTTCCCTTCTCCTTTTGCCCCCAATCCCTCCCAGCATCACAGTCTTTTCCAATGAGTCAACTCTTCGCATGAGGTGGCCAAAGTACTGGAGTTTCAGCTTTAGCATCATTCCTTCCAAAGAAATCCCAGGGCTGATCTCCTTCAGAATGGACTGGTTGGATCTCCTTGCAGTCCAAGGGACTCTCAAGAGTCTTCTCCAACATCACAGTTCAAAAGCATCAATTCTTCGGCGCTCAGCCTTCTTCACAGTAACCCTAGGGAGTATCAAATAGTGAGAACTCACACAAAGAAAACCACCTGAATACAAGACCCAGCATCACCCAACCACCAGTAGCAGCCTGTGCAGGACGCCTCATCTAAACAATAAGGAAAATAAAAATACAAACCCAGTCATCACCAGACAAGATTACCGCATCACTCAGCCTTGCTCATCAGAGGAAAAACAAACAAAAAACTCAGCACAAATCTCACCCTATACGAAGCTTACACAAATCACTGGACCAATCTTAGGAGGACAGAAACCAAAAGGAAGAAAAAATTCAACCTTGAAGCCTGGGAAAAGGAGACCTCAAACACAATAAGTTAAAAAAAAATAATAATGAAAAGGCAGAGAAATACTACAGAAGTGAAGGAACAAATTAGAAACACAGAAGTCCAAATAAATGAAGAGAAAATAGGCACACTACCTGAAAAAGAATTCAGAATAATGATAGTAAAGATGATCAAAAACCTTGAAAACAAAATGGAGAAAATGCAAGAATCAATTAACAAAGACCTAGAAGAATTAAAGAATAAACATACAGAGACAAACAACACAATTATGGAAATTAAAAATACTCTGGAAGGAATCAATAGCAGAATATCTGAAGGAGAAGAACAAATCAGTGAGCTGGAAGATAAAATGGTGGAAATAACTTCTGAAGAGCAGAATAAAGTAAAAAGAATGAAAAATACTGAGGATAGTCTCAGAGACCTCTGGAACAATATCAAACACACTAACATTCAAATTATAGGGGTCCCAGAAGAAGAAGAGAAAAAGAAAGGGTATGAGAAAGTTTTTGAAGAGATTATAGTTGAAAATTTCCCCAACATGAAACATGAAAAGGTCAATTAAGTCCAAGAGGTGCAAAGAGTCCCATACAGGATATACCCAAGAAGAAACATGCCAAGACACATACTAATAAAGACTAACAAAGACTAAATACAAAGAAAGAATATTAAAAGCAGCAAGGGAAAATCAACAAGTGACATACAAGGGAAACCCCATACACTTAGCTGATCTTTCAGCAGAAACTCTGCAGGCCAGAAGGGAATGGCAGGATATTTTTCAAGTCCTGAAAGGGAAAAATCTACAATCAAGACTACTGTACCTGGCAAGGATCTCATTCAAAATTGATGGAGAAATAAAAAGCTTTTCAGACAAGCAAAATTTAAGAGAATTCAGTACCACCAAATCAGCTTTACAATAAATGTTAAAGGGACTTATATAGTCAAGAAATACAAGAGAAGAAAAAAAGATGTACAAAATCAACCCCAAACAATTAAGAAAATGGCAATAGGAACATATATACTAATAATTACTTTAAATGTAAATGAATTAAATGCCGCAACCAAAAGACACAGACAGGCTGAATGGATACAAAAGCAAGACCCATATATATGCTGTCTACAAGAAACCCACTTCAGACCTAAAGATACATATAGACTGAAAGTGAGAGGGTGGAAAAATAAATTCCATGCAAATGGGAAGCAAAAGAAAGCTGGAGTAGCAATCCACATATCAGACAAAATAGACCTTAAAATAAAGAAGATTACAAGATATAAGGAAGGACATTACATAATGATCAAGGGATCAATCCAAGAGGAAGACATAGCAATTATAAGTATCTATGCACCTCAATACATAAGACAAACACTGACAGACATAAAAGGAGAAACTGATAGTAGCACAATAATAGTAGAAGACTTTAACACCCCATTCACACCGATGGACAGATCATCAAAACAGAAAATTGATAAGGAAACAAGTCTTTAAATGATACATTAGATGAGATGGATCTCATTGATATCTTCAGGACATTCCATCCAAATGCAGAAGATTACACCTTCTTCTCAAGTGCAGATGGAACATTCTCCAGGATAGACCACATCTTGGGTCACAAATCAAACCTCAGTAAATTTAAGAAAATTGAAATCGTATCAAGCATCTCCTCCGACCACAACACTATGAGTTCAGTTTAGTTCAGTTCAGTCGCTCAGTCGTGTCCAACTCTTTGTGACCCCATGAATCGCAGCACTCCAGGCCTCCCTGTCCATCACCAACTCCTGGAGTTCACTGAGACTCACGTCCATCGAGTCAGTGATGCCATCCAGCCATCTCATCCTCTGTCGTCCCCTTCTCCTCTTGCCCCCAATCCCTCTCAGCATCAGAGTCTTTTCCAGTGAGTCAACTCTTTGCATGAGGTGGCCAAAGTACTGGAGTTTCAGCTTCATTCCCACCAAAGAAATCCCAGGGCTGATCTCCTTCAGAATGGACTGGTTGGATCTCCTTGCAGTCCAAGGGACTCTCAAGAGTCTTCTCCAACACCACAGTTCAAAAGCATCAATTCTTCGGCACTCAGCCTTCTTCACAGTCCAACTCTCACATCCATACATGACCACAGGAAAAACCGTAGCCTTGACTAGACGAACCTTTGTTGGCAAAGTAATGTCTCTGCTTTTGAATATGCTATCTAAGTTGGTCATAACTTTTCTTCCAAGGCATAAGCGTCTTTTAATTTCATGGCTGCAGTCACCATCTGTAGTGATTTTGGAGTCCAGAAAAATAAAGTCTGACACTGTTTCCACTGTTTCCCCATCTATTTCCCATGAAGTGATGGGACCGGATGCTATGATCTTCGTTTTCTGAATGTTGAGTTTTAAGCCGACTTTTTCACTCTCCTCTTTCACCTTCATCAAGAGGCTTTTTAGTTCTTCACTTTCTGCCATAAGGGTGGTGTCATCTGCATATCTGAGGTTATTGATATTTCTCCCGGCAATGTTGATTCCAGCTTGTGCTTCTTCCAGTCCAGTGTTTCTCATGATGTACTCTGCATATAAGTTAAATAAGCTGGGTGACAATATACAGCCTTGATGTACTCCTTTTCCTATTTGGAACCAGTCTGTTGTTCCATGTCCAGTTCTAACTGTTGCTTCCTGACCTGCATATAGATTTCTCAAGAGGCAGGTCAGGTGGTCTGGTATTCCCATCTCTTTCAGAATTTTCCACAGTTTCTTGTGATCCATACAGTCAAAGGCTTTGGCATAGTCAATCAAGCAGAAATAGATGTTTTTCTGGAACTCTCTTGGTCTTTTGATGATCCAGCGGATGTTGGCAATTTGATCTCTGGTTCCTCTGCCTTTTCTAAAACCAGCTTGAACATCTGGAAGTTCACAGTTCATGTATTGCTGAAGCCTGGCTTGGAGAATTTGGAGCATTACTTTACTAGCGTGTGAGATGAGTGCAATTGTGTAGTAGTTTGAGCATTCTTTGGCATTGCCTTTCTTTGGGATTGGAATGAAAACTGACCTTTTCCAGTCCTGTGGCCACTGCTGAGTTTTCCAAATTTGCTGGCATATTGAGTGCAGCACTTTCACAGCATCATCTTTCAGGGTTTGAAATAGCTCAACTGGAATTCCATCACCTCCACTAGCTTTGTTCATAGTGATGCTTTCTAAGGCCCACTTGACTTCACATTCCAGGATGTCTGGCTCTAGGTCAGTGATCACACCATCGTGATTATCTGGGTCATGAAGATCTTTTTTGCACAGTTCTTCTGTGTATTCTTGCCACCTCTTCTTAATATCTTCTGCTTCTGTTAGGTCCCTACCATTTCTGTCCTTTATCAAGCCCATCTTTGCATGAAATATTTCCTTGGTATCTCTAATTTTCTTGAAGAGATCTCTAGTCTTTCCCATTCTGTTGTTTTCCTCTATTTCTTTGCATTGATCGCTGAGGAAGGCTTTCTTATCTCTTCTTGCTATTCTTTGGAACTCTGCATTCAGATGCTTATATCTTTCCTTTTCTCCTTTGCTTTTCGCTTCTCTTCTTTTCACAGCTATTTGTAATGCCTCCCCAGACAGCCATTTTGCTTTTTTGCATTTCTTTTCTATGGAGATGGTCTTGATCCCTGTCTCCTGTACAATGTCACGAACCTCATTCCATAGTTCATCAGGCACTCTATCAGATCTAGTCCTTTAAAAGTATTTCTCACTTCCACTGTATAATCATAAGGGATTTGATTTAGGTCATACCTGAATGGTCTAGTGGTTTTCCCTACTTTCTTCAATTTCAGTCTGAATTTGGTAATAAGGAGTTCATGATCTGAGCCACAGTCAGCTCCTGGTCTTGTTTTTGCTGACTGTATAGAGCTTCTCCATCTTTGGCTGCAAAGAATAGAATCAATCTGATTTTGGTGTTGACCATCTGGTGATGTCCATATGTAGAGTCTTCTCTTGTGTTGAAAGAGGGTGTTTGCTATGACCAGTGCATTTTCTTGGCAAAACTCTATTAGAATTTGCCCTGCTTCATTCTGTATTCCAAGGCCAAATTTGCCTGTTACTCCAGGTGGTTCTTGACTTCCTACTTTTGCATTCCAGTCCCCTATAATGAAAAGGACATCTTTTTTGGGTGTTAGTTCTAAAAGGTCTTGTAGGTCTCCATAGCACTGTTCAACTTCAGCTTCTTCAGCGTTACTGGTTTGGGCATAGACTTGGATTACTGTGATATTGAATGGTTTGCCTTGGAGATTGCATCCAAGTACTGCATTTCGGACTCTTTTGTTGACCATGATGGCTACTCCATTTCTTCTAAGGGATTCCTGCCCGCAGTAGTAGATATAATGGTCATCTGAGTTAAATTCACTCATTCCAGACCAATTTTAGTTCGCTGATTCCTAGAATGTCGACATTCACTCTTGCCATCTCCTGTTTGACCACTTCCAATTTGCCTTGATTCATGGACCTGACATTCCAGGTTCCTATGCAATATTGCTCTTTACAGCATCGGACCTTGCTTCTATCACCAGTCACATCCACAACAGGGTGTTCTTTTTGCTTTGGCTCCATCCCTTCATTCTTTCTGGAGTTATTTCTCCACTGATCTCCTCCAGTAGCATATTGGGCACCTACCGACCTGGGGAGTTCCTCTTTCAGTATCCTATCATTTTGCCTTTTCATACTGTTCATGGGGTTCTCAAGGCAAGAATACTGAAGTGGTTTGCCATTCCCTTCTTCAGTGGACCACATTGTGTCAGACCTTTCCACCATACCTGCCCGTCTTGGGTGGCCCCACAGGGTATGGCTTAGTTTCATTGAGTTAGACAAGGCTGTGGTCCTAGTGTGATGAGATTGACTAATTTTCTGTGATTATGGTTTCAGTGTGTCTGCCCTCTGATGCCCTCTTGCAACACCTACCATCTTACTTGGGTTTCTCTTACCTTGGACGTGGGGTATCTCTTCACAGCTGCTCCAGCAAAGCGCAGCCCCAACACTATGAGATTAGATTTCAATTACAAGGAAAAAGAGTGTAAGAAACACAAACACATGGAGATTAAACAATTCTTTTCTAAATAACCAACAGGTTACTGTAGAAATAAAAAAGGAAATAAAAAATTTCTAGAAACAAATGACAATGAAAACATGACAACTCAAAACCTATGAGATGCAGCAAAAGCAGTTCTAAGAGGTAAGTTTATAGCAATACAATCCTACCTCAAGAAAGAAGAAAAACATCAAATAGACAACCTAGCTTTACACCTAAAACAATGGGGAAAAGAAGAACCAAAAAAAACCCCAAAATTAATAGAAGGAAAGAAATCATAAAGATCCGAGCAGAAATAAATGAAAAAGAAATGAAAGAAATAATAGTAAAGATTAATAAAACTAAAAGCTGGTTCTTTGAGAAGATAAACAAAATTGACAAACCTTTAGCCAGACTCATCAAGAAAAAACAAAGAATCAAATCAACAAAAATAGAAATGAAAAAGGAGAGGTTACAACAGACAATGCAGAAATACAAAGGCTAATAAGAGACTATTATGAACAACTATATGACAATAAAATGGATAACCTGGAAGAAATCGACAGATTCTTATTCAATCTTCCAAGACTGAATCTGGAAGAAATAGATATTATGAACAACTCACTTACAAGCACTGAAATTGAAACTGTGATCAAAAATCTCCCAAAAAACAAAAGCTCAGGACCAGATGGCTTCACAGGAGAATTTTATCAAACATTTAGAGAAGGGCTAATGTCTATCCTTCTAAAACTCTTTAAAAAAAATTGCAGGGGAAGGAACACTTCCAATCTCATTCTATGAGGCCACCATCACCCTGATACCAAAACCAGACAAAGACAACACAAAAAAGAAAACTACAAGCCAATATCACTGATGAACATAGATGCAAAAATCCTCAACAAAATTTTAGCAAACAGAATTCAGCAACACATCAAAAAGTTATACACCACGATCAAGTTGGGATTAATCCAGGGATGCAAGGATTCTTCAATATACACAAATCAATCAATGTGATACACCATATTAACACATTGAAAGATAAAAATCATATGATAATTTCAATAGATGCAAAAAAAGCCTTTGACAAAATTCAGCACCCATTTATGATTAAAACTTCACAAAATGGGCATAGTAAAGGCCATATATGATAAGCCTACAGCAAACATTATTCTCAATGGTGAGAAACTGAAAGCATTCACCCTAAGATCAGGAACAAGACAAGGGTGTCTACTTTCCCCACTATTATTTAACATAGTTCTGGAAGTCCTCGCTAGAGCAATCAGAAAAGAAAAAGAAATAAAAGGAATCCAGATCAGAAAAGAAGAAGTAAAGCTCTCAGTGTTTGCAGATGACATGATACTGTACATAGAAAACCCTAAAGATAGTATCAGAAAATTACTAGAGCTAATCAGTGAATTTAGCAAAGTTGTAGGATATAAGATCGATACACAGAAATCATTTGCATTTTTATATACTAACAGTGAAAAATCAGAACAAGAAATTAAGTAATCAATCCCATTCATCATTGGGAGGAATCAATCCCATTCACCACATTGCAACAAAATGAATTAAATATCTAGGAATAAACTTACCTAAGGAGACAAAAGAACTATACACAGAAAATTATAAGACACTAATGAAAGAAATCAAAGATGACATAAACAGATGGAGAGATATTCCATGTTTCTGGGTAGGAAGAATCAATATTGTGAAAATGACTATACTACCAAACACAATCTAAAGATTCAATTCTATCCCTATCAAATTACCAATGACATTTTTTCACAGAACTAGAAGAAAAAATTTCACAATTCATATGGAAACACAAAAGACCCCAAATATCTAAAGTAGTCTTGAGAAAGAAGAATGGAGCTGGAGGAATCATCCTTCCTGACTTCAGATTATACTACAAAGCTATAGTCATCAAGACAGTATGGGACTGGCACAAAAACAGAAATATAGACCAATGGAACAAGATACTGCTGCTGCTGCTAAATCACGTCAGTCGTGTCCGACTTTGTGCGACCCCATAGACGGCAGCCCACTGGGCTCCCATCCATGGGATTCTCCAGGCAAGAATACTGGAGTGGGTTGCCATTTCCTTCTCCAGTGCATGAAAGTGAAAAGTGAAAGTGAAGTCGCTCAGTCATGTCCGACTCTTCTCGACCCCATGGACTGTAGCCTACCAGGCTCCTCTGTCCATGGTATTTCTCAGGCAAGAGTACTGGAGTGGGTTGCCATTGCCTTCTCTGGGAACAAGATAGAGAGCCCGGAAATAAACCCATGCACCTATGGGTACCTTATTTTTGGCAAAGGAAGCAAGAATATACAATAGGGCAAAGACAGCCTCTTCAATAAATGGTGCTGGGAAAACTAGATGTAAAAGAATGAAATGTAAAAGAATTTTATTACATGTAAAAGAATGAAAGTAGAACACTTCCTAGCATCATACACAAAGATAAACTCAAAATGGATTAAAGACCTAGACGTAAGACCAGAAACTGTAAACCTCTTAGAGGAAAACATAGGCAGAACACTAGATGACATAAATCAAAGCAAGATCCTCTACGACCCACCTCCTAGAATAACGGAAATAAAAACAAAAGTAAACAAGTGGGACCTGATTAAACTTAAAAGCTTTTGCACAGCAAAGGAAACTATAAACAAGGTGAAAAGACAACCCTTGGAATCGGAGAATATAATAGCAAATGAAACGACTGACAAAGGATTAATTTCCAAAATATACAAGCAGCTCATACAACTCAATACCAGGAAAACAACCCAATCAAGAAGTGGGAAAAAGACCAGAAGAGACATTTCTCCAAAGAAGACATACAGCTGGCTAACAAACACATAAAAAGATTATTACAGAAATGCAAATCAAAATGACAATGAGATATCACCTCACACCGGTCAGAGTGGCCCTCATCAAAAAGTCTACAAACAATAAATGCTGGAGAGGGTGTAGAGAAAAGGGAATGCTCTTGCACTGTTGGTGGGAATGTAAATTGATACAGCCACTATGAAGACAGTATGGAGCTTCCTTAAAAAACTAGGAATAAAACCACCATATGACCCAGCAATCCCACTCCTAGGCATATACCGTGAGGAAACTGAGATTGAAAGAGACACATGCATCCCATTGTTCATTGAAGCACTATTTACAATAGCTAGAACACAGACGCAACCTAGATGCCCACTGACAGATGAATGGATAAAGAAGTTGTGGTACATATACACGATGGAATATTACTCAGCTATAAAAAGGAACGTCTTTGAGTCAGTTCTGATGAGATGGATGAACTTAGAACCTGTTATACAGAGTGAAGTGAGTCAGAAAGAGAAAGATAAATATCATATTCTAATGCATATATACAGAATCTAGTAAAATGGTTCTGAAGAATTTACTTATAGGGCAGCAATGGAGAAACAGACATAGAGAATAGACTTATGGACATGGGGAGAGGGGAGGAGAGGGTGAGATGCATGAAAAGAGTAACATGGAAACTTACATTACCATATGTAAAATAGATAGCCAAAGGGAATGTGCTGCCTGGCTCAGGAAGCTCAAGCAGGGCCTCTGTATCAACCTAGAGGGTTGGGATGGGGAGGGAGATGGGAGGGAGGTTCAAAAGGGAGGGGATATACGCATACCTATGGCTGATTCATGTTGAGGTTTGACAGAAAACAACAAAATTCTGTAAAGCAATTATCCTTCAATAAAAGTCAGTTCTTTCCAAATGTATCTATAAAGTCAATGCAAGATTCCAGCATCCCTTTTTGTAGCAATTAATAAGCCAATTATAAAATTTTATGTGGAACTAGAACTGACCTAGAATTGCCAAGATATTTTTACAAAGAATAACAAAGTCTTTAGTCTACTACCTGGTTTCAAGGCTTGCCATAAAGCTACTGAAATCAAGACAGTGTGGCATTGGCTAAAGGACAGACATAGAGATCAATAGAATAGAACAGAGAGTTCAAAAATAGACTCAGAAATATATTGTCTGATTTTTCACAAATGTGCAAAGGCAATTCAAAGGAGAAAGACGATCTTTTTGATACTGGAACAACTACATATCTATATGTCATGAAGAAAAAGAAAGGTGAAAGAAGAAAGAAACTTTCTGTACTCTCCATACCTTGTAGAGTATTCAGAACCAAAAATGGAGAAAAGATCTAAATGTAAAACCTTAGATTCTACAACACCTAGAAGGAAACAAAAGAAAATTTTTATGACCTTGGGAAAGATTTATTAGATACAACATCAAAAAATCACAAAAAAAGAAATTAGACTTCATCCAAATTAAGCAAGAAATAAAGTATCACTTTATTAATAGCTGGAAAATTGAGACTTGCACCAGGTCACAAAGCTAGCAAATGGCAGAGCCTGGAAATGAACTCAGGGTAGTCTGATTCCAGAATCTACATTTTGGCATGTAGCATTCTGAATTGCTCTGTTCACAAGATACAACACAGGGAGCATGGACTTCAATAGCACAGCTGAACCTCTGGCTAATAGGCCAGGACTGCACCCCGAGCCACCCAGTCTCCAGCCTGAACCTGGGGAGGCCTGAGTGCTTGAGCTTTATTTAACATTGAATGAGCTTTCAGCAAACCTGGCAATGCTTCATTGCAAAAGAAAAAAAATGTTATGATGGAGGTTAGGGCCAGGCTGTCCTCCCTGAAGATTTGGTAGCTCAGTCTTAATGACTTGTCATTGCTTAAAAGACAAGGGCCATCCATGTGACTGGTGTCACCCTAGAGGCTGTGCTGCAGAGAATTCTATTTTGCAAGAGTCCCCCCCTCAGTCAGGGCTTCTACAGGGAGGGGTGGGAGAGTTTGGGGCTGAAATCCCAGTGTGGGCCCTCACTCACTGGACCTGCCCTACCTCTTTCTTTCCTGCAGTGCCTAACTCGGGACTAAGCATATGGGTATGTGTGTGCACTCAGTCAGTCAGTTGTGTCTGACTCTTTATGATCCCATGGACTGTAGCCCACCAGGCTCCTCTGTCCATGGGATTTTTCAGACAAGAATACTGGAGTGGATTGCCATTTCCTTCTCCAGGGGAACTTCCCTATCCAGGGATCAAACCCATGTTTCTTCTGTCTCCTGCATTGGCAGGCAGTTTCTTTACCACTAGCGCCACTTGGGAAACCTAGGTTTCAATAAAGATGTTGCTCAAGAGATGGTTTTTAGATACCATTACTCATATTAGGGATTTATTTGTAGTTCCAAACTCCAGGCTTAGGCCATTAGATTATTTCCTCTGCATTCTATAGAGCAGCACATATAAATCTCTTTAAAGTTCAGACTCTAATCTAGTAGGTCTGAGGTAGGGCCCAAGATTCTGCATTCCTAACAAGCTTCCAAGTGATACTCATACTGTCCGTGGACCATCAAGATGATCAAGAATAGAGAACACAAACACCAGAAATAGCTTCTTGTTTCCCTTTCAGGGAAGAGAGAATTCAACAAAATCATTTTCTTCCTGGGAGGAAAGGCTCAATTAGTTCATTTCAATTCGTCTTGTACATTCATTCATTTTAAAAAGATGGATTAAGACTATGTTTGTAGTACAGCCACCAGACAAGATGACGAGGTGTGAGTGCCAGGGCAGGCTCATAGGATGGTCCAAACACATTTGGACACACGTATTTAGATGCCATGCTAATTTTCTCTGGTGACTGGGGAGAGATAACCCAGCCTCCCTTCTGTCTTTCCAAGCTGCCTGAGTCTGGTTCAAACTTATAAATCTCTTGGAGAAAAAAAGTTGAATCTATTGAATGACTTGGAGTGTCTCCTCCAGCCGCAACTTTCCTTCTTTCCATGAGACAGATCAAAGTATGTGCGGCTTGCCTTCACACTTTCTCTGGAAGAATTCTGCTATTTAAGTTTCCGTCTTACTTATAATAGCTTGGCACTCAGGAAAGGCCTTGACTGAGCCATCTTTGAATTCACACAATTATATTTCATTCACCTACACTTTCTACTCAGCCCACTGCTGAGAAAACATAGACTTTGCCTTCATCACGCTTTCCATCCTCTTAAGGAAAGTAGGCTCACAGCTAACCAATAAGATCTTGTAGCCAAATCCTGGATCATGCTGTACCCAATCTAACTGTTGTGTAAGCAGGGACAGGTCACTGTGGCCTGGCGGGGCTTGTGGAAGGCTTTGTGGAAAGGGCTAGGCCAAGGCCTGAGAGACAGGAACATATTGTGAATCCAGAGAGGGTAAGCCAAGGCCAGGGGTGAGAATTTGCCGTCTGGACAAGTACACACAGGACCAGGCCTGCAGGTGGTCAGAACCCAGCTCCTCTGGGCTTTCAGAGTTTCTCCAGTCCCATGTTCTTCTTATAAGCACCAAACAAAAGTTCCACAAACATTCCATCTTGAGTTCAGCAAGGTGGGGATATTTTCTTCTACCATAGAGAGAAGCCAGTGACTTTGACCTCAATGCATAGAATGAGGGTGGAAAAACAATATTTGGATTTTTTCTTCAGAAAAAGGAAGCAACCACCAATAATTTGAAAATTCTTAATAGAGTAACCATTTAGGATGGCAGCTGAAGCTGCTTGTCAGAGTGGAAACCTGTGCGAGGCAAATTCCCTGAGCTGCAATTATGATACCATTGTCACTAGGAGAAAGAGAGCCAGTGAAATAACATTACTGTCTTAGGTCTTTAAAATTCGGGGCTGCCTCCACTATCTGATGCTACAGCCAGGCCCTGGGCCTTTTCTTCAACTGCACCACAGTAGAACACCAGGATGGGTGTTGGACGGAGAGCTTGGTGTGCTGCAGTCCATGGGGTTGCAGACAGTCGGACACAACTGTGTGACTGAACTGAACTGAAAATCATCCCCATGCTTTCTGGCCATTCTTCTGCCTTGTGGCAAGCTTCAGGTCAAAACAGTTGCAAGATGGGGTTTGTTTGCTGTGTGTTTGTGGAATAAAGTGCTTTAACCATTTGGTGGAAGGAGGGAAAGATGAAACCAAGATGGCTGGAGTGTTTCTACCTGCTGGGCCACTCTTGGCAAGAGCAGGGAACTCCGGGGTAACAGGACGGAGGGGGGCCTACGGCCCCTTCCTGTCAGCCCCAACTCAGGGCAGCGGCCCAGAACCTTGAGCTGGAAGGTCCCTTCAGAGGGGCAACTGGGCATTGAGAAAGGCCCAGGTGATAAAAAGGGGCTACAGAAAGTCAAAGAACAGCATAGGCAAGGGCCACTGGGATCACCTCGGATCCTAGGCACCCACTACTTGGGACTTCTGCTCAAGAGGGTTTTGAGTTCCTTGGCCATTCAGATCTCAGGGAGGAAAAACAATGACAGGAACAAAATTACATCTGTTTCCCAGAGTCCCGTAACATATGGGATATATTACACACCCTTGACCAGGACTTCAAGGTCTTTAACATATGGACCCGAACTATCCTCCCAGCCCAGTTGTTCCCCTGCATACAACACATTCTCCAGAAAGGCCAGGGCTCCCTCTTCTCTGCCCCTCCAGCCAGGCACAGCCTTTCCTTCTTTCTCCCTTTTCTTAGTCCCACCCATCCTTCAAGATTGCTGACTCTACAGATCCACATTAGACTCTTCTTTCTCTAGAACTGGATTGCCCAAACTGCCGACCACACCAAATTTAGCACCAGCAAAGCACGGACAATTAAAAGCATTGTTGGTAAAGAATTTGTTACTAGAAAATTTCTTTCAAAAGTACTGAAATAATCTTCATGGGAAAAACATAAATTTTCTTGTATTTCTTTACTCTTATTTTGTTGTTTATTGTTGTACTTATATTTAATTACCTTCAGGGAGACACCCTTGGAGAAGGAGATGGCAACCCACTCCAGTATTCTTGCCTGGAGAATTCCATGGACAGAGAAGCCTGGCGGGCTACAGTTTAGGGGGTTGAAAAGAGTCAGACATGACTGAGCGACTGTCACTCATTCAGGGGGACGCCCTATAATCTTTCCAGGATTTAAGTCCCCTAGACCCGAACCCTGCTGGTCCCTCTCTGCCTGTCATGCATGTTAGGGTTTCTAATCATTCATGTCTCACATATAGTTATGTAACTGTTTTCTATCTCACCTTCTTATTAATCAGAACCTCCTTCTGGGCAGGCACTAAATATTCAGCATGGTTACAGAATGTGATGCTTGGAAAGCTGTTAGGACAGTACTTGGCATATAGTAAAAATTCAGTGCATGTTAAATATTACTGTTGCTATTGTTTTACTTCTTTGTATCACCCTAAAGAAGAGATTTTTATTTTCTTCCAAGATTGGACATGGGCAACCCGTAGGAGCTCAATAAATACTTGTTAAATTAATTTGCAGTGATATAGTGTCTACTAAATTAAACAATGGGACCTTCCCTGGTGGTCCAGTGGCTAAGACTTTATGCTCCCAATGCAGGGGGACTGTTTTCCGTCCCTGGTCAGGGAACTAGATCCCACATGCTGCAACTAAGGGTTTGAATGCCACAACTAAAAGATCTTGCATGTCACAATGAAGATCAAAGATCCTGTGAGTTGCAACTAAGACCCAGAGTAGCCAGATAGATAAATAAATGTTTTTAAAAATGGATTCAAGAGCAAGCATAACATAATGACTACAAGCACAGCCTCCGGAGATATGATGTGTATATGTGCGTACTAAGTCGCTTCAATCTTGTCCAACCCTATGGACTTTGCAACCCTATGGACTTTGGTCTGCCAGGCTCCTCTGTCCAAGGGATTCTTCAGGCAAGAATACTGGAGTGGGTTGCCATGCCCTCTTCCAGGAGATCTTCCTAACCCAGGGATTGAACCCCTGTCTCTTACGTCTCCAGCATTGGCAGTGTGTTCTTTACCACTACCATCATCTGGGAAGCCTAGAGATATGATACTTGGGTCCAAATCCTGGTACCACCATCTGCTGGATCTTAGGTCTCTGTTTCCTTGTCTGTAATGCCTATGTTATAGATTTGTTAAAAGAATTTAATGGGTTAACATTTCAACAGTGCATCACACTATGCCTGGAACATCAGTAAGTCCTATGTAACTATCTGAAATATGAATATTACCCATAGACATTCACTGTAGAGAAAAAGTTTTCTAAGAAGTACCAAGAAAATGGGTGCTTTTAAAAATTAATTTGAAAAAATAAAAAATAAAAATTAATTTGAGAGAATAGTTCCTCTTTTTTTCAGATAAGCATTTGGTATGCTACTTACATTAATTCCCCACTCTTCTTCAAAGCAGATGCAATAAAATCTTTCCTTGGCAGGCTGTGACTAATAATTAAACTTAAAGTATATATCTTTATAATATTTTAATTCAAGTTCTCTTCTCCCTATGGTAGGCAGATGCTGTGATACTTCGCCTAACCCTTCCTCAGTACCGCCAAGAGTGTGGCCAGCTATCAGCCCTTCTCCAGAAACCTACCCTCAACCCAGGAGAAGCTTCAGGGACAGTCACCTCCAAGGACTGGGTTTGTGTGGAGCAGGGGTCCCCAGCCTCTGAGATCTAACGCTTGATGATCTGAGATGGAGCTGATGTAATAATAATAGAAATAAAGTGCACAATAACCATAATGTGCCTCAGTTCAGTTCAGTTCAGTCACCCAGTCGTGTTTGACTCTTTGCAGCCTCGTGGACTGCAGCACACCAGGCCTCCCTGTCCATCACCAACTCCTGGAGCTCACTCAAACTCATGTCCATTGAGTCAGTGATGCCACCCAACCATCCCATTCTCTGTTGTCCCCTTCTCCTCCTGCCTTCAATCTTTCCCAGCATCAGGTCTTTTCAAATGAGTCAATGCTTTGCGTCAGGTGGCCAAAGTATTGGAGTTTCAGTGTCAGCATCAGTCCTTCCAATGAATATTCAGGACTGATCTCCTTTAGGATGGACTGGTTGGATCTCCTTGCAGTCCAAGGGACTCTCAAGAGTCTTCTCCAACACCACAGTTCAAAAGCAGCAATTCTTCACAGCTCAGCTTTCTTCACAGTCCAACTCTCACATCCATACGTGACTCCTGGAAAAATCAAAGCTTTGACTAGACAGACCTTTGTTGGCAAAGTAATGTCTCTTTTTCAATACGCTGTCTAGGTTGGTCACAACTTTTCTTCCAAGGAGCCAAGTGTCCTTTAATTTCATGGCTGCAGTCACCATCTGCAGTGATTTTGGAGCCCCCCAAAAAGTCTGTCACTGTTTCCATTATTTTCCCATCTATTTGCCATGAAGTGATGGGACTGGATGCCATGATCTTAGTTTTCTGAATGTTGAGCTTGAAGCCAACTTTTTCACTCTCCTCTTTCACTTTGATCAAGAGGCTTTTTAGTTCCTCTTCGTTTTCTGCCCTAAGGGTGGTGTCATCTGCATATCTGAGCTTATTGATATTTCTCCCAGTAATCTTGATGCCAGCTTGTGCTTTATTCAGTCCATGATTTCTCATGATATACTCTGCATTTAAGTTAAATAAGCAGGGTGACAATATATAGCCTTGACATACTCCTTTCCCGGTTTTTAACCAGTCTATTGTTTCATGGCCTGTTCTAACTGTTGCTTCTTGACTTGCACAAACATTTCTAATGTGCTTGAATCATCTCAAAACCACCCCTCCACCCTGGTCCAAGGAAAAATTGTCTTCCACAAAACTGGTCCGTGGTGCCAAAAAGGTTGGGGACTGCTGGAGAGGCCAGTTCCCCTCACTCCAACTTGCAATAACTCTGAAGGTCATCCCAGCCCAAGAGCTCCCCGTGGGGGTCAGCTGAGGCCTTTGATGAAGCCGCTTGATAGTCTAAGTTTTCTTCGCCCAGTTCTACTTTCCTTCCTCCCTTCCTTAGGTGTTGATCCTAGGCGCTCTCCCTAAGCAATGCCCTGCCCACTCATCTCCATCTCAAAGTTCACCTCCAGGGAACCCAGCCTGAAGTAACCAGTTAGGGCAGATTTGTTTGTTTTCAGTAATTCTGATGTGATCTGTAATTTACGATGACCTGGATTCCATTGGTAACACAGGTGAGTGTGGTTTGTCTGGGAAATCCGTTTGTACCTTTAATTATTAAAAGGTTTAATTGTTAACTGCAGTCTCTTTTCCTTAAAATATATTCCCAGTTTGAGTAATAAATTATGCAGCCTTGCTATCTGCACATAACCTCAATGTCCCCAGGCCTCACTACTAGTGTGGAAAATGAGCTTTTATTAACATAGTCTGAATTCCCCTTGTGTGGAGCTCCTGTTAAATGTCACTTTTAACCTCAGTGCCCTTGTGACGCTCTTTTCACTGAGCTTCCTCTCTGCCTTCCCAGCACATCTGAGCCACTCTCTGGAGCTAACACACTCTCAACAGCTCTCACTGTTGTTTCTCTCCTGCCTTCAGCCCTCTTCACACCCAGTGCTGACAGCTCTCTCCACTCTTCCCTGGAGCCGTGATTCCCACAGATACTGCTGCTTCTGGGCATCAGACAGCCTCTGAGTATTTCAGCATTGCCACAAGGCCCAGATGGCCCGAGGAGGCCCCATGGACGCTCAGCCCTGACCAGGTTTTGAGCCTCTGTTTCAGTCGCATCTCATATATCTGCCTTCCCATGAAATAAGTAAAGAAACACATTCCCTTTGTCTGGTATATATCTATATATCTATATTAGCTGGATCCCACAGCAGGATGGCATGGGCCCTGAGTGGGTGCAGTTCATCTCATATTGTCCAGCATGCTCTTTCCCACTCTGAGTCTACACAGGCCATCAAGGTGGCTGGATCAGGTTGGGATCGAAAAACAGCCTCCAAACTATACCTGGAACACCTATACCTACCTACCTCTAGTGGCTCGAGTTCTTTTTTCAGAAGTTTCCTTGCACTCCAGATAACTGAGTACAAGCTGATGTGGAGGAATCATAATCTAATTTCACACAAACCAGGTATGTATACAGGCAGTCCTTGCTTTACACAATAGTGCAGGATGATAAACACAATCGTGTAAGTTGAAACTCTGCAAAGTGATCTCCATAATCAATGGGAAACATGACAATTGTTCTGTGATCTTTAGAAAATTTTGTCAAAGCATGAAAAACTCTTACTGTTGGTTCAAATGCATTGGGAAATGAAAAATTAGTAAAACTAATATTTACTTCAGTTCAGTTCAGTTCAGTTGTTCAGTTGTGTCTGACTCTTTGTGACCCCATGGACTGCAGCACGCCAGGCCTCCCTGCTGCTGCTGCTGCTGCTGAGTTGCTTCAGTTGTGTCTGACTCTGTGCGACCCCATAGACAGTAGCCCACCAGGCTCCCCCATCCCTGGGATTCTCCAGGCAAAACACTGGAGTGGGTTGCCATTTCCTTCTCCAATGCATGAAAGTGAGAAGTGAAAGTGAAGTCGCTCAGTCGTGTCCGACTCTTAGCGACCCCATGGACTGCAGCCCACCAGGCTCCTCCATCCATGGGAATTTCCAGGCAAGAGTACTGGAGTGGGGTGCCATTGCCTTCTCTGAGGCCTCCCTATCCATCACCAACGTCTGGAGTTTACCCAAACCCATGTGCATTGAGTCGGTGATGCCATCAAATCATCTCATCCTCTGTCATCCCCTTCTCCTCCTGCCTTCAATCTTTCCCAGCATCAGGGTCTTTTCAAATGAGTCAGCTCTTCACATCAGGTGGCCAAAGTATTGGAGTTTCAGCTTCAACAGCAGTCCTTCCAATAAACACTCAAGACTGATCTCCTTTAGGATGGACTGGTTGGATCTCCTTGCAGTCCAAGGGACTCTCAAGAGTCTTCTCCAACACTACAGTTCAAAAGCATCAATTCTTAGGCACTCAGCTTTCTTTATAGTCCAACTCTCACATCCATAGATGACTCCTGGAAAAACCATAGCCTTGACTAGATGGACCTTTGTTGACAAAGTAATGTCTCTGCTTTTGAATATGCTGTCTAGGTTGGTCATAACTTTTCTTCCAAGGAGCCAAGTGTCCTTTAATTTCATGGCTGCAGTCACCATCTGCAGTGATTTTGGAGCCCAAAAAAATAAAGTCAGTCACTGCTTCCACTTTTATTTGCCATGAAGTGATGGGACCAGAAGCCATGATCTTAGTTTTCTGAATGTTGAGCTTGAAGCCAACTTTTTCACTCTCCTCTTTCACTTTGATCAATAAATTCTTTAGTTCCTCTTCACTTTCTGCCATAAGGGTGATGTCATCTGCATATATGAGGTTATTGATATTTCTCCTATCAATCTTGATTCCAGTTTGTGCTTCATCCATCCCAGCGTTTCTCATGATGTACTCTGCATTTAAGTTAAATAAGCAGAGTGACAATATACAGCCTTGACGCACTCCTTTTCCTATTTGGAACCAGACTGTTGCTTGGATTCATGGGGTCACAAAGAGTTGGACACGACTGAGCAACTGGACTGACTGACTGACTGTTGTTCCATGTCCAGTTCTAACTGTTGCTTCCTGACCTGCATATAGGTTTCTCAAGAGGCAGGTCAGGTGGTCTGGTATTCCCATCTCTTTCAGAATTTCCCACAGTTTCTTGTGATCCACACAGTCAAAGGCTTTGGAATAGTCAATCAAGCAGAAATAGATGTTTTTCTGGAATTCTGTTGGTTTTTTGATGATCCAGCAGATGTTGGCAATTTGATCTCTGGTTCCTCTGCCTTTTCTAAAACCAGCTTGAACATCTGGAAGTTCACGGTTCATGTATTGCTGAAGCCTGGCTTGGAGAATTTTGAGCATTACTTTACTAGCGTGTAAGATGAGTGCAATTGTGTGGTAGTTTGAGCATTCTTTGGCATTGGCTTTCTCTGGGATTGGGATGAAAACTGACCTTTTCCAGTCCTGTGGCCACTGCTGAGTTTTCCAAATTTGCTGGCATATTGAGTGCAGCACTTTCACAACATCATCTTTCAGGATTTGAAATAGTTCAACAGGAATTTCATCACCTCCACTAGCTTTGTTCGTAGTGATGCTTCCTAAGGCCCACTTCACTTCACATTCCAGGATGTCTGACTCTAGGTGAGTGATCACACCATCGTGATTATCTGGGTCATGAAGATCTTTTTTGTACAGTTCTTCTGTGTATTCTTACCACCTCTTCTTAATATCTTCTGCTTCTGTTAGGTCCATACATTTTCTGTCCTTTATTGAGCCCATCTTTGCATGAAATGTTCCCTTGGTATCTCTAATTTTCTTGAAGAGATCTCTAGTCTTTCCCACTCTATTATTTTCCTCTATTTCTTTGCATTGATCAAAGAAGTCTTTTGATCAAAGGAAGTCTTTCTTATCTCTCCTTGCTATTCTTACTGCACTGTAATTTAAAACATTAGAAACATTGAAAATTACTGTGATTTATTTCTTTATAAAAAACTTACCAAAAGTAGTTTGAACAGTTCTTGCCTTCTCTTTCTCATTGTGTAACTGATGCTGTGGAGTGAGCATCTTGCCTATGCCTTGGTGCATTTCCACACTTGTTTCTAAATTTGGATCAACTTGCAGTATTTCTTGCAGTGCTATGAAATGCCTTTGAGCATTCCTTTAAGGTGAAGTTTTGTGTCACTTCTTCGGGAACACATTCATTTTCTTAGAATTTGGATGCAAATTTCACTGCAGCACTCTTATCTGAGCTAGCAACTTTCCCGGTTGTTTAACATCTGTCAACTCATGCTGATTCTGAAATAATGAGACAAGCCTTTATTGACAGCAAAACATTCTTCTTTTTTTCCCATAATTAATTTACTTATTTCTGGCTGTCCTGGGTCTTCATTGCTGTGTGGGCTTCTCGTTGCAGAGGCTTCCCTTGTTGCAGAGCATAGACTCTAGGGTATGTGGACTTCAGCAGTTGTGGCTCATGGGCTCCAGAGCACTGGCTCAGTAGTTGTGGTGCACGGGCTGGGTTGCTTCATGCATGTGACCAATCACAGACAGACTTTGAAAGAAGTGATGCTAGTGATCACATCACGATGAACATCTATTTTTTACAAAGTGAGCTGTGTCTTTGAGTGGGCAGGGTAATTTGTATTTTATGCGATTATAGTCTTACACTGTGGTGACGCAAATCTGAAACATTTTGTTGGGGACTGGTATTATTTAGCTAAATCATGATAACTGAAATGTGTATGTATCAGAACTATGAAAAGGAAGGATCATTTTATGAATGTTGTTTACAAACTATCTCTGAGCACATTTCTAGCAACAAATTTCACCCACCCTGTGCTTGGGTGACTGCATATGATTATTTCTAGCTAATGAATTGTGAGCAGAAATTACATGTATCACTTTCATGCCAAAGCATTTGATAACCAGTATGCAGTGGCGCAGCCCTTGAGGAGATCTGAGAAGGTGGCTGCTCTGTTAGCCTGAGGCCCCTGATAAGATGTCATAGACAATAGCATAAGCAAGATGTAAACTTTTGTTTCAAGCCATAAAGATCTTAGGGTTGTTCATTTCTGCAGCATAATAGCCCGTTCTGACTGATATAGTATATAATTCAGACAGAACCTAGGAAAAGGAGGATGGGGAACTGGGCAGAATTCAGAACCCAGAAATTGACATCTAATAGTCAAAAAGGCTCCAAATTGACGTGGGATTGGGGGTAGAAAAAGAATCAGGGGCATGTACTGAAAACAAAAATCTTTATATGGTGAAAAATATACAAATACAGAAAATAGATGTTTAGTAAATTACTGAAAGATGAACACTCTTACAACTTCTACTTAAATCAAGAAACAGAAGTCTATCAGCTACCCCAGAAGCTCCTGACTGGGGTGCCCCATCCCCCCACAGACCCCATCCTGTCCCCTATCAGTTACGGATTAACTGCCTTTTACAATAATGACCTCATTCCATTCTTCATAGCATCATCACCATACATGCATCCCTCAACCCTGTGGTTTAGTTTTATTTTAAAAATACTTTTTATCTCTTAATGTATAAATTTGCTGTATACCCTTTTCCCCTTGTGAATTTATCTGATGATGAATATATTTGTTGTCTACAGTATCTGTGATATCATGATGTAGCATCTATCTTTAGCAACAGGAGGGAATTTAATCCTCACTAATTTATGCTGCCTAACCCAGAAGATACGTGCAGGTTTAGCTTTACTCCATTTGGCAGAGATCTTAGGAGCTATGAAGGGAAAGAGTATGCAAAAATCCTTCTTAATATTTACAGTGGAGCTGGCAAGGCACAGTGACTGATGACTTCTAAATGGATCACCTATAGTGAAAACTATGTTTTTGTTCAGTCGCTCAGTTGGGTCCGACTCTGTGACCCAAGGGACTGAATCATGCCAGGCTTCCTGTCCTTCACCATCTCCTGGAGCTGCTCAAACTCATGTCCACTGAGTTGGTGATACCATCCAACCATCTCATCCTCTGTCGTCCCCCCTTCTCCTCCTGCCTTCAATCTTTCCCAGCATCAGGGTCTTTTCCAATGAGCAACTCTTCGCATCAGGTGGCCAAAGTATTGGAGTTTCAGCTTCAGCATCAGTCAATGAATATTCAGGACTGATTTCCTTTAGGATGGACTGGTTGGATCTCTTTGCAGTCCAAGGGACTCTCAAGAGTCTTCTCCAACACCACAGTTCAAAAGCATTAATTCTTTGGCACTCAGCCTTCTTTATGGTCCAACTCTCACATCCATACATGACTACTGGAAAAACCATAATTTTTACTAGGTGAACCTTTGTCGGCAAAGTAATGTCTCTGGTTTTTAATATGCTGTCTAGGTTTGTCATAGCTTTTATTCCAAGGAGCAAGCATCTTTTAATTTCATGGCCTCTATCTGAAGTGATTTTGGAGCCCAAGAAAATAAAGTCTGTCACTGTTTCGTTTCCCCATCTATTTGCCATGAAGTTATGGGGCTGGATGATCTTCATTTTTTGAGTTTTAAGCCAGCTTTTTCACTCTCTTCTTTCACCTTTATCAAGAGGCCCTTTGGTTCCTCTTTGCTCTCTGCCATAAGAGTGGTATCATCTGCATATATGAGGTTATTGATATTTCTCCTAGCAGTCTTGATTCCAGCTTGTGCTTTATCTAGCCTGGCATTTTGCATGATGTGCTCTGCATATAAATAAGCAGGGTGACAACATATAGCCTTGACATATTCCTATTTGGAACCAGTCCGTTGTTCCATGTCCAGTTCTAAGTGTTGCTTCTTGACATGCATGCAGATTTCTCAGGAGGCAGGTAAGGTGGTCTGGTATTTACCTCTCTTTAAGAATTTTCCACAGTTTGTTGTGATCCCACAGTCAAAGGCTTTAGAGTGTTCAGTGAAGCAGAAATAGATGTTTTTCTGGAACTCACTTGCTTTTTTGATGATCCAGAGGATGTTGACAATTTGATCTCTGGTTCCTCTGCCTTTTCTAAATCCAGCTTGAACATTTGGAAGTTCTCAGTTCACGTACTAGTTCACTTCACTAATTCACTTCTTAGTTGAATCCTAACTTGGAGAATTTTGAGCATAATTTTGCTAGCATGTGAGATGAGTGAAAATGTGTGGTAGTTTGAACATTCTTTGTCATTGCCTTTCTTTGTGACTGGAATGAACACTGACCTTTTCCAGTCCTGTGGCCACTGCTGAGTTTTCCAAATTTGCTGGCATATTGAATGCAGCACTTTCACAGCATCATCGTTTAGGATTTTAAATAGCTCAAATGGAATTCTATCACCTCCACTATCTTCGTTTGTAGTGATGCTTCCTAAGGCCCACTTGACTTCACACTCCAAAGGCGTCTGACTCTAGTTGAGTGATCATACCATGGTGGTTATCTGGGTCACACCATGGTGGTTATTCTATAATGAAAACTAGTCCTATCATTGCCCCTGTGGATGATCTCTGGACAAGGTTCACCTGTTTTCAGGGGGTGATAAATCTGATAAGTGCAAATGTCCAGACCTCAGACTCATTTGAAGTGTGCATATGAGTTTCTACATAGTGCTTTGCTGATTTTATTATATTTAACTTCTAAATGCTTGTTATAGTTATGTGTCTCTACTACAGTACCACAGGGCTTCCCAGGTGGCGCCAGTGGTAAAGAACCAGCCTGCCAATGCAGGAGACCTAAGAGATGCGGGTTCGATCCATGGGTTGGGAAGATCCCCTGGAGGAGGGCATGGGAACCCACTCCAGTATTCTTGCCTGGAGAATCCCATGGACACAGGAGCCTGGTAGACTACAGTCCGTAGGGTCACAGAGTCAGGCATGACTGAAGTGACTTAGCATGCACTACAGTACCACAATATTTAAATATTAAAATAAGGAATGTGTACTGTTTCCAGATAAAGTAAAATGTGAAAGTGAAAAAGAGGGATCATTTGCCTACTTTCCCACAATGCAGATGTTTCGACTTGTTTCCCCTTGGTGCTATCTTATGTGTTTCTCTGACCCTTGTAGTTCTTCTAATTGCTAGTTGGATCTATATATCAGTCAAATTTGGGTTTGATTATTTTTGGCAAGATGACTTCATTGGTGGTGGTGCATTTGTTCACCAAAATGTATGTAGTCATCTACAAAATATTTTTTTGTATTATGAACAGCCACTGATGTTCGATTCCAAGATTCAGCCTAAATTGATTCATTTATCTGGGTTTTCAGAATGGTGAAATTCTAATCCAGAAATGTCCTTCTCCTACTGTGTGGTTATTCCTGGTACACTTCAAACAGAAAAGCCAGTAAATGCTTGATTTTTTCCCCCAGAGATCAAAGCTCTGTCACATCCAAATAATTTGCTAAGGTCTAAATTTCACAAATGTATCATAAAGGCCAAGACGGCCTCCATCGGCTCAGCTTTCTCTCACTATGCTTTTGGTCCCCTAAGAATTCTCCCCAGCTTTGCATGTCCATAGTCTTTCTCCCAATCTCTCTACCCCATCAGAGCCCACTTGCAAGGAGGAAAGGTCCTCCTTTTCTCCCACTTAGAAGATAAATCATTACCATCACCCATCCTAGAGGTATATGGATTTTAAGCCACATCTTTTAAATATTCTGTCACAGTCCGTGAGGAATTGAAAATAGGTAGCCCCAAGCCCAAACCCAGACCATGTTTTGTTTTGGCTTGCGTGTTTTTGCTTTTTAGGATTTATGGTTTGTTTTTTTTTTAAGCTGAATGAGACCATTTGGGTAAGGGGCACTTTCTTTCTAGTTAGAGCAGAACCCATCATCTCCTCCCCCTTGTTTTATACTTTCCCTGTTTTTTGAGTCCCAAAGGTTCTTGTGTTTGCCCCCTCTTATCTTAAAGCAGCAGTCCCCAAACGTTTTGGCACCAAAGACTGGTTTTGTGGAAGACAATTTTTCCATGGACAGGGGACTAGGGGTGCGGGTGGTTTTGGATAATTCAAGTGCATTACATTTATTATGCGCTTTATTTCTATTATCATTACATCAGCTCCACCTCAGATCATCAGGCATTAGATCCTGCAGTTCCGGGACCCCTGTCTTACAGCAATCTTATAGACAGGTGTTTGGAGTCCATATCACAGGTGAATGAACAAGAACTGGAGAAGAGATGGACCTGCGTGAGGCCTCATGGGAATGGGATGGATAGTAAGTGCTCTGGGAAACAGACCATGTTGGGGATAATGGGGGTGTGGGGCCCTCTCCAGCCCTGCCCAAACTAAAACCCACATTCCTTTTCAAGGAAGCAAGATAAAATGAGGCCTAAGATAATATTTGGGGGGAAAGTTTATTTTTCTATGGTCTGTTTACATTAGACCGTCGGGCGAAGAGAGGTGGTTAAAGACTTGTCCCAAATGGCTGGGCCAGAGAAGCACAAATCCAACGTCAATAGAGGAAATATAAGCGTTTGGTTTCATTAAACTTCTTTTTAGAAAACATTTCTTCTTTCCTTTTCCTGAGGCAATCGAAGGGAAGGAGATACAGAGCCGGAAAGAGACAGGGAGGAGGAGAGATGGGGCCAGTGAGGGGGCTTGTTCAGGAGATTGTTCCCCTCTACATGTCTCCAGCAGGTCCAAGATCTTGTCAGACCTGAGCGGGAGCAGTCACCTGGAGTCACCTACTGGTCCCAAGGACTGCTGCTAATTGAGGGCGGGGGAGCCAGAGTTCCAGCATTTGTTCAGCCACGGATGTTTTAAAAACCGAGGGCCTATGAACAAACTGTCAAATCAGGAGCAGCTCTGGGAAAAAACGATTTGAATTCTGTATTCTCTCATGGCCCCTTTTGGCAATAGCTGCAGCCTTTCCTTCCCTCAACACCATGCTGTCCCATGCCTGCCCCAAGGCAGAGGCCACATCTGTTGAAGCAGAAGAGGGCAGGTAAAGTATGGAGGATCTAGTCACCTTGGGTTTGCAGGTTGAAATTCCACCTCTGACACTTGTTGAGTGGGTCAGTTGGGGCAAATTCTTTGTGCTTCAGTTTCCTCATCTATATAATGGAGAAATAATAATAATACTCTTAGCTGTCGAAAGGATTAAATGGGGAAAAACGCTTAGCATAGCGCCCAGCATGTAGTAAAGTGTTCAGTGAACATTTGTGTTGTTATTCCATTATTTTTAGAGCTTCCTCTCTCTTTATCTCTGTCCTTCCATTACACACCACGCTTTCCAGTAATCCCACTGGGTTTGTCCATATAGATAAATGTACCCAGAGAATTGAAAACTCATGTTCTCTTGCAGGGTATTTTCTATGCTGTCCACCAAGCCCCTCTTTCCCAGTAGGTTTCCACACAGGGCCATGGATACTACTCCCTTACTCTCGTCAACCCTGGTTCATATGGCAACAACTGTCTGTGTTGCCCTCTTCATTCATCTCCATTCACTCAAATCTAGTTTAAGGTCTTCATTGTAACTATATGATTTCTGTTCCAAGAAAACCAACCCAAGTTCATATAAGTAGAAACAAAATGTATTGACTGCACAGAGGAAAAGTCCAGGGGATACGTGTGTCTTTAAGCATGGCTTGATTTAGGACCTTGTATGAAGTCACTAGTACCTGCTGTCATCTCTTGATTTTGCTGCCTCCATATTGGCACCACTCTTAGAGACTCTACATTTGTGGTGGCAAGAGGTTTGCATTGCAAAGTGAACTCCAGGTTCAAGTCCAGTGAGAAAGAGAAATTTCCTCTCTCTTAATAGCCCCAGCAGACACTGCATGTGTTCCTTGGCTGGCATCACAGATTCATCCTGGACCTATCTTATTATTGGGGGAAAGAGTAAGAAATTAGATGCTCCCACCTGTAACCCTACCTACAGTTCCTGGGCTGATGGAGGGGGAGGAGTGCTTCTTAGAAAGAAATCAGATTTGTTTCAAAAATAAAGGAGAATGGGCACAGGGGAGTCAAATCCTTGCAAATATCCACTACAGACACATCTCTTCCAAAACCCATTCCCAACAACTGAAGCTAGTTCTCTTCTCGGAACTCCTGACCTGATTCTTCATAGTGCCAGTCATGCTGGCAATGTATTTTGCTGTGATCCCTTCGTTAGGAATACATTTTGCTATATCAGCTATGCTACGAACTGCTTGATGTGCAAACTGTTGACATGTCCTTCATTTGATATAGCCTTCCTGTATTGCACTGTTACATTTCTATTACTGATATTGAACTTCCCATGTAAGTATGTCTTCCTTTCGGAGCTCCTTAACTTCCACAGGGAAGGAAATGAGGATACTTCTTTCTTTATTAAATTTTTTTAAATTATTTATTTATTTTTGGCTGGGCTGTGTCTGTTGCTGTGAAGGCTTTTCTCTCATTCTGGCAAGTGGGGGCTGCTCTCCAGCTGCTGTGTGCAGGCTTCTCATTATGGCGGCTTCTCCTGTTGCACAGTACAGGCTCTAGAGCGTGCAGGCTTCAGTAGCTGTGGCGCAAGGGCACAGTAGCTGTGGTTTCCAGGCTTTAGAGCACAGGCTCAGTAGTTGTGGCGTACAACCTTAATTGCTCCACAGCGTGTGGGATCCTCCTGGACCAGTGGTAGAACCTGCATTTCCTGCATTGGCAAGAGGATTCTTTACCACTGAGCCACCAGGGAAGCCTCCAAGAATACTTCTTTCTATATAATTGTTTAATAGATGTTGATTGATCAAGAATTGAATGACATTTCTTCTCTTGTACCTTTCATTGGCCAAATGTCTAGTAGGTGCTATTAATAATAATACTTTCATGCTCGCTTTGGCAGCACATATACTAAAATTGGAACGATACAGAGAAGATTAGCATGGCCCCTGCACAAGGATGACATGCAAATTCGTGAAGCATTCCATATTTTTTATAAAAATCTTAGAGGAGAACATAGGCAAAACACTCTCCGACATACATCACAGCAGGATCCTCTATGACCCACCTCCCAGAATATTGGAAATAAAAGCAAAAACAAACAAATGGGAACTAATTAAAATTAAAAGCTTCTGCACAACAAAAGAAACTACAAGCAAGGTGAAAAGACAGCCTTCAGAATGGGAGAAAATAAAAGCAAATGAAGCAACGGACAAACAACTAATCTCAAAAATACACAAGCAACTCCTGCAGCTCAATTCCAGAAAAATAAACAACCCAATCAAAAAATGGGCCAAAGAACTAGACATTTCTCCAAAGAAGACATACAGATGGCTAACAAACACATGAAAAGATGTTCAACATCACTCATTATCAGAGAAATGCAAATCAAAACCACAATGAGGTACCATTTCACGCCAGTCAGAATGGCTGCGATCCAAAAGTCTACAAGCAATAAATGCTGGGGAGGGTGTGGAGAAAAGGGAACCCTCTTACACTGTTGGTGGGAATGCAAACTAGTACAGCCACTATGGAGAACAGTGTGGAGATTCCTTAAAAAACTGGAAATAGAACTGCCTTATGATCCAGCAATACCACTTCTGGGCATACACACCGAGGAAACCAGAATTGAAAGAGACACGTGTACCCCAGTGTTCATCGCAGCACTGTTTATAATAGCCAGGACATGGAAGCAACCTAGATGTCCATCAGCAGATGAATGGATAAGAAAGCTGTGGTACATATACACAATGGAGTATTACTCAGCCATTAAAAAGAATACATTTGAATCAGTTCTAATGAGGTGGATGAACTGGAGCCTATTATACAGAGTGAAGTAAGCCAGAAGGAAAAACACCAATACAGTATACTAATGCATATATATGGAATTTAGAAAGATGGTAACGACAACCCTGTATGTGAGACAGCAAAAGAGACACAGATATATAGAACAGTCTTTTGGACTCTGTGGGAGAGGGAGGAGGGGATGATTTGGGAGAATGGCATTAAAACATGTATAATATCATATGTGAAACAAATTGCCAGTCCAGGTTTGATGCAGAATACAGGAAGCTTGGGCCTGGTGCACTGGGATGACCCAGAGGGATGGTATGGGGAGGGAGGTGGGAGGGGGTTCAGGATGGGGAACATGCGTACATCCGTGGTGGATGCATGTTGCTGTATGGCAAAACCAATACAATATTGTAAAGTAAAATAATAATAATAATAATACTTTCCCCAGTGCATATTCTTGGCACCTTTGCTGAAGATCAATTGACTGTACATGCATGGATTTATTTCTGAGCTTTCTGTTCTCTTCCATTGGTCCATATATCTACCTTTAGGCAAGTACCATACTGTTTTGATTACTGTAGCTCTGTAATATATTTTGAAATCAGAATGTGATTGCATCTTGATCTACGCATCACTAGAAGCTCCAGTCTGCCCGCCTGGGCCTGTTGGCTAGAGACCCAGTGACAAGAGCAGTTAAGCCCAGCACAGGAGACAGGAGTACAAACTTTAAACAAACAAAACAAAAAACTTATCTGGCTTTTCATTCCTCAGGGACCAGGGATAAAGGCAGACTATGTCCTTAACAGGTGAAGGAAATAAATCCATAAAATAAGAGAAATACCCAAAGGGTGGTAAGCTAGTTTAGATATTTCATCCAAAGCTTTTGGCATTACCTACAGTGTAAGCTCCTGTATATCCAGAGGTAACTTTGTCCCAGGCCCAAGATATCTCTCTGGGACCTGGCCAGGGACTTGATGCCAATGCAATACAAGCTGAGCACTGGGCAAGGCTCACAGAGAGCATTGCTTAACCTGATTCCTAAGTCAAAGGGCCCCCAGGGACACCAACTAGTGCTTGGCAAGGAGGAGGAGGTCTGGGGAGGCATGGGACTGAAAAGGCTCTCCAGTTCTCCCCAGTCCTCTTTAATAAGTGGTGGGGGCTCCCTAGATGCCAGTACCATGGCAAGAACCAGTGATCAGGCCAACACAGTCATCTGCCCCACAGGAAATCTCCAGATAACTCCAGAAAACTATCACGCTGCTCTATATTAGATGACAGTCAATTCTGATGGCATGTCATCACCTGCACCAACTGAACACCCATATGCCACATCTCTAAATCATTTGATTTCTCAGTGGACAATCAAGGCCAAATCTCTATTCTGGCTTGAGCTGTGGAGCGACACAGCAGTGCTGCCCAGCAGTGAAGGGTACTCTGGAGCAGAACTGCTGGGTTTGAATCCCAGCTCTGTCCCACTTTCCACGCCTCAGTTCCCCATCTGTAAAATGGAGCTAACTCCTATTTTGTAGGGGTTATGAATACTCAGTGAAATGATTTAGACAAAATCTCTCAGAACAGTGCCCAGCTATAAGTACTATAAGGTTGGCTGGTACCACCATGCATTCAGGAGCCCACAAAGCTTTCAAACCTGCCATCTGAGCTAATAAAGTCTAGAGTGCAGCTCCCCAGGACTTTGGGGGAAAGCTGAGCATCTCTCACACCAGGGCCAAAAAGAGATGGCCTTGGATGTTCTCCTCCTCACTCTGGTCTGCAGATCAGAGGCCCTTCCAGCCTCCAGGTCCAGGGAGCCACTGCTGCTGCTGCTGCTGCTGCTAAGTCGCTTCAGTTATGTCCGACTCTGTGCGACCCCATAGACGGCAGCCCACCAGGCTCCCCTGTCCCTGGGATTCTCCAGGCAAGAACACTGGAGTGGGTCGCCATTTCCTTCTCCAGTGCATGAAAGTGAAAAGTGAAAGTGAAGTCACCCAGTCGTGTCTGACTCTTCGCGACCCTATGGACTGCAGCCCATCAGGCTCCTCCATCCATGGGATTTTCCAGGCAAGAGTACTGGAGTGGGGTGCCGTCGCCTTCTCCGAGGGAGCCACTAGGACTGTACTATTGATTTGGAAGGCTGCACCCCATGTCTGCACAATGTGTCCGGATGTGGCCTCCTTTTCCATCAGGTTTGTGCCAGATGGCTCTATTACCATGGGGTGCATTTCAGGCCTCCTCACTATTATCAGCTTCTCACTTTCAGCTGCTGCACCAGGGGCAGGATCCTTCCCTTCCTCCTTTTGCCCCATCATTGGGTATTGTTTTCACTGGCAGCCTGGGTTACAGAGCTGAGCCATCTCTTGTCCTGCAAGGCTTCTTGCAGCCCAATGCTCAGACTCAACCACATCACCTCAGAACTCACTCGTGCCTCCAAGACCCAAACACAAGTGAATCTATCTTAAGTAGGCTATGGGAGATAAGGAGGGGGCAGGGTAATAATTGTCCAGTTCATGCCACCTGCATTTGAAGAAATCTTTTCTGCAGGGATGATTAGCACACTAGAAAAACTAAGAGGGGAGGAGGAGAAAATTGTAGAGAGGGAAGAGGCAAAGAACTACCCTGGAATCATGAACACCAGGTTTACAAAATCTGCCATCCCCTCCACACCCCCTCCTACATCTTCACTCGGAAAGTGGCCCCTCCTACTGTGCCCTTGCCCCTCCCCCTGAAGCTGCCTTAGGACTTCAGCTGTCAGAGTCCTTCCTTCCTGATCATTCCTTCCCAAATAGACTGCAAGCAGAAGCTATGAGCTCTCCCCACCATACTCTGGTTGGCACAGCTTCCTTATGTTAGATTAATTCCTCAAAGAAGGGGGATTTTACCTTAGAATAAACAAACAGAATTCTTTCATCAAATTGCTCCAAGAGAAGCCCATCCAGCGGAGGGAACTGTTTAGCAGCTGGCCCCTTTCCCTCCTGGGTTTTTGTCCTCACTGGCAATGCTCTTTTGTTCTCATTGCCACCAAGTCACCTGGTCTGACTTGTTCTACCCAGGTGTGGGCTCTACCTCCACTGTCCCCCTTTGCAGGATTCAGGCAGGCTGGAATCCTCTGAAAATAGCCCCTAAGAAAATCAACAAAATGAACAAAGAACACACAAACAGCTGAAGAAAAGATGCGCTGACTGAGTGCAGGTACCTAATCCAAAAACAACCAAAGTATTATCATCCCTGGGCCAGACAGGCCTGGGTTCCTCCCTGCCCACTCCATCTCCCACTGAAAAAGACCCTCTCAAGTAAAACATTTCTGGTGCTCTCTCTCCCTCCCCTTGTCTCCACCTCCTGACCAAGCAGAAATGGATAAAAGAAAGGGCAGGTGGTACTCGGAATGCAGCAAACCCCCGGCTTTGTGTCTGAGCTAAGACAGAAGGGGAGGTGGTCCCTTAGTTCTTTGTCCCTTGGTGTGAACTAGGAGAAGGGAGATATCCATAGACAGGGACCTAGCATGGGGACAGACGCTGGTGAAGCTAGGCGTGAAGTCAAGGCCAAGGTTCCTGACAGTCTTTGTCACTCTGGCCTTGTCCCCATCTTTTCTGGGCCTTAGTTTCACCATTGGTAGAATGAGGAAGTTTGAGTAGGTGATCTCCAAAGTCACCTACTCACTTCAAGCATTTGGGAATTTTGCAGTTTTCCAATACCAACCACCAGTTTCCAGAGGTGAGAACACATCAATCCACCTAGATGGGTCTCATACATGGGGCGTCAGTAAAGGCTTCCACTCCCAACAGCTAAACTTCCTGAATGATGACCAGATGCTAGAAACAACCGCATCTACTTTGCATGTGCTGACTCATTTCCTTCTCACAGGAACCCTGAGAAAGGCTTAGTCTCCCCCATTTCACAGAGAGAAAATTCGTGCACAAAGAGGCTAAGACTCGTGGGTGATAATAAAAGGATGGCCTTCAGGCAGTGTGGCTCCAGGGTCCATGCTCTGATTCCCTAAATGACTTCTTCATAATGCATGACTATAATATATACCACAGGCACAATAGCCAAAAGGCGGAAACAACACACATGTCCATCCACAGATGAATGGATAAACAAAATGTGGTGTATTAGTACAATGGGATATTATTCTGTGTTAAAGAGGAATAAAATTCTGATATGTGCTACAACGTGGATGAACCTTGAAAACATGCTGAGTAAAGTAAGCCAGTTACCAAAGGACAAATATTGTGTGATCCCATTTACCTGAATTATCTGGACTAGACAAATTCATAGAAACAGAGAATAGATTAAAGATTACCAGGGGCTAAGGGAAGGGGAGTATGGGGAGTTATTGCTTAATTGGTACAGGGTTTCTGTTTGGGATGATGGAAAGTTCTAGAAACTGATAGTTACGATTGTTGCAAAACACTATAAATGTACTTAATGCCATCAAATTTTATGCTTAAAATGTTTAAGATGGTGAATATTCTATGTCACAAATAAATTTTTAAAATGTCTGTTGCAGAATAGACATCACTTGTTGAGCACCTACTATGCCCGTATGGCAGTAGGGGCCTTATGCATTGCCTCGTTCAGCCTTACAACAACCCTGTGAGCTAGGCTAAGGTGCCATTTCACCTAATTCATAGGCTAGGATGCCAAGGCTGAGAATAAATTCCTCAAGGACTCACAAGTAGTAAGTGGTAGAGCTGATATGTAAACCCAGGTAATGCTGACAGTAAGCTCAGAGAAGATAGAGAGAAACCTGAGCAGGCTAGGAACAAGTTGAGATGAACCAGGGTATGAGGCCACTCAATCCCTCCTGTGTTGGCCAGGTTCCAGAAAACTCACATTTGGTTTTTCTCACATCTCTCTCTGCATTTGTTGTGTTTTTCCCCACGTTTTATAGTTAACAAATGCCCTCCTGCCTTGCCCCTCCACAGACGCCACCACCTCTGCCTATGTCTGCCCAGGACACCCCCCTGCTCCGAGCACAGTAGCACAGCCTGTTGGATTTAGGGGAGGGGAGGTGGGTGGCTCAGAGCTCATCAAGGTTTATTCTGTGCTGAGCAAGACAGGGGCCCAGATTTCTGCTAAAGGTGACCCCTGAGCAAGCAGCTCCCATACCCCCATGGGGAGTTCTGCTGGGGTCAGGAGCAGCTGGCTGATGACTATCTGCAGAAGAACCTCAGAAAGGCTTGTGCAGGCAGCTTCATGGGGTGCCAGGCCTTGGTAGGTTACAAGTTTATCCCAGTTGGGGCCACAGGTTTCCTTTACCTTGTAAATAACAAACAATAGGCACATGGCATTCTGCATTCAGGTCACCAGGAAAGCCAAGCACAACTAGATCCAGGCTACCATGCTCCTGTCTGGTTGTAGCCTCCAGAGGCCTCAGCCTAACCAAGAAGTTTACACGGAGGCACAAAGCAACCTTAGAAACTCCTCATATGGGAGCTCAAGCAAAAGCACCAGATTCCAAAAGTTGTGACTGTCGGGGTTAGGGGAGGTGGTTGTGTGTGTCACACAACTTCTTTTCTCTAGCCTGCATCCCCTCAGACATTTTCCTGGCATTCTGCTCCCCCAGGCCCTGTGCCCAACCGGTTGGTGGCTATAAATCCCCAGAAGATGTTCACTGAGAATCTGGAATTCCTCTCGGGGGATCCTGAACAGCCAAGCCTGACCCAGGAAGTGAGATCCATGGGATTCCAGACCTCAGGCACAGTGTGGGGAAAGATTTTTAAGCAGATGAGCCTTCCCAAATTCCCTTTTAATCATGTCCAGGAAGAGTGACCCCTGTCAGCAGGCAGATTGAAAACATAGGCTCTCATGCTCTCAGGAGAGTGTAGGGCATAACAGAGTGGATGCTGATGTCAAACTTCCAGAGCCTAAATCCCGACTCTGCCACTAACCAGATGGATGATCTTGAGCCAGTTGTGGCTAAATTTTCCTTCTTTATAAACTGTTGTTTTTATTGTTCAGTTGCTAAGTCGTGTCTAACTCTTTGCAATCCTGTGGACTGCAGCATGTCAGGCTTCTCTGTCCTCCACTATCTTCTGGAATTTGCTCAAATTCATGTTTATTGAGTTAGTGATGCTTTCGAGCTGTCTCATCCTCTGCTGCCCCCTTCTCCTTTTGCCCTCAATCTTTCCCAGCATCAGGGTCTTTTCCAATGAGTCTGCTCTTTGCATCAGATGCCCAAAGTATTGAAGCTTAGGCTTCAGCACCAGTACTTTCAATGAATATTCAGGGTTAATTTCCTTTAGGATTGACTGATTTGATCTCCTTGCTGTCCAAAGGACTCTAAAGAGTCTTCTTCAACACAACAATTTGAAAGCAGTAGTTTTTTGGCATTCAGAAATAATAATAATGCCTACCTCTGAATATGGAAGAGAACCAAATGGGATGAAGCACATAAGGTAGTCAGAACAGTGCCTGGCACAAAAGTCCTATTCAATAACTAACATTATTGTTGCTGTTGTTTAGTTGCTAAGTTGTATTGGACTCTTTTGAGACTCCATGTACTGTAACCTGCCAGGCTCCTCTGCCCATGGGATTTTCCAGGCAAAAATACTGGAGTGGGTTTCCATTTCCTTTTCCAGGGGCTCTTTCCAACCCAGGGATCAAACCTGCATCTCTTGCATTGCAGGCAGATTCTTTACTGCTGAGCCACCAGGTGAGCTAACACTATTATGCAGATAGATATTAGTAGTCAGTTGTAGCATCTTTGCTCCTGAAGCCCCTGAGATTCAGACTCCTTCTCAGAGCAAGCAAAGCAAGTAGCTGCTATCAGTTGGACAGGGCATTGTGCCTAAGACATCTATTTGCAACCATTGCCCTATTTTTTTCTTAACTGGGCATGTAGTACCCTTCACCTCTCTGTGAGCTGGGACTCCTCTACTTCTCCACCATGTCTCCTATTACACCAGTTCTAGGATCACCCTCCTCGTAACACATATGTGCACTTTAGATGCAAAACTTACCCCATGCACACTTTTAAACAGCTTTATTGAACTACAATTCACATACTATATAACTCACCCACTTAAAGTCCACAGTTCAATGGCTCTTAGATTACAGAGCAGTGTATATATCACCACCACAGTCAGGTTTAGTGTGTTTTAATTACCCTTCCAAAAAACATTTACATCTCTTACCCATGACCTTCCCAAATTCCCTTCCCCCACCCCCTCAGACCCAATCAGGCAACCACTGATTACTTTTTGTCTTTATAGATCTGCTCACTGCAGGTATTTCATATAAATATGTGGTCCTTTGTGACTGGCTTCTTTCACTTAGCAAAAGGTCCATCCACATCGTAGCATGTATCAATACTTTATTATTCTTACTGCTGAAAAATATTCCATTGTATGAATAGAGTATATTTTATTGATTCATTCACTATTGCACATTTGAGTTGCTTCCTCTTTTTACTGTGAATAATGCTGCTATCAACATTTATGTAGAAGTTTTTATGTGGACAGGGGATTTACTGACAGAGCAAGAGAACAGCCATCTTGGGTAGCTTGATCATACAGAGAAATAGATGGATTCCTTGGTGTGATGAAATATCTTTCCCAAAAGTTGGCATCTTCCCTCAATAGGTGGGAACCTCCAATCTATAACCAGCCTAAAGGGAAAGTAATAAAAGCAGTTCCATTCTAGATAGTTAAATAAACAGACAAGGATGACCATTCTTATTACTGTTTAATAAGCTCTGGAGATAGTAACCAATAAAATTAGACAACAGAAAGAAGTTGGAGGTATAAGACTTGAAAATAAGAAACAAAGTTATCATGATTTATAAAGAGTCTCTTGATGAAAGTGAAAGAGGAGAGTGAAAAAGTTGGCTTAAAACTCAACATTCAGAAAACCAACATCATGTCATCTGGTCCCATCACTTCATGGCAAATAGATGGGGAAACAATGGAAACAGTGGCTGACTTTATTTTTCTGGGCTCCAAAATCACTATAGATGGTGATTGCAGCCATGAAATTAAAAGATGCTTGCTCCTTGGAATAAAAGCTATGATGAACCTAGACAGCATATTAAAAAGCAGAGACATTACTTTGCCGACAAGGTCCGTCTCATCCAAGGTATGGTTTTTCCAGTAGTCATGTATGGATGTGAGAGTTGGACTATAAAGAAAGCTGAGCACTGAAGAACTGATGCTTTTGAACTGCGGTGTTGGAGAAGACTCTTGAGTGTCCTTTGGACTGCAAGGAGATCCAACCAGTCAATTCTAAAGGAAATCAATCCTGAATATTCATTGGAAGGACTGATACTAAAGCTGAAACTCCAATACTTTGGCCACCTGATGTGAAGAACTGACTCATCGGAAAAGACCCTGATGCTGGGAAAGATTGAAGGCGGGAGGAGAAGGGGATGACAGAAGATGAGATAGTTGGATGGCACCACCGACATGATGGACATGAGTTTGAGTAGGCTGCGGGAGTTGGTGATGGACAAAGAAGCCTGGAGCTCTGCAGTCCCTGGGGTTGCAAAGAGTCGGACATGGCTGAGCGACTGTACTGAACTGATAGATAGCATGGTTGTGTATCTTAGAAACCCAAGAGAACCAGCTGAGAAACTGTTGCAAACAAAAGAATTTAATAATGAAGCTGCAATAGTGTGTTTATAATAAGAAATACATATTTGATTCTCATCTCATTTCTAGTACTGTTGTTGTGTAGTCACTAAGTAGTATCTGACTCTTTGTGACCCCATGAACTGTAGCCCACCAGGCTCCTCCTGTCCATGGGATTTCCCAGTCAAGAATACTGGAATGGGTTGCCATTTCCTTCTCCAAGGGATTTTCCCAACCCAGGGATCAACCATATCTCCTGCTTGGCAGCAGATCCTTTAGCACTGAGCCACCTGGGAAGCCCCCATTTCTAGTATAGAGCTCCTAAAACCCTTGGAGTTTCCTACGTGATTAGAACCCTAAAAGTATCTTTTGTTATGTTAATGAGGTGGCTAATGGGCCTCACCAAAGGATGGGGGGCTGGTTACCAGGAGAACCAACCCTGTGATTAAGGTTTTGGAACTTTCCATCTCATATCTGACCTTCTGGGAGAGGAGAGGGGCTGGAGGCTGAATCCATTGCCAATGGCCAACAACCTAATCAATCATAACTATGTAATGAGGCTTCAGTAAAAACCCTAAAGCACAGAGCTTCCTGGTTGGTGAACACATGGAGATGTGGGGAGACAAGCATGCTCAGAGAGAGCATGAAAACTGCACCCTTTCCCTATATCTTGCCCTATGCTTTTCCATCTAGCTGTTCCTGAGTTACATTTTTTTATCATAAACTTGTCATCTAATAAGTAAAATGTTCCTTGGAGTCTATGAACCGCTCTAACAAACTAATCAACCCTGAAGAAGAGGTCATGGAAGCCTCCGATCTATAACCAGTCAGTTGGAAGCAAAGGGGATAACCTAAATTTGCAACTGGTGTCTGAAGCCCAGAGAAAAGTTCATGGAAACCTCCAATCTGTAGCCATTAAGACAGAAGCACAGGTAACAACCTGGGCTTGCACAGGCATTTGAGATTGGGGGGGGGGGGCGGAATTCTTATAAGACTGACCCCTCAACCTGTGGAATTTGATGCTGTCTCCACGTAGTGTCAGGCTTCCCTAGTGCTCAGCTGGTAAAGAATCTGCCTGCAATGCAGGAGGACCTGGGTTCGAGCCCTGGGTTGGGAAGATCCCCTGGAGAAGGGAACGGCTACCCATTCCAGTATTTTGGTCTGGAGAATTCCATGGACTGTATAGTCCATGGGGTAGCACAGAGTAGGACATGACTGAGCGACTTTCACTTTCTGGTAGTCAGCACTAGGTTGAATTCTCTGACACTGTGCTGGCATCTGAGAATTGCTTGGTGGTATGTGGGGAAGCACCCCACATACACATAGACATACACAGTGGAATTGGTTTCAAGAACCCAAAAGAGAAGCCAGTTACAAAGTTAATGTATGGTAAACAATAGCTTTTATATTGTACACAAAAATATCAACCAGTTAGAAGTTACAGTGGAAGAAAACAGGTATTTTAAATAGCAGCTAAAATATAAATAGCTGGGAACAACCTTCAAAATGCATAAGAAATGTATGAAGAAAACTTTAACATACAAAAGGGACTTGAAAAATGGAAAGGCATAGTATAATCTTAGATTGGAAGATTCATCACTGTAAAAATGTCAATTCTCCACACAGTTATTTTCTAAATCTAACACTATCCCAATAAGTATAACTACAGGACTCTTCTGTGGAACTAGAAAAGTGATTCTAAGAGTAAGCAGTCAAGCATAGTCATGAAAATGGGAGACATGAAAATAATCAGCAAACTTTGGAGAATCAAGAAATCAGGGCTCTACAGAGCCTGGCCCTGCCCTCATCAATTGGTGAACTATTTGTCACTTCTGTTGGAGCTTGTTTCCTCATCAGCAAAGTGAAACACACTGGCTCTAGAAGTTCTGATTGATTCTGTTATAAGACTACTCAAATGCCCCAGACTTGGTTGAAGCTCTGTCTATTCAAAACAGGTCTAGGACAGCTCAGCTTTGAAAGGCATCTGAAAGAGTATTTGCCTAAGTATGTGAGCTTCTGGGGTACCAGGGGGGCCTAAAAAGTGTTCCTACTCTTACTTTCGCCTGCACCCCATCTCTGGTTTGGCTTCCTGGGATTAATCAGTTGATCAGATCTGGCCTGTCCCTCCATTACCTCGTCACTGAAGATGTAAGCAATGTATTTGGGTCTTGGCTTCCCAGGTGGTACTAGTGGTAAAGAACCCTCCTGCCAAAGCAGGAAACGTAAGAGATGAGTTTGAGCCCTGGGTCAGGAAGATACCCTGTAGGAGAGCATGGCAACCCACTCCAGCATTCTCACCTGAAGAATCCCATGGACAGAAGAGCCTGGTGGGCTACACAGACCATGGGGTCACACAGAGTTGGACACGACTGAAGCGACTTAGCACGCAGGCACATAGTTCCTATTAGAGCCTTTCTTAGGAGTTAATTTGCAAAGTTAAAGGAAGAAGATGGGGTGCACAGAGACTTCACAGGAGGAGGATGGACTACTCAGGGCAAAGAAGAGAATATACCCTGGACATCTTTGTCCCAAGAAATCCATTCTGAAAGGGTCATTCTCATTGGGGCTGATAAAGAGAAACAGACATTCAAACAGAGAACCAAGAGGAAGGCACAAGGCCTATACTCAGGCTCAGATGGAACTAAATGCATCGGTATCTTCACCCATGAAACAAGTGCATAGTGGACTGAGCTCAGTATTTATCACTTTGAATAGAGAAGAATAATTTGCACAAGAAGAAAAGAAAAATTTCTTCTCTCCCCAGTCAGGAAATGGAAGAAGATGCTTGGTTAGGATGCGTTTTCTATAAAATCTGGGAAGTCACAGGAGAGGGAGATGGGGATGACAGAGAGTGATGAGGAAGGTTTCACATGAAGAGAGATAAGGATAGAAGAACCGGGGAAGAAAGATACTAGCCCAGGATGGCCAAGCCCCATGACGGTTCTGTGAGTGGACTGACATAAAGTACATTGAAAACAGGGGTTGGGACGATGCCCCAGTACCAGGCCCAGGTATGGGGGTTTTCAAGGCAACTCTCTGGGCACTAGCATAATTCCCTATGTTATTATTGCAGAGCGTTAGAGGCGCTCTGAGTTCGACCACTCCCAAGCATTCTTCATCTACCCTTGGAGATGTAAATCATGGTGTATTACTGCCTGTGACTAGGCAGTGGTTTGAGTTCAGGTCAACCCAAGTCATTGCTAAACGCTTACCATGAGTTCGGCCCCACATGAAAGATGTGGTAACTGAAAGGGAAGTCAGAATAGTGTCCCTTGCTATTAAGGAGTTTATAGCTGGAAAAATAAGAATTCCATACTGGAGAAGAGTCTGATTCATATAATCAGACTCATAATTCATATAATTAGAATTATAATTATTCTAATTATAAAACACTCAGAATTCATATAATTCACCCAAATCCCAAATTAAATGTAAAAATGTTTTGAAAAGTGAGTGAGGTGTAAATTCAGAGGGAAGAGAGAAAGGACAGTGGGCTGGTGGCCAGGGAGGACTTCACAGAGAAGGTGGAACCTGACACCAACATATATCTGTGAGAGTAAGGTCCCGCTTCCTCCTTCCCCCAAATCCCCAGGCTACAAGGGGCCCAAGCCAGAGCCTGGGAGTGGAGGAAGAAGCTTCTCTTTCGGAAGCTTAGAGATGAGGCTCTAAGTGACAACTTTCTCTTAGCCTATCCTTTTCAATGCTGTTTGAGAAGGGAACAGATTTTCCTGTCCCAGCAGCCAAAAAACCAAAATAAATCAAGGAAGGAATGACAAGGATGGACCTGGAAATGAAGTTAAAATATCTAGGCTCGGTGAAGACACCACGAAATGGTTTTCTCCTGAAAGTGGCTGCTCAACTTAGAGGGACGACTGCTCTAATGGACCTGGGGATATATTCTCCTCTCTGACAGCCCCACCCACCCCTCTTCCCACCCCATTTCCTCCAAAAGCATTTTGCAGATGGTACCTCTCAGTTCCCAGAACCAGTCTGGAGCAATGATTAAAAGATCAAAATTCCAGAAACCATTTTTTTTTTTTTTTTTCTTCTTGGACACCTTGGCAAATGCTTAAGCTACACTGAGACACAGTGAATCATTGAAGAGTGGCAATCAAGATGCTGGAGAGAAACTAAGAATTCCACTAGGCCTGGGGCCAGTCCTCAAAAAAAGTAGTTGTTTGAGAAAACGTAGGATTCTGTGAGGACACTTTTTGAGAACCCTTCCTCCCATAGGTCTTCAGACCTCCTTCTTGCCTTTTCCCATTTTGCATGGGTAAGAATCATTTACATTACTACCAGTTTTTTTCATATTAGAGTTGCAATATAGCCTAGAAAAAAAGAAATAATGGAAAACTCAGGACCTTCTAGGATCCAATAACCATGATGAGTCCTCTATATAACACAGCATGTTCCACTGAAAGGACTCCCCTCGTCCTTTTGCCCATTTCAGTCATTTACAATTTTTCCTGGCACTCAAGAATCTCTCTCAGAATGCAGGGATGAACGACAAAGAGATTTAGGCATATAATTGACTTTAAATTATCACTGTTAATATCATTTCAAAGCATGTAATGTAAACTTCAGTTGATTTTTGAAAGACAGAATACTTGAAAGAAAGTATACGGTAGATTGTTCATAATGTAATAGTAATACACTGGTCCCCCATATTTCAAATCACACAACCCACACACAGAAGATGTGCATGGGAAAGAGTAGAAGGAAGTCAAAGAATGAAACTGTCTTCATGTTACACATGGCTATTCAGTATTTTAAAATTCTTAGTACTGGATTCAAGCATGTTTACTGATAGTTTTAAAAACTGATGAAACAATCTGTGGGTGTGTGTGTGTGTGTGTGTGTGTGTGTAAGTGAGAGAGAGAGAGGAAGCATACACAAGAGAAAGTAGCTAGTTCCCTTCCCTTTTAATCTGATAGCAGGTCATTTTCTCCCTTAGCTTTACTGAGGTATAACTAACAAATAAAAAGTATATATATTTAACATGTACAACTGATGGTTTGATATGTGTATACGTTGTGAAATAACTACTACATTAAAGCTAATGAACATATCCATCACCTCACATTTTCTTTTCTTTTTCTTTTCTTTGTGTGTGTGTGTGTGTGTGTGTGTGTATGTAGTGAGTACTTAGTATCTGTATCTGTCCTCTTAGCGCATCTCAAGTGCTGTGCATAGATCCTAGAAGGTTATGTCGAATACCAGAAAGAGTGCCATGTGACCACCAACCTCTTATTTCCCCCAGGAGGTCACTTCTAAAGAACCTGTCCTTTGTCCCCACTATTAGTTCAGTCATTCCATGTTCCCCAGCCCTGCAGGCTCCTGTTTCTGGTTTCCCTTGCCTTCATATCCAGTTTTGTACATTCTTGAAGCAAAGAATCAGGAAGGTGTAGGAGGAAAGAAGTGAGCAGTGGATGCTAAGGCTCTGCTCTGCACACTTCACCTCTCTGAGCTCACAGCCTGGATTGACTGAGCTGAGCCAGGGTCGAGGGTGGGGGAAGGTGCATACTCCACGGATGCATTCTAGCCCTTTGTGCTGTGCTGTTTCTAATTTTTGGTCACTATCAATAACACAGTCCTGAACATCTTCATGTATGTTTTAGTTCCAAGACTTGCACTATTTCTGTCCAAGGATATGGAGTGACACTTCCCCTCTTACCCCAGAAAGCAACCAGGACTCAGCACTAGGACTGAGCAACCATGAAGTGCCATGCCATGGCAGGCAGCTTTTGAGATGGCTCCCAGCATGGTCCTTGCTTCCTGGCTGCTGTCGTTGTTCAGTCACTCAGTCGTGTCCAGCTCTTTGCAACCCCATGAACTGCAGCACACCAGGCTTCCCTGTCCCTCACCATCTCAGGGAGCTTGCTCAGATTCATGCCCATTGAGTCAGTGATGCCATGCAATCATATTGTCCTCTGTTGTCCCCTTCTCCTGCTGCCTTAAATCTTTCCCAGCATCAGGGTCATTTCTAATGAGTCAGCTCTTAGTATCGGGTGGCCAAAGTATTGGAGCTTCAGCTTCAGCATCAGTCCCTCCAATGAATATTCAGGGTTGATCTCCTTTAGGATCGACTGGTTTGATCTCCTTGTGGTCCAAGGGACTCTCAAGAGTCTTCATCAACACCACAGTTCAAAAGCATCAGTTCTTTGGCACTCAGCCTTCTTTATGGTCCAACTCTCACATCCATACATGACTACTGGAAAAACCATAGCTTTGACTAGATGGTGGCCTCCTGGTATTCACACCCTTACCTAAAGTGCAGGATAGGACCTCCCTGGTGGACCAGTGGTTAAGCATCCACCTGCCAATGCAGGGGACATGGGTTTGACCCCTGGTTCAGGAAGATTCCATATGCCTCTGAGCAACTAAGTCCATGTGCCACAACTACTGAGCCCACATGCTGCCACTACTGAAGCCTGTGCACCTTGAGCCCATGCTGTGCAACAAGAGAAGCCGCCACAACGAGAAGCCTGCAACTAGAGAAAGCCTGTGCGCAGCAATGAAGACCTAGCACGACCAAAACTAAATAAAATAAAAAAGTTAAAGTTCAAGATGTAATTAATAGTCATTTCACAAGTCTAAGTAAAGGGCTTCCCATGTAACTCAGCAGTAAGTAATCTGCCTGCCAATGCAGGAGATGCAAGAGACACAGGTTCGATCCCTGTGTTGAGAAGATCCCCTGCAGTAGAAAAAATGGCAACCTGTTCCAGTATTCTTGCCTGGAAAATTCCATGGACAGAGGAGTCCATGGGTTCACAAAGAACTGGACACAACTGAGCGACTGAGCACACACACACAAGTCTAAGCAGAGACTTCTGATATACTTCTAGAAACTGAGAAAATGGATAAGTGCAATGACATTTATTCAAAATCAGTTTTCCCAATTAGTTGATTCTCCATTCTTTACATTCAGCTAAATTGACAGAGGGCCCATTTGAATTGTCAGCTGATAGGGGCTTCCCTGGAGAAGGCAATGGCAACCCACTCCAGTACTCTTGCCTGGAAAATCCCATGGATGGAGGAGCCTGGTGGGCTATAGTCCATGGGGTTGCTAAGAGTCAGATACGACTGAGCGACTTCACTTTCACTTTTCACTTTCACACATTGGAGAAGGAAATGGCAACCTACTCCAGTGTTCTTGCCTGGAGAATCCCAGGGACGGGGGAGCCTGGTGGGGTCTATGGGGTCGCACAGAGTCAGACACGACTGAAGCGACTTAGCAGCAGCAGCAGCAGGGGCTTCCCTGATGGCTCAGCAGTAAAGAATCCACCTGCAATGCAGGAGACTTGGGAGACTTGGGTTCAGTCTCTGGCTTGGGAAGATCTGCTGGAGGAGGAAATGGCAACCCACTCCAGTATTCTTGCTTGGAAAAATCCCATGGACAGAGGAATCTGGAGGGCTACAGTCCATGGGGTCGCAAGGAGTCAGACACGACTGAGCATACATGCACACAGATCATTAAAAATAATTTTTGATCATAGGTCACCATGTGATTTTGGTATATAACTGGGAAAGGGTTCAAAAAATTGTTATTAATATAACAAAACTCTCTTCCTACCATATTTTTGTGAACACATCTCAGCAAACATGTACAAGAAAGGAAATTAGGAATTGAACTGAAGCTAAACACTGTTTTATTCCAACAATAAATAACACATATCCATGGATAGAGGAGCAAAAAAAAGGAAAGCCTTCCCATATCATGAAGAGATACATTTACAATAACATTGTATTTTTCTAAAATATTTACTAAAATTTATATTCTATTGATGGTATTTTGATTAATTGCATAATAAAATTATTTTAATGCACAATCTAGAAAAGTTTTTTTTAACATTTAAAGGTTACAGTCACAGGAGATTTTTAATGCTAACTTTAATATATACATACATGTTTATTGCAGAGAGTCTGATAAGCATAAAAAGATATTAGAATAAAATTCTATGGGAGAAATGGAATAAAAAAGCAGATTCAAAAAGAAATAGAAACAATATAAGATTTCTGATGGTAAAAAAAAGCTTGTTCATGTACTTTTAAAACACATGATGGTGAATATCAAACTGCTATAGTATTTATATTTATTTGGATACTTTTAAAGAGTAATGTTATAGTTTTGTAACTCATATTTTCAATATGCCAGAAAGTGCACCTTTTTGCATTTACTATTTAAATCTGTGATGAAAATATTTAGCTGCCAGCCTTGATTTAAGCTTTTCCCATATCAGGAATACTCGCTCCCTCTAGGACAGGACAGCATGGACACAGGGCCCAGGACAGGTGCACACAGTGGGGGTGTGTGCCTCAGGCTGCACGGCCCACATCACAGCTTTCCAGCGCTGCCCTGCGCCCACCTCTCTCTAAGAGCCAAGCAGAAGCACATCCCACAGGCCACCTTAGGGATTATGCCCTCTGAGCTGAGGATAGCAACAGGCCCCACTCACATAAATAAAGGATCCCCTGGACTTTCAGGGTACAAATCCCTCCACTGTTCTCTATCCTAATCAGTGATGCTTGGTTTCCCCTGGGGAAGTGGGCTGAGGGGCATGGGCTGCATACTGCCCACCCAACATCCACTGTTCAGCTCACCCTTCCTCCCAGCAAGCCCTGGGAAAGCACCCTGGAGAGAGAGACAGGAGGACTGAGGCACCCAGGCTGATGGAGAAGGAGACAGTCTCTGCACAGAGGTGGAGAGAGGACATCAGAATCGCTGCTGCCTTGTTCTCAGCCTGAGAGAGGGACTTCATGCGCTTAATTTTATAATTGATGATTTAAAGAGTCCAGGGCCTTAAATAGAAGCAATGTAACTTTAGGACCAATAACAACAGAAGATCTATCTATGTAATAGCAAGGGCTTCATAAAAGAATCAAATTCTTTGGAAAAGGCAGTCTGGGAAGGCTGCCTGGAGGAAGTGAGATATTTGTACTAGTTTTTAAAGGAGAGTTGAGTCTAAGCAACAACTCCATTATTAATTTCCTCCTGGAATGTTCTCTCTGTGGTGAGGAGTTACAACATTGACAATGCCAGAGATCAGCTGGGGACAGATTAGCTGAAATTTGGAGAAAAGATGTGAGAGGGTTGGATTGGGTGGAGAGAAAAACAAAAGAAAACAATCCTATCTCAAATCCAATAATATGGCCCTGCTTCATTTCATTAACAGAGATGAACGAGGATTACAGATGACGACATTATAAGCTGAAACATGATCCCCTGGGAAAGAGTATCAACTGCCTCAGTAATTATAGATCTGCTCCCTGCCTGCAGAGAGCTCCAAGAACAACAGGCAGGAGCCCCTTCCACTGAGGCCCATGAGGTTTTAGTTGTAAAGAGCACAGTCTAGCACAGCTCTGAGCCTTGTTGGGTCACCCTGGCCTGGGGTCTTTGTTAGTAAACCCACAGGAGCTGTGCCCTGCTGAAGCTCAGTGGACTAGCCAAGGAAGTTAGTTGAAGGAGAGGATGCAAAGCAGTGGGCACCTACCAACTTTTCTACACGATTTGGCCCCTCCCTTCCAGGCACTCTTGGCTCCAGGCTAACCAAGCTGTTTGCCCCACATCTTCCTGCCCTGTTCTCCTGCCTAAGCAAAGTCCCTCCTTTATATGCATTTTATTCACATATCCCCAGGGTTGACCATTCCTAAGGCTCTTCTGGAAAGGTTTTTCTGTGTTCCCATCAACTCACCCAGGCCTTGAACTGAAGATTGCCTGTCATCCTCTGCACTGCTGCCCTTGAGCCACCAACTTGCAATTCGCTCCTGAAATGTATCCCTTTCTACCTTGCACTATGGTTTCTTATGTGGTCTGGTTTCCCCTCCCAGTCCAGGGCTAGAATTATCCCTCTCTGTTCACGTCAACTCTATGAAGGTGAGCTGAGCACTTCCTGGGTGCCAGGCACCAAGCAAGGTGCATTAACAAAGGTGGGAGATACAGTCCTGCCACCGGGTGTTTCTGTTCCAACAGGAGAGCAGAAGCCAAGCACAGCCTAGGGCACCACCTTCCTGATCACCTTCCTGACCAGGCTCAGTGCTTGTTCATCACTTTGGCCCAGAGTGTGGATTGGTGGTGGTTTAGTAACTAGGTCGTGTCCAACTCTTGCAACCCCATGGACTGCTCCTCTGTCCATGGGATTTCCCAGGCCAAGAATACTGGAGTGGATTGCCATTTCCTCCTCCAGAGGACCTTCCCAACCCAGGGATCAAACCCTGGTCTCCTGAGTGTGGCTTAGTTCCAGGTAGTTGGAAGATGGTTTATCTTTAGCTGAATGCAGACCAGCCTGTGACTGGGTTAGGCTCCAGGAAACAGTGGTTGGAAGGAGGTCTAGAAAATACTGCTCAGCGCTCAGGACATGGGCTTCCAGGGAATGCTGAGCACACCCTTAGTCATCATCTTTTCTCTGTGTGGAGCCCTGGAAGGGACTCGAGGGCCAAGATTCCTATGGGCCCCTGTTGAGTACAGGGAGAACATTCAGTTCACATCCAATAGGTGGTTTCTGAGAAGCTAATGAAAGTTCTGGATGTTCTTTCCAGAAGTGCACAGAATCACATACCCTCTGTTTGGCACAAAGTTTCAGGGGATTCACCTACTTTTGGAAATCTATCCACGAATCTCTGGATCAGTACCTTGATGTAAACAATGAGTCCTTAAGTGTGGTTGCGGTGGAACCACGGGCAAGACCTACATACCCTGGGGGAAAATTGGCTCAGTAAATATTTGTTGAATTAATGATGATGCTGAATTTAACCATACACCTGCACAATAGGCCAGGTTCTGGGGCTCAGTAGAGCCTAAGAAGGTTGACCCCTGTGACAGCAGGTGACTCTGACCAGGGACTCATCTGTGCACACTTCACGGTGCAAGAAAATTACCAACCTGGGAAAATATTTGTTTTTCAACAACATATATTATTTCAGTATTTCTTTTTGTTCAAAGTATCTTTGTTTACTTTACCCCTGGCATTTTCTATTGCTTACGTGACCAAGTATATTTCCCATAAATCTGATACTTACCATCATCATCAAGACAGCCAACATCTAGAAGTTCATTTGCAGTTTAAAATGAAATTTCTGCACAAGCACATCACAATCATGGGCCATAACCAAGACCTCCTAAGACAGACTTCCCTTGTGGCTCAGCAAGGTAAAGAATCCACTGGTAAAGAATCCTCCTGTAATGTGGGAGATCTGGGTTCGATCCCTGGGTTGGGAAGATCCCCTGGAGAAGGGAAAGGCTACCCACTCCAGTATTCCTGCCTGGAGAATTCCATGGACTGTGTAGTCCATGGGGTCTCAAAGAGTCGGACACAGGTAAGCAAATTTCACTTTCATTTTCCTAAGACAGAGTTGAGATTATCTTTTTCCTTGGGAGCAAGAAAAATAAACTTTCAATGTATTTATTAACCTTTGTTTCTGGATTTTTTTCCTTTTCTATTTCTCATAGATAATTTTTTTAACTAGGTGATTTTTAATAAATCACTCTCCTACTGATTACATTAGACAGGGAAATAGGAACCAACCAGGAGATCTACATGCAAATAAATATTTTTACACACTAATATCAGCAAACTGATGACTTTTGAGGTTCAGTTAGAGAGGTTTCTCAGACAAAAACCATGTAGATAACATTAAAAAAGATCCCCAAACTTTTCACTTAAATAGAGGGCTCTGCATAAGATATTTTTTGGCACCTCAAGTTGTCTTGTTGTTAATCAGTTCTTATTATAGGGGTTCACACCAGAACAATGTTCCCAAAACTCTTTATCTCATGACATAAGCAGAATGGCATTTCAAAGTCTCATTTTAAAAAGGCATTAGTCACTAGGGTAAGAAAACACATGCTCTGTACCAATAAAACATAATGTTCAAATAAAAAATCCTTGTTTACATGCATTTTTATATGCCTCCCAATATAAAAGAAACCATGTTTTCATGAGATATTTTCCTTAGGTCAGTGGACACTCCCTCCTATTTCTCGGTCTAATGGGAATCCAGCCCATCTTATTGTCATCACCCCTGGAGATGAGGCCGAGACCCAAGAGGGGAGGAGCACGTTTGGTAGTTACGACTTTGTGATTCACAGCTAAACAGTAGCGCTGCCTACCCACCCCCCAGCTCCACCCCAGATCATCAACTCAGTCTGGTGTAAGAACTACAGTTTCTACCGGCGGGCAGTTGTTGCAATGAGCCTCATCTCTTCCATGCTCCAAACCCACCTGTTGCGGACCCTGCACGAGGTCCCATCTTTCTACAGCAACAATAAAAAATCAGTTGCATGTACTGTGACAAGAACAGTGATAAAAGCTGGAGTTTCTTTTTTTTTTTTTTAATACTTTCTTCTTTTATTCCCAATTCCAGAGAATCCATCCATGAAAAAAACTACTTCTCTTTTACTTCATCCAAAATAACTGAATCCTATGAAGTAGGGTAATAGTTCCGTTTATGCCACTGTAACTCTATTTAATATCTGTAGGTTAAAAGTTCCCATTCAATCTAATTTACGTTTCCTTGTTGAAGTTTATGGGCTATGAGTATCTGAGATTTATCTCTTCCTGGGTTTGATGTGTTTCTTACATGCATTTAGAATGTACATGGCATAACACTGTAAACAGAAAACTAGGTCATTCATAGATTGGTCTTATATGCTTAGCACCCTGGGAAGGGATATCAGAGTTAGGATGGAGTTTCTTGTAGGTAGTATCTTCCTTTTTGGTTCTACAAACAAAATAAGTGTTGTCTTAAGGAATATTTTATTTTACGAAGAGGTTAAATTTGTATTCAGTTGCAGGTTAATGGTTTATCAGTCTTATTAATTAGATGCCAAAGCCCTAATATTTTAAAGTAAGCTTAATAGCAACAGAGAGGGGCTAGGAGGATAGAGAAACATGTGCTAGAAACTATGCATTTCTGTGTGAGGAATAAGCACAGCCACCTCTAATTCTTCCTTCTGTTCACCTGAAAGCCTTGCAAATTCTAAACAAACTACTTCTCTGTCAGAGTTTAGAAAGAGAAAGAAAAAGCAAAATGAAGCTGACACCATTTTTTGCCCGTGATGTCATTTGCTGTCTTCCAAAGCCCCTGGGTCTGATTTTGATGTCAGGGTGCGTAACTCTGCGGTGACAGGCCCAAATGTATGTGAAGAGGGAAATAACCTTTCAGCTCTGCAGCAGTCATTTTCCCCATGAAGACAAATATAGCCCAGGCTGAAATCACTTAGTGTCAATCAAGGTAACCAGATCAGCCCAGCGTTAATAATGAATTTGATCACGTGCCCCCACAGAGAGAAAAGTGTGAGATAGCTGAGCCCTCGTTCCGTGGGACACCCACCGGCTTCGATGTCAGGCCACAGTTCGCCTAGCCCAGCTGGGAAGCAACAGGGTAATTTAATCTGCCATCCACTGTAATTGCTAAACTGAGAGAATTATCAGGGTTGCCAGGAAGGGCTTTCAGAGGCCTGGGTCTAGGCTGGGTGACTGGTATGCAGAGCTATGTCTGGGATTATCATTAGGGATGGACCCCGGTTTTTTGTGGGGTCTGAGGCTTGACACGAGTTGGGATCTCTCCTTAAGGAAAATAATACAAAATTACAAAAACAAAATTAGGAGCAGAGCCTTGGAAGGGGCCCTTTTAAGTTAGAGACCTTGAAGCTTAAATTTCGTTAACATCATCATGGTAAATCTGTCTTTGGTTGCCATGGAAACCAAAAGACCATTAGCTTCCTGTTAGAGTCCTGGATTTTGGATTGACGGTCTCCTTTCTATTCTTATATAATTGTTTGTACTTTTCTGTGTTTTATTACATGAAGATGAAATACATACAATGCTACCAGGGGCCATGGGTCATCCCTTTGTCAACCCCTCAGCCCATTTCAAATATAATGTTATTTTTTTCTGACAGGCCCTAATCACCAGTTGGTTTGCCCTGGTTGTCCTCAATAATGCCAAATTTTATAGGTTAAGAATATGTCCCACATATCCTTGTGTGTACGAGCTAAATCTCTTCAGTCACGTCTGACTCTTTTTCACCCTATGGACCATAGCCCATTAGGCTCCTCTGTCCATGGGATTCCCCAGGCAAGGATACTGGAGAGGGTTGCCATGCACTCCTCCAGGGGATCTTCCCGACCCTGGGATCAGACTAATCTAGTCTTTTACGCTATGCTAAGTCACTTCAGTCGTGTCCAACCCTGTGCGACCCCATAGATGGCAGCCCACCAGGCTCCCCCATCCCTGGGATTCTCCAGGCAAGAACACTGGAGCGGGCTGCCATTTCCTTCTCCAATGCATGAAAGTGAAAAGTGAAAGGGAAGTCGCTCAGTCGTGTCCGACTCTTAGCGACCCCATGGATTGCAGCCTGACAGGCTCCTCGGTCCATGGGATTTTCCAAGCAAAAGTACTGGAGTGGGGTGCCATTGCCTAGTCTCTTAGGTCTCCTGAACTGGCAGGTGGGTTCTTTACTACTAGCGCCACCTGGGAAGCCTCAAATATCCTTAGCTTTCCCTAAATAGTCTGCAGTAAAACCTTTTAAAAAGAGGATAACCACACACTCAATCACTAGAGTCAAAAATGATAGAATAATGGAGTTAGAGGAGACCTTTAAAGCAGTCAGTGCTCAGGCAAACCAAAGACTGCCTGTTTATATCAGTATTTATAAGTGAATTACAAGCATTATCACCACAATTGGGAAAAATCAAATAGGATTTAAACCCTCAAGTGCAATGTTGGTCCAACATTTCAAAATATTGTTCACTTAATAGATGAGAAGAGACAAACTATACGATTTTCTCAACAGAAGCAGAAAAATTATTTCATAAGATTTAACACTCATTTACAAGAAACTCTTAGCAACTTGGAAACAGAAGATTTTCTTTTCTTGAAAAAGAATGTCAACCAGAAGCCTAGAGCAAACATCATTTTAATGATAAAACAGAATTATTTCTATTGATATTTGATATAAAGATGCTCACAACTATTTCATATTGACCTAGAAGTCCTAGCCAATTAAACGACAAGGAAAATAATACATAAGGATTTAAAAGGAAGAAACAAAACTGTCAGTATTGCAGACAACATGAAAACCTGAGAGTCCGAAGTAAACTATCACAATTCATAGTTCAGTTAGGAGGTCAAGTACTGTATTAACATATGCAAACAACAGCTTGCCTCTGTTCCACAATAACTATGACAAAATGTCATGACAAAAAAGATCTTATTCATAAAGCCACGATACCACTAAGAATCAACTAAAAATGTTTGAGATATAAACCAAAAAGTGATAAAATTTTACTAGAGGATATAAAAGAAAACCCAAATAAATGGAGCAAGTGTTCACGTATCTGGTTGGAAAGACTTGGTCTCGTAAAGACAGTCATTCCCCTCTTATTAATCTACAAATTTAGTGAAATCACAATCAAATTCCTAGTGGGATTTTTCAAAGAACTCACAAACTGATTTCAAAATTCTTCTAGAAGAGAATGTGTGAAATAATATTCCAGGCAAATTTGAAAAAGGAGTTCTAAAAGAGGGAGCATGCAGTTGTAAATTTCTGAAGTCGTCTAGTAGAAGCTGGGCTTGAAGATGAGTAAGAAGGAAGAAAGTACACACGTTGCATATCATTGCAACTGACCTTAAAGGATAGACTGTATCACACCGGGGAGCTTGGGGAGCACAGCTTCCTGGATTTACCTTAATTCTACCCCAAGACACAGGCTTGAGTGCTGGCCATCATCAGCCTACCAGGGGGTAACTGCTAGGTACTGAGAAATCCTAATCAGTGTTTTCTGGATTTCCCACATTCCGCAGGCACAAATCTCAAAACTCCAGAATGGTTTTGCAAAACCACTGGATAATGTTGGTAAGCCACATTATCCAGACCTATTATCAGGTTCAATTTCTTGCTATATTGCTATAATGCCATATTGCTGCACCAAACACAGATCAAATGATAATAACTAGGCATCAAACAAATTTGGTTGACCTAAGATAATACAACAGGCCATGTGTGATGCCTGGTTATTATCATTACTCATCCTAAAGCCCATTCTTTGAAGAACTACTGCAAAAATGTAGAAAAGCATGGGCTCTCTTTTAGAACTCCTTTCTCAAAATTTCAGGCAGGCACATTATTTATCCACTGGGAGAAGTTGAGCAGGTCAAGCCTGGCCATTGCCTATCGCAATATCAAAATTTAATATAAAACTGTGGGAAATGAAACATTGTGATGTTGGTGAATGTCTATCTTATTCACTACAGCATTCTTGCAGGGATCCCTGGGCCTCAAACTTGGTTAGTCCACAACAATATTTCTTGAATAAATGAATGAAATCTTACCATCTAGAAAGGAAAATAAGGCACACACATGAAAAAGAAATAAACATATAAGTCAGGATATGCTAATTATCAAATAATCCCCACTAAAGTTCAGGAGAATTGGACAGAGGAACTGGGAAAAGCTTCCCAGTGGAGGTGGAAGTGAGCTGGTCCTTAGGGGAATGGTACCAGAGGGAAAGACATTTCTGGCAGGATGGAGTCAAGGTGCCAGAAATAGGGAGAGAAGCAAGTAAAACAGCAAGGCTGGGTCCAAGGTGTCAAGTGAGGTGAGTGCCAGAGGCAACACTGGGCCAGATTGTAGGGGGACTTGAAGGGTTTGAACTTTCTTATGTAAGCAAATGGAGCGCCTTAAATATTCTGAGTGGAGCAGTGGCATATACAGAGATAACCTTTTGACTATTACATCCTGAGAGAGCAAGGGATGGGTTGTAACAGGTAGGATGGAGCCAGGATGACCAGTGAGGCAGCCATTGTGATACTTTGTGTGTGAGCTGATGGGCGTATTTGCTTGAGTAATGATTCCTCTCCCATTTTAAACCCATAATTGTAGAATAAAAGCTGTGACTAGTATATACAGCAAATACAAAAGGTGATTTTGGAAAGACTGTAGAAAGAACAAGTCAGGCAGAGAGCATTCCTCACCATGACCCTACAGACAGAAGATCCAGAAATAGACCCGGGAAAAGAAAGAAAGTTTTCCAGGCTACTCCTTTCCTGATAAAAATGATCTCTTTTTAGGTCCTCTGTGTTGGCTGAGGCTGAGAGAAGACACTTGGTTCATTTTTTGCCAATTCCAGTGTCATTCATGGTTTGCAGTGTTTTCGAGTACAAGACAATTTTCCTGCTGTCACTTAAAGCTGTAAATTTTCTTCAAACTACAGAGTTAGGGTCAAAACAACACCAAAGTGGGTATGTATGCTTTTCTCCAGAAATGCCTTTTCAGATGCAGTATGAGGAGAGATATTCAAGTAAGATTTTCCCCCCTCCATAGCACATTAATTACACAACCGCTTGAAAATTCTTAACATCTTTCATGTGAGGTGATCAAAAGCAATTTTATTGCACTTGTGGTTTTATTTATATGCAGAAAACCTCTTCAGATTTCAGAAAAGAGTTGATATATATTTGCATCAAAGCTATCGACTCATATACATGACAGTAAGTCATATTTTACCAAAAAATGAAGCCTTAAAATTTTACTGTCAGGAGGTTTCCAGTCCCCACGTTGTATCTTAGCATTCCTGCCAAACTTGCCAAGAGAGAGGCGCCTTGAACTTTTCTGACCCGATTGTGTCAAACACATCTCTCATGCTCTTCAGACTTTGTCTCAGTTCTTTTTGACAATCAGTCTGAGATTTAAGAAATTCTCCACAGGAAAAACCTCAAAACAAGGACCATACCTTCTACTCACATCTGGAGCTATATATCACAACCTGTCCTCACAGGTTCAGTTCAGTTCAGTTCAGTCACTCAGTCGTGTCCAACTCTTTGCAACCCCTTGAATCGCAGCACGCCAGGCCTCCCTGTCCATCACCATCTCCCGGGGTTCACTCAAACTCACGTCCGTCGAGTTGATGATGCCATCCAGCCATCTCATCCTCTGTCGTCCCCTTCTCCTCTTGCCCCCAATCCCTCCCAGCATCAGAGTCTTTTCCAATGAGTCAACTCTTCACATGAGGTGGCCAAAGTATTGGAGTTTCAGCTTCAGCATTATTCCTTCCAAAGAACACCCAGGGCTGATCTCCTTTAGAATGGACTGGTTGGATCTCCTTGCAGTCCAAGGGACTCTCAAGAGTCTTCTCCAACACCACAGTTCAAAAGCATCAATTCTTCAGTGCTCAGCTTTCTTCACAGTCCAACTCTCACATCCATACATGACCACAGGAAAAACCATAGCCTTGACTAGACGAACCTTTGTTGGTAAAGTAATGTCTCTACTTTTGAATATGCTATCTAGGTTGGTCATAACTTTCCTTCCAAGAAGTAAGCGTCTTTTAATTTCATGGCTGCAGTCACCATCTGCAGTGATTTTGGAGCCCCAAAAAATAAAGTCTGATACTGTTTCCACTGTTTTCCCATCTATTTCCCATGAAGTGATGGGACCAGATGCCATGATCTTCATTTTCTGAATGTTGAGCTTGAAGCCAACTTTTTCACTCTCCTCTTTCACTTTCATCAAGAGGCTTTTAGGTTAGTTGCCAGCTTTTCCTGACAGAAAGGAAAGGCTCTCCTGAGTGCCTTCCCTTCCCGCCTTTTCCCTCACGTGAACCCTTGTTTCCCGTTTAGGAAACTGCTCCCCTTTTGGCACTCTGAGTCCTTGGACTGTCTGCCCCTGATATCCTCGGGGCTCAGCCAGCTTTTGGCCTCAATTTGTGAAGTCAAATTTCTTCACTTCCAAAATATATGTATCTTTTAAAACACTAAGGCCCAACTGAATCAGAACTTTGGGGGTGAGGCCCAGACGTCAGTTAAATTTTTAAAGCAGCCCAAGTAACATGCAGCCCACATTCACAACTACCATGTTAGATAGTCTCCGAAGTGCTATCATCTTTAACATTCCATGATTCTGGAAGGTGCTAATGGCTCAGTAGGATACACCACTCTCCTTTTCCTTTCAAAGACAGAGGCCTTGGAAACATAATAACCAGTCCTAGAAGGACAAATCATTTCAGTTCAAAGCCCTACATAATGGCTTAATAGTTGTCATCTAGAGCTCTTAGGTGAGGTTGAAGGCAATATCTGGGCTGGATGGGAAAAAGTCGTATCAACCGGCAGTATCTGTCATGAGCGATGGGGAGAGAGAGGCACTCAAGACTTTTCCCAGCCTGTTCTAATTCAAGGAGATCAGTCAGGAAGAGATCTCAGGGAAGTGGATCAGTGTTAGCTCTTGTTTCCAGTATGTTACTGCTGTGTAACAGAACATTTCAAATGGAAGTGGCTCAAAGTAACAACCATGTGCTCATGGAAATATAATCTGAACAAGTTTTTGGGAGACAGCTTATTGCTTTTCTGAATGGTGTTAAGGGGGAGGATTTGACTGGGGCTGGAGGAGCCAAGATGGTTTCCACAGCACATCTAGGACCTTGGTTGGGGAAGTTGGAATGGTGGGAGATTGGCTGGGCCCCCCTCTCCTGCAGGGTTGTCAGATGTTCTTACATGGTGGCTCAAGGCTCTAAGAGAGTGAAAGTGGAAGCTATCAGGCCTCTTAAGAGCCTTTTACAAGGCTCAGAATGGGAACAGTATTGTTTCTGCAGGATTCTGTTGGCCAAAGCAAGTCACAAAGCCAGGCTGGGTTCAAGGTGGGGAGAAATATGCTCAGCCCCATGATGGGAGGCACAACATGTGTATCCAGGGATGGAAGGAATTTTGGGCAGCATCTTTGCAGACAATTTACCATCTCCTTACCCAGCTCATCAAATGGGTCCTATTATGTGTCTGAAACCTATATTATAAAGTAGGTGAAGAGAGTATGTTGATATTCTTGATTATCCACCTGTAATTTAAATTGTTTAAATAGTAATATAACCACAAGCACATGCATATTATTAACATAGTCACAAACTCACATATTTACATCACTGTTTTAGTTAATATCTGCTGCTAAGTCACTTCAGTCGTGTCCGATTCTGTGTGACCCCATAGACAGCAGTCCACCGGGCTTCCCCGTCCCTGGGATTCTCCAGGCAAGAACACTGGAGTGGGTTGCCATTTCCTTCTCCAATGCAGGAAAGTGGAAAGTGAAAGTGAAGTCGCTCAGTCGTGTCTGACTCTGTGCGACCCCATGGACTGCAGCCTACCAGGCTCCTCTGTCCATGGGATTTTCCAGGCTAAATATTGTCAACATGGTCATTTATTACATTATTATTTTTACCAGTGAGCAACAGAAAGGGATAATGTGGTTGAATATTAACCTGAAAATCCCTTGGAAGGATTTATTTTGTGGTATTTAAGAATATCAAGGAACCAGGGTCTCTTGCATTGCAGGCATATTCTTTACCAGTTGAGCTACCAGGGAAGCCCATTTAAGAATACACCAAATTCCAGTTTGCAGATAGACAGTCTCTCAGACATCAGTGTCAGGATACCACACACAGCAACAAGACTAAGAGCAGGAAGTGGAGCCAGTGGATTAAAATCTACTTCTAAGAAATTCAACCCAAGCCCACTCTGACCTTTTGCTGCATATCCGTATCTCATCTGTCTCCTTTCGGGGACTGTGTTTGCTTACTGGGCCTTCCCAGGTGGCTCAGTGGTAAAGAATCTATTGGCCAATACAGGAGATGCAGGAGAGGCAGGTTTGATCTCTGGTTTGGGAATGGTAACCCACTCCAGTATTCTTGACTGGAAAATCCCATGGACAGAGGAGGCTGGCAGGCTACATTTCTGGGGTCATAGTGAGCATGCATGCACATTCCCTTACTGAAGTCCTTTGAACCCCTTCCCACCATATGATCCCAAAGACTTTGCAGGAGATCTCCTTTTATTTTAATTAATCTTCAAATACACCCCAGCTCTGAGCTCTGTTCTTGAAATCATGTCAAGAACAGTGTGGCTTGGGACCACAACCCTGAGCAGAAAGAGTGATTAACCAATTGAGTTTACTTGCTTTTACATTATAGTTTTACTAGTTAAAATTCCAAGACAACCTTCTTTGTTATTTAAACAAAATTGAGACTTGGGGTATTTTTTAAACCACAAGACAGTTCATTAGAAAGTCATGGAAATATAGTTGACAGACTGCTTGTCCCATGAAGTTTACTAGAAAAAATACATAAATAGTATCATAGCCAGAACCACACATGCTATGCCCAGTCACTTGCTTAACAAGTATTCATTGGATACTTACTATGTTCTTGACATGGTGTTAAACACTGAGAAAACAGAGAAAAACAGGACTCTGTTCTGGCTCTAATAGTTGCAGTGGAGGAGGGAGACATATAATCCCTTACATTGCAAGCAATATATTAAGTATTCTAACAACAATGGAAAATATGAAGCACTTACCATGAACCAAGCACTGTTCCAAAAGCTTTAACTTTTACTAATCCATTAAATCCTCAGAATAACCCTATAATCTAGATTCTCTTATTATCCCCATTTTACAAGCCCCTAGGAGGTGGTGGAGCTGGAACTTCAGAAGATAGCAACTAATTGGTCTGGGGGAGTTGGGGATGGTCCTCTGGAGGTAGTGATGCTAACATTTTAAAGGATAGAGGGGCTTCCCCAGGTGAAGAAGCGACATTTACAAACTCGAGGACAACTTTGAGGACTGAGGAGAAAGTGTTGAGGCTGTGGAGCTGGGGTGTGGTAAGGAGATGAGGGTAGGGGAGCGGGTGTTGTTGATCATGATGAGCCCTGTATATTGTGGCTGTGAAGGCCAGGGTCCATTTGGGAGGGAGGAGCCAGCTTCCCCACATCCCCTAATTCAGAACCATGTCCTCCCAAATGACATGTTGGAATCTGACCAAGAGAGGTGGGAAATAATGGCCATAAAAATCTACATGCATCATTTCATTTTCAAAATCAACACACATTCTCTTAACTTCATGTTTTGCCGTTGAAAAAACAGTTGAAGAAATAAGTGTCACCCAGTAAATTCACCCAAAGCCAGGCCTCAGACCAGCCAGGTCTTTGGATTCTTTATTCAACACCCTTTCCATTGTGACCAACACGGCCCACACCTGTCACTGGACCCTAGAACCTCCAAGGGACCGTTCAGATGACCTGGGTCCAGAGAGCTACTGTCACACAAAAAGGAGCTAATGACATGTAGCGCGCTGGGACTCTAGTGGAGGGGAATGCACCCACAGTCAAAGTGGCATTAGAGCCTTGTCACCATCACAGTCACAGTGTGACCTGAAGGTCTTGGTGTCTTCACCTGTAAAGGAAAGGAAGAGTGTTCAAGATGATTTCCAAAGGGCCCGTCCAGACATATCTTCCTCTGCCTCCATCACTGTCTACACGTAGCTTCATTATTTTAGTCAACTGCTGTTTTTGGCCATTGCTGAGTGTCCAGTTCCACTCAAAACAGAGCTGAGTTGACAGATTGTGCCATTAGAGCTAGGAGCTCAGCGTCTGGGATACAGCCTCAGGCGTGTCTGTATCCCAGCCAAGTTCCTCTCTTCAGTTCAAGCTAACCTTGAAGCGCCCAGCATTTCCATGTCCCACTGTGGGATCTGCTTTGTAGGCTGAAATGAGATACGTGTCTCCCTATTAATATCCTCACACTGTCTGAATGCATTTTGAAAAGCTCACCGTGTTCGGCAACCTGTGGGCCTGTTTTTGTTATTGTTGGTTGGAGTTGTGCATACTTGACTTAAAAGTTAGCACCAAATGCAGCTTTATCTGATCAGGGAAGCATGAAATAGAGAAGGAATGGGTAAATTTCCTTTGCAAAATAGATACCCCAGGATGTGTCTTTCATGCTGGAGATTTGCATCAACTTGAATGAATGACAGTGGTTCTCACCAGGTGAACTGAGTGCCGGTGAGGTCAGGGAGAGCAGTACAGTGCGCGGCAAAGGTTATAACACAGGTTGTGTCTACTGGGCCCAAGAAAAGGGACATGAGGCAAGGACCATGCTAGCCTGACCCTCTAATCATCTCTCCTGTTTATGCAGGGCTCTCTGGTTTTCAAAGAGTCTTTACATTCCTTTATGCATTTCAGTTCATTTGATTGCCATAGCACCTGGGAAATGACCATGGCATTGGTCAGTACCTCCAGTGACAGGAAGCTGAGGTTTGGTTAAATGGAAAGGCAGGACTAGAACCCAGGTCTCTCAACACCCCAGTTCAGGGCTCTTTCCTCTGTACCAGGCTGCCACAACCATTGGGATTCAAACTTGAACTTCCTGGGGCTTCCTTGCTAGCCCAGTGGTAAAAAGTCCACCTATCAATACAGGAGATATGGGTTCGATTCCTGATCCAGGAAGATCCCATATGCCTTGAAACAGCTAAGCCCATGCGCCGCAACTATTGAGCCTGTGCTCTAGAGCCTGGGAGCTGCAACTGTTGAGTCCAGGTGCCCCAACTGCTGAAGCCTTCGAGCCCTAGAGCCCACGCTCCACAAGAGAGGCTATGGCAATGAGAATCCTGCACACCGCAGCTAGAGAGTAGACCCTGCTCTCAGCAACTTGAGAAAAGCCCGTGCAGCAATGAAGACCCAGCACAACACAAATAAATAAAATGGTTTTTAAAAATAGAACTTTCTGAAGGCAGAAAATGCCTTACTCATCAATGTATGCCTTAGGACTTGACGTATATATTCAAGATATTTTTGTTGAATATCTTGAACTCCAGCTTGACTAATGAGAGAGACTGGCCTTTATGAACTTATTTGAGTAGGATTAGAAAAATACAAAGTTACTACAGTACCTGCAAGCTCCTACATAACCTAGTCCCTGTTATCTTTCTGATCTCATCTCCTTCTGCTTCTCCCACTGGTCACGTACTGTGGCCACTGTGGCCTTCTTGCTGGTCTTTACACGTGCCAGACATAGTCTGGCCTCAGGGCCTTTGCAATGGCTGGTCCCTCAGCCTAGAACACCGTTCCCCAGATACCCTCATAGCTAACTTCCTCACCTTCCTCAGGTCTATGTTCAAACATCACCTTCTCTATAAGGCTTGTCCCAAACACCCTATGTGAACGTGAACTCTCTCTGACTCCAGTACTTTCAGTCACTCTTAGCTTGTTTGTCTGATTCATTGGCCCTATTGTACACGTTTCTTATTGCTGATCATTTGTCATCTGCTTACACCTACTAGAATATAAACTCCAGGAAGGCAAGGATTTTTAGTTCACTAATGTGTCCTATGGAGAAGGACATGGAACAGTGTGAGGCACACAGTAGACTCAGTAACTATTACTGAATGAATGGACTTGCAAAGTGACAAACACTTTTATTTCATAGAGAAGCTTTTTTTCTCTGGTCTATCCAAGAGTATATAAGCATGCTGCTGCTACTGCTGCTAAGTCGCTTCAGTCGTGTCTGACTCTGTGCGACCCCAGAGACAGCAGCCCACCAGGCTCCCCCGTCCCTGGGATTCTCCAGGCAAGAATACTGGAGTGGGTTGCCATTTCCTTCTCCAATGCATGAAAGTGAAAAGTGAAAGTGAAGTTGCTCAGTCGTGTCTGACTCCTAACAACCCCATGGACTGCAGCCTACCAGGCTCCTCCGTCCATGGGATTTTCCAGGCAAGAGTACTGGAGTGGGGTGCCATTGCCTTCTCCGTATACAAGCATAACTGAGGTATGATTGACTCTTTGATACTGCAGGGTGGTCAGGGAGCAAGCAGTCGTGGCCTGAATCACTGATCTAGAAACTTTTCCCACTGAGTATGGGCCTTTTGACCTCAGGTGGAATTCTTGCAAAAAGGAATAGAGGAGCATATGAAAAAAAAAAAAAACAGGAAAACACATTCTTCATGACAGATTTTCAGAAGGGCTCTCACATCTCAGAATCAGTCAGAATAGCACCAAAAGGGCTACAGAGAGCAGTTCTAGAATTTGAGGAAGGGGGACAGAATGTGGCAACAGACCCACTGACATTGGAACACACCAATCAGGGATTCACAGCAGATGGGCAGGCATTAGGCTCAATAGCTATGGCTTCTTCCAGACCCAGGCCCAGGCCAGCACTGACTAACAGGGGGGGACATTTCCAGGTATGCCAAACCCAGGCACAGATGAGCTAGGGAGCTGGCTTCAAGCACCCAGACACCTATACAGAGTCTTTGCTGGAGCATTTGCTAGGGTTCTGGACTTGTCACCTGAGCAAGACCTAAAAGAGGCAGAAGGAGGCTGTGCTGTGTGCTCAGGCAGGATGGGCAACTGCTGGTCTGGAGACTTTGGAATTGCCTACCTCACTCCAGGCCTGACTGGAAACTGGGGTCGAGTGGAGCCAAAAGGGGAGAACTGGGGAGGGATATGGAGCAGTCCTAGCTGCAAGAGAGGCAGGGAGACGGGGCAGAGCCAAGCAGGGTGGACCCTGATGGATAAGGCTACATCTCAGAGAGGACCAAAGAATGGATGCTTTCCAACTGTGGTGCTGGAGAAGACTCTTGAGAGTCCTTTGAACAGCAAGAAGATCAAACAAGTCAATCATAAAGGAAATCAACCCTGAATAATCATTGGAAGGACTGATGCTGAAGCTGAAACTCCAATACTTCTGCCATCTGACGTGAAGAGCAAACTCATTGGAAAAGACCCTGATCCTGGAAAAGATTGAAGGCAGGAGGAGAAGGGGGTGACAAAGGATGAGATGGATGGATGGTATCACTGACTCAATGGACACAAGTTTGAGCCAACTCCGGGAGATGATGAAGGCCAGGGAAGCCAGGTGTGCTGCAGTTCATGGGGTCACAAAGAGTTGAACATATCTTAGCAACTGAACAACAACAGAGAGGACCAGCTCTTTATTTGCTCAGACTTTGTAGAGAGAGAGAGCACAGGCTTTCAGAGTCAAGGTCAATGCCAACATCACTATTTTTAGAGTTGGGCAAGATGTTACCATGTCAGAGCTTCAATTTCCTCACTCTCTTTCCTCACAGGAATGCTGAAATAACTGATGGAGACAGAGAGCTCAGACAGCTTGTATAGCTCACAGGCTCACTAAGGGCCCCTCTCTGGAAGGAGTGGTGGCCTCTGGTTTTTCTGCCCTTGCCCAGAGCCAGGCTGGTTGGAGGACAGAGGTGGCAGCATGCCCTCCACCCCATTTCCCAACTCCCCACCCCCAACCCTATGCCCAGCCAAGAGCAGATTTATTTGAACTAAGAATTTAAATGTAAATATGCAACATCCCTTCCTATCTCCCTTCACTCAGTGGGAGAGAGTGTGTGTCCACCCCTGTAGCTGAAGCAAGAATGCCCTGTGTGCAGAGATCCTATCTTCACCGAAGAGAGCAGAAATATTAGACGCAGCTAAATAAGAAAACACAGATCATTGCCGGAGACCCCTAAGGCCTACTTTGTCTGTGCAATAGTTTGTTTTACTTTTCACAGAATTTATTTTGGCTGCAGCCAGATTGATGGTGATTATATCTGAAATCCCTCCCACATATCTGTCACATAAACACTTCGTTTAATTCAGGTCTGTAAAAGCTACAGGCCAACAGGGAGCGGGGTTTTCCAATTAATTAGCAGATGCTAATACTGGGCATCTTGTCACATGGTCCAACGGCTCAGAGGCTGAGGGTCCAAGGTGGGAATGGCAGGCGGCCCTGGTCCCTTTCTCAGGAGTCTGATCTCCTGGCCAGTAAAGGAAAACCAAGGAAAAGATGGAGGAAGGAGAAGGCCACTCACTGTCTAGCCTGGCTGAGGAGAAGGATTCCAGGCTACAGAGTGGACCAAAGTTGCCCATCCAGGCACAGCCAGAGGTGGGGGGTTGGGGGATTCATAGGCGTTTTGAAGTAGATACAAAATAAACCCCAGTCTTCCTCGGACTTTCTGTCGATAGCATCACTGGATCTGACAACTTCTGCAAAGGCGGAGGGTCCTAGTGGGGCTGGGGAGAGAGGCCTTTGCACAGGCAGCCTAGGAGGGGACACAGAGCCTCCCTGAGACCCCCAGCCGGCCTGCTCCCTAGTGGCCGCTGAAGCCCTGCAGTGCCGGGCAGGATTTCCTTCTGCTGATGGGAGCGTGCCCCTAACAGGCTGCATATGCCTGCCAGCTGTTGCTCTCCTCCTGCCCCCGCAGCTGAGACAAGAAAAGCATTATTTCCTCTGGCCTTCTCATCTCCAGGTCTCTATAATTTCACAGGCCTTCTTCAGGCATCGTTAACTTGGCGCTGCTTCTCAGGGTGAGTCCCTCTTTGCTCAGAAAAGCCCCCTTTTATTCTCCTCATCCCATTTGCCTTTCAGGTTGACGTGGGGTTCCTCCATGAAGGGGCTGGAGTATGCCAAACTTTAACAAGGATATTTGGTTTTCAGAGGCTTTATCTGTATCCTTAGTGATTCTGAAGGGGCTGTTCTGTCTACATGCAAGATCCCAAGCCTGGGAGAATTCCTGGTAGCCCAAGAACAAACATTTTTTGAGTATGTTAGCCTCTAGTCTTTACGTGCACCATCTCATTTTAATACAGAAACCCAGCCAAAGAGCTATTTTGAAACTTATTTCACAGATAAGGGATCTGGATGGTGGGGGAGGAAAAAGATGAATGGGAGATATCGCCACCAAGAAGAGGCTGAACTAGCCCTGCCTGAATCCATGGGCTAAAATAATCCAGGTCTTTCCACAAAGGACACTGGGATTGTGCCAAGACTTTCCCATTCTTGTCTTTGCTGTGCCATTATTAAGGATGGCCCGGATCAAGTCCACAGCCCTCTCAAGGCTTTGCTTCCCTCTGCGTCATGGATGGGGTGGGTAGCACATCCCAGGCCCTGCCTTCCAGAGCCTCTGCCTCAATTCCACCTCCGAATAACTGCAAGAACTGGGCCATGCCCAGGCTCAACCTGAAGAGGAACAGGAGGCCAAAACCCAGCTCCAGCCATATCCAGTTACTAACAAAACACTTGTCTTTCTTCCCGACTGAAACTGGATGTGCCTGTCGCTTGAGGCTCTCAAATTTTTAACCCTTTCACAGCAGCTGATTTTTTCCCCCACAGTGCGTAAAACACAAGGCTCAGATTGGTCACACGTTACTCAGCTCAGATCTCACCCAGGGAGAAAGATCTTTGGGAGCCCAGGCAGGACACATCGTTTTTTACTTAGCCAGTGCTAACAGTTCACTTCTGTCCCTTTTCGTAAATGCTGTTTTGGAAGTGTGATTCCTATTTCACTCTCCTTAAAACAAAAGGTGCCCTTGTTTAGAAGGCTGGAGGTGGGGGGCAGGAATTGGGGTCAAGGATCACGTCTTGGTACAGATGTGCTGTTCCCCAAGGTGGAGCTAGGGTGTGCAGACTCCTGGGAAATGCCTATCCAATCAAGGTACCCTAAGTCTGCATGGAACTCCCCATTTAACTACTTCAAAGGGAATAATTCCTTATTCCTCAGAGCTCTCCTCTCGTGATAAGACTGGGGTTAGAGTTTTGTTCTCCTGCGCAGAATCTGATTAGATTCCAAGATTTTTACAGCTCCAACCCCAAAGCCAAAAACCAGACAAACAAACAAAACTGAAACAGAACACAAAGCAACCTCAGGGGACAGTGCTGTAGAAACCAGGAGGATCCAAATTCCAAAACTCCTGCATTCACCCCAGCAATAAGGATGTGATCGTCACAGCCAGGAAACAAGTGCGGAGCCTGAATGCTGGCCTCGGGGCTCAGAGGCCTAATTGTCAGACTATGTTTCCAGATGCAAGGTTCTTGTCTTTGGCACGAACGTTTTCTATAACAAACCCACTTTGGGGTCATTCATCAGTGCATAAATACACACCTGGGAGGTGGGGGACAAGCCCCCATTTTTCTGGCTTTATAAATACGGAACTCACATTTCTCCCATTGACGTTTGTGGAGAAATGATCGATTAGAGGGCCTTGCACCATGGAGCAATTTCAAATAAACGAGAGTCGGCTGTACACGCTCCCTCTCTCCGCTCCCTGCAGAGGAAACGAGCCCTCCTTTCAGCCACTTCCTTGTTAGGCAAGCAGAAGTAAAGAGCCAAGCTGAGAGGGGGTCCAGCTTCAGGCTTTTGACTCAACAAGATTGGGAAGGAGGGCGATTCCCATTTCACCCACCCAAACTCTCAGTTCCACGTGCTGCTCAGCAAATGGGGGAATCAGAATTCCAAAACGCAGAGCACTCAGGCCTTCAGGACCACCTGGGACCAAAGAGATGGAGGTGGGTGAGCATCACTGCCGGGTGACTTCCCAGTGTCATAGTTATAGGGACCTTGGGCCACCTCCTGAATGTGGGCCAAGTTGGTAGTTATTCAAATGGAAGGATTTGAGATCACTAGCACTGCTGACTGACCCCAAATAGTGTCCGCACTGATGCCTGCAGTGACACCATTTGAGACCCATTTCTTTGGGTTGAACATGTTACCAGCTTATAACATGAGGGTACACTGGGAGGAGCTGGGAGGGGACTGGGGGTACCCTGAGAGGAGGTTAGTATACTGGAAGCAGGTAGGAGTGGACTGGGGTGCACTGGGCGAAGGTGAGTATGCTAGGAGTAGGTGGGGTTGAACCTGGAGGAGGTGTGAGGTGTACTGGGACAAAGTGGAAGGGCATTGGAAATTGGTAATAGGAAAAAAATGCACCAGAGCCAGTGAGGACTCAGAAAGGGCCCTAAGATTAGACCTGGATATTGATGGTCACCTTAAAGAAGGCAGCTCCAGTCAGTGTGGGGGCGGGGATTGTAAGTCATGAAGTGGAGGCAGAGTGTTGCTACCTTCTCTTGTTCACAAGGTTGAGATGGAAGGAAAGGTGAGAGGGCTTCAACTAGATAAGCCTAGATAACTGAATCGGGGGCTTGGGGGCATGATCTAGACTATAGGAGCTTCCCTGGTGGCTCAGACGGTAAAAAATCTGTCTGCAATGGAAGAGACCTGGGTTGGATCCCCGGATGGAGAAGATCCCCTGGAGAAGGGAATGGCAACCAACTCCAGTATACGGGGAAGTTCACACAATGGACTCTATGTGAAATTCCTTCAAAACAGTAGGGGGCCATGTGGGTGAGAATTTGGAGTTCTAATCAGTAGCTTGTAGGAGTAGCAAGTCAGGGGGCAGGAGAGACTGGAGCCTCAGCCGGCCAGCTGTGCCATGCTCTCCTCTTCCACCTCTGTGACCCTCCGCAGCCTCCCGGGGATTCTCTCCAGAACTTCAGGGACTCTGTTTTTTCCACTTCAGCCATTATACCCACCCCAGGAGATGAAGCCTGAGCCTTGAGTGCCAGGGACAAAAGGGTGTGAAGGAGGATTACTCCAGTCACTTCCTCCTCCTATTAGACCCTCTTTCAACACCAAGCAGGTGTCCAGCACTTGCTGAACTTTTGAGAGGAAGACCAGAGTGGTGAGGGGAGGGCTAAGGGAATGGCTTGGGAGGAGAATTAAGTTTCCCTGAAGAGGGCTCTCTTCTTGGAATCCCTGAAAGCTTGTGTGACAATATAATTAAGTAGGAGGCCAGGACAGCCTGTCAAATTCGAAGCATGCCTCTGGCTCGCCCGAGGTGGTGGGTGGGTGAGCAGGGCTGGGGGCATCAGGCCTGCCATCAGCGCAGTAATTCGAGGTATGCACTTCTCTCCATCAGTTGCTGAGAATCATAAACAAAGTACACAGAGGCGCTGAGCCAGGTGCCTTTCACAGGTAAAGATGCCAGCTACCCACCGGCACCTATTAGCAGGACAGTGCCACCCAGGGGAATTGCTGCCTCCCCAGCCGCACTGGACCTCTTCTTTCTCCAAGATGAGCCTCGTGGTCACCAATGCTAGTTAGCACTTTAGATTTTTTTAACTTTCTTGACCCCTTTGCAGGAGCATCGCCCATAAGTCACCATCACATTTGCCCCTTTGCTATGGAAACTGGTGCAGCCAGGAGTGGAGAAGGCAATGACACCCCACTCCAGTACTCTTGCCTGGCAAATCCCATGGATAGAGGAGCCTGGTAGGCTGCAGTCCATGGGGTCACTAAGAGTTGGGCACGACTGAGCAACTTCACTTTCACTTTTCACTTTCATGCACTGGAGAAGGAAATGGCAACCCACTCCAGTGTTCTTGCCTGGAGAGTCCCAGGGACTCGGGAGCCTGGTGGGCTGCCGTTTATGGGGTTGCACAGAGTCGGACACGACTGAGGCGACTTAGTAGCAGCAGCGGCAGCAGCCAGGAGAGGTTTTGCATCCAGGACAGGGATGCAGAGAGAAGAAAGGTGAAGGGAGGGCAGACCCTCAACTGAATAACAAAGGAATGCGTGTGTGTTGTGTGCCAGTTGCTCAGTTGTGTCTAATTCTTTGCAACCCCATGGACTGAAGCCCACCAGGCTCCTAAGTCCATGGAATTCTCCAAGCAAGAATACTGGAATGGGTTGCTTTTCCCTTCTCCAGGGGATCTTCCCAACCCAGGGATCGAACCCTGGTCTCCTGCATTGCAGGCAGATTCTTTGTTGTCTGAACCACCAGGGAAACCCATCTTACTGCTAATCCCATGGCTCAGTTTCCACACCTGTGACTCCACCTCATCCTCATCCCAGTCCACTCTGCCTTGTCATCCTGGTTCACCACACGGCTGTTTCAACCTGCCTCAGGGCTCCAGTCTGAACCAGTCTTTGATTGGAAAAACATGCTGAATAACCAACTGTGGCCTCTTAAGCGAACATCATTATCCACTGACAACAGACACTAACACATATGTAGAGATAAATATATATGTGTTCTGTCTCCCACTTGTTTTAAATAAATGTTGCCACAACACCTCAGCTATGTAGACGTCTAAAAAATCAATATTGCCTCAAGCTAGCAAATAAGGAAGGAAATCACTGGGAAATACATTATTCATGAGCTTGCCGGAGTGCTGATGAGTGGCAGTGATAAAAGTCCCAGTGTGAGCAAGTTGCAGTCTGATAGCTCCATATCAAGTCAATCTATCCCGCCTGCTTCCTGTTTTGGGAAGCAGGGATATCAGCTCTCATCACTTTTCTCATCTCTCTCATTTAGGAGAGTGGGGTCTGTGCACCTGTGGGAACTGAACCTGGCTTTTGCTCAGGTCATGACACATGGGGAGCAGGATGGAGCCAGGCAGAGGAGAGGAATGAATTCCCGTAGGGGCAAACCCTGATGGGAACTACTTAAAATTCTGTCCTCTGTAGCGCTTCAGCTCACACCTTCCGGTGGCCGAGAAAAAACCGTTCTCAGCTCTTGAGAATTCTAACTGGCGAGAGGAAATAATCACTGGACATTAGTCAATACAGAGGCCTTGCCTAGTGGAATTCTGGGAAAGGCTCCCAGAAGCATGAGCCCAGGGCTAGTTAGGAATAGCTTGACTGTCCCATACACTAGCTTTCCTAGCAGAGACAGGCCAACAAGCCCGGAGAAAGGAGGATGAAGAGAGAGGAAGGGTTTGTGGGGCAGAGACTCCTGGCCCTTACAGATCCTCTGCCAGCCCATCAAGGTGCCTTGGGTGAGATGCCCCACTCCACCTGGGCTTCTGAGCACCTCCCCGACAGTGTCAGGAAAGAGAGACCCAACTGCTTCTGAAGCGCTGCATGAGCTTGAGTGGGAGGGAGAGGGAAACCTGCAGAGTAAGAAAAAAAGTGTTGTGTTCAAATGAGATTTCAGATGATTAACACAGACTCATGCATAACTTACGGGCACCTGAGAAATGTGTTATGTAAATGAACACAGTTCCAAAGAGCACGAGTTCACACGTGATCACATGTGCAGTGGGTGTGAACCCAGAACAGTAAGCACTGTTCCCCGCGCACGGAGATCACTGGAAGAGGGGACGACGGGTCATTTCCAGCCCTGCCAAATCAACTCCAATCGTTTTTGTTAAGCCTCTGGAGGAAAGGAAGAGTCTGTCTGAAGCATTGGTTACAGGCCCCCACTCCACTCCTTGCCAGACCTCCTGGCACACAGGGAGGCTGGTACTTCCAGATAGCAGGGTCCAAGTCAGAGATCAATGGATGCAGTTCCAAAGGAGGAGGTGGAGGGCGGGAGTGGAGTCAAGGATCCAGCCTAGGTGTCAAGCAGAGGGGAACAGAAGTGCTGTAATTCTCTGGCCAAAAAGTCCTCCTGGGCAAGCTGGCAGGGTGAGCCAGAAGCAGTGCCAGGCAGAGCCCAGGCTTCAGAGCTCAGCTGAGGGCAAGGAGGGAATTACTCAGCACAGCAATGAAAACCAAGTTAGAAAAATCACAGCATTTTTCATGTGAAAAGTCTGCCTTACAGACTTGCTTTCTTTTTCTGTTACACGGGTATTTTCGGGCACACATAGGGCTCTGAAGGAGGTTAAAAGGTTCAACAAGTAGCAGTTTTGTTGCTCCCATTTTACCAAGTAGAGAAGAATCATCCTTTATACTCACATGCTTGACTATATTCAAAGCACAAGTGTGCTTTTAATTGAGCTACCTTTGCTCCTGCAGTTTTCGTTTTTGTTTTTTTATATGCCACGGCGGTTACCTGAAGGAAATACTTGCAGAAATCTCAGGACAGGACTATCACGATACTCCCTGGGAAGTGGAAAGAGTAGCTAAGGAACAGAAAGCTTTCTACTTCACCAAGCCCATACTTTGTAGTCTTAGAGGACACATGTCCTTCAGCCTCTTGCCCAGATATGGCACCTGAGCACCAGAGCCCGGGAGCAAGAAGCACTGACAGCCAGAGAAATGCAGTGGACACAGGGCTGTGGGTTTGCTTTCTGGGTCATGAAGATGCGTTCATTCAATGTGGGGATTGGGAGATACACAACAAAAGCACCTCTCTCCTTTTCTTAATAGTCCCAGAGTGCGTGCCCGTGTTACAGGATAGTGTCAAATAGTAGGACTTGGTGTTAAAAGTCACCCTAAGAGTCATTGGGCTTCCCTTGTGGCTCAGCTGGTAAAGAATCCGCCTGCAATGTGGGAGACCTGGGTTTGATCTGTGGGTTGGGAAGATCCTCTGGAGAAGGGAATGGCTCCCCACTCCAGTATTCTGGCCTGGAGAACTCCATGGACTGTATAGTCCATGGGGTTGCAAAGAGTTGGACATGACTGAGCGATTTTCACTTTCATGAGTCATTAGTCTGTTTTTTTCAAAATTGGGGTTTCCCAGAACATTTTCCCTAAAAGATGTTAACAGGTAGGCTGTATGAAAAAATGATTTTGGGGAATATTGAATACTCTCTCCATCTAGTATCACAATGCACCCTGACATATTGAAGGCACTGAGAAGTATAGCAGTAGATAAATCTTCAGTTTGATTTATGCAGCCTCTCTCAAATTTATCTAGGAATGGGACACACCTCTAATAACATATTATGGAATAATGTAATTTTGGTTCAACAGATATTTGTCTTCCTCCTCTCCACCCACCAGATGAAGCCCTCAGAACACCTGCTTGAATAAGGCAGCTTGTCGTATACGACTGGCCTCAATTTTCACCCTTCCCTGTATTCACACCCTTTACAACATAACTTTGTGATTCTTCCATAAAAGAGGAGGAGTGTCTTCTTCATTCTTGATGCTGAACTGGATCATGTGACTTGGTTTGGCCAATAGAAATGACTGTGTGCTATTCCCAGCCTATCTGATTCAAGGGGCTGTATGATTCCTCTTGCTCTGTTCCACCTGTGTCACTGCCACGAGGACATGCCTGGGCTAGCCTGCTGAAGGATGAAAGACATGTGGAGCAGAGCCGAGTCACCCCATTTGCCCCAGACAAGGCCAGCCTAGATCAGCCAATAGCCAGTCAACCACAAGACATGCGGCTGAGCCCAGCCAAGAACAGCAGAAGGGCCTGGCTGACTCCCAGCTGACCCCAGAGGGGTGAACAATATGCACTTACTGTTGCATGCCACTGCGGTTTTGTGGTTGCCTGTCATGCATCATGCAGCATTACTGAAGCAATAGATAATTGGTGTAGCGTAGAAGCAAGTACGTCGGACTTGGAGTCAATTATATCAATATTTATATCCAAATCCTAGCCCCACTCTTTTTCAACTGTGTGAACCTGAGCAAGCCACACAATATCTCTTAGCTTTAGCCTCCTTGTCTATGAAAACAAAGATAATCACAGAGCATCATTACCAGTCAACAGAGATCACACGAAAACAACTGAAATAGAGTTTGGCATGTGATAGGTGATCAGTAAATGTTGCTTGCTTTGCCTGGAATCCTTTAACTGAACACACAGAACTTTCATCTAAGGCTGAGTACTTTGGCATCTTCATGCATTGATTTGAACTGTCTGGAATCAGAACCCAACAGGATTCTCAGGCATAGGGGTCACCCTGATGTATAAAATGTTTAGCAGCCCACAGCATCACTTCAGTCAGTTTAGATCAGTCACCCAGTCATGTCCGACTCTTTGTGACCCCATGGACTACAGCGTACCAGCCCTCCCTGTCCATCACCAACTCCCAGAGCTTGCTCAAATTCATGTCCATCGAGTTGGTGATGCCATCCAACCATCTCATCCTCTGTCATTCCTTTCCCCTCCTGCCTTCAGTCTTTCCCAGCATCAGGGGCTTTTCTAATGAGTCGGCTCTTCGCATCAGGTGGCTAAAGTACTGGAGTACTGAAGCTTCAGCATCAGTCCTTCCAATGAATATTCAGGACTGATTTCCTTTAGGATGGACTGGTCAGATCTCCTTGCAGTCCAAGGGACTCTCAAGAGTCTTCTCCAACACCACAGTTCAAAAGCATCAATTCTTTGGTGCTCGGCTTTCCTTATAGTCCAACTCTCACATCTATACATGACTACTGGAAAAACCATAATTTTGACTAGATGGACCTTTGTTGGTAAAGTAATGTCTCTGCTTTTTAATATGCTATCTAGGTTGGTTATAACTTTTCTTCCAAGGACCAAGTGTCTTTTAATTTCATGGCTGCACTCACATCTGCAGTGATTTTGGAGCCCAAGAAAATAGTCTCTCTCTGTTTTCATTGTTTCCCCATATATTTGCCATGAAGTGATGGGATCAGATGCCATGATCTTGGTATTTTAAATGTTGAGTTTTAAGCCAGCTTTTTCTCTCTCGTCTTTCACTTTTATCAAGAGGCTCTTTAGTTCTTCTTTGCTTTCTGCCATAAAGGTGGTGTCATCTACGTATCTGAGGTTATTGGTAATTCTCCCAGCAATCTTGATTCCAGCTTGTGCTTCATCTAGCCCAGCATTTTGCATGATGTACTCTGCATACAAGTTAAATAACCAGGGTGTACATCAAGTACAGCCTTGACGTACTCCTTTCCCAATTTGTAACCAGTCTGCTGTTCCATGTCCAGTTCTAACTGTTGCTTCTTAATCTGCATACAATTTTCTCAGGAGACAGGTAAGGTGGTCTGGTATTCCCATCTCTTGAAGAATTTTCCACAGTTTGTTGTGATAGATGCAGTCAAAGGCTTTGGTGTAATCAATAAAGCAGAAGTAGATGTTTTTTCCTGGAATTTTCTTGCTTTTTGTATGATCCAGTGGATGTAGGCAGTTAGATCTCTGGTTCATCTGCCTTTTCTAAATCCAGCTTGAACAGATGCATCTATATCACTTAGTGATACAGCAAAATTATTTCCAATATTTTAATTTTTATGTCAATAGCCAGCTACATCCTTTTCAAAGGTCACAGAGTAATCCATAGAGTTAGAAATCATCATTTATTTTGTTATTTGGGATTTTCCATCATCTTTCCCTACTAAATAAAGAGTAAATGTATATTAAATGACAAGATGGATGAAGTGATGTAATTATAAAATAACATATAATGAATAAAAGAATAGTAAAAAGAAGACAACGTCTTTAAAATTGACATTCAAAATAATGGTCCTGAGTCATCAATGAGCACTGAACATCTCTGCAACAATTCTCTTGAAGAAGAGGCACAGGTAATATATTCTTGAAAACTGTCATGAATGATTAAAATAAAACTGCTCTCTGCAGGAAAAAGCCACAGTTGTCTGAGAAATGTCACTTCTGAGGCACACCAAAGCTAGACATTCAAATTCATCTGCTGATTCTTAGAACAAAGATGAAGCCCAAACTTTTCAAATTTCAAGGGTTCCAATGGGTGAGATTTGGCTGTTAAAACCATCACGATCTCCACCCTCGAGAACGTATTTTTATTCCTGGTCCTCTCAGCACATGAACAAGAGCAGCAGCATCGGCCTTTCTCCAAAGCCCTCCACGAGCTCACGGTCCCCTCAAAATGCCATTTCCTCCCTCCCCAAACCTTCCAGTGGAGGCAGTAGGTACATCTGAAAACAGCCACGGCCAAGCGGTCACCATTAGCCAATCCTGTGCTCTGGGAGGAAGTCATCCTGGCCTATAGAGGAAGTCCATTTCCAGTTATTACCACTAGACAAATGGCTTTTAAATTACATCCTAAAAGCCTAACAGGCCATTTGTCTTTTTAAGTAATGGTACAAAAATACTGTATTACTGCCATCCCAGCCCTGCAAACAGATTCTGACGTGCAAGGGGGAGCGTGAGTGGGTGGATAGGAAAGGGGTCCAGGAGTCAGAAACACCTAATGTGAGGTAGGGGGAGGGCAGTGGGTAATCCAGAAAAGCTGGTGGCTTTTCTAGAATGAAATGGGAGGATGCACACTGGCTAGATCTCCGAGAAGGCAAAGCTGAGGTGGTTTTCCCTGGCAGTGTCTAAGATAAATAAAGAAAAGTGTAACTGAGCTTCTGGAATGAGAAAGGTGAGTGAGTATGAAGAGCTTTGGAATGGGGAGAGAGAAAGTCAGGCAATGGCTGTGATGGCTGTGACTGGGCCTCGGCCAGCAGGCTACAGTTGAGACTTTATCTTCAGACACACTACTTTAGGACTTCCCAAGGAAGCGGTCAGGTGCTCTGACTCTGCACTCAGCCTCTGGGCTTCCGGCCTTGCCCTACACTACCCTTGGGAGATCTTAAAAGCCAGGAACTGCTGCCTGCACTGGGCCAGGCGTTAAGTCTCTGACATGTTATGAATAGGGAAACATTAAAGAAAGAATTCCGGCATTCCTTCTCCGTGCTCTAAAGCCTTTGTTTACCTTATTAGTCCAGGCCTGTCAGCTCCCCTGTGAGCTGACAGGTCTGGAGGGTGAAGGAAGCTGTCACCGCATGGTTTCCACGCTGACAGTCTGTCTCGCCTCCGTTTCAGCACATAGCCTGCCTCGAGGCACCAAGTCACGCTGCGTCTTTCAGATTGTGGCCTCCCCGGGGCATGGCGGGACCAGAGCCCCCAGTCTGGAGCCCAGAGAATCACACAGAGGGGCCTCTGGGTCTACCCAGAACAAAAAACTGCCAGCTTTCAGGGATGAAGTTATCATCATCTCCTATGGCTGGCCCCGCCTCCTTCCCAGGGAGGAGGTGCTACTTCTGTATAACTTTGTCCCTCCTGGTTTCTGCAAGACATCTGAAGTCTCACCTTTCATGGAAATAGTCATAGGCTGTTTAAGATACTCCATATACTAATTTCATGTCCCTCAAACTAGAGTTTCACACTCAGATATGCTCGCTGTACAATAAATAAGCAACACATGTTTAGGAGAGTTGATTTTCATAAAGATAAAGAGCTTATGGGGGAAAACCACTATTTCTATATTGGAACAAACACAAACATTAAGAAAAAAATGCAAATTTTACATACATTTTTTACAGATAATACAAAAGTCCAAGATTCTTATGGAATGGAGTTAAGCCCCTGGATTACTTGGATTTATATTTCCACTCTTCTCTGATATTAGGTATTCTCTGGTGAAAAGTTTAAGAACCACTTAACTAACATGACAAATTACAAAATAGTTCCCAGTATCCAGTTTCCTTCAAGTCTACAGAATATGTCTGTCTCAAGTTCTTCATTTACAGCAATAATGATAAAACTGTATTTATATGCCAAGCTCTATTCTAAGCACTTTACGTGAATTATCTCCTTTAATTATGGCCACCAACCAATGACACAAACACTGTTATACCTGTTCAAAGAGGTTAAGTGACATATCCAAGGTCATGCAACTTCAAAGTAGTGGGACCAAGATTTAAACCCAGTCAATCAATACAGAGTCAGATACAACAGAGCAACTAACATATATGTATATCTATGTATGTGTGTGTATATATATGTGTATATCAATACACACATATATATTTATATATAGTACGACACCAGACCTTCTTTTCTTAGCCGTTCATCCATACTTTAAAATGAAGGGACTAGATCAAGTGATCTCAAAGGTCTCTTTCAGCTTTGCATTCCTGGGGCTAAAGTATGAGAAACATGATCCAGTAAAGAGAAACCCTATCTTACAGAGACAGATCCAAAATGGCCAGGGTATCCTTAGTTTAGTCTCCTTCACTTTTGGAAGGTGGGAATTTCGAGCTGGCTTCACTATCAGAATCAAGTCAGGCAAAATGAAATCAAGATGGCTTCTGGGAGGAAGCCCTTAGAGTGGGCTCACAGATCAAGGACCCCAGAGGCTTTCCAAAGCATACACAGTGCTGTGGTGAGGCCAACATCTGTAGAATGGGAGTGGCTGCTTAGTAGCCGCACTTGCCTGCAAAGTAAATGGAGAAAACGATAGTCAAGTGACAAATGTGTGATATGAAAGGAAGCAGTGTGGCTGAATAGAGTGCTTAAGAGGAATGCCTATCTGCCTGTGGGCTCCTACAGGGTCTGAACAACAGAGCTCTGAAGGATAAGGACATCTGGTGCCCACACCCCACCTTCCTTCCCTTTAAAAAAAGGCCTTCTGGGCCTGTTCTTACAAAAAGCACAGCAAAGGCAGGCTTAATCCATGGAGTCAAGAGAGGAAGCAGACAACCAGGCAAGAGGTCCAGAGGAAGAGGAGACAAGGGGAGAGGAGCCTCAGTGAGAAGGTGTATGTGAGGGAAGAGAGACCCCACCGATCTCATGGCCCATCAGCTGCCACAGTGGGGACATGGGCTTGATATTTGAGGACATGGAGCTTTTATTAGCACTGATAAGAAGCCTCTCTTTACCCATTTGTCTCTAAATGTCTCTCACCCCACCCTAAATAGTCCAGAGAATTCCCCAAAATACTTGACTCAAAATAACGCTCCCAAAGAAACTGGCACCATGATGCCAAGGATGTGATGCATGGGAGATTTCAAAATATTCAACTCATGGTACAGTGTGGCTACCAACTGACCAGAACAGGGTTCCCGTCAGACAACTACATGCTAAGTCCCTTCTACCATCTAGTTTTAACTTTCAGTGATGTTAACTCCCCATGTGGGGAAGGCAGTCACCCTTAAACTTAGCTTCTTTGGATTTCTCCTGTTTGCAATGCCTGCCTCTCTGCCCTGAATTCCCCCTCAAGCTTCTCTCGAGTCCTGGGCTCTCTCCAGCAAAGGCCATTAAAGCACGTGACCTGCACATCATTCATTCCAACTTCCAAGTTGTCACCCAACCTCTGCCCCTGGAAAGTGCCCTTGCCTCCCCTTCCCTGGCCACATGTCCCAGCCCTGAGCTCTGCCTATGGTCTCCTGACTCCTATAATGCTTCCCTCCACTCCAACCAGTCTTGTTAGTATCCCATCCAGGACACTTTAGTCTGGACTTGGCATTGGACGATAGGAAGCTCCCTCCTTGAGTGAGCATTGCCCTACCATTTCATTTGACTGCTTCTTCAATGAGTTCTGCTGCCACACCCAGGCTGTACGCCCCTTGGGGGCATGGAGCAGTTTCCTCTTGCAACCCCACGGAGCCCAGGGCAGGACTGAGCCTCTGCTGGTGTTCAAAACCATCAAGCCACCAAACTGACCTATGCCTGGATGCAAGTCCTGGCCTGGACACTGGCAGTCACCCTTGACTGGGGGCCTCCATAAACTGAAAGATTGGACTGTGGTTCCCAATCCTGGTACCACATTACAGTCACCTGGGGACTTAGAAAAAGTCTCACTAGCCAGGACCTACCCCAGGGCTTTTGCTTGAATTGTGTTGGATGGGAGCAGACATCCGTTTTTGTCCTTTTAAAAAGCATTCCTCGGTGGCTCACTGGTAAAGAATCTACCTGCAGTACAGGAGACTCGGGAGATGCAAGTTAGATCCCTGCATTGGGAAGATCCCCTGAAGTAGGAAATGGCAACCTGCTCCAGTATTCTTGCCTGGAAAATTCCATGGACAGAGGAGCCTGGTGGGCTGCAGTCCATGGGGTTGCAAAGAGTAGGATATGATTGAGCACACACACACAAAGCATTCCAGATGATTCCAAGTTGCAGCCAAAACTGAGAACCACCAGATTAGATCATCCCAGTCCTGTGAACTCTGTGCTTCCATGAATTGAACTGAACTGGATGGCAGTCCAGGCGAGGTCATCCCTGAGTGGCTGCTGCTGCTGCTGTTAAGTCACTTCAGTCGTGTCCGACTCTGTGTGACCCCAGAGACGGCAGCCCGCCAGGCTCCCCCGTACCTGGGATTCTCCAGGCAAGAACGCTGGAGTGGGTCACCATTTCCTTCTCCAATGCATGAAAGTGAAAAGGGAAAGTGAAGTCACTCAGTCGTGTCCAACTCTTCGCGACCCCATGGACTGCAGCCTACCAGGCTCCTCCGTCCATGGGATTTTCCAGGCAAGAATACTGGAGTGCGGTCCCTGAGTGGGGGTTAGCTTTAAAGCCCTCGGTGACTGACAGGCGGGGAGGCCGCAGGTGGGGCTATAGCAATAGCTGCTGTTGGAACTCAGGATGGGTCATCAACTATTCACATGGCGGGTCCTCCCCTGAGGCTGTTCTTGGGTGATGCTTGCTCCACAGGGCTCTTAGATGCTGAATAAAAGGGTTAAGGCCGCCCCCAAATCTGCCCCCCTTCCCCTCCCTACGTGCTCTTTAGAGTGTCAAGAAAAGTTCAAGATTGCTGTTGGCAGGTTGTGCCAAAATTCCTGCCTGAACATATTGGATTATAAAATATGTGGATGTGACAAGCATATCTGACAGATCAGTTTGCTTCACACTAAGACAATGTTTAGAAGACAGACATGTTTTTTTCACTGTTGTGGTTTAGAGTTTTTTGGTCATTTTGTGTGTTTCCCGAGTGTTTTCATTCTTTCCTCCTTCTTGAAATATGGTCCTGACTTTGAGTTGTGACATCAATTAAAAACTAAGCTAATGAGAAATCAAAACCCATGGGAGTGCATTAAATGCCACTTAGGAAAGTTGATTCCGGCTTTTTTTCCAAGCCCAATCTTGGACACCAAATCATACACAATTACAAACCTTCATTTTTCCTTGGATATAAAAGTCTTTTTGTAACTCTCTCTCTCATTGTGGGGCTGCATAAATGGGGTATATTCATATTCTCTCTCGCCCTCCCTCCCTCCTTCCCTCGCTCTCCCACTTGTTGAAACAAGCACAGTAATTGCATTACCAGATTTCCAGGATTAACTTTTGGTTCAAGGAAAAGAGTTCAGTTTGAGCGTGTATCTGTAATTAGAGGTGGTAGGGTAATTAGCTGCACACAGCTAGACTGTGTCTACAAGGGACCTAGAAGACAGGTCTATTTGTTCTGTTTCATCAAACAATTTAATCAAACAGTGAGTGCCTTGCTCACAGACCTCACAGAACAAATATTTGCTGATTGATTGATTCATCAAACAACTGGTCAATTCAGTTAAACTAGCTCTTTGCTGTCCAGTAATCTAAGGAAAGAAAAATAATTGACCTAAGTCTTTCACTTTTTAAATGGTTGCTTTGCTGCCTTACAGAAACAACGGCAGAATAGCACACGGTAAAGGTGCTGAAATCCACTTCTTTCTTTTCTTTTCATGTCTTTCCAAAATAAATAGCATTTAAAAATTAATAGGCTACGAGATGAAAATCTACAAGACACACTCATCACTTTGTCTACCCAAAGGCCCCCTTCTCCGAGCAGCCTGTCTCCTAGCAGTCAAGGTGTCTCCCATCGTTGAGAGGCACTTAAGTCAGCACACCCCTCGAGGGATGCCTCTCAAGCGACAGGAGAGGATGCAGTCACGTCACTGGGTATTTTGCTGTGGACGTGATGCCAACAGCTAGAAGCACAAGGAACACCCAGTCTGGACGCTGGTGTCATGCCCACTTCACAGAGAAACCTCTGATTTCTTTGTTGCTGCTAGCAGACAGTAATGACTGGCTAAAAGCCCTTCTCGGTCCTGCTCTGCTGCTACAAATTCCTGGTGGGGAGTGAAGTGTTTCAACACACTTAATTTTCCATTCTGGACCAAGTGACCAGAGGATATTTGTCTCTGTTGGGCCCAGAAGAAAGAAGCTTGCCCCACAGCAAGGCAAGGCTCCAGCTGTGCACAGAAATGCCTGGCCGGAGGCTCTCTGCGGAGGCTAAAGAATGGCAGGGAGGCCGTTTTCCATGAAAAGCAATTTAAAATGACATGATGTTAAAGGCCAGAAGTCCAAATAAGGCAAACAGCCCATCACCTGTGAGTGATCCCCTGAGCCCAGTCACATTTTTTAAAAATCCATCTCACAAATTGTTCAGTGTTTAACTTGAAGTCCATTTGTTAATTTGGTAAACACTGGCATGATATTGACAATATGACTCTAATCCAGGCAGGAAGGAAGTATCAGATGTCAGACGACTTCGGCCCCCATTTGAGTCCCTCCTCACCTGAGGGTCAGGGAGGGGATAGTGACAGTTCAGACAACAGGTGGAGGAGCAGGAGAGGCAGGGGCCCCTTAACCCTCTGTGTGCCAGGACACTCTCACTTGGGGTGCAGGGCAGAACCCACAGAGCTTCCCTCTCTCTTGGCAGTATAAGAGCAATTTACACTCATAAAACACTTCTCACAGTTAAAGCTTCTGTCCTGTCCCATGTGACCAGATGTGACAAGGGGTAATTTTCAAATTAACTTGGCTGGGCCATGGTGACCAGCTATTTGATCAAACATTATTCTGGATGTTTCTGTGAAGGTAGTTTATTGGATGAGATTAATATTTGAATCAGTCAACTTGGAGTGAGCAGATTACTCTCCTTCAATCAGTTAAAGGCCTGAATATGGAACAAAGTCTGACCATCCCTGAGCAAGAAGGAATTCTGCCAGCTGACCACATGTGGACTTGGGCAGCAACTCTTCCCTGAGTTTTCAGCCTGACAGCCTACCCTGCAGATTTTGGACTTGGCAAGCCTCTACAATCACATGGACCAATTCTGTAAAGTCAGTCTCTCTCTCCTCTCCCTTCTCTCAGAAATACAGATATTTCTGTTGGTTCTGTTTTTCTGGAGGACCTTAACTAATACACCAGAAATATGATCAACCCCATTTTACAGATGAGGAAACAGCTTCATTGAGAATAGGAACCCAAATCAGGCCACTGCAGTGTAAACTGGTCACAGAGACAGGCATTGAGTCTGTGTTCTCACCTGGTGACTTCACCATTTAGTAACATAAAAACCCAGAGCTGGAAAAGGACCCAAAAGTCAGGGCTTTAGCCTGGTAAGATAAACATATGTCTTGATCATATCACTTTTGTTCTTAATGATTTCCAGGTATGTAAGCCCACTTCCCACCCACATCATCCGTTGCTTCTTCCTCCACTGCCAATTGGAACAATCTACTCTCTCAACTTAAACCATTTTCTTTGGTGATATCACCACACAGGAGAAAAGTACTGCTTATAAAGTTTCTAGCAGGAGCCCTGGAGAAGGCAATGGCACCCCACTTCAGTACTCTTGCCTGGAAAATCCCATGGATGGAGGAGCCTCGTAGGCTGTAGTCCATGGGGTTGCTAAGAGTCGGACATGACTGAGCGATTTCACTTTCACTTTCATGCATTGGAGAAGGAAACGGCAACCCACTCCAGTGTTCTTGCCTGGAGAATCCCAGGGACAGGGGAGCCTGATGGGCTGCTGTCTATGGGGTCGCACAGTGTCCGACACGACTGAAGTGACTTAGCAGCAGCAGGAGCCTTCTGTGAACTAAAATAAAGTTTTAAATAGCATGTGACCCATAGCTCAGAACACAGTTAATGCACAGAATCAAGAAATTAAACAACTATGTTTGTGGTATCCTACAAAGGTGACCTAGGCTTTGTAAACTATAAGGCAAACATACAAACGGAAATCATTGTCATCATTAATGTTCCAGGTTGCAGGACCAGATGAAGTTGAGAAAACATTCAATTTCTCAGGTATAAAGCAGACACAAGGTCCGTCTAGTCCATTATGGTTTTTCCAGTAGTCATGCATGGATGTGAGAGTTGGACTATAAAGAAGGCTGAGCACTGAAGAATTGATGCTTTTGAACTGTGGTGTTGGAGAATACTCTTGAGGGTCCCCTGGACTGCAAGGAGATCCAACCAGTCCATTCTGAAGGAGATCAGTCCTGAATATTTATTGGAAGAACTGATGCTGAAGCTGAAACTCCAATACTTTGGCCACCTGATGTGCAGAACTGACTCATTGGAAAAGACCCTGATGGTAGGAAAGATTGAAGGAAGGAGAAGGGGATGATAAAGGATGAGATGGTTGGATGGCATCACCGACTCAATGGACATAAGTCTGAGTAAACTCCAGGAGTTGGCGATGGACAGGGAGGCCTGGCGTGCCACAGTCCATGGGGTTGCAAACAGTCAGACATGACTGAGCGACTGAACTGAACTGAAGGCACAGGTGGTAAACTCTTCTGGTTCAAGGTTAAGACTGTGTGTGTGTGTTAGTCACTCAGTCATGTCCGACTCTTTGTGACCTCATGGACTGTAGCCCATCCGGCTCCTCTGTCCATGGAAATCTCCAGGGAAGAATATTGGAGTGGGTAGCCATTCCCTTCTTCAGGGGATCTTCCTGACCCAGGGATGGAACTTGTGTCTCTTGCATTGCACGCAGATTCCTTACCATCTGAGCCACCGAGGAAACCCTAAGGTTGAGACTACTCCATGAAGTGAGATGACATGAGATTTAATACCCTAAATTTGACTGAATAAATTCTGTACCCCTGGCTCAGACCCTCTTCAAATTCTCCAAATCCTCTCCTTTCTTCACAGCAAAATAAATAAGTCCCCCTTTTATTAATAGTTCTTTTATTAAAGAGAACTATTTTGGTTGCAAGAAACAGAAACCACCTTACGTTAAATATACAAGCGTAGGTTCACAGAACCCGAGGGCAAGAGCAATTAAACCTAAGGAGCAGAATGGAATCAGAAAATGAAGATCCATGGGGAACCCAGGGGTTATTCCCTTTTTTCTCTCCCAATGACTCCATTATCTCTCTGCTAACTCAGTCCACATAGTAGGGAGAAGCCTCCTTGCTGGCCCCAAATGTGTATTTCTTCTTTGTTTGAAAGTGTTAGCCAAGAATGAAATCTCGTGGTCCTTATTCCAGATTCATGGGGGAGGAATTCTGACTGTCCAGATTTCAGCCAGATGCCTACCCCCTGATCAAACTGCCTGGGTCTGGGCTCAGTTAGTTCCTTCCACATGACTGGCAGAGGACCATGACTATGTATCTTGTGACCCGAGACAGCAGGATGGAGACAGGAAAGTCACCCTTCTAGAGTGTCAGCCATACCAGTGTTTCTCAAAGTTGCTCTGCATCCAAACCACCTGGGAAGGTAAGAAAACTATACATTCTGCAAGCCCAGTCTAGCTCAGAGACCCTGGGTCAATACCTTCTAGGTGTCAGCAGCAGTCTACTAGGAAGGGGAAAAGATGAGCAGTACACTTAGCAATATCCGTCCCTTCTTTTCTTGCGGCATCCCATGGACCGAGGAGCCTGGTGGGCTACAGTCCATGGGGTTGCAAAGAACCAGACACGCTGAGCTACTAACACCTAACACTCCCCCCTTTTCCCACCCCACCCAAATGAGTCTATGCAACTTCCCTTTCTTCCAGAAAACACTATAAATGTCATCAGGCAGTACAGAGTACGAGATGAAGAATAATAATCTAATAACCCTATACCAACCTTTCACCTTGTAGCAAGTGTATCCCCTCTTAGTAAGTACTCCCTGCTGGCTGGTCATTGAGCAAGGCTGTTTAATAAATATGATCTTGTTCCATCCTCACAATAATCCCACAAGGTACATGCTTCTCATTCTCATTGGACAGGTGAAGAAAGTGAAGTTCAGAGAGGTTAAGTGACTTGTCCAAGGCCACTTAGCAAGTCAGTGACATACCACTTACCTGTATGCTCCATGTCTCCATCAGTTCCATGAGGCCAGAGATGATATGTACCTGCTTTTGCCCCTCCCAGTATCCATCCACAGCACCTGGTGCCTGACGAAGGACAGTTGATCAGTAGTGTTTAAGGGGCAAATGTAAAATAAATGAATGGCAGTCTGACAGTCTTCAATGAGCCCAATCTGTGTATTCCTATCAGTGCTTTCCAGCCACTTGGTTGGTGCACTTTGGCAGGTCTTGATTGGTTACAGGTTGACTGAGATAAATAATCCCCCAGGAGCTGGGGCAGCCAGGGCCCCTGGACTAGTAACTTCCTCTAGCTAGAAGTAGCCTTGTCTACTTCCTTAGAAATATTTTGTTCAACAATATTCTGCTCTACATGTGGTATGACTAGAGAAAGGGTAGGAAGTATGGCGTCAAATCATTTAAAGGACTTCCCTGGTGGCCCAGTAGCTGGGAATCTACCTTTCAATGCAGGGGATGTGTATTTGATCTCTGGTCGAGGAAGTAAGATCCCACATGCCATACAGTAACTAAGGTCATGCACCACAGCTAAGACTTAATGAAGCCAAATAAATAAATATCTTAAAAAAAAAAAAAAGACTAAATGTGTGTCGTGCTCATTAAAAATTGGAAGATGGGTTATCCTAAATGTCTCTAGTTGTCCTGAGACATTTAGAAAATTGTTCTGCATCCTCTTTCTTGGGAAAGTCCTGGATGACAGCCCTTATGAGCCAGCAGCCTCTTCCTCCCCAGCAAGAACACCTGAAGCCTCCAGAGTAAAACCCAGGCCCTAGGAAAGACCAGCAGCATCTGGCATTCCTCACGTGAAAGTCAGAGGCCCCAAGCCTATGCCAGGACTTTGAAATGCCTTTCCTGCCAGGGATTATGTTCATTTGCACAGGGTCTGAGACAGAAATTCCAAAGAGATGATACTGGAAACCAAAGGCCTCTATCATATTAACAATACAGACAGGAAGGCTCCCTCGGCAGCTGGTAGCAAACATGTATTACATAAAGATGGGGCCCTGGTCTCAGCCCCAACCCCAGCCAGCCAGCCAAGTCACTTTGGATTATGAATAGAAACAATGAAAACTTACTAGGTTTATTAGACACTGTTTTTAGCTATTAGGTGCCTGCACTTACATGCTAATTTCTGTGTCAAAGAATCAATGATTTCTCCAGGTTAGGTATCAACCACAGCTCAGCAGGCTGCAAAAATCAGGCTGTACTTACCTTTCACTTGATCTTCCGTGCCGTATATGGGTGTAGCTGTGGCCATGAGCAGAGACCAGAGCCAGTGGAAGGCTGGGTCACAAGGCACAGCACACAGAGCATCAGCTCTACATTCAGATGCCTTGCTCAGCCAGTCAACAGCTGGGTGACCTGACAAGGCAGGACCCACACTGTTAATTGACCGTTTTAAACATCAGCCTGCCCAGGCACCCTCAACCCTCACATACCCCAAACCCTGATTCCAGTTCCCAGATTCCTATACCCATCACTTTTTCAGTCAGCAAGCAAGTTAGCTAAGTGGATGTCAAAAGCAGGCAATCACACCTTTAATTAGTGTGAGTTCAGACATACACAGACAGCCCTTTAGCTTTCCCATCTATAAAATGACAATACTAATAATCCTTGCCAGGATTCTGAACCCTTATGGGTTCATAGTCCTGCTCTGGACCATTTGTTGTGTAACTTGATTTAACTTCTCCTGGCCTCAGTTTCCTCATACATAAAAGGGAGACTGGACTGTGGAGAGGAGTCATGAGATTTGTGTATTTATTCTTTTGCAAATTGCTAAGTTTTAAGTCCATCTACTTTGTATTTTGGAACACTTAGCTTATATTGATTTGTAAGAGCTCTTTACATATTGTAAACCTTGCCTTTGCTCATCAGTGCCACCTTTTTGTGTTAGTGTGTCTTTTATTTATGGCATGTAAAGTGCTCAACATGGTGACTCTGACATTGGCAGCAATTTTATTATTGAGAAACAGTTTCTAAAGGGAAAGTTCCAGAACAAGATGAACTATCATTAGTTTGTTATTACCAACAAGGTAATAATCCAAAGAGAAGCAGCTTCACCTTCCTGGAGAATTGAAGCCAATTTGAGCTTACTGGAAGCAAGGGGTGCTGTAGAAAGAGACGTGGCTGCCTAGGGCTACACAGGAGACCTGAGGGCCTCAGGAGAAAAAGATAAATGTGGAGAGGAACCAAGATCCTAAGAACGAAGGACTTTCCTAGAATCAGACTCTATTGCATCCCCACTTAAACCACACATGCACACACATCACACACACACACACATCGCATGGACTGCACATCACACATGCACATCACACCTTCGCACTTCTCATGCACACAACTCACGTCTCACATAAACACCCATACACACACATCATACATCACACACAGATGCGCACATACTCACATACACATCACACACATGCACATACTCATATCACACACATATGCATAACACACACACATGCATACTCATCACACAAACATCTCACACCCCTATCTCTCTCTCTCACACACACACAAACCGAAGAGCAGTAAAAAGATCGACGAGAAAGACTGCCCTACACTCTTCCAGCAGGCATGTTCCAGCACTGTTCCAGCACTGGAAAGGGGGACTTAAGCTGGGCTTCCCCAGGGCATCTCTCCCCTCCCCTCTCTTTCTTTCGCCTCTCTTTCTTTCATGGAAAGACTGTTCCAGCACTGGCTGGAACAGAAACCAGGCTGAGAAAGTGCCTTTGTGTGAACAAAGGTCATGGATGCTTAACAAGGGGAGCTTTGAGAGCAAAAAGAAGACAGTAATCTGGGTGCCTGCATAAAGACCTTGCAGGACATAATGCACATTCTTTGACCCTCAAGCAGCCCTCAGAGGTGACCAGAATAGGTTATTTACAAGTCCTTTAAAAGAAGGGGAAACTGAGGCTCTGAAGTTCCATGTTTTATTTTAAAACACTTAGTTCTCAAATACCAGAACCAGGGCCAGGATCTGGGTCTTTTGATTCCTGGTCAAAGTCATTCACTCAACAGATGTTTATTGAGACCCTACTGTGGGCCTGGCTTTAAGTTGTTTTTTTCCTTAACCCCTGGTTATTGAAGCTTTCTGAGCTCCCCAGATCTTTCCATGTTGGCCTAATGCACCCTAGGATTCCCAGAACCAGAGTCTCAGGCTGCAAGGACCCTTGGAAAGGACTCTGGCCAGACTGGCATGTCTCAGGGTTCTGTGAATATTCCTATATCATATATCTAAGAAAACAGAACATTGCTTTGTTTGCCAGACAGCTGGACCATGGCAGCTCTAATAAAGACCAAGCTCAGGGCCCAAGCAGAATCCTCCAGTTTATTTAATAGCATAAGAGGTTTGTGAGCCTAGGAAATACCTTTGGTTTCACTGTCCCAGTTGAAAATCCTTTTACATTCTAGTTCCTGCTGACTCAGCCAGATGAACGTGGCTTGGGTTTGGGCTAGAGGGGAGGAGATACCTCCTGTCCCTAACCCCAAGTTCCCTGGCATGCCGAAACAGCCCCCAGTGGGCTCCATCTCACTTCATTCCTCCAACAAGCACTCCCAACACCACCTGGTCTGTTTGGGGGTCTGAGCCGTGATGAGACCACAGAGACTGAAAACATGCCCAGGACAAGCTGCCACAGGGTGCTCACAGCTCTCCTGGCCCCCCTCCTCCCCAGTATCCTCACCCCCTTCCCCTCTTTCAGGAAAGTCTAATCAACCAGGGCCAGAGCTGTGGTAACTGAGCTTAGACATGGGATCGGATGTCCGGTGGGCCCCCACCATAAACTTCAGGTCACATAATTCAACTCGATCCCTCACTCCATCCTACACTTTATATGCTTCGGGGGACACGGCAGCTGATGGTGAGAGAGATAAGTCCCTGTGATGGGGCTGCAAGATGAGGGATTGCTCTCAAATGGAAAAGTTACTTCAGATCCAAAGAGAAGCAACTGGTTCAAGACCCTGAAGTGGGAAGGGGAGGGGAGGTGAAAGAAAGAGAGGGGAGGGGAGGGCCGCCCTGGGGAAGCCCAACTTGAGTCCCCCCTTTGCACTCTGACCCCCACTGGGAAGACTCCTTGCTTGTGACCCAGGCAAACTCAGAACCCTGTAGGGAGGTTTGGGATCCCTCTATTTTCTCATCTGTAACATGGGAAGGAGAAAATCTGCTGAGAAAATGAGATGAAATATCAATGCACATCAGTCCTGGGAGGAAAAACCCTTGAATAGGGCAAGAAGGTTATTTTCCATCCTCACAACCAGATAAACACAGGGTGTATGCTTCATTTTGTTCATAGGCATTGACACCGTGGAGTGTGGACAATGGTGTATGGAGTCAACATCTAAGAAAGCACAGTCCTCCAAGGAACATTAGAAAGAGGCTTTGACTCCCTCCTTCTGTTTTCACAAACCCAGCGCCCCCAGAGCCCAGGAAACCAGGAACAATGGAGCAAGTGGCCCTCCGTCTGCTCACACCCTCCCAGCTCGGGAATCAGACCCATCCTCCCAGCCAAGGCCTTGCACCTTTGGCTGCTGTATACCCCAGGGTACCATCTGCCCTGTCACACTTGAATCGGGCTTTTCATCTGCGCAAACCTCTCTCCCCACAGTCGTGGCCGAACAAGCCCGATGGCAGGGCCGCTGTACAACAGTGTTTAGACACATCACTAAATATTTCCAGCTGCCCAGAGGCCCCTGTTCTATATGAGGTGAGACTGTGAGGTCTCACTGCACAGGCGAGGACAGCCACAGGGCATCCCTGACTTCTCTCTACTGTCCTCCATTTGATGAAAGACTTGTGGTTAAACCTTTATCTTCCATAAACATTTAAAATGTGGTTACCTTGATTTCCATGTCTCATTTTTGTTTTATTTTAAAAAAATGGGTTCCTTGCAGTAAAACATCTGATACTGTGGATGTTCTGCAGAAAACAGATGTTTCTCCCATGTAATAGACGTTGGCGGGCCTCCACATGCCCACCAGGCCTCCCACTCACTCTCAGACACACGCATGCACACATGTGTCCCATGAAAGGCTGGGCGTGGCTGGGTCTCACTGGGGACAGCAAGGCTGGGGTCTCCACAGCCATGGCACCTTTCAGGCAGGAGGCCAGAGAGGTAACAGGACTGGGACTGTCCCTGGGAGGGCTTCCTGCCTGAGTTCCTGCTCTCCAGGCTCCACACTCAGCCTCATGCTGCGGAGCTGCGAGGCTCATCTGAGCACTCCAGTTCATTCTGCCTCCAGGGTGATGGGGTAGAGCTTCACACCAAAGCTTCACATCTTGATCGAGGGTACACAAAGCAGCCTTGCCAAGTCTCCCCCTCAGGCACTGGGGTGGCCTGGCTCACTCATTCCCCCAGGAATTTACTCACCATCCCCTCTGGAGTTTCCCCTGGAACAGGCTGAGCCAGCCTTGCTTCCATCCCAGGGATAGTAGCACTTTCATAGAGACCCTGAAAAATAAAGTTATCAAGACCTGAAGGGGTTTCCCTGGTAGCTCAGCTGGTAAAGAATCCGCCTGTAAAGCAGGAGACCCACGTTCGATTCCCATATCAGGAAGGTCCCCTGGAGGAGGGCACGGTGACCCACTCTGGTATTCTTGCCTGGAGAAAGAATCCCAAAGACAGAGGAGCCTAGTCGGGTACAGTCCATGGGGTCACAAAGAGTCGGACATGACTGAAGTGACAGAACATGCACCAAGACCTACTATTGAATGTCTCAGGTGCTCTGAAGCTGTTTCTGGGCAACAGGGGACTCTGTTATGCTGAAGGGGGTCTCCGCCACCCACAACACTCTACCCAGAGGACAGTGTTCTAGAACTTGCCCAGCATTGGGATGCCTGGGCATCCCAATGGAAGATTCCCTTTCAATCTGCCTCTCCTTGTCCCATGACCCCAGCAGCATCACTTCCCCTCTATATACCTCAGGATCACTTAAGGAAGCTGGTTGTAAGCAAACATCCGTGCTGCAAAGTCGCAGTCCTGTCCAACTCTTTGCGACCCTATGGACCATAGCCCGCCAGGATCCTCTGTCCATGGCAGGCAAGAATACTGGAGTGGGTTACCATGCCCTCCTCCAGGGGACTTTCCTGACCCACGAAACGAACCTGGGTCTCCTGAGTTGCAGGCAGATTCTTTACCCACTGAATCACCTGAGAAGCCCCTGTAAAGCAACTGTACACCGATAAAAAATTTAAAAAGGAAGCTGGACTTTCCTCTCTGAGCTCTTATAGTTCCTATGAACTGAAATTCTGAACCAATGTTTCTGTGAAATTACTTTCATAGAATTATATTTATAAATCCAAGTGAGATGTGCAGATACTTACTGAAGTGTGAACAAATTCTTAAAAAGAGAGAGAAAGTGAGAGGAAGACAATGATGATATTATAACAAATGACTGAAAAACGAGGGTAGAAAAAAATAAGAGGAATCCTAGTTGCTACACAAAATCTTTGCAAAGGAGACTGTAAATTTGGGTCTGGGCCTCCTAAATATAGAGCAACAAGGATAATACTGTCAGTTACGAGAAGAATGATATCACTGAGTAGAAAACAACAAACCATGACTCAGAAGAATCACAGATATTTTTGAGACTTCAAAGCAATTTCTCACAGGGAATTTTGAGGTGTGTATTAAACCAATAGTAGTAAACCAATTTGTTTTCATCTAGAAAAACAAATGGGTAAGTCTTTTTTTCCAAATTGAAGTTTATTTTTAAATGCAAAGAAATGAAACAGAAAAGAATTCCTCTGGCCAAAGGGGAAAAAATCTGGGGACAAGGACTCCATGCTGTGTGCTGGATGCCAAAGTAACCTCCAGCCTCACTCCGCAAACAGCTCAGCTGAATTGACCGGCCACTGCATGAGTCACAGTCTCCAAATCCTGCTGGAAGGTAGGAGTCCCCTGGAAGGCTCGCTCAGCACACAGAGCCCACAGCCCCACAGCAAACTGATTGCATTAGAATCTTGAGTGACGAGGGAGATGGGGTGTGATCTGTGGCCCCTGGTGACCTATGTCCAGCAAGCTTTGGAAACACTGCTATAAACCAATATCACAACTATTTGGCTCAACTAGACAGTAAAATGGAGAAGGCAATGACACCCCACCCCAGTACTCTTGCCTGGAAAATCCCATGGACAAAGGAGCCTGGTAGGCTGCAGTCCATGAGGTCTCTAAGATTCGGACATGACTGAGCGAATTCACTTTCACTTTTCACTTTCATGCATTGGAGAAGGAAATGGCAACCCACTCCAGTGTTCTTGCCTGGAGAATCCCAGGGATGGGGGAGCCTGGTGGGCTGCCATCTATGGGGTCGCACAGAGTCGGACACGACTGAAGCGACTTAGCAGCAGTAGCAGCAGCAGACAGTAAAAGCTCCTTAGGTGGCAAGCCTCATCCCTGCGAATGTGACATCCACTGGAAGGTAAGGCCCCAAAGGGTGAGAGGACATGGAATAAACTGTCAGGGCCACAGGCTGTGCTGATTTGGGCAGAGAATTTCTCTGCTCCCTCTCTGGAAGCACAGCCCGCATCTCCACACCAGCTGCCCCCTCCATCCGGCACCTCCCTGCTCTCAAGGTGAAGCAGTCTTACTGTCTTCTCCTCAGAGACATGCAAACGTCATGGCAATGGTGCCAGGCAGAGCAGGTGACAAGGCTTCCCTTCTGTGAGGCAGAAGTTGGAAGAGCACAAACTTCAGGTGACCTGATTGGTTGTGGACACATGTTCCATCTTCCTACTCCAGATCACTCTTCATGAATGAGCCAGACTAGGTTCCCACAGACTTTGCTATAATCAGGGAATCCAGTTTGAAAAGTATTTCCATGGCTTCCCATTGTCCATGACATCTGTGTATGGAATTATACCATGGTGGTTTAGAGCTTGGGCTCTAGAGTCATCAGTTCAGTTCAGTCGCTCAGTCATGTCCAACTCTTTGCGACCTTATGAATTGCAGCACTCCAGGCCTCCCTGTCCATCACCAACTCCTGGAGTTCACCCAAACTCACGTCCATCGAGTCAGTGATGCCATCCAGCCATCTCATCCTCTGTCGTCCCCTTCTCTTCCTGCCCCCAATCCCTCCCAGCATCAGAGTCTTTTCCAATGAGTCAACTCTTCACATGAGGTGGCCAAGGTATTGGAGTTTCAGCTTTAGCATCAGTCCTTCCAATGAACACCCAGGACTGATCTCCTTTAGAATGGACTGGTTGGATCTCCCTGCAGTCCAAGTGACTTTCGAGAGTCTTCTCCAACACCACAATTCAAAAGCATCAATTCTTCGGCGCTCAGCTTTCTTCACAGTCCAACTCTCACATCCATACATGACCACAGGAAAAACCATAGCCCTGACTAGATGGACCTTTGTTGGCAAAGTAATGTCTTTGCTTTTGAATATGCTATCTAGGTTGGTCATAACTTTCCTTCCAAGAAGTAAGCGTCTTTTAATTTCATGGCTGCAGTCACCATCTGCAGTGATTTTGGAGTCCCCAAAAATAAAGTCTGACACTGTTTCCCTATCTATTTGCCATGAAGTGATGGGACCAGATGTCATGATATTAGTTTTCTGAATGTTGAGCTTGAAGCCAACTTTTTCACTCTCCTCTTTCACTTTCATCAAGAGCCTTTTTAGTTCCTCTTCACTTTCTGCCATAAGGGTGGTGTTATCTGCATATCTGAGGTTATTGATATTTCTCCTGGCAACCTTGATTCCAGCTTGTGCTTCTTCCAGTCCAGCATTTCTCATAATGTACTCTGCATAGAAGTTAAATAAGCAGGGTGACAATATACAGCCTTGACGTACTCCTTTTCCTATTTGGAATCAGTCTGTTGTTCATACTAGGGTTCAAACTCTGGCCTTCTCACTTTTGACTGGTGTGCCCTGGGCAAATTCTTGCCTACTCAGGGCCCAAGTTTCCTCATCTGTAGAATAAGGGTATTCACTAGACAGAATATGCTAGCTTGTATTGCAGTAACAAACAACCCCCAAATTTTAATGGACTAAAACAACCAAGGCTTATTTTTTATGCAAGCAAAGTTGGCAATGGTTCCAGAGACCTCTGAAGACAATTGCCCCCCTACAAAGAAGCTCAATAATCCAGGCTAAATCAACCACGTGCCACTGCCATCTATCACATGCTTCCACAATCAGAATAAGACTCTGGAGGGCCTCGGAGAGACAATTAAATGCTTCAGCCCAGAAGCAATGTACATCACTCCACTCACCAATCATTGATCAAAACTAGTCATACAGCCCTGCCTCTAGTATGGAGGTATGGAAAACATAATCAAGCAGTACCTAAGAAAAGAGAAGTAGAAAAGAGGAAGCATTAAACATGGTGGTAATGCATACCAGGGCGGGGATTGGGGGTGGTGGTGGTGAGGGAGGTGGTGGTGAGGGAGGTGCCCATGAGATGCATGCAAAACTTGAGCACACTTTCTGGCACAGCAAAAGGTTTCAGTTCAGTTTAGTCGCTCAGTCGTGTCTGACTCTTTGCGACCCCATGAATCACAGCATGCCAGGCCTCCCTGTCCATCACCAACTCCTGGAGTTCACTCAAACTCACGTCCATCAAGTCAGTGATGCTATCCAGCCATCTCATCCTCTGTCGTCCCCTTCTCCTCCTGCCCCCAATTCCTCCCAGCATCAGAGTCTTTTCCAATGAGTCGACTCTTTCGCATGAGGTGGCCAAAGTACTGGAGTTTCAGCTTTAGCATCATTCCTTCCAAAGAACACCCAGGACTGATCTCCTTTAGGATGGACTGGTTGGATCTCCTTGCAGTCCAAGGGACTCTCAAGAGTCTTCTCCAACACCACAGTTCAAAAGCATCGATTCTTCGGCGCTCAGCTTTCTTCACAGTCCAACTCTCACATCTATACATGACTACTGGAAAAACCATAGCCTTGACTAGATGGACCTTTGTTGGCAAAGTAATGTCTCTGCTTTTGAATATGCTATCTAGGTTGGTCATAACTTTCCTTTCCAGGAGTAAGCGTCTTTTAATTTCATGGCTGCAATAACCATCTTCAGTGATTTTGGAGCCCAAAAAAATAAAGTCTAACACTGTTTCCACTATTTCCCCATCTATTTCCCATGAAGTGATGGGACAAGATGCCATGATCTTAGTTTTCTGAATGTTGAAAGGTTTAATAAGTGTTAAATATTATCATTATTACCATAGCCTTCCAAAGCCTTGTCTTCTCTTCCATTCTGGTTCTGATCAGTGTCCTACGGAGCAGTGGCCTATTTCCTAACTTGCAACTTCTTTTACCCTCCAGGCTTGGAATTTTGTAGCTCTTCCTTATGGAGAAGGCAATGGCAACCCACTCCAGTACTCTTGCCTGGAAAATCCCATGGACGAAGGAGCCTGGTGGGCTGCAGTCCATGGGGTCGCTGAGTCGGACACGACTGAGCAACTTCACTCTCACTTTTCACTTTCCTGCATTGGAGAAGGAAATGGCAACCCACTCCAGTGTTCTTGCCTGGAGAATCCCAGGGATGGGGGAGCCTTGTGGGCTGACGTCTATGGGGTCACAGAGTCAGACACGACTGAAGTGACTTAGCAGCAGCAGCAGCTCTTCCTTTCCATTAAGCCTAGTATCAGTCATGAGATTTGCATCAGCCATTATAAAAACTCTGGATGGTACAGTGGCAAGAGGCCAAGGATGATTTATCATCTAATATATATACACAGCACACACATTCTTGTAATGTGTGCGTATTACAGAGGTCTTTAACCAATGTTTCATTAGCATTATTATCATCAGTGACTACAGCTGGTTCAAGATCGAGGAGAAGGAGGGGCCCACCAGAGGCAGAGGAAAGAGCATTCCTGAGAAATGAATGAGACCCCCAGGTTCTGAAACCTCAGTGTCCACATCTGTAAACTGTGGCTAAGGATCCTGCCAAGCTCACTGGGGTGCTGATAATACCCAGCAAGAATAAGAAGGCTGGTTCCCTGTGAGGTGTCACCCAAGTTCAGTGCATAGTATTCCCCAAAAGGTGCCAAATACTGTGGTGCCTCAGAAAAAAACTTGTACACAGAGCCCCTTGAACATCTCTAATGCTTGTTTCCTGTCTCTCAGCATTTGTCTCCCCAGACATCCCTGTCTCCCACTGATTCTTACTCCCTTGATAACCAGTTCATCATCAGATTGCTTAGCCCAGTATCTTTCTCTCCAGATGTACAGCGGGTGGGAGGTCAGATTGCATGGGGGAGTGCATGCAGGTTCCCAGGGCTTTTCCCGCTAGACTCTTGAGCTCTGGGGAACGGCTTATTGCTGCCCTAATCGTAACAAGGCTCACGCCACCATTACACAACTTTAATACCAGTTTTTATGCGGGCATCTGGGGATATGTGTGCTTATGAGCAATTTGTAATGAAAGAAAGCCCAACCTTTAGCAGGCTGGGAGAAGAGGGGCCCAGAGGACCAGGCAAGGCAGGCCCCATCACAGGAGCCGCCCCAGGCTCTGGGGACAGGGCCGCTGCCCTGGGACATTTAAGGCACTATTTGATCTCTTGTTAAGTCCCACATGGCTTCAATTTCCTTGTGTTCTGAAAGAGAATGGAATTAGAGTCAACAGATCCATCATGTCTTTCATAAAGATGTGTTCTTAATCAGGAAAGAGATGGAAGAGGAAAGGAAACTCACATTCATGGAAGGCCTACTATGTGCCAAGACCATGCCAAGAGCCTTATTTCATATGAGCCTCATAATAGCCCAGTAAGGTAGGATTTGTTATTAACCTTTGCGGTAGTTCACAAGAAAAAAAAAAAAAAACCCACAGTATTTTGTACCTCAACCCCCATCAAAAGGTGGTGTCTGTTTCTCCATCCTTTGAATCTGGTATTGGCTATCTTCTTGCTTGGGCCAGTGAGACCTTTGCAAACACAATGCAAGCAGGGTCTTGAACATGATTGTGTATCAGATGTGCCTCTTCTCTCTGCTTCAAACCATTTCACTGCTATGTGAGCAAGCACAAGTTAACCTCCTGGAAGATGGGAGACCACAACGGGATGACCCCAGCTGTCCCAGCTATCCCAGGTAGGGCCACAGACACAGGAGTGAGGCCATCCTAGGCCACACAGCCACCGCTGAGGCAGCCCAGGCCTGAAACACCCAGCTAATCTAAAGAACCCTAGAAATTACCAAGTGCTTCTTGACGTAAGCCACCCTGTTTTCGGGTAATTTGTTTTTCAGTAAGAGCTGCCTGATATATCCCTTGTTACAGATGAGGAGTCTGAGGCTCAGAAAGCTTAAGTCATTTCTTCCAGATTCCTTACCTGGTTATATGGCCGAGAGGGATTTGAACCCCAGACTTCTATTCAGGGCACTGAATTACTAGGGTGTCCCTACATCATGCTGGCATGTGGAATGGGACTCCTGAGAGAAAATTCTCCTGCATCACCATCACAAGATCATCACCACACTCTTTTCATCTTATAAAACTGAAATTCTGTACCCATTAAACATCTCTCCATTCCCTCCTCTCCCAGCCCCTGACAATCACCATTCCGCTGTCTCTATGAATTTGATGACTCTAGAATCCCAGGGTTGGGGGAGCCTGGTGGGCTGTCGTCTATGGGGTCACACAGAGTCGGACACGACTGAAGTGACTTAGCAGCAGCAGCAGCAGGTACCTCATGGAAGTGGAATCATACAGTATTTGTCTTTGTGTGACTGGCTTATTTCACTTACTAGAGCATCCTCAAAGTTCATCCATGTTGTAGCGTATGTCAGAATTTCCTTCCTTTCTAAGGCTGATGAATAAGATAGTAATACTATTATTATATAATTAATATATAATATTGTATGCTTCTCTATCTACCTGTCAGTAGAGACTTAGATTGCTTCCATGCCTTAGCTGTTGTGAATAATGCTGTTATGAACGTAAGTGTACAAATATTCCAAAGATTAACTAGACCTATATGGTAGGCCTCCTTTGGCTTAACTACGTCTCACTTCTCCATTTAGAATCCCACAGATTATCTAGAAGCACCAGTGTTTTTCTCACTTCTCTCTCACCTGGAAATGACAGTGGACAGTCTGTTGGTAGCAGCACCAACTAATTCAACAATATAAATTGGATTCTAATCAATCCAGAATTTCACATATAAATCCTCACATCTGTGGTGAGGAAGGAGTTTGTGCTTTGGGATCCTATGCTACTTCAAAGCTAAAGTCTGAACCTGTTTAAAAATAGAAGGCATAAAAAGACATGGAACCTGGAATTTGTTTTTGAAAGCAATTGTATGCAGAGGAATTAGGAGACGCTAATTGATTTCAAGAGAAAATTGCATCACATTACAAACAATTGGATTTTTTTTTTTTAATGAGCTCCTTCCCCTGCAGTGAAAACATCTGGACTCCCAGGGGCCACGGGCAAAGTCAGAGCCTCTTGCAGCCCAGGACAGATGACAGGTTTTGCAAGTTCCTGGAGCTTCAAGTGAGAAAGGCCACAGGATGGGCATGTGTGGGATGCTGCTCTTTTTCGCATGGCAAGGCAAATCTAACATGGGGTCATCAGCAGCATGGGATTGTTTAAAGTTTCAGGTTCAAGTCCAAACTCCACATGGCATTCAAGGCTCTCCAAAATCAATCCAGCTCCTCGGCAACCTGCAAAACCTGTCCTCTATCAGGCTGGAAGAGGCTCTCCGCAGAGTATAATACGGATGACCGAAGGGAAAATGCTTCCAATGAGGTTGTGGCAATCCATGTGTTCCCCTGCAAGAATGAAAATTTAAGAATGGTCACTTGTTAAGTAATCACCAAGGATGACTCAGACACCCACGGTTTGCTCACGGGACACCAGTAACCAGTTATCAAGATGCTGCCTATGTAAACATATCAGTTTGGACTCAGCAGCCAGATGTTTCCCAACAACCAGTAATGGAGCCAAAACTTGATCGTGTCATGTCTGAGTGAGTTGCTACACATTTTTATTTTTTAAATGGTTGTTTTCCCAAAGTAGAATAAGACGACTCACTGGGAATTCTGTGGGAAACGATGTTTTTCCAGACCATTTTAGCCATAGAATCCTTTCTTCAAATTGAAATATCACGTGGAAGCCCTGTATTTAAAGCTCGAGGTCCACGGGACAGGCGCCTTCTTTTCAGTCCCTTAGGGGCCCATCTCTGGCTCCTTCTTGGGCAGAGGGCTGGGCTTTGGAAGGCTCTGCCGGGCTGTTTCTACAAGCAGATATTCCACATGAATGGATAGTCCAAAGAGAGGGCCTTCCACACCCAGGAGAGGGCCCTCCACACCCATCAAGACCCTAGGAAAGTAGTTGCCCCCAGCCTACTCTGGACTCTCGGCACCTGCCTTCTCCTGCTTGAGTCCTCACTGACTCTTTTGAAGGTCCAGAACTCTTCTTTACTGATGAAAGCAGTAATTAATCCAAAGCTATGAAAAGCCAGGCCATGTGTTGGGGGTGGGGTGGGCAATACAATTCTGAGCTTCGTGTTTCATTCGTTGCTCCTCTGCTTCACATAAGGGACCACACCCCACGGTATGGGTGATGAGGATGCTTCCTCCTTCGGGGCCCTCTTCTCCCCTCACTTCCCTTTAACCCTTTCCTGCCCATGGGTTGGAAACCCTAAGCATCCATATCCTTTCCTCAGTAGCCCCATCTTTCTCCATTCAGTTATCAGTTCCTAACCCCTAAGATCCCTCTCCACATCTTGCAAACTTCACAGACTCTAGCAGTGTCCTCTGACTGTCCTGGCACCTCTTCCCAGCCCAGTATCTGCTCTCTATGGAACGAGGGAGGGTGTGCTCTAGTCTTAAGGTTTCCCTGCAATGTGGGGGGAAGATGACAGTGAGACATCCCTTTTCTGGATGCGGCTATCTTCTCAACGATAACTCACCATCATGAGGATCAATTCCTTAAAATAACAGCAACAGCAACACAACACCTCAGCTGGTCTTCAGGAGAGATTTATCTTCCTCCTTTAATGCAACTTTGACTTATCTGTTGTTGTTGTTGAGTTGCTAAGTCCTGTTCAACTCTTTGCAACCCCGTGGAATGCAGAACACCAGGCTCCTCTGTCCCTCACTATCTCCCAGAGTTTGCCCAGATTCATGTCCAGTGAGTCTGTATTGCTGTCTAAACATTTCATCCTCTGCTGCTCTCTTCTCCTTTTGCCATAAATCTTTCCCAGCATCAGGGTCTTTTCCAATGACCTGGCCCTTCACATCAGGTGGCCAAAATAGTGGAGCTTCAGCTTCAAATCAGTCCTTCCAATGAATATTCAAGGTTGATTTCCTTTAGGACTGACTTATCTGGGGAGAATTAATAACCCTGGTCATGAATAGCACTACGCCTACATCTCTTCCAGTAACACCGAGGCTTCTTCCTTGCTCACAGAACACAGAGAGGGGAGGAGTTGTTTTGTCTGTCTATTTCAATTAGCTAAAAGCAGAGCCGGTCTTATTAAAATGGTAGAAATCCCTGCCCCTCGAGCCCTCCATTCCTCTGCTGGCACACCTCCTCAATAAGGTTGCCAAATTTAGCAAATAAAAATATGGGATACCCAGTTAAATGTGAATTTCAGATAAACAATGAATAATTTTTAGTATGTCCCAAATATTGCAAGGGACAAACCTCCCCCTGAGGCACCCCCAGGGAGCACTGACTGAACCCACCATGTGGGAGACATTGGCTTTGGTTAGGGAATCGCAACAGTTGATCTCTAAGATTCCTTCATCCTAAGGACTCTGATTTCTTGTATACCAACCAGCACACCAAGAGTGAGGGGCACACAGAACATGGGTCCTTGTTTCTGGCAGCAGAAGGGCCCCTCCTTCTTGAGCCTCAGGTCCTATCCAGGGCTCTGTCTGTGGTCCTGTCTGCTTTAGCTCAGGGTTCTCAGACTCTGCCCCTTGCTCTCTCCTCAGCCCCCAAGCTGCCTCCACTTAGCATTTCCAAGCGACCACCAGCGTTTAATAATGGGCTTCAGTTCTGCCTCCAGCAACTCTCTTACCTGCTTTCGTGTCAGGGACTCTCTTCACTAATTTCCCACAACTATCACCCAACACTTCTGATGAGTAACGTGTGGCCAAGGGCTTGGCTAGGAGATCAGGCTCCTTCCAGAGCAGCACAGACCAATCTCTCCTGGCAGCAGAGGGTCCGAGGCTCCCAGAATGAGAATCCTTGTAAGGAATGTAAACAAGGTGTCCCTTCTTAAAAACAATGAGCCAAGATCACCATACAGGAGAGAGAACCCTGTTTAGTTTGGCTAAAGCCAGGTCTAATGGAGAGTATGTGATAATCATCTCCAGGCTCAGCTGGGGGATACAGATCTAGGGGGAAAGAGAAGCTGGGCAAGGGACTCATGGAATCAGAAGATAACTGAGGGGAAACACAGTCTGAAATGCAGGAATGCACCCCACCCTGGTTCACCGGATATGTTGAAGCAGGCTTACAGATGAAAAGATAAAGATGTTGTCAATAATGCTAGAGTCATCCTCCAAAAACCTCAACTTTCTCTCAAACCAAAAAAGAAACAGAGACAGAGAGAAACCACCATCCATTCTGTCTCTTTTTAAGATGGGCAAGGGTGATGCCTAGTTAACGTCAGCAGCAGGCAGAGAGCCTTCACCCAGAATAATTAACTCATGAATGACAAGTGAATGGACCAATAAATGAAGGTAGCTGCCCAGGTAGCCCTCCCTCTGCATTCAGAACTGGAATGCTGTTGTGCTTCGTCTCTTTGGTTGTGTTCAGTCTTTGCAACCTCATATCTGGGATTGAATCCTAGCTCTGGTACTACTTATGCCATGGCCTTGAGCAACCACTGGATCTCTCCAAAGCCTCAGTTTCCTCATCTATAAAATGGCATTAATAACTGAATCAGCTTCACCAGACAACAGTAAGGATCAAAGGAGGTGACATATGAGAGAAGGCCTAAAAACTCTGAAGCAATTTCCAAGTAGTAAAAGTACTACAAAATGCAATCCCCTACTTGAAGCAGCTTACAATCTAGACCTGTACAGTCCAATATAGTAGCCACTAGGCATGTGTGCCTACTGAGCATTTGAAATGTGACTGATGACAGGCTGTTTTACACAGGTTGCTAGTATATAATACATGCTAGGGATTGTGCAGGGGGAGGAGGGGTGTGTATTTTAATACAAAAAAAATAATTTAAAAATATCTCGTTGGTATGTTTTATATTAAATGCATGATGAAATGGTACTGTTTTTATACATTAAACTAAATAAAATGGCAGTAGCTTATTAGTATACAAATAGTGGGCAACCAGTGCGTCTTGGTTGGCTTCCCAGGGGCACTAGTGGTAAAGAACCTGCCTGTCAGTGCAGGAAACGTAAGAGACCTGTGTTCAATCCTGGGTCAGGAAGATCCCCTGGAGAAGGGCATGGCAACCCACTCCAGTATTTTTGCCTGGAGAATCCCTTGGACAGAGGAGATTGGCAGGCTAAGGGTTGCAAAGGGTCGGACATGACTGAAGCGACTTAGCATGCACAATGTGTCTTGAATAAATGTAAGCTGAAGAGTTGACTCACTGGAAAAGACTCTGATGCTGGGAGGGATTGGGGGCAGGAGGAGAAGGGGACGACAGAGGATGAGATGGTTGGATGGCATCACTGACTCGATGGACGTGAGTCTGAGTGAACTCTGGGAGTTGGTGATGGACAGGGAGGCCTGGCGTGCTGCGATTCATGGGGTCACAAAGAGTTGGACACGACTGAGCGACTGAACTGAATCATGTGTCTCTCTTCATTACCTCTGCTGATCAGAAGAGCAAGCATAAATGTTTCGAACTCTAAGTTCGACCTTCAGGACAATTCAATCCAACACCTTGTTTTTTTTTTTCAAATGAAGAATCTGAGCTCCAGAGAGGGTGGAGACCTAAGCAAGATGACACAGCCCATGAACGACCCAGTGTATTTTCTATTAGACTACAGTGAGGTTTTCAGAACTTTTCAAATCTTTTTTTTTTTTATAAAGATTGCCTAAAATTGAGTCACATGATAATTCTGGGAAATGACAACGTATCCGCATTTGGCAGATGAAAAAACTGAGGTTCTGATGACTAAACAGACACAATTAATGGCATCTTTGAGGCCAGCATTCTGACCTTTCACCCCATGCTCTCCCTCCCACCGCAGGCTCCCTCTCTAGGTCCGGAAGACGGTCTAATAATATGTAGCATCCCATTCCCCGGTGCCCCTACCACCTCTTGTTCAGGACACGCCTGTGAGCATTCTTCAGCCTAATTAAATAATGGAACCACACTGATCTTTTCTTCCAAGGTCCAGGGGCACTGTTTCCTCTCCACCCCAGTTCTGCTTGGGAATGTTGACTTTGGAAAACGGCACCAAATACACTCTGACTGCAATTTCCAAATCAGAAACAGCCTCCAAATCCTCATTCAGTGGAGAGTAAAAGATCTCAGAAGGGCAGAGCCTCTTCAGGCCGTGAGACTCTAGAACCTCTTCTGCCCTCAGAGTCTCCAGGGACAATCAGGTCATTACAAGCCAGCTCAGATCCACATATGGGTACCTGCTGCATGTCCTGGGATTCAGAGATGACTCAAACAAAGCTGCCACCTCTTAATCATTCCAGGTCCAACAGAGGAGATTCACACAAATGGTTAGCTGGACTATGAGGCAGACGGACACGGGTACCATACTTTGGGAGCCTAGAAATTAAGGCGCCTCAGGTTGGGACCTCCCTAGTGGTCCAGTGGTTAAGAATCTGCCTGCCAATGCAGGCAACACGGGTTTGATTCCTGGTCCGGGAAGACCCCACACGCTGTGAGGCAACTGAGCCTCTGGGCCACAACCGAGCCCGCACCCTAGAGCCCGTGTTTCGCAACAAGAGAAGCCACTGCCATGAGAACTGGAGAAAGTCCTCGCAGCGATGATGACCCAGCACAACTTCAAATTAATAAATAATATTTTTAAAAGAAAGAAAATTACCTTTTAAAAAAAGGAGCCTCAGATAGGCTTCTTAGAGCAGTGAGGTCTGACCAAGCTCTGAGAGGATGAGAAGACATCATAGGCAGAGAAGGGACTGATAAAGTTTCCAGTAAGTGAGAGCAGAGATTCAAGAAAACTTTACAGTGTGGAGATTCCTTAAAAAACTGGAAATAGAGCTGCCTTATGACCCAGCAATCCCACTGCTGGGCATACACACCGAGGAAACCAGAATTGAAAGAGACACATGTACCCCAATGTTCATTGCAGCACTGTTTATAATAGCCAGGACATGGAAGCAACCTAGATGTCCATCAGCAGACAAATGGATAAGAAAGCTGTGGTACATATACACAATGGAGTATTACTCAGCCATTAAAAAAGAATACATTTGAATCAGTTCTAATGAGGTGGATGAAACTGGAGCCTATTATACAGAGTGAAGTAAGCCAGAAAGAAAAACACGAATGCAGTATACTAACGCATATATATGGAATTTAGAAAGATGGTAACGACAACCCTGTATGCGAGATAGCAAAAGAGACACAGATGTATAGAGCAGTCTTTTGACTCTGTGGGAGAGGGAAAGGGTGGGATGATTTGGGAGAATGGCATTAAAACATGTATAATATCATATGTGAAATGAATCACCAGTCCAGGTTCTGAACCGGGCCTACCAATCCATGAATCTACAAGTCTACTGAGCACTTTCTAGATGTTGTGAGAGACAAAAGAAGCACCTTGGGAGATAAGACACAGCCCTTGAGAAAAGATAAGACACAGCCCTTGTGAAATGAATCACCAGATGCAGGATACAGGATGCTCGGAGCTGGTGCACTGGGATGACCCAGAGGGATGGGATGCGGAGGGAGGTGGGAGGGGGGTCCAGGATGGGGAGCACGTGTACACGGGTGGCAGATTCATGTTGATGTTTGGCAAAACCAATACAATATTGTAAAGTAATTAGCCTCCAATTAAAATAAATAAATTTAAATTAAAGAAAAAAAAATAAAACTTTAGTCTTTGAGGACATGGGACACTGGGTTGGCTCTTCCTTTCTGGTGCCCTCCAAGATCACTCTGAGCCAAGCTTTTGCAGCCGCAATACCAATAGTACCTCCTCACCTCTCTGGGATGCTTCATGGCCAATCTCTTTAGATACTCACAAACACCCCAGAAAGCAGGCAGGGCAAATGTCACATACCTAATCTCCAGCATCAGGGAAGACTTGGGCAAATTAGCGCCCTGACTGACACCACATAGCAATGAAGAGACAGAGCCCAGGCATCACCAAGCATTTCTGGCTTCTTTGCCTCTCATCTCTCTTCCATACAGTTCAGCACCTAAGAACTGCAAAGCTCCAAGGTTTTCCCAACCTCCCTTGTCTTAAAAACAACTTGGTATTGCCAAGCACCAGTTATGGGCCCTTTGCATGAATGGCCTTGCTGCTGCTCTTTTCTCAAGGGCTGTGTCTTATCTCCCAAGGTGCTTCTTTTGTCTCTCACAACATCTAGAAAGTGCTCAGTAGACTTGTAGATTCATGGATTGGTAGGCCCGGTTCAGAGATAATATCAAAAAAGGAAAGAACGTGTTAGAAAAGGATTTTAAGTGTTGCTCTCACTACCTAAATTCATAGACACTTTCTTTGAAGGTCTTTAAAACACTGGGCTTGCCTCTGTCATCATCTCCTATCCTCATGCCTGTCAAATGCCTACAAACTTCTCTCTAATCGCATTCAACCAACTCGCTTCCCTGATATTCTGACTTTCCAGACTGCTGAATAAACACCAGTCCATTTAACATCTGTATCCTAGGCACCAGTGCACAGGTGTGTGTGTCTGCGTGTGTACATAAGGGGAGGAAGGTGTTGTAAGGAGATACATATCCGTGCACTGTCCACTAAACCAAGTGTGGCTACTGAGCACTCAAAAGTGGCCAGGCTAAACGAAGCCATGTTGTAAGTGTAAATTGCACACTGGATTTAAATGATTTAGTGCAGAAAAAAGAATGAAAATAACTCATTAAAATTGAATCTACATTGAAGAGGAAATCTTTTAGATATGATGGGTTAAATATTATTAAAATTAACTTCCTTTCTTTTTACTTTTGTTAATGTGGCTGGTAGGAAGTGTTAAGATACACATGTGGCTCATGTTATATTTCTATTGGACATTACTGACCTTCAGAGGGGGTCTAACCAGGGAAAGGAACAGACTCATGAATAAGCCACGCAAGTAGGACCCAGAGTGTGGTTTCCCTCAAAACCTTAGTCTTCTGGGTTTTAATTTCTTTATCCATTTTCTCCACATTTGGTCCTTTAATTTGTCCAACCCAATATCTATTTAAATCTCCCCTCCTCCAACTAATTCAAACACACACAGTTCAGAATGCATCTCAAAGCCAGCCTCTGCCCACACTGCTCACCACACATGCCTCTTGCCCAATTCCTGCCTCATCAGCCACAGGACGAAACACCTGCCACAAGTTAGTCCCTCAACAATGATGTGAATATGGGGTTGAGAAATAAGTAAAGTAATGCACAAAGTGCATAATGCAGACACATGTGTATGCACACACAGAGACCTGTTTGTCTTGCTTGTGTTTCTTGTTTCATACACACATCTTGTGTCATTGACTATCAGATTTCTGCCTTAAGGTCTTTACTTAAGCTGTAGCCACATCATCTTTACACTGATGCTAAGTCGCTTCAGTCATGTCCAACTCTGTGCAACCCCATAGACGGCAGCCCACCAGGCTCTCCCGTCCCTGGGTTTCTCCAGGCAAGAACACTGGAGTGGGTTGCCATTTCCTTTTCCAATGCATGAAAGTGGAAAGTGAAAGGGAAGTCCCTCAATCATGTCAGACTCTTCGTGACCCCGTGGACTGCAGCCTGCCAGGCTCCTCCATCCATGGGATTTTCCAGGCAAGAGTACTAGAGTGGGGTGCCATTGCCTTCTCCCATCTTCACGCTAGATAATCAAAATATTCTTGTTGGCTAATAATTCTTTTCTTTTCTAAAGCCAGAGAGAAGTCTCACTTCCTTCATGAAGTCTCTGTCATCTCCTCCCACATTCTCTTCCTCCTGATTCCCGCTGACAGCCTATTCTATACTATGTGGCAATTGTATCTTGGGTTTTCTTTTTGTTTCCTAAATGAGTTCTGCACTCCTTTTGGCCTTTCCTCTACCCACACTCCCTGTGAACCATAAACTTCTTTGAAGCCTGAAACTATCTTCTCTTAAAGCTCTAGCACAGAGCCTGAAAAAGTGAATTTCCTAAGAGGTGAGAGCTAGGGAGGTGTCTTTTTTTCCATTAATGAGGTAGCTTTTGCAAAGCCCTTAGGTAAACTAAGGATGGGGGTGCCTATTGACAGAGCAACCAACCTTATGATTAGAGGGTACAACTTTCAGTTTCTCCCCTGACCTCCTGGGATGGGAGAGGGGAGAAGCTGGAGATTGAGTTCAATCAACAATGGCCAATGATTTAATCAGCCATGCTTCTGTAAAACAGCCTCTACAAAAACCTAAAAGAATGGATTTAGATAGCTCCAGGTTGGTGAACATACAGAGGAGATTTGGGGAAAGTGGCTCACCTGGAGAGAGCATGGAAGTTCTGCACCCCTTCCCAAATACCTTGCTCTATTCATCTCTTCCATCTGGATGTTTCTGAGTTATACTGTTTCATAATCAACCAGCAATCTAGTAAGTAAAATGTTCCTCTGAGTTCTGTAAGCCTCACTAGCAAATTTATCAAACCCAGGGAGGAAGTCACAGGCTCCAACCTGTAGCCAGTTGATCAGAAGCACGGATAACAATCTAGACTTGTAATTGTCTCTGAAGTTGTTGTGTGCTGAGGGGCATGGGGAGTTGGAGACAGTCCTGTAGGACTGAGCCCTTAACCTGTGGGATCTAACTCTATTTTTAGGTAGATGGTGTCAGAATTGAATTAACTGTTAACTTGAGTTAACAGACACACATGGAAAGTCTTGAAAGGAGATGTATTTTGTGAGCTTGGTGCCTGGATCTCTTGGAGCTTGGATCTCTACCCCTAGCATTACGAAATGTTCATTAAAAATAAAAATAGGCCAAATAAAAAGTACCTTGAAGGTAGCTGCAAGGAGTCGGACATGGTTGAGTGACTTTCTCTCACTCTGACTGTCCCATAAGACGGTGGAGCCACCAGCAACCCCAGCTGAGATAAGAGACAGTTTATTCACCTTCCTCACTCACTTTTCCTCTGTGCTGTGAAGGGGTGGGTCTTCAGGCTCCCCAGGAAGGCCTATCCCTAAAGCTGCTATGATGTTTGGGATCGCCCAGCACTGCCCTTGGAGTTCCTAGGGGCCATCCTCCTTCACTGCTGCCAGGGTCTCATAAAGCCCTGGCGTATGAGAGAGGGCTCTGCACTCAGGAGGGTTTTCACTTTAGCCCCATTTCCAGGAGCAAGGGGAGGAAAGGGAGAAAATAGCCAAACATCTCCCAAGCCTGGGCACCCAGCTTGGTGATTTGCACCCACCTTGGCCTTAGAAGCACTCAGGAGGCCCCTCTCTCCTCATGGAGCCCCCACTGGCTCCGTGGGAATACTCTAGGGGGTGCTGTGCACACAGTGGGTAAGGCAGGTTTGAGCTCACAGCTTCATTCAAAAGGGCTGTCCACAGTCTAAGCTCAGCAAGACTCAACAAATTTCTGAACAGCTCTGGGGCAGCTGTAGTTGAGTAATAATTGGTGCATATCCTGAAAAGGTCCATGATATATGAAAACTTTCTGATCACCAGAACTTACGTAGGACTTGGCTTGGTGTACAAGTGTCGTGATGCTTCAGAATTTCACCTGCCAATGCAGGGGACACAGACTCGATCACCGATCCAGGAAGATTCCACATGCCCGCAGGGCAGCTAAGCCCATGTGCCACAACTACTGAGCCTGCGCTTCACAATAAGAGAAGCCACCACAATGAGAAACACGTGTATCACAACCAAAGCATAGCCCTCACTTGGCGTAACTAAAGAAAGCTCACATGCAGCAACGAAGAGCTGATGTAGCCAAAGTTAGGTAGATAAATAACTTTAGAAGGAAGAAGAATTTCTTACCAAGGCTCTGTGCTTGCTTACTCTTGGGGCTAAAGCAAGGCTCTTAGGCCTGGGGAATTGCACACAACCAGTGGGTATGCGTATTCCCCATGGACATCACCACCATGCAGAGATGCTGAGAATCACTGGACTGGACTCAGTTCTTTGAGAGCAGGAGAGAATATCTTGGAAACATTACCCTCCACAGGGCCAGCCACATGGTAAATGCTCAGCAAAGACCTGCTGATTACAATGCCTTGGTCTCTAAATGGATTTGTTAGCAACCTCAGTACAGGGGACCACAGACAGGTCTCTCCTGGCCGTGCAATTGGACCACACTGTACCCCCGTGTTCCCCTTCCCAGAAAACAGGCCAAGTCAACAGAGCAGGGAAGGCAATAAAGTGGGTGATAGGAGATCTAGAATGAGGGCTTTCAGATGGCCAGAGGTTGACGTTCATCATGACCTGGAAAGCTGATGAATCCATAAAGAGACCCAGGCCGCCATGAGGCCAGGATCAGAGAGGCCTGGCAGGCGAAGCAGGTATGGGGACCTTCCTGGGAGCACCACTAGGATCCCAGCGAGGGCATGGTGGAGAGCCCAGAGCAGGCTTCAACTCCAGGTGAACTGGGTCCTGAGTCAGGGGGGCTAGACAGAGACTGAAGCTCCAGGGACAGAGAGACACCTCAGAAGAGATGGCCTGATGCTGCTCGTCCAGAGCCCCTGAATCAGCAGCGTGAGCCCCCACATCCAGGGAAGCCTGAGCTGGAGGCTCGGCTCCCGGCCCCTGCGGGAAGGTGACTGGGACACCTTCAGGGCCTCTGCATATCATTTCCGACAGTGGAAGCCAAAGAACCATACTAACTCACCCTGCGTGTGAGCCGCCCCACGCTTGGTCACTTTCGTTGTGTCTGACTCTTTGTGACCCCATGGAACGTGTAGCCCGCCAGGCTCCTCTGTCCATGGGATTCTCCAGGCAAGAATACTGGAGTGGGTTGCCATGCCCTCCTCCAGGGGATCTTCCAGACCCAGGGATCAAACTCATGTCTCTTAGGTCTGCTGCATTGGCAGGCGGGTTCTTTACTAGTGCCCCCTGGGAAGCCCCAACTCACCCCACGAGGGGTCAGAAAGTGAATGCCCCTGTGCCTTCGGGGATAACCCTGAGAAAGCCCAGGCCAGGCCAGCAGCCTCTCACGCATGTCTCACCATCCCTGAGCCAAACATCCTCCTCATGCCCCTCACATCTTCAGGCCAACTGCTTCAGCCCACGTTCTTCAAGTGTGAGTACTTCTTGACGTGTGCACGCATCCACCTCAGGCAGTAGAGGAGCAGGCGTTCCTGCTCTTTATTGTCCTCCCAGGCACTTCTATTGAAGTTCCATTTACCTCAACCTTTATTGCAGGTGAAAGAAATGCATAAATGCGCAGTATGGAATTACTGACACGTTTAGGACATACGAGGGGCATTAAAGGCGCTGCTAGGATTTGATGACAGCTGCCAAGAATCTTTTCTATAATCATAAATGAGATAGGCACGAAGCCATGAAGACGACATAAAAATCCCAGTGCGGGCCAGGGCAGGGGTTTCCCTGCTGCAGTTAACAACCCTGGGGGAGTTTGCTGCAGACCTGGAACATGTGTGGGCACCCCTGGCCCAGGGCTTGGAGGGCTGGGGAGGCACTCATTCTTGATGTCCGTTCTTACCTGCATTTTCCTAGCTGATAGCTCTGCCTGGAAAGTATGCCCTCCTGGCATTCATCTGTGGCAACTTCTGTCAGCCTCCGAGTTTCCCAGGCTCAGCTGGACCTTCTTCCTCCGGGGAGAGAATCAGCCTGAGCACCTCCAGTCTGCGTCTCTGGGTCCTCAGGGTGCTGGCAGAGTAGGGTGTCTCTTCATTCCCTGCAGGGCTCACACTGCTCATCCAGGCCAATATTTCATTGGGCTCTTCTCAGCTCCACCCTGGAGATACCTCAGTGAGCATGGGGGTATCTACTGCCTCTACTGTTCTTTCCTTTCAAACGCCTCCTCCCTTCCTTCCAAAAGCACTCTGTTCTGACACTGGCCAGAAAATTCATATTACGGATGCATCCCACCCTGTTATTAATATTTTCCCTACAGAGACCCTCGAGCAGAATCAGTCTCAGAGAATTCGTGAGCTCACAGAGCTTATCTCAGGGCGTGTTTGTCCTTCCCTCTCTCTGCTCCTCTCACCCTGCTCACACCTAGGCCTCTCAAGCCTCCGGGGGTCTCACACAACTGCAGAACCCGGAGGCATGGGAAGGGGTGAGGAGCAGGGCAGGATGGTCGCCATTTCAGCACTCAACCCGAAGGCAGATTCCAAGCAGAGAGGCAGCAGGGATGAGCCTTCTCTCTGGAGAAGGACCTGATTATCATATCTAATGTCTTGCTGTTCTAACACATACCGCATGAAATTTTGGTCAAGGAAGCTGAAGAAACTGAGATGATACATAAGTTCCCCCTAGCTTACTCTGGAGACAGTGCAGTGCCAGACTGCCTGGGTTCAGATTATGCCTATTTGATCCAGGAAAGTTATTCAAACTCCCTACATCTCATTTTTCTTATCTGTTAAATGAGGATAATAGTACCTGTCTCTTAGATGTGAGAGCTGGTCCATTAAAGAAGGCTGAACACTGAAGAATTGATGCTTTTGAACTGTGGGGCTGGAGAAGACTCATGAGAGTCCTGTGGTCTAGCAAGGAGATGAAATCAGTCAATTCTAAAGGAAATCAACCCTGACTATTCATTGGAAGGATTGATGCTGAAGCTGAAACTCCAATACTTTGGCCACCTGATGCAAAGAACAGACGCACTGGAAAAGACCCTGTTACTGGGAAAGATTGAAGGCAGGAGGAAAAGGAGGTGACAGGGAATGAGATGGTTGGATAGTGTCACTGACTCAGTGGACATGAATCTGAGCAAACTCCGGGAGACAGTGAAGGACAGCAGAGCCTGGGGTACTGCAGTCCATGGGGTTGCAAAGAGTCGGACATGACTTAGCAACTGAACAACAGCACTGAGATACAGGTTTAGCAGACCTTAGAGGATGTGACTCCTAATGTGCTGCCTCCATTACATCTAAATCTTCCATTGTGACATAACTCCATCTTGCATCCCAGTAGGGAAACAGCAATCAGCTAAGATGGCAGTGGCCAGGCTCTCTCACCCCACATTCTCTCACTCTGGTCCCACATTCTGTAAACAGTGACTTTGCATGGTTATGTAACAGCTGAGATCATTTACAGCACTACGCACACACATCAGATCTATACAAACATCACTGAAAAGCCCATGCCGCACCTTGCGGTGGCGCCAACCATTAGAGAACAAACCATGTCTGCCTTGCTACTGCAAATAAAAACTGTCTGCAGTCCTTAGGCTCCTTGCATCTTTTTCCAACTTTTTCCTATCTACTTCCTAGCTCTCACCTTGCCCACCCTGGGTTCAGTGAACAGCAAGACGATACCAAATGTTAGACTCCCTTGGGCCTCCATCCACCACATCCTCCATAGCCTTGACTCACTGTCGTGATCAGGGAAGAATCTTGCTCTGTCTCTAGGCGGGGCATGTACAGCACTCTCCTTATTGGAGCAAATCCTTAGGAGAAAATGCCAGTGCAGCAGAATAGAACCATGTCACCTGTTCTTTTCTTGGGAAACAAGGTGAAGAAAAGAAGGGCCAGATGAAGACAGGTGGCTTAGGTGACAGAGAAGCGGCTTCCACTGAGGGTCAGAAGGTTGAGGGCCAAACCTGGGGTTGGGCCGAGGTGGAATGACTGCCAAGGGCACCTCAGATGAGCTTCTGCAGGGCCCCTGGGGATCAGTGTGAGAGCCTGACAAGCAGGAACTACATAAAGGCTTCATGGCCCCATCCCCCCACCAGAATTAACTGATAGAACAGGACTGCATTGTGCTGTGAGCCTGTGGGGGTCGGGATGCTTTGGAGAGGGGGAATCCTTCCCTTGACTTCAGAGCTGGACTCCTGTAACCCCACAGTGAAAGTACCCTCTCAGAGCAGTCAGTGATGGCCTTGAGCAGTCAGGGCATGAGCCTGACTGTCCAGGATTCTTCTCTGAAGGGCAATATACACAAGTATGTGAGTTCTAACGGGGTTTTATTCTTTACTTAAACACCATGCATATGGTCCAACAACCTGGGCATTTCTCTGATTTTTTTACCCTAAATTAAAGGGTTTGGGCTTTATGGGCTACACTGTATTCCTATGGTTCATGAGAAGCACAGGTGTCTTTTTCAGTTTGTATTGGATCCCCCATGGACCACTTCAGTCATTGTTTGCATCTCTCCACAGTAGCTGTAGGGATTTCTGCCCACAGCGAGTGTAAATGGACGATGCTCATTGGTCTACTCTTGTGGCTTTGCATAATAGCAGTGGGAATGAGATTAACTACCTGGAAGCAGAGGCTGAAACTCAGAGCTGCTGGACACCCCCTCATGGCCACAGGCACCTGTTATACAGGTAAGATTTGGCAGGCCATGCTGGGCTGAAATAGGACATTATAAACAGAAGGGTTCAACTCTCTTTTCAATCAAGAAAATGCATTTTTTGTTTGTTGTTGTTAATTTTATTTTATTTTTTTGGGTCAACCTCCTATCAGGAAAATGGAAAAGAGAAGGAAAAACAAAAAACAATGTTCCCTTAAGCTTGAGAGTGGCCAGACCTTTTGATAATTCAACTGGATTTTTACAGACCGTTTGGGTGGTTTCCCCAAGCAACAGATAATAGGCAGCTTCTCTGTAACTACTTATGATAGCAGCAATAAGTAATAGTGTTTCGAGGATTGTTTGCAATTTGTAGGGCCTCTGACATGAATCAGCTCCAGGCTCTGGCTCCCAGGAAGGATCTCAACTCAAAATTGCTCCAGGTTACATACAACACACTCCAGGGAGTTGCCATCTGCACAGCCTCAAGCTTCACACCAAACATCTGTGAGACGGATGGCTGACCCTTCGTACAAGCTGGTATTAGAGACAGAGATTGAAAGTCTGTTTGGTGTCCTAGGAGCCCTTGGCCAGCGCTGGGCATCAGATTCACTGATGGTTGTTTCTAAAAGGTGCAATCCCGGACCTCCCCCCTTCAGAGGTTCCTTTTATAGTCTGATCCAAGGCATCTGTATTCTGCAAAAGCAGCTCAGTGACTCCTATTTGTCCCCAGGGTCACTGTACATGGCTGAACAGTACACAATAGCCCATGGACCCTCTAGCTCTAACTGTTGGAGTCGACCCAGCAAGGCAGACAGCCTCCATCCAGAAACAAGCCGGGACAGGATGAAGAAGACTGTCAGGGTGACCCTTTGCTGGCAGCGGGAAGCCCTTGTCAATTCTGATCCTGAAGAGACTGGGTGGAAGAGTGTCAGGCCACACCCCCTAGAAACAGCTTTAAATTCTGACTCAAAACCTATCAGTCAGCAGGGTCCCACCCAGGAATGACTGGCCCAGAGGGTGTGGGCTTTTGAGCTCTTTAGAAGAAAACCAGAAAAGAATTTCTTGGTTTAAAGAAAAAAAAAAAACAAAACTACAAGCTTCAAAATATAATGTGCTAAAACTTAGGGGAAAAGGTCAAAAAACCCTGCTGCTTATTCCCAATAACCAGCCAAAACTCTCCAACAAAGCTGACTACTTTGGTGGTTAAAAGCACTTTGCAGGTGCCAGACTTCTGGGTCCACATCCCAGCACAGCCACTTACTACGTGGCCTTGCCCAGGTTTCTCTCTCTCTCTTTGAGCCTCAATTTTCCCCATAGGGTAGTTATAAAGATTAAGTAAGATAATATTTATAAAGTGCTGAGGATGGGGCCAGGTCCAGAGTGCTGTGTAAATGTTAATCACTTGTTATTACCAGGTGCGATGTTGTCACGACCAATGCCAATCATGCTTAGGCACGAAGACCCCCAAAATAAAGATCTGAGGAACCATTTCAGTGCTCCTGATGGCATCAGTAAGATGAAGACTCTCCCGTCTTCCAGACTTTTGGAGTGTAGGGTCTTGGTGAGAAATTGGGTTAGGAAGTATTTAGATGGACTGGTTGAGTCAATGTTGGTACATTCATATGATGGAATGTGATGTGACCATTCAAAGAATGCTGAGTGCATAGGAACGCTTATGGAAGACTTGTGTGATACAGTGCCAAGTGAAACACACAGGTAACAGAACAGAATGGCCCCATTTCTGCCTAAAAGTATATATAAGCAGCATGTATGAATCACACACCATAAACTCAGATACGTAAGAAGTATCACATGTCATTATTTAAATCAACTCAAATCTGACTTTAAGATTTACCCTGCTGGGCTGGCAGGAAATTCACTCTTGGCATCACTGGGGTTTCTTCTTTCCCTACCTGGAATCACACAAGAATCTAACATCCTAACATGGTACCCAGAAAGCTGAGCCTGGCATCTAGCCTCTCATCCCTTGACCTCCCCCTGCCATCATAACCAAGCCCAAAGGTATGTGGCTATTCATGAAATGGGGGCATGGGGAGTGCTCTTTAGCAAGGCTGGAGGCTCAGATGCCCTTAACCTGTCCCGTGGCAAGGTCATTTCCCTCAAGTGCCCTGTCCCTCTTCAAGTGCTGCCAGGATAGGTCGGGTTCCCTGAAACTTGGGGTTCACCAGTCTCCATCCTTGATGAGGACAGGGCACTGTCTTGGCCTTCTCCCCAGCCCCGAAGCACACCTGCCATAATATGGGGCTTCCGGGAGCTTGGGCTTTCCTGAGAGAAGGAGAGTGTCAACATTTGCTTCCTCCTCTCCTAGAGGCTCCCCAGGCTAGGAATGCATGGGCTTAGCATAGAGGGAAGGAGCCAGGGAGAACCCACACCAATTAGGAGCCCAGGACATTCCTTAACACATGCATATGTGTGTAGGGATAAGTCTGCATGTGAGAGCCCAAATGTAGTCTCTCTAGGAGAAGGGAAGTTGTGGGTGACTGGAATTTTCTCCTTTCAGTTCCTCTGTAATTTATATGATCAATATAAATCATTTGCATAAAAAATTAAAAAGTTTGATAATGCATTTGGTAAAGAAGCTAGAATTTGGTTAGAAGCCTGGATGACAATTTTTGAAATAGGGGAAACCTAAAAGCAAGGGCAATGGAACCAGCCTTGTGAGCAAAACGAATATCATCTGAGTGATTTTACGCCCAGTGCATGCTCTCAGCATTAAGTTCTTATCCACATGTAAATAACTCCATGTTGTAAGAGGCACACTCAGAACTCTCGGTGGACAAGTCAAGAGCTATTCCCTGGGGACTTCCTCGGTGGTCCAGTGGTTAAGACTCCATTCTTCCAATGCAGTTGGCATGGGTTCAATCCTGGGTTGGGGAGCTAAGATCCTGCATGCTGGAACATCCAAGAAAAAACAAAGTTACTCTTTGTTCCACCATCCCCTTCACAAGGAATCAGCTTTGCCAAGTGCTTGGACTGGACTATGCCTGCTAATGTCAAGCAGTGTGTTGTGTCTGCAAATTGTCCACGAGTCTCCTTCCCATTCCGTGCATCTCTCCCTGAGCTGTGCCTCCAGATGTGTGTTTATGTGCACCACCTTCCCTCCCCACAGCCGTCTCCGGCTCAAGAGAACACAAAAGAGGAGTAAGAGGGGCTGCGTGTCACTCACTGCTGCTCTGTGGATCTGGGGGACCTAGCTTATTTGTTTTGGTGAGCTGGCCAGCTGCGAGCTGTTTGGTTTGGGGCCATAGGATTAGGACTGTTTTCCTTTCTGAGTTTGGTGCAGTCAGGGGTGAGAAGGATCCCAGGTTGAGAACACCAAGGGCCTGGCCTTTCGGCGCTGGGTTCTCAGGGCTGCTGCTGGGAATTCTACCTCCTGCAATGAGGGTGAGGACACTGCCTTTCCAGGAGGGCAGCTCCTTGCACAGGACAGCTGGTGGTTCCCCATGTCTCAGGGGCCAGCTCCCCTAGCTCCTGGAAGAAAGCCCCCGTATGAGGGCATCTCGGTAAAATACAGAGGAAACAGGAGGGCCACAGCCCCTCTCTGGGCCACAGGGATTCCCCCTCTCAGACCTGTCAAAGGTCATTTCCCCCTCCCCCTTCCAGAAGATTCTCAGCCTCCCCAGGACGTGCAGTTTGTGGGGACGATCTTTAGACCCTCAAATCCCTTAGAGTGCCAGGACATAAATACTGTGTTACTACCCCTTCACTGGCCTTTGGGAATGACAATGCCTATGCTTTTAATTCTGGCTTAGAAAACAATGGCTAGGTTCTATTTAATGGTTCCCATGCCTGAGCTTTTTCCCCGAAATTGATTAGAAGTCCTTTTAGGGTAGACATCATTTTCCCACAGATTAAAGCATAGGGTGAAAAATGACAAGGCACCCAAAACACACTTGTTGATTGACTAACCTGGATAGGTAGATAGATAGGTGTACAGACAGACAGATGGATAGATGGATGGATGGCAGACATCCATCATGGAAATCTTCCAGTAACAGAAAGTTTTTCTGTGCATTTATCTGAGAAATATTTATTGTGAACGAACTATATGCCAGCCATTGTTTTAAGCCATTGAGTTTCATGAGTGAACAAAAATACAAAAAAAAAAAAAAAAATCTGTCTTCCTGAACTTATACTTTATCAGGAGTGTTTGTTGCTCAGTGATGTCCAACTCTTTGTGACCCCATGGACTGTAGCCTCCCAGGCTCCTTTGTCCACGGAATTCTCCAGGCAAGAATACTGGAGTTGGTAGCCATTCCCTTCTCCAGAGGATATTCCTGACCCAGGAATTAAACCCAGTTCAGTGGTCATGTATGGATGTGAGAGTTGGACTGTGAAGAAAGCTAAGCACTGAAGAATTGATGCTTTCGGACTGTGGTGCTGGAGAAGACTCTTGCAAGTCCCTTGGACTGCAAGGAGATCCAGCCAGTCCATCCTAAAGGAAACCAGTACTGAGTGTTCATTGGAAGGACTGATACTGAGGCTGAAACTCCAATATTTTGGCCACCTCATGCTAAGAGCTGACTCATTGGAAAAGACCCTAATGCTGGGAGGGATTGGGGGCAGGAGGAGAAGGGGATGACAGAGGATGAGATGGCTGGATGGCATCACCGACTTGATGGACATGAGTTTGGGTGAACTCTGGGGGTTGGTGATGGACAGGGAGGCCTGGTGTGCTGTGATTCATGGGGTCACAAAGAGTCGGACACGACTGAGCGACTGAACTGAACTGAACTCCTGCATTGCAGGCAGATTCTTTACCATCTGAGCCACCAGGGAAGCCCATTTTATCAGGAGTAGACCTATAAACAATAAACATTTAAAAACAAGTAATTTTATAGTCTATCAGAAAGTGATAACTACTATGGAAACAAGTAGCACAGAATAAGGAGTGTTGGGATTTGAGTAGAGACAGGTTGTAGTGTACATAAGAGTCAGAGTAGTTCTCATTGAGAGGATGACATCTGAGCATAAATTTGAGGGAATTGAAGAAGTGAATCATGTGGCTATTTGGGGAAGGAGCACTCCAGGAGCATGAACAGATAGGTTATAAAATGGAGCATCCTTGGTGTGTTTGAGGAACCGCCAAGAGGTAAGTAGGCTGGAGTGGAGTAAATAAAAAATAAAGGTAGCAGCAGTGAGTGCAGAGAGGGAGAGTTGAGATGGGTTGGCAGATCCTACAGAAAAATGGGGAACCACTGAAAAGTTTTGAGAAGAGGAAAGACATGATCTTATTTAAATTTTGAAAGACTCCTTCTAGTTGCTGTTTTGAGAATGGATTGCAAAGAAACATAGGGGGAAGCAATTTGGAGGCTATTGTGGTAATCCAGGTGAGAAATGATAGCAGCTCTAACCAGGGTGGCAGCCATGGAGGAGGCAAGCCTAAGCAACTGAAGGATGCAGTTGCTGTGAAGATGGAGGTGGCTGTGGGCAGAGCAGGTTTATGAGGCAGGAGTGGGCACAGGGCAGATGAGGAGAGCATGCTGAACTTATACCATCCAAGTAGACATCCAAATACATATCTGAAGGCTGGAGGTATACATTTCAATTTGGACATCAACAGTGATATATGATGTGCAAAGCCGTGAGATCAGGTGAGATTACCCAAAAATTAATGTAGATAGAGAAGAGAATTGAGGACTGAGCTCTGAGGTACATCAACCATAAAATATCAAGGGGATGAGGAGGAGCCAGCAAAGGAGACCCAGAAGGAGCAACTCATAAGACAGGAGGAAAACAAAAAGTGTGCTGTTCTGAAAATCAAGTGAAGAATACATAACAAGGACGAAAAGTGATCAACTTGTATCAAACGCAGCTGAGTGGTTAAGACCAAGGAAGTAGTCAAGACAGACCTGCTCACTGAACTCAGCAATATGAAGGTTGTCACTAGTAGTCTGTTGAATACTGAGGGAGGGGGGCAAAGGCTGATTGGAGGGTGTTTAGGAGGGAATGGGAGGAGTCCACACATTTAAGTCAGTGGACCTTCAGCAAGTTTGCCAGGAGCACACAATGGGGAAAGGTTAATCTCTTCAATAACCGGATATCCACATGCAGAAAAATAAAATTGCATCATTTCATACCATATACAAAATTAACTCAAGATGGATTGAGTGTAAGAAACAAAACTATAACACTACTAGAAGGAAACATGGCGGGGGGAGCTTCTTGACATTGATCTTGGTAATACTTTTTATGGTTATGACACCAAAATAATAAACAACAAAGGCAAAAATAAAGCGGAACTACATCCAACTAAGCTTCTGTACAGAATGAAAAGGAGACCTATGGAATAGAAGGAAATATCTGTAAACCATGTATCTGATAAGGAGTTAAGATCTAAAATATATAAGGAACTCCACAACTCAGTATTTTTTTAAATGATTTAAAAATGGGCAAAGGACCTGAATGGGCATTTTTCAAAAGAAGATATACAGAAGACCAACAGGTACATGGAAAGATATCAAACATCACTAATCATTAGGGAAATGCAAACCAAAACCACAATGAGAGATCACCTCAAACCTGTTAGAACAGCCATTATCAAAAAGACAAAATGTAAGTGTTGGTAAGGATGTGGGAAAAAGGGAAAGCTTGTCCACTGTTGGTGGGAATGCAAATTGGAACAGCTAATATGGAAAACAGTATTAAAGTTCCTCAAAAAATTAAAATTAGAACTACCGTATGATCCAGCAACCCCACTTCTGGGTATATATCCAAAGGAAATGAAATCAGTATCTCAAAGAGATATCTGTACTCACATGCTTATGACAGCCTCATCCATAATAGTCAAGATATGGAAACAAACCAAGTGTCCATCAGAGGATGAACGGATAAAGAAGATGTAATCTATATATATATTGCAATGGAATATTATTCAGTCTTACAAAAATGAAAGAAACCCCCCCTTTTGTGACAGCATGGAGAACATTATGCTAAGTGAAATAAGCCAGACACAGAAAGACAAATACTACATGATCTCATTTATACGTGGAATTTAAAATGGTCAAACTCATATAGACAAAAAGTAGAATGGTGGTTGCCAGGAGCAAGGAGGATGGGAGGGGGAGATGAGATGTTGGTCAAAGGGAACAAAATTTCATGAATGAGTTGTGTTGTATGCAGCACGGTGATGATAATTAACAGTGTCGCATTGTATACTTGAAAGTTACTGAGAGGATAGATCTTAAAGTTAAATCTGAAATTAAGTCTTCTCAATTACATACACACACACAATGGTAACTATTTAGAGATGATGGATGAGTTATTGAGCTTGATTGTGGTGATCTTTTCACTATATATCAAAACATCAAATGTATCAAAATAATGTATCAAATATACCAAAACATCAAGTTGTATGCCTTAAATATATATAATTTTTATATGTCCCTGATATCTCAAAAAAGTTGTTTTCAAGAGAGATAATGGGAGAAAACTAATTGGAGACAGTGAGTGCAGAGAACCTTCTGGAGCATTCTGCTACAAATGGGGAGCAAATAGTTGCAGAAGTGGGTTCAGAAGAAGGATTTTATAAAACGGGAGAAATAATCACAGGCCTGCATGCTGATGGAAATGATTCAGGAGAACATGCACAACTGAAGATGGAGGAGAGAAGTAGGCAACGTGTCTGGAGCAATATCCTTGGTAGGTGAGCAGGGTCCAGAGGGATGAATGGAAAGTTCAAGTTACAGCCAAGGAAACAGAGGATATGAGGGAAGATGGAGGCAGGCAGGGAGATGTGGCAGTAGAGTCCATAGACCTTCTCTTCTGTGAATTCGACTTTGTCATAAACAGAGAAACAAAGCTCCATTTTGGGGGTAGGGGGAAAGCATTAATGATCTGGAGAAGGAAGTGACAATGTAGAGCTGTCATCCAGGGTAATGGGGGAGTGAGTGGACTAGGAGAGCAGAGAAGGATGGCCTGGCAGCAGCTGAAGGCCGCCCTGAAAACTGTGGGCATAAATTGAAAGTGCCACAAGTCAACACGGATGTGCTTTTCCCCTTAAACCAGCATGGAGTAAATGGAGAGTTGGAGTCAACCTTGGTTGTGGTTTTGCCAAGACAGTACAATCAAATAAGAGGGACAAGGGAGTGATTATGATTGACCATAGAATTTAAGTTGTAATCTAGAAAGAAGGGTTTCCATTTTAGTAAATGGGAACATGTGAGGTCTTTCACTTTGCCAAAAGTGAGCTGTGGATGGAAAAAGTCTAAGACTCAGTGCCCTGGAGTCATCATTAACTCAGGGACTCCCCGAGGATTTAATGGAGATGACCTTCTCCCGAACTGGCCCTCATGGTTGTCTTGCCAAGAGGTGTGACATAGCACAGGGGTTGGCTGTTGGAACAGGGAGGCGAGGCGTTGTCATATTTGTACTAAACTTATTCTAAGGCTGCCCGTGGAGCACCCCTTTCATCCCAAGACAGAGCCCTCCCTGGACCATCACCAGAATGAGTCCAGCAGTCACCTCTGACCTCACCCAGGTCTCTCAGCTTCTCCAACTGGGCCAAAGTACCCCTACCAGGCATCTGCCTCTCCCTGTCCTCCTTCCTCCCCTCTTGCAGCTGACTTATTCTTGCCCCATTTGTTAGTCCCAGGATAGCAGCTCTACCTCAGCTCACGTCCTCTGAATCTTCAGGGATTTCTGAATTTCTGCTCTGGGCTTATGTGACTAAGTCCTTGGCTGTTCTGCCCGCCATTCCTCCCCGCTGAACTGACCCCATCAGACATGCAGACTGGACCTCTGCACACTCACCTCGTCAGCCAGATTCATTTTTATGTGCTCAGCCCAAATGTTTTTTGGCTTAGCTTCACCCACCCATATTTCCAGAATTATGATGACAATAATAAAATAATAGTAGTAACAACTGCACGGTAACTACTGGGAAGATAAGAACCTGATCTACTTTGTTCACTGCTGTGTTCATGTTCTCAGAATTCAGACAGAGCCTTACAACAGTAGGTACTCAGTAAATATCTGAGGAATAAAAGAATCAATGAGTAGCATCTGCCAAGCACACATCAAGCCCCAGGGATGGCACAATATCTTTTTCACATGTGACCTAATTTTAATCCTCTCAACAACCTCCTTCAATGCAGCAGATGGTACTGTACTAATTTTATTAAGGAGGAAAATTAAGATTTAGCTAAGGAGCCACAAAGCTAAAAAATGGCAGAAACAGAATTAGGACCCAGTTCTGAATGTGAAGTCAAGTGGGCCTTAGAAAGCATCACTATGAACAAAGCTAGTGGGGGTGATGGAATTCCAGTTGAGCTATTCCAAATCCTGAAAGATGATGCTGTGAAAGTGCTACACTCAATATGCCAGCAAATTTAAAAAACTCAGCAGTGGCCACAGGACTGGAAAAGGTCAGTTTTCATTCCAATCCCAAAGAAAGGCAATGCCAAAGAATGCTCAAACTACTGCACAATTGCACTCCTCTCACACGCTAGTAAGGTAATGCTCAAAATTCTCCAAGCCAGGCTTCAGCAATACGAGAACCGTGAACTTCCTGATGTTCAAGCTGGTTTTAGAAAAGGCAGAGGAACCAGAGATCAAATTGCCAACATCCGCTGGATCATGGAAAAAGCAAGAGAGTTCCAGAAAAACATCTATTTCTGCTTGATTGACTATGCCAAAGCCTTTGACTGTGTGCATCACAATAAACTGTGGAAAATTCTGAAAGAGATGGGAATACCAGAACACCTGATCTGCCTCTTGAGAAATTTGTATGCAGGTCAGGAAGCAACAGTTAGAACTGGACATGGAACAACAGACTGGTTCCAAATAGGAAAAGGAGTTCGTCAAGGCTGTATATTGTCACCCTGTTTATTTAACGTCTACGCAGAGTACATCACGAGAAACGCTGGACTGGAAGAAACACAAGCTGGAATCAAGATTGCCGGGAGAAATATCAATAACCTCAGATATGCAGATGACACCACCCTTATGGCAGAAAGTGAAGAGGAACTCAAAAGCCTCTTGATGAAAGTGAAAGACGAGAGAGAAAAAGCTGGTTTAAAGCTCAACATTCAGAAAAGGAAGATCATGGCATCTGGTCCCATCACTTCATGGGAAATAGATGGGGAAACAGTGGAAACAGTGTCAGACTTTATTTTTCTGGGCTCCAAAATCACTGCCAATGGTGACTGCAGTCATGAAATTAAAAGCAGCTTACTCCTTGGAAGGAAAGTTATAACCAACCTAGATAGCATATTCAAAAGCAGAGACATTACTTTCCCAACAAAGGTCTGTCTAGTCAAGGCTATGGTTTTTCCAGTGGTCGTGTATGGATGTGAGAGTTGGACTGTGAAGAAGGCTGAGCGCCAAAGAATTGATGCTTTTGAACTGTGGTGTTGGAGAAGACTCTTGAGAGTCCCTTGGACTGCAAGGAGATCTAACCAGTCCATTCTGAAGGAGATCAGCCCTGGGATTTCTCTGGAAGGAATGATGCTAAAGCTGAAACTCCAGTACTTTGGCCACCTCATGTGAAGAGTTGACTCATTGGAAAAGACTCTGATGCTGGGAGGGATTGGGGGCAGGAGGAGAAGGGGACAACAGAGGATGACATGGCTGGATGGCATCACTGACTCGATGGATGTGAGTCTCAGTGAACTCCGGGAGTTGGTGATGGACAGTGGGGCCTGGCGTGCTGCGATTCATGGGGTCACAAAGAGTTGGACATGACTGAGCGACTGATCTGATCTGATCTGATCTGTCAATTTTTTGCCCACTGTATTATATGGATCCAGCCTGATGAGTCCTCAAGTCACCCTGGTCTTTCCCACCCTTCCCCTAGAAAGACAGAGCCAGAGGTTGCAACTGACAGCACCCAGGCCAGAGCCCTCACCAGTCAAACCACATTCTATGATTTGTGGTATAAGAATGGTAAACCCTCGGCTGCCAGAAGTGTCCTTGGTTCCCCACTCTTGGATTTGGGATGCCAGGCTCCAATGATGGCCCAGCACCCTCAGGAAGTTCTGCACAGGGGTACCAGGTGATCTTCCCGAGTTCTGGCCAAGGACCCTAGAAATTCCTCCCATGGGGCCCACTCTTAGTCCCTCCCTCCACATCCAGCCCCATTGTGCATTCCAGGCTGGTATCTTAGATAAGAGGTGGGACTTCAGTTATTTGGCAATCCAGATGCCTGAAACATATGCAAAGGCTATAAACTGTCCCCATACATCCTTTCTTTATTTTTTTATAAGAGAACTTCTAAATTTTAGATGGGTATACAGCTTCCAGTTTTTTATGACCATATAACTAAATTCTACTCAATAGGATAACACTAGAATTAGTAAGTACTTTCACTCAGTCAGTGACTCTCAACCAGAAGTGATTTTTGCCTCCTCTCCCCAGACATTTCTGGTTGTCACAAATGACGGGTGCTGCTGGTATCTAGTGGGTAGCGGACAGGGATGGTGCTAAACATCCCACAATGCACAAAACAGTCCCCTACAAAAAAGGAATTATCTGGCCCAATATGTCAACAGTGTCAAGGCTGAGAAATTGTACTCTAGATCATGCCCTTAAAAGGAATGTGCATGCCCTTCTCGAGTGTTCTCCTCTCTTCCTCCAGGTTATGAGTTAAGGAAAAATTGAGCCATGTCCTTGGACCTAGAAACAGAAGCCAGATGTTTGGAGATGGAGAGCCACCATAGCAGCCCTGGACTTCCTATCTCCATTATTACCAAGAGAAAGAAATAGTCTCTTTTGCTTAAGTCTTTTATTATAGCAGCTTAGCCCATACCCTAACTGAAACAATAAATTTTAAAAGGACAGTGACCTGGGTCCCCCGAAACGACTCCCACAGTCATCAGCGTCCCGACTATGTCCTTTGCCCTATACTCCCAGACCACTCTCTGTTGCTGTCTGAGATGGTTTCCTCATCCCAGGATAAGTAGGATTTCAATTTAGTATAATTTCGTGTTACTCCTTTTCTCCCATATTCATTTTCTCTCTCCCTCTCTGTCTCTTTCTCACCCTTCCTTGCTGCACCTGTTGTTGCTGTTCAGTCGCTCAGTCACGTCTGACTCTTTGTGACCCCATGGACTGCAGCATGCCAGGCTTCCCCATCCTTCACTATCTCCTGGAATTTGCTCAAACTCATGTCCATCAAATCGATGATGCCATCCAGCCATCTCATCCTGTGCTGCACCCGTCTCCTCATGCCTTCAGTCTTTCTCAGCATGCCTCCCTAAACACATCTGTGGGCTTCCCTGGTGGCTCAGACGGTAAAGAATTTGCCTTCAGTGCAGATCTGAATCAGGAAGATCTCCTGGAGGAAAGCATGGCAACCCACTCCAGTATTCTTGCCTACAGTATCTCATGGACGGAGGAGCCTGGTGGCCTATGATCCATAGGGTTGCAAAGAGCTGGACATGATTGAAGTGACTTAGCATGCACATAGACAAACATGACTATGTCCTAATCTCCAGAACTGTGAATGTTATGTTTCAAGGCACAGGGGAATTAAGGTTGCCAATCAACTATTATCACAATGGTCCCTATCAGTAAAAGGGGGAGGCAAAGAGGCAAAGATGCAGCGATGCAGTGTGGGAAGGACTCCACAGCCCGATGCTGACTTTGAAAATGAAGTGGGGGCCACAAGCAATGGAATATAGCAGCCTCTAGAAGCTGGACTAGGCAAGGAAATGGATTCTCCCCTAGAACCTCCAGAAGGAGCACAGCCCTATTTGATTTTAGCCCAGAGGCCCATTTAGAATATCTGACCCCTAGAACTGCAAGACAGTATGTATGGTGTTTTAAGTGTGTGATAATTTACTAGCAGCCACTGGAAATAAATATTCACCTGTCTTCCTTTCTCCTCTTTCCCCTCTTTCTCCCTTTCCAGCCTTATTTATCCTCTATAAGAGTCTGAGCAAGTGTGGCACATAGACCAAAGTCCAAGGTGGTCAACTTCTGGGGCTTCCTGGAAAGCTCTTAACTGTAAGCTAGAATGAACACCTGGGAGTAGAGTCTGGTCATGCCAACCTGGAGCATGGGCTGGGTCCAGCCACTCGTGGTTTCAGGACTAATTCCCTTTATGATTTGCTTTCAGAAACATATACTTCATCTGCCCCCAAGATCCTGCAGTAAGTAGCCCAGTCCTGCCCTTTATGAAATCCAGGTTATCATCGGATTATCTGCAATTCCAAAGGTGCCTCTGCCCAAAGCCGAAGGGACCACTAGGTGATAGACTGACTGGAGGTGGAATTAGCCAACCCTCTAATTCCAAAGTGTTTAGCTTTGGAGCACAAAAAGTTAAACACCTTCTTGCAACACATTGTAAACATGTCAGTGTGTTTAACATGTTAACCGTCCTCTGTTCTCCTGCCCACGTGTTTAGAAAAGAAACAGGTTATGATGTTTAACTAGTGAATGGATGTATGTGCTCATAGCAGCTAACACTTTTTAAACACTTGTGGATGCTTAAAATTATGATGTGTTTAAGATTTGAACACGTTTGCTTTTCTACACTCTTAATCCAATGAGTGTTGGCTGCATTTTTTTTTCCCCCGAACAGCAAGGGTTTGTCCACCTTGCAAAAGCCACTCTGCAATAAGTTCCTAGAGCTGCAAATTGCATTGTTGTTGGTGTTTTTGTTTGAGCAAGTTTTGTGGGGTTTGTTTTTTTAACATTTTCTTTCATATGTGGATCCCTCACTTGTTATTGTTGTTTAGTGTCTGACTCTTTGCGACCCCGTGGACTGTAGCCCGCCAGGCTCCTCTGTCCATGGGATTATTCCAGCCAAGAATACTGGAGCAGGTTGCCATTTCCTCCTCCAGGGGATCTTCCCAACCCAGGGATCGAACTCATACCTCCTGCTTGGCAGATGGATTCTTTACCACTATGCCACCTGGGAAGCAGTAGTCATTCATTGCAGCATGTCTGGAGTCCTATTATCTTAGAGAATCTAAAGGGTTTTAGTGGAATCAACTCGAAAGCTTTACCAATTTCACTATAATTTTAGAAAAGAAAAACCAAAGAGGCTCCTGATTCTGCCCTAGCCGCAAAGGAGTGTGTGGAATACCTGGGGTTAAGCCAGAACTCCAAGTGGCCACCTGGGGCTCCGTCTACTTGTCTTCTCCACTAGCCTGCTCAAACCAGTAGCTGGAAAAGGCATTAAATCCTCCCACTCCTTTCCAAGCATGGACTCACAGTGCGTAATCATGAGAGGGTTGTTTGGGGATGGTTGTGGGTCTGCTTTCCTGTTTCACTGTGACCTCTCTACCTAAGGCCTCCATTCTCTCTTGCCTGATGTCTCTGGTGATCTCTCCACTAATCCTCACCCACTTGTGTCCACTTGTTCCTCTGTACCCGACTCCCACCACAGTCCCTGTGGACATGGCCCTTGCGACCCCCTGCCCTGACCAGCCTTGTTTCTTGCCCGTGTCTCCCTCCTTTGCTATGCTTTGCTGGTCTTTTTGTCCTCGCTACTTTCTGCCCCAGGGTATTTAAATATTCCCTCCTCTCTGATGAAAGTCATTCTTTTCAAGGTCCTCTTCAACTAGATAACTGTTTTAAACAGCAGTGTCTCAGGAAAGGGTCTTCCCAACTATTCACACCCTCTCGAGTTGAGGCAGACCCCCTGCGCATGCCATCCCAGCCATCTGCCCCTTTAGCACCTTGTCATTGTTCAGTAGCTCAGTCATGTCCAACTCTTTGCGACCCCAAGGACTGCAGCACACCAGGCTTCCCTGTCCTTCACTGTCTCCCAGAATTTGCCCAGACTCATGTCCACTGAGTCAATGATGCCATCCAACCATCTCATCCTCTGTCACTCACTTCTCCCCTCGATCTTTCCTAGCATCAGGGTCTTTTCCAGTGAGTTGGCTCTTTGAATCAGATGGCCAAAATACTGGAGCTTCAGTCCTTGCAATGAATATTCAGGGTTGATTTCCTTTAGAATTTACTGGTTTGATCTCCTTGCTGTCCAAGGGACTCTCACGAATCTTCTCCAGCACCAGAAATTGAAAGCATCAAGTCTTCAGTGCTCAGCCTTTTTTATGGTCCAACTCTCACATTCATACATGACTCCTGTTAAAACTATAGCTTTGACCATATGGGACCTTTGTCGGCAACATGATATCTCTGCTTTTTAGCTACCACATATTTAGGTTTGCTGTCCCCCATGGGACTAAGCCTCCCATGAGGGCGGGGTCTACTGCTGTCTTTTCATCAGTGTATCCCCAGCCCCCAAGGCCAGACATTAAGTCAGCACCTAATGAATATTTGTCAAATGGCCAAAGGGACTTCTGGCTCTTCAGCCAATCTTGGGGTCAAGGAAAGAAAGACTGCATTGTGAGTTGGGGGCTGTGAGCATAGCTTCTGACTTGGTGCAAGCTGTTTAATTTTTCTGATTCTCAGCCTGTCTACACGCTGGATGGGGAACCAGCTCAATTCAGCAAGTGTTTTTGGAAATGGTGCAATATTTAAGGACCCTGATGGGCTTTCTCAGTGCCTGCAGAGATGAAAACCACAAGGGGCTTGCCTTCCTTGTCCTCAAAAAGGTGGTAGTTTAGCGTGCAAGATAAAACTTCTACATAAATAACCACTATAAAAGGCAAACTTGATAAAGCTTCCAGATAATTTGAAAGGACTAGTGAAAGCATAGAAGAACCCACTTGTAAATGACAGACTAAGAAGGTCTTGTGGAGGAAAGGACATTTAGGAACAGGTAGGGCTAGAACAGGTAGGGCTTCAAGAGACCAAAAGGCGGGGAAAATAAGAGGGAGTCTTCTCATCAGTTCAATGACATTAAAGGCCCAGAGATGGAGAAGACTGGGACATGCTTGAGAAATGTGTGGGATCTAGCTTAGCTGCCAGGTAAGACACAGAGGAGGAGATGACACTAGAGAGGCAGATCAGAGTCAGGTATGGCTGAGTCATACATAGCAGAGTCAGATCATTTCAGATCAGAGATCATGAAATGCCACTCAGGAGTTTGGAGCAAGTTCATAAGGCACAGGGAATGCTGCAGGGCTGTGAGCAAGGGAGAGAGCAGTGAGCGGTACACTTAGGGTAGTTACTCCAGCTGCAAGGTTTGGGCTGAGATGATCACTTGGGAGGTAGCTGCGGTTATTCAGGAGAGAAAGGAGAAGGCAGATGGTGGTGAGAAAGGCAGTGAGAGGAAACAGCTGAAATCAGAGACCAAAGATAGAAGCAGAGAGATTTAGGAGCTGATTACACAAATATGAAGTCAAGGGAGAAAGTGAAGCCCAACGAGGATGCCTAGGATGTTCAAGCTGGGACCATCAGGAACACAACGCTGCAATGAACAAGAACAGAACACAGGAGTAAGAGAGGTGGGTGGAGGTCAGACAGCATGTTTCAGAAATGTTCACTGTGAGTCAGTGATGAAGCTGCCTAGTAAAACACTACAGGCATGAGAAATGCAGGGCTTGATACTGGAATGTAGATTAGTATTTTTCTGGCCTGGCTACAGGACCACTGGGAAAATCAAAGGAGATGGTGGGACAGGAGGCATTTGGGAGCATACAAGTCACTCTGGATGTGTAAGACATGATGGCTTTTATGTTTGGTATGAAATACATCTCTAAATATCTCAGAAGTAAAGTTGAGGAAGCTATGTCTGGTCTCACTCCCTGGAGACTCGAAACCTAAAATTATTCCCAAAGTGTTAAAATCAACCCATAAAGCCGCAGCCTGGAGGTCCATGAAAAAGACACAATTGGCTCAGGGCCAGCAGGTAGCGAGAAAAGGGCTGAGTTATCCCTGGGGACACAGGAAGGGAGAGAGTGAGGCATCATTGGCCTTCCCCACCCAGATATCATCTAGGGATGCAGAGGTGGGAGCATTTCCATCTTCTTGGAAAATCTATCCCTGGCAGCACATGGTTATCTGACCTAAGTACTCAGTCAATCGATCAATATTACTGATGCCTGGATTCTGTCACTGGTACAGCCCATTAATAATTCCCCAGGAAATAAAAATAGAATCTGGGTAATAAAATAAAGTCTGGCCTTTTTTCACCCTTTTCCTTTGTGCTTAGTCTAGTTTCACTTGTTCACAAGGTGCTGTGGCAGAGGCCTTGTCCCTGGCACCTCAGAATGGAGCTCTTGGCAAGAAAGGGCTGCGTCCGACACCTCAGCTTGGGGACTGTGTGCAGAAGCTGTGCTGCTGCTGCTGCTAAGTCACTTTAGTCATGTCTGACTCTGTGCAACTCCAGAGACGGCAGCCCACCAGGCTTCCCCGTCCCTGGGATTCTCCAGGAAAGAACACTGGAGTGGGTTGCCATTTCCTTCTCCAATGCAGGAAAGTGAAAAGTGAAAGTGAAGTCACTCAGTCGTGTCCGACTCCTAGCGACCCCATGGACTGCAGCCTACCAGGCTCCTCTGTCCATGGGATTTGCCAGGCAAGAGTACTGGAGTGGGGTGCGATTGCCTTCTCCGAGAAGCTGTGCACAACACTCAATTCAAGAAGGTAGCAGTATGCCGTGTACAGATGCTGTGCCTGGCACTGGAGCTGGAGCATGAGCAGCACAGCTCTGCCACCTGTAAGAGCTCCATCAGCTCCCCTCCCAGCTGCCTAGTCCACAGCCTTTTATTTAGAAAAGCTATGAAAGTGCTGCACTCAATATGCCAGCAAATTTGGAAAACTCAGCAGTGGCCACAGGACTGGAAAAGGTCAGTTTTCATTCCAATCCCAAAGAAAGGCAATGCCAAAGAATGCTCAAACTATCGCACAATTGCACTCATCTCACACACTAGCAAAGTAATGCTCAAAATTCTCCAAGCCAGGCTTCAGCAATGCGTGAACCATGAAATTCCAGAGGTCAAGCTGGTTTTATAAAAGGCAGAGGAATCAGAGATAAATTGCCAACATCTGCTGGATCATCGAAAAAGCAAGAGAATTCCAGAAAAACATCTATTTCTGCTTGATTGACTATGCCAAAGCCTTTGACTGTGTGGATCATAATAAACTGTGGAAAATTCTGAAAGAGATGGGAATACCAGACCACCTGACCTGCCTCCTGAGAAATCTGTATGCAGGTCAGGAAGCAACAGTTAGAACTGGACATGGAACAACAGACTGGTTCCAAACAGGAAAAGGAGTACATCAAGGCTGTATATTGTCACCCTACTTATTTAATTTATATGCAGAGTACATCATGAGAAATGCTGGGCTGGAAGAAGCACAAGCTGGAATCAAGATTGCCAGGAGAAATATCAATAACCTCAGATATGCAGACGACACCACCCTTATGGCAGAAAGTGAAGAAGAACCAAAGAGCCTCTTGATGAAAGTGAAAGTGGAGAGTGAAAAAGTTGGCTTCAAGCTCAACATTCAGAAAACTAAGATCATGGCATCCGGTCCCATCACTTCATGGCAAATAGACGGGGAAGCAGTGGAAACAGTGTCAGACTTTATTTTTCTGGGCTCCAAAATCACTGCAGATGGTGACTGCAGCCATGAAATTAAAAGACACTTACTCCTTGGAAGGAAAGTTATGACCAACCTAGATAGCATATTCAAAAGCAGAGACATTACTTTGCCAACAAAGGCCCATCTGGTCAAAATTATGGTCTTTCTAGGAGTCATGTATGGATGTGAGAGTTGGACTATAAAGAATGCTGAATGCTGAAGAATTGATCTTTTGAACTGTGGTGTTGGAGAAGACTCTTGAGAGTCCCTTGGACTGCAAGAATATCCAACTAGTCCATCCTAAAGGAGATCAGTCCTGACTGTTCATTGGAAGGACTGATGCTGAAGCTGAAACTCCAGTACTTTGGCCACCTGATGTGAAGAGCTGACTCATTTGAAAAGACCCTGATGCTGGGAAAGACTGAAGGCTGGAGGAGAAGGGGACGACAGAGGATGAGATGGTTGGATGGCATCACCGACTCAATGGACATGAGCTTGAGTGAACTCTACGAGATGGTGAAGGAGAGGGAGGCCTGGTGTGCTGCAGTCCATGGGATCTTAAAGAGTCGGACATGACTGAGCCAGTGAACAACAACCACAGCCTATGGGGAAAGCCTGTGTTGCAGAGCATTAGCTCGTAACTCTCCGTTCTCTGATTCAAGAATAAAGCTTACCTTTGCTTCTGAACCAAGCTTTGTCTCATTCTATTGGTTCCAACGATACCAGGCAGGAGGATCCTTCTTCGGGTCCTACTGGAAAGGGCTGGTTACAGTTCTATTCCCAGAGATTCAGATTTAATTGACCTGGGGTATGGCCTGGATATTGAGTGTTTTTTTAAGTTTTCTAAATAACTCCAATGTGTAGCAAAGTTTGAAATATATTGTTTAGTGCCTTAAGTGATCTCATATTGTACAATCTTCTCATTTCAACCTGGCATCTCCTGTGACTTGTCAACAGGGAAAGAATATGTGAGCTAGAAGACCTAGACAGCTTAAACCTCACACCCATCAGAAGGGCTATTATCAAAAAGACAACAAATAGGAAGTATTGGTGAAGATGCAGAGAAAAGGGAAATTTTGTACATTATTGATGGGACTGCAAATTGGTGCAGCCACTATGAAGATTCCTCAAAAAATTAAAAATAGAACTACCACGCAATCCAATAATTCTACTCCTCAATATTTATCTAAAGAAAATGAAAACACTAATTTGAAAAGAAATATGCACCCCTATGCTCATTGCATCATTATTCACAAGAGCTAAGATATGGAAGCAACACTGATAGATAAATGGATAAAGAAGATGTGGTATATATATATTCAGATCAGATCAGATCAGTCGCTCAGTTGTGTCCGACTCTTTGCGACCCCATGAATCGCAGCATGCCAGGCTTCCCTGTCCATCACCAACTCCTGGAGTTCACTGAGACTCACGTCCATCGAGTCAGTGATGCCATCCAGCCATCTCATCCTCTGTCGTCCCCTTCTCCTCCTGCCCCCATCCCTTCCAGCATCAGAGTCTTTTCCAATGAGTCAACTCTTCACATGAGGTGGCCAAAGTACTGGAGTTTCAGCTTTAGCATCATTCCTTTCAGAGAAATCCCAGGGCTGATCTCCTTCAGAATAGACTGGTTAGATCTCCTTGCAGTCCAAGGGACTCTCAAGAGTCTTCTCCAACACCACAGTTCAAAAGCATCAATTCTTCGGTGCTCAGCCTTCTTCACAGTCCAACTCTCACATCCATACATGACCACAGGAAAAACCATAGCCTTGACTAGACGAACCTTTGTTGGTAAAGTAATGTCTCTGCTTTTGAATATGCTATCTAGGTTGGTCATAACTTTCCTTCCAAGGAGTAAGCGTCTTTTAATTTCATGGCTGCAGTCACCATCTGCAGTGATTTTGGAGCCCAGAAAAATAAAGTCTGACACTGTTTCCACTATTTCCCCATCTATTTGCCATGAAGTGATGGGACCAGATGCCATGATCTTCCTTTTCTGAATGTTGAGCTTGAAGCCAACTTTTTCACTCTCCACTTTCACTTTTATCAAGAGGCTTTTGAGTTCCTCTTCACTTTCTGCCATAAGGGTGCTGTCATCTGCATATCTGAGGTTATTGATATTTCTCCTGGCAATCTTCATTCCAGCTTGTGTTTCTTCCAGTCCAGTGTTCCTCATGATGTACTCTGCATGTAAGTTAAATAAACAAGGTGACAATATACAGCCTTGACGAACTCCTTTTCCTATTTGGAACCAGTCTGTTGTCCCATGTCCAGTTCTAACTGTTGCTTCCTGACCTGCATACTATTTTCTCAAGAGGCAGGTCAGGTGTTATTTCTTGGCCATAAAAAAAGGATGAAATGTTGCCGTTTGTGACAACATAGATGGACCTAGAGGGTCTTACGCTAAGTAAAGTAAGTCAGGCAGAGAGAGAAAAATGTATAGTTCTACTTACATGTGGAACCTAAAAAGCAAATGAACAAACATAAAACAGAGTCATAGATACAGAGAACAAACAGGTGGTTGCCAGAGGGGAGAGGGATGAGGGCCGGAAAGAAGTTGGTGAGAGAGATTAAGAGGTGCAAACTTTTAGCTGCAAAATAAATGAGTCATGGGCATGAACTGTACAGTGTGGGGAATACAGTCAATAGCTGTGTAATATTTTAGTATGGTATAGATGGTAGCTAGACTTATCTTGGTGATTGTTTTGAAATGTATACAAATACTGAATCACTATATTGTGTGCCAGGAATTAACATAGTGTTGTAGGTTAATTACATTTCAAAAACCAACCAACCAAAACAAACAAACAAACTTGGAGAAAAAGAGATCAGTTTTGTGGTTATGAGAGGCAAGGGGGTAGAGAGAGAGAATTGGACGAGGATAGTCAAAGGTACAAACTTCCAACTGTAAGATACTTAAGCACTAGGGATGGAACATACGTGATAAATATAATTAACACTGCTGTACATTATGTATGAAAGTTGCAAAGAGGATAAATCCTAAAAGTTTTCACTGTAAAGAAAAAATTCGTGTTTTTTGTTTCTTTAACGTTCAACCAGCAAGAGAAGATGGACATTCACTCAACTGATTGTGCTGATCACTTCATGATGTATATAAGTCAGATCATTATGATGTACCTTATACAGTACTGTATACCAAATATGTCTCAATAAAACTAGAATAAAAATTTAAACAAGGCTTGGAAATTTTCTTTAAATCAATATAAAATTATTCCAGACATTTTGATGACTTTGGAGCAGTCTCTCACTTTCTAGTTTGCTCATCACTTGCAAATGGATAGTTAGCCCCTCCCACTCACTGAAGTCTGAGGTGACTTCCAGATAAAATTATACACTTGTGTTCCAAACACAATTTAAATGCCTTTCCCCCCTAGCTTTTCTTTTATTTATTTATTTATTTTTCTGTGATTCCTTTGGAATCTGGTAGTGGAAGGTTGGTTCTTTGCAAGTGGCCTCCCAGATCCCTGCGGTTTCTCTGCAGTTTTCTGAGCCAGGTAACTTCTTGGGAGGTATATTAAAACATTTAAATTTTAGATAATACACTAAATCACTCATATCCTGAGAATAGCACGGCTCAGTGTATCATTTGGTGTCAAAATTTCAGCTGATGCTACCTGCTGGCTTGAGTTAACTGTCCGCTGGCTGGTCCCCCCGGACTAGTCAGGAGGCCTGGAATTCATGGCATGCGATTCCAAGTGTGAGTTAAAACGCGCTTGATAAATATGGAGTCAGAGCAGCTGAGACTGTTTCCTCTTGCCTCTGGGATGCACAACCTGGTAGACTTTACTCGTGTCTACTCATGACCAGTTTCATCCCCTTTCTGGCAACAGGAAGGCTACACTCTTCAAGCCCCTGGAGGGTGGCAGAGCCCTGTGCTGTAAAGGGGTCTCCCAGCATGAAGCACGGAAAAGCCCAGGCATGGTTTTCCCTCTCTTCTTCAGCCTCGTTGATCAAGGAGGCTGTGTTTCACACAGGGCCCTCGTGGACCCCTGAGTTGTCATCTGGAGGACATTTGCTTTGTAGAATCACTGGGACTGGTGTGAGTGAAAAGTTAATTGTGTGTGTTAAAACACTGATATGAATGAATGAGTAGCGAAGGCTTCTGCAGAAGGCATAGGCACCCACTGCGTCATCCTGGATAGTGAGGTCCAAGGTTAGAGGTATCAGGCTGCTGGTTACCCACAGGCTTCTGTTCAGGTCTGCAAGGATATGATCAGACCTTTAGTGTGAATATGAACAAGTGCACCATATTCCTGGGTGGCCGGAGCCATGGAGAAACAAACAAATCCAAGCCACAGCTCCTTTGCACAGCAGTGCCTGTCTGAGACCTCATCATCCCTAAGATGAAAATGGATACCAGCCTATGTGGCATGGTCACCTCCCTGGTGGAGACACGTCCCTCTTAAAAGACCAAGGCAGCTGGGGTGGGGAGTGAGGAGCTGGGGTGAGGAGCAGAGAGAGATGAGCAAGCTGCCTGCATGCAGACATGACATGAATGCTGCTAAGTCACTTCAGTCGTGTCCGACTCTGCGACCCCAGAGACGGCAGCCCCAGAATGCTCTCTGCTTTTCAACTCTCTCTTGCTCCTTCAGACTCTGCAGTCTCCTGTTAAGGTTTTCTCTTTTAAATACCTATATATGAGCCAGGCAGCTGCTTTTGCTCCTGGCCTCCCTCCCTCCTCATCACTTCGCCCATTCTCCATGTCCCTACTTCAGCTCCTCCTCCTGGCTAAATTTCCAGATAATGGTTCTCCCTACTCACCTCATTCCTTGAGACCCTTTCCGTTTACCTTCCTTGAGGGAAGTTAATCCACTCATCACCAAACACTCAGAAAGAATCCCAAGAGGAAGGGGGCAGTGCCCTAGAAAACTCTGGGTTGGGGGGTGAGGATGATGCCTCATGGTGCTCACGGCTCCAAGGGCTGCCATGGGACTCAGCCACATTCCCCATCCTTTACCTTCTTCCTCCAGGTCCTGAGGCAAAGTCTATTCTCAAGGATGCTGCTTGTCTCAGACTATGAGTGCCTTATGAAGAGATGGGGCCACTTCCAGCACTAGACGAGACATCACTAGCAGTTTAAAGGTGACCAGGAAAGGGGAGGGAGACAAGGCAAGAGGAAGGGGGGTGGGAAGGAGCAAGGCCCTTTATCCCAGCCTCCTTGCCTCTGTTTATGCTGAAATCTAAGCAGACTGTCCCATGACCACTCCTGCCTGCCTTGGCCCCTCCCCCAGCCTTGCCATCACTTAGCAGAGAGACGCCTGTGCCTGCACAGCCAGCCTGGACTCAGCCTGCCGGCGCTGTGGCTGAGTGCTTCCTGAGTGTCAGTGCTGAGTACACACCTCCACTGCCAGCTGCTCCTTGTGGGGGCTCATGGGCCTCAGTGCAACCCGGATTGGATGATGGGGTGGCCAGCAGCTGAGGCACCCTGGTGGCTCTTGCCGAGGAAAGGGGAGCCCAGGGCACATTCCAGCCCTGTCAGCGCTGGCTCAGCCCAAGCGGTGTAAAATCTCACGCCTGGAGCCCCGGGAGCTCCTGGTGCCAGCTGCAATTTTATTGGTGGTCTGTGACTTCAAAGGCCTCTCTTCCTGCATGGCTAAGCCAGGCAGGCTGTGGGGCAGGAGGCCTTGTGCCCAGGGCACTGGGGAATTCCCCTGGATGGAGCCCTGGACCCAGCTTCTCTCTTGCCTGCCCTGTCGCTTTCTTCTGGATTCATTAAAAATGACTTTCCCAGCTCGCTCTGTGACCACAGCAAATGGAGAGGAGCTTCTTGTTTAGGAGATTGATTTCATGGGCCTGTATGTCCCAGTTTGCAGACTAGACACTTGTGAGCAAACATCTATTCAATATCCTGGCATTTTTTCCCTGGGACTTCCCTGGTGGCCCAGTGGTTGAGACCTCACCTTCCAATGCAAGGAGTGTGGGTTTGATCCCTGGTTGCGGTGCTAAGATCCCACATGCTTCACAGCCAAGAAACCAAAACCAAAACAAAACGTCACATAAAGCAAAAGTAATATTGCAATAAATTCAACAAATACTTTTTTTTTAATTAAGAAAAAAAGAAAACCCCAGTGGTGACAAGTCGGCAGGCTGGGCTGTGGTCTTGGTGACATGGGCTCCCACTTGACATCTCTGTGCTTCACCTCATCTATAAAGGGAAGTGACACCCAGCCCCAGCTGCCAGCTTCCCTGCGCTTGGAGGCTTAGGAGAGGTCAAGTGTGGGAGAGCAGGATAAAATCTTTCAGTGAAAGGTAATGCTCACTCCACACTTGCTGGCAATCCCTCTCTGGCAGGCCCAAAACTCAATCAAGTGTTTAAGACGCACTCTGGGCTTGAATCTCAACTCTGACATTTCCCAGCTGTGTTACCTTGGGAAAGTTACCCAACATCTCTGAGCTTCTGTTTCCTCACTGGGATTAGTTAACATTGGGAAACACTTGACCAGTCCCTGGTAGGTGCTAGAATAGTGATTGTTACTATCATCACACACATACCTCGTCTTGTTTGTTAATTCCACATAAATGGGTGTGTCTGCCTGTGAGACGAAAACTTTCCAGTGTTCCTTCCTCCTCCCTGTGACACACACAGGCACACAGGCAGCCCAGCCTGGTATGGTAGCAAGAGCAGCCCCGGGGTCAGATCCTGCTCTGTCATCTGCCTGCTAAATGAGCTTGGGTAAATTATGACACCCCTGCAAAACCAGCTGACTCATTTATAATGAGGAGCCAAGAACAACCTGCTTCACAGAGCAGTAGACAATTTACATGAAGTTTCAGGAACGCTAACAGTGAGTATTCATGAAGCCCAGCATCTAGCCTGTAGTCAGCATTTTAGTGAATCTTCTAGTCTCAAGGCTGGACATACTATAGCTCCACAAACACTCGTTGGCCTGTGGTCAGTTCTGCACATGTGTTACACTGGGAGGCCATATCAAGTCACTAGACCTGTCCCCTCCAAGGCTACACCTTGCCTGATGGCCACACTTAGGACTGATGGGAGTGAAGCCCTTAAGGGCAAGGACTGCCTCTTCTCCCTCACACTTGCCAGCAGCTGGTCTAACTCGGTACTTACAATGGGAGACACACCCCCCAGAAGTGACCCTGGCTGTCTAAATCCTGTCCAGAAGAAAATTATTGAGAGAAAGCTGAAAAAGGAAAAGCTGCCCTCCAACATACCCAGAATCTTGCTGGAGATGGAAACGAACAGGGATGGAAACATGACAGCAGAAAAATACAGACCGTTTTGAAGTCTGCCCACCTGGGAGTCAAGCCACATTGAAAATCAATAAGGCATCAAGGCCGGGAGCACGGAAAGCGGACTGGATACCTGCTTAGGCCTCCTTTAAAGCAAGGAAACCTTTGAAGTTGCAGACGACCAATAAAAATACAGCTGGCATTTACAGCTTCGACTCCTCCTGCCCCTGCTTTTCACCAAGTACCTCAAGCTGCAGCCACAGTCACTCCAGGCTGGAATGTTGGCCCAGGACCACAGGGCCCATGCCGTTGACAAGGCCAGTGGCTCCTGGCATGCACTGGCTAAGGACTGGTGATTAACTCTAGGCATGCTGGCACTTTCCCAGGACAACCCTGGCTGGGGTTCTGCACACCAGATGCGGTGGCTGAGGTCCCCTTGGATTACTGTAGTAAGGTGAGCTCTGTCAGAAGTGGTCAGTCATGGCCAAGTTGAGTCCCGGGGAGGCTGCTGTTTGCATGGGATGCTTTCCATCCATTGCCTTGTTCTGTGCTCTCTCCTGAAGGCCTGTAACACTAGAAGGATGAACCTGAGGGAATGACTCCCTTCCCCCTTACCTCAGAAGATGGAGGCATCCAAACAGCAGGTTTAAGCGATTAGTGAAAAAGGCAACGGAAGTTATAATGAAAGGGCCCTAGAACCCAGCTCGCAGGCCAACGCTGACGACTTAGGATGCTGCAGTTGGAGGCCCTTCTCACTTCTCTCATTTTAGGGAGCTCCGTAACTTCGCTGTCCTTTCAATAAGCACATAATGAGTTCTCAGAGCTCGAGGCTCATGGTCCAACCCAGGAGACAAAACTGAGAGACAGAAAATACCCAACAAAAAGACTGATAAAGGAGTCTTAGAATGAATGAAGATAGTGTACCATACGAAGTACATGGGCAATGTCAGGCCTAATGACCAAGCTGAGTCAATAAACAGAGAACTATTAGGAAATTCATTAATCAAGGTCTTGTTTATACGCCTATTTGTCAACCAAACTATTTGTTTGACTTGTGGCCTCCCTGGTTTATTACGGTCATTTCTGTCATCAGCGGAGCGGGGCTGCAGGAATTTCACACATCGGCAGGGCCTGCAACTGTCTTCCTCTGTTGTCTTGGTTGCCTTCTCCAAGAACCAGAGCTCTCATCAGGGGCCGAGATCTGTCTTCAGTTAACAAATAGCTGCTCTTTGTAATCCAATGGCTCACCGGACCTTAATGAATTGATTTGCTAATCACTGTTTCCTGTTTCCAGAAGTTGACCTCTGAAGCACCCTCCTGCTCCTAGGGGAATGTCATCAGGAAGAAACTGCAGGCTGAAAAGCAACAGCAGGGTTGAGGGGACTTGCAGCTCTCGGAAGAACCTGCGGTCCTGCCCTACCTGGATGTGGTCTTACAAGGTCTCTCACTACCGCCTCCCTCTACCCGTTCATTTCCTTCCTGCCGACTTGGCTCATGACTGCCCACCCCACCCCCAGCCCAGAGATCCAGCTCCTCTAGAAAGCCTCCCTGAGACCTTGAAAGCCAGAAAGGATTCTGTCCCGCCTCGGGCTTTCAAACTGTGTGTGTGTGTTAGTTGCTCAATTCTGTCCGACTCTTTGTGGTCCTGTGGAAACCACCAGTCTCCTCTTTCCTTGGAATTCTCCAGGCAAGAATCCTGCAGTAGGTAGCCATTCCCTTCTCCAAGGGATCTTCCCGACCCAGGGATTAAACCCAAGTCTCCTGCATTGCAGGCAGATTCTTTACCATCTGAGGAACTAGGAAAACTCTCCAACTACTCAGTCCCAATGATTGTCTCTGCTCTGTTCTGTTGGCTCTGTTCTTATGCAGCTTTGCAAACTGCACTTCAGCTAGTAGCTACTGGGTAAGTTTTTGAGGGCAAGCCAACCTTAAGGGTTTCACAACTTTGCATCCTTTCTCCTTGGCCCGACTACCCAACACACACACACATAAAACGCGGACCAACAGAGAGTACCCTGCTCTGTTATGAAATGTAACTTTCATTAGGGGTTTTACTTTCCCCTAGACCCTAAGGTACCCCTGTTGAAGGCCCTTCCCACAAGCAAATAGAAAATGATAATCAACTTGGCAACCACTTCTCTACTTTCATCTCCTAAGCTGAACTAATTTCTGGGGTTTCCACCTCCTCTGAGCCAGTGCTTCCTGTTGAGGAAATAAATGTCAAATGATTTCACCATTCAGAGTGATGATCACAGTGGATTTCTGGGTAGCAAGCAGGCAGGGGAGGCCCCCTTTAAAAAGTAGACATCCTTGATTACTTTGAAGGGAAAAGGGTGAAGGGCTTTGAGGGGAGTGGGACGAAGGGTCAGATTTCTCCAGAATGACTCAGAGTAATACCTCCTCTCAGCAGCCACCCTATGAATTCTGACACATCTCAAAAAACAGGAGTCTGGAAAAAGCAGTCAGAATCTCTTACCTTCTGCAAAAAGCTACTGTGCACAGTCTGTCCCTTTGTAGTTTGAGGATTTTTTTTTTTTTTTTAAATCAAACCATCTTGGAAAAATCAAAAAGCAGATGCACCCATAATTGAAGTTGGCAAGAGCAACAGAAACCTTGTTATAGGTGTTACAGGCCCTCATACCCCAATTAACCTGGGGGTGCGGGAGTGGAGGGGCTGTGGGTTTCTCTGCACAGATGTCTCGGGGGGGAGGCCCTGGTGGGCAGGAGATTTAGGTACCCTGAGATCCTTCTGGAAACTAAGGCCCAGGACCCTCGGCCAGTCCTGATGTAGAATCACTCTCCAGCATTGGGAAAGCCACATCCAGGGGAGTCCTGGCCCCGGGCTAGTCCTGGAGAAGTGGGGCTGCTATGCGGCTGCCAGCCCACCCGAGAGAGAGCAGGGAGCACCCACAGCCCCGACCCGGGGCCGAATTTTACTACCTGCCGTTTACCATTCTGACGGGAAAACAAATTTAAAACACCTGGGCATTTATGTCTCTGATGGGTCGAGTTGCACTGTTCCATTATATTAAATAATCCAGGTGGTGTGCTTCAAAGGCTGCCATCTCCAGGAGGGCGGGCTCGGGAAGAGCCTTGTGCGGGTTCAGAGGTGGAGGCTTGAGAGGGCCCAGGGTTTTCACCTGGGACGCAGGGCCCCTCCAGGACACACCCTGGCCCTGCCGACACACCCCTGCCCCAGAGTTGATGGCAAAATGGGATTCACTACACGTGATCCGGTCACACAGCTCCATAGGTCAAGCAGAGAGGAGGTTGGGGTTGATAGAACACTCAGAAGGCTAAGACTGGATGGCGAGAGCGGGTCAGAAGAAGCTGCGGGAATGTTTAGGACACATTTGAGACTTGGGGCCCAACAGACCTCTGAGGCTGGGGCAGCCAAGAGCAGCACGTTGCTGGGGGTGGGGTGGGGCAGTACTCTGGCACCCTCCAGAAAGGAGCCCTCAGTATTGACACTGACAGTGGGTGGGGTGTCCAGGGCTTTCCCTGAGCTCAGGAGGTGAAGACCACCTGCCCGGGAACCACGCAGATGCTTGAAGACTGAAACCAACAGACAGGTTTATGGGCTCACACAAAATCCTCCTTGGAAACTTCCAGAAAATACCAGAGGAGGGGTAGGGTTGGGCTGTGAGCTGCTCTGGGCCTGGAGTGAGGGCTGTGAAGTTCCTCAGCATTTGTTGTCTGTCTGTGAAATGGAAATAAGGCCTCCTGCTCCCTCTACTCACAGCCCTACTCTGAGGAGCAGAAGGGTATTTCTGAAAGCATATTGTACACCTAGGATGATACAACTGAAGGACTTACCTGGGGTTTAGAGGTTAAGACTCCACACTCACAATGCAGGGGGCACAGGTTCCATCCCTGGTTAGGGAGCTAAGATCCTGCATGCAGCACAGTGCGGTCAGAAAAGAAGTGATTCAGCTGAGTTCCTGTTAGTGCAGTTATGAACAGGGAGCCTGAAGAACATCTCATGGCTGCAGCAGCAGGAAGAGAAAGGCTGGAGGAAGGGGTCTCACTCCCAACCTTTTTGCCGTCCAGCCCCCACCCTGTAGGGCCCACTCCCTCCTCCCTGTGTCTTCTCCCAGCATCTCTGCATGTCATGACTCCTTCCAGTCTCTGGTGCCATCCAACTCAGCCACAGCATCAGGGTGTAGAGAAGCCACCACCATGACGTCTCATCTCTGTACAGCTAAATGGTTTGCTAGAACAGGCGTGCTCTTCGGTTTCACAGCTGCTGTGTGGATATAATCAGCCCATACACACGTGCAGCAGAACACTTAGGAAGCTGCCTGCCTCGGACCAGGGCTTCAGAGGCCCAAGTCCCAGACCTGGTCTGCCTCCGTCTAACTGTGGCCTCCAGGGAACACATCACTTCACCTCCTCCATCTTGTTACTTTGCAAGTGAGTCCACAGGGCTGCAGTTCATGAAGCCTCCCAACCCCTTCCATGATTCTTGACCTTGGCGGCCCATGTGAGTCATCTGAGGGACTTCGAAACAGAGCTATTGCCTGGGCTCCACTCCCAGAAGTCCAGAAGTTTCTATGTAATAGGGCTGGGATGGAACCTCAGGAGATTGCATCGTGTAAGCACAGCTGGAGATACTTGCGCTACTTGCTGGGAGGATTTTATTTAAGCAACAGTTCAGTCTACGTGGAGTGACCGGGGGCCGGAACCCGGAAACCCTAAGAGGGAGCCCCTGGGAGTCTCATTTCCCCTCCCAGAAAAAAACGCTTAAGAATTCAAAAAGCCCTGAAGGTGATTTCATGGGCTTCCCTGTTGGCTCAGGCAGTAAAGAATTTGCCTGCAATGTGGGAAACCCAGGTTCGATCCTTGGGTCAGGAACATTTCCTGGAGAAGGGAATGGCTTACCCACTCAGGTATTCTTGGCTGGAGAATTCCTGACAGAGAAGCCTAGTAGGCTATAGTCTATAGTCACAAAGTCAATGGAGTCAGACATGACTGAGTGATTAACACTTTCAAATGATGGTAAGAGGCCACCAGCTGTCCTACGTAGGTCTGTTAAAAGTAGGCCCAGCCATGGCCTCAGTGTTAGTTGAGTTCACTGGACACGGAAATACAGCACTGAACTACCTGGTCTCCTGGGTAGGACAGGTCTGTGCTGGAGAGACCCCCAAGATGAAGGGGCCCTTTGAACCCCCATGCCATCCAGGCAGCATCTGTGATCTCTGTGTGGTCAACCATCCCTCTAGGCCTCAAGGGAACCAAAGACCTGGGGGCCATAGTTTGCTCTCCCACCATGTAGAATGTCTTCTGAGCGGACATGAGAGAGACCCCAGAAAGTCACTGCTCTGTGGACTAGAAGGGGAAGGACTTGGGGAGCAGTGAAAAGTTCTCCATCAACGAGTTTAAAAGAAATCCTCTATTTATCTTCAAGGATACCAAATGACAGATGTTGGAGCTCAAAGCGGCCTCCAAGGAGCACCTACCTGCTGGCAGGAAAGTTCCTTATCCCTGTGTTACCTCTGCCGTAAAAACCCAGAGGAAGGGCTGATGATGAGTAGTCCATTGGTCTGCTCTAATGAAATAGAGTCATTTCTAGTTAACCAAACCCCACCTGAATGGGTGCAACTGACATGCTTGGAAAGACTTTCTTTCTGAAGTAATAAAAGTAACAGTTTCCCTTGATTGCATGTTCGATTCTAATGTGCTCGCACAGAATGACACTTCACATCCTCTTTAGATAAGTGAGGCAGGTATCGATATTAATGTCACTGTTTTACAGACTAGGCACCTGTCTAAAGTGACAGGGCAAAAGCATTCTGTAAACCGGGTCTCCTGACTATCTGCCATGGACTCATCTCCATCTCATGTTGCTGATAGCAGTTCTCTCTTCAGCTACAACCAAGCTTATACCATTTGCTTGTTCAGGAATTTTATTTTTAATTTAAAGGCATATGTTGTGTCCTCACTTATAAAGATGTAAAGAATGAAATAAAATTCTGTCTGAGGTATGTTCCCAGCTTTGCAAAGATGTGTATGCATTTGTCCCTCACATGAAATAAATAACCAAAATAAGATAATATTAGAGATATTAAGATATTATGGTCCATGGTTATCTATAGACAATGAGACTGTGGTTAACTTTCTTCCTTTTGCCTTTCTCTATATTTTAAGCCCTTTAAAACGAGCACATGTTGATTCTGAGAGTTTTGAAACAAGGTATTTTAGAAACGGAGTTTTGCTTTAGCAAACTGTGCAAGAGTAAGCTTCAGCTTGGCCCCCCTGGATCATCGTGAATTTCAAGATGGCACCTATCCAGTTGGGAATGACAATCACCAAGGGAGGGCTTAGCACCCCAAGCGAAGCCCCACATTTATGGCTGTTAGCCATTACAGTGGCCGATTTCTCAGGGATCACTCCAATTAGGGTCTTCTCCACGGCTTACAACACCGCCCTCTGACTTCAGACAGGGAGCATCTGTGGTACAGCTGGAGCAGCAGGGTTGGAAAATCAATCACTGCCCAACAACTGTGCGACTGATGGCCCATCAATCAGAAACACAAGGCATTCGCTCCATTTATAAGACACGTACATTCTGCAGCAAATCTGCAAATGCAATAAGCAGCCCCAGCGATGGAGAAACGGCAGCACCAGTCACTTTGGACTCACAGGGATCGCAGGCCAGCACCACCAGTAAAGCACGATTGGCTCTCCGAGCCCCTGCCATCCTCAGGGACCCTGAGTCCTTCCGGTACCCACAAGCAGGGCTGGCTTTGGGATTTTTATTGGCCCTGAAAGCTACTTGTGCTATAACTCTGTGGGAATGCATCAGTACTTGAATTTCTTTGAGATTTTCTAAAATGCCCATTTCCTCCTTTCTTTCTTTTCCCTTTGCCTTCCCTTTCTCCTTTTTTCCTTCTTTCTAACCTCCAAATGTTAAAGGAGAAATGTTTGTTCCCTAGATTATGGTCAGGTGATGACCAGATCTGTGGGACTTTAATACTCACCCACATATGAGCAGACTTCTGGGGTGAATTTACTTTCTTAGTAGCCAAAAGGCTTTGCCACAAGGCCCGTCTGTACAAGATATGACTCACATAGTATTTCTGAGGCCCTGGGTATATAGGTTCTGAATAAATATATGAATAAAACAATCCAAGTTCACGTGGAAAAGCACCAAAGCTGCGTCTCTTCCCCGCAGGACACCCTGATGCTGCCTGGTGATAGCTTCTTCACCAGCCCCTGGAGGAAGTTGTTGCACTTTGACTAAAGTTGTGGAAAGATAGTCCAGCCATTATTGGTCCCTACCAGGATCATTTAATACATTCCTCTTCGAATAATAATAATGAACATTATCTGCTGTTGTGTGCTCTGTAGATGATCTCATTTGACCCTAAAATTCTTGTGAAATAGTCATTATTCTTATTACAGATGAGGACTTTGAAATGGAACTAAGGGGAAGAATATTTCATGAGGATCTCTCAGTGATGTGCCTGGCACCATGCTAAGTGAAAGTGAAAGAGTTGCCCAGTCGTGTCTGACTCTTTGACACCCCATGGACTGTTCCAGAGGAACAGACCAGGTTCCTCTGTCCATGGAATTCTCCAGGCAAGAATACTGGGATGGGTTGCCATTCCCTTCTCCAGGGGATCTTCCCAACCCGGAGATTGAACCCCAATCTCCTGCATTGCAGGGAGACTCTGTACCATCTGAGCCACCAGAAGCACTTTTCAAATGTGAGATTATATATTTCTTAGGACAACCCTGAGCAGTGTGGCATGTATATATTATTAGCCCCACATTATAAATAAGGAATTAAGGCTTGAAAAAGACAAAGAATCAGAGAGGTTGTAAGACATGCCAAGGTTATAGGATTTAAATCCAGGACTTCTGACTGCAAATCCTCAAAGCTTTGGGACTACAGATTTTGAGCTAAAGTGTGGTAGAGGTGTGCAGGCTTCCCACGTGGCTCAGTGGTAAAGAATCTGCCTGCAATACATAAGACACGGGTTCGATCCCTAGATCGGGAGAATCCCCTTGGGAAGGAAATGGCAACCCACTCCAGTATTCTTTATTTATTTATTTTTAATAATTTAATTTATTTTTGGCTCTGCTGGGTCTTCACTGCTGCACGGGCTTTTCTCTAGTTGCAGGGAGTGGGGCCACTCTAGTTGTGGTTCACGGGCTTCTCAGTGCGGTGGCTTCTCTGCTTGGGGAGCGCTGGCTCTAGGATGCTCAGGCTTCAGCAGTTGTGGCTCCCAGGCTCCAGAGCACAGGCTCAGCAGTTGTGGCTCATGGGCTTAGTAGCTCTGCAGCATGTGGGATCTTCTCAGATCAGGGATCAAATCCACGTCTCCTGCACTGACAGGTGGGTTCTTTAACACTGAGCCACCAGAGAAGCCCCAACTCCAGCATTCTTGCCTTGGAAATCCCATGACCAGAGGAACCTGGTGGGTTATACAGTCCGTGGGGTGGCAGAGAGTTGGACGTGACTTAGCGACTGAACAACAATGGTAGGGACATAACTCTTTAGGTCATTTGGTTAAGGAACCAAGGAATTCTTTTTAGCAACAGAGGGTTGGACCAGGAAAACCCTAGAGTGGTCCAGTCTGAAGTCCAAACTCACTCTGAGAAGAGTTCCCCATGACCCACCCTAGTCCATTTCACCATCAGGCTGGAATCTGGCGTTCTGGGGATTCCATAACTTGCATATGCTGCACCAGGCCATGTCTTCTTGGTCCCTGCCCAGATCCCAGAACTACAGGCTCTACTTGCTCCCCAGACGATGCTTCCTGAAGCCCCAGGATCCCCCACCGGCATTGTTTGGGGAAAGAAATGTTGAGCTGCCTTGCCCTCAGCTTTGGGGGCCTTTCTTTCCCTCTGTGAGCCCGGAGCACAGGCCATGGGCAGGAGTGAGTGCTACCGGGACTCCATTCCCCTTCTGAGAATCGTAACTGTCATATTACTACAGGGTCAGAAAACTCCAGGCAGCAGAACCAGACTGCCAAACCACAGCATGCCTTGGGGCAAGCTATGAAACAACAGAGCAGGCAGTGCGCTGGGAGCCTGGCTGGGTTAATGGTGTTCAGAAATAATAATTGTGGTGAGCAGTTATTGAGCATTCACATGTGCCAGGTGGGAGAGTGATTGAACTTTTCAGTATGGTTCCCAGGGGAGGCATGAGGCCCACTGGGAGGAAGATAAAGGGAGACAGATTTCAGGTTTTAAAGGGTAGAACACAGCCACACAGAGATTCAAAGGGCCGCCTTGAAGGCTCGAGGCTCCTCCTCACTTGAGTTGTTCGACCATAGTGTGGACAGTCCTTTGCTGTGATGTTGGAGACAGAATCATGGAATAAGGGAGCACCGGGTAAGATCTCCAGATTTTAACAGCCCTTCCAACACTGAGTTTTCTGCAATTCTGCTTCTGTGTTTTAGCCATGTGCCTCCTCTCTTCCATCCTTCAAACCAAGCATTCATTAATATTCTCCAGCTCTTCTGGGTAAACGCCACATCCCCAAAGCTCCGGGAGAGGCCAGGACATGAGGCCTTCTTTTCCTGTGTCCCCCCACAAAAGTTTAAGACTGTGCCCCACAGCTTCCCATCATCTTGGCATTAACTAGTTCATGCATGGAGGCCTCCCTGTACTCCAAACTACAGCAATGTTAGATACAACAGGCAATGAGAACATTACAAAGACCTAGTCTCAATAGCTCAAAATCAGATACATACCTCTGAGGACTTGAAAGCAAGTAGAAAGACAAGCTAGCAAACAGGCAGCAGCTTAGCTCTTGCAGGATAACAGGGTCCAAGAGGGCTGCAAGGAGGTCAATAGCTAGAGCCAAACTCAAGGTCTGAAACCGGGGGTGGGGGACACGGTGCAGCCTCACAGGCAGACAGGGGCGCAGCTGCCCACTGGCTCAGGACAGGAGAGCTGGGCCACAGACACCAGGGTCTAGACACACTGAGTCTAGACGGGATTCCTGGGACACTGTGTTGGGACCCTTCAAAACTGCTAAACAGAGGAAAGAGTGGAGAGAGAGAGAGAAAGAGAACTAAATTTCAAACGAGCTTGCAAACAAAACTCCCCAGACCTCAGAGAAAGAGGCTGAAAGATCAACAATCAGGAAATGAACTTACTCCAAATGAAATGAAAATAAAAGAGAAATCTGAAAGCAAAGTTTGAATAAGCATGTTTAGGGAAGGAGGTCGGAGAAGGCTCTGGCACCCCACTCCAGTACTCTTGCCTGGAAAATCCCATGGACGGAGGAGCCTGGTGGGCTGCCGTCCATGGGGTCGCTAAGAGTCGGCACGACTGAGGGACTTCACTTTCACTTTTCACTTTCATATATTGGAGAAGGAAATGGCAACTCACTCCAGTGTTCTTGCCTGGAGAATCCCAGGGACAGAGGAGCCTGGTGGGCTGCTGTCTATGGGGTCCCACAGAGTAGGACACGACTGAAGTGACTTATCAGGGAAGGAGGTACAAGAAGAAAAATCAATGATAGTTTAAAATTTGTGAAACAGAGAAGAAATAAATTAAGAAGAGCGAGAGAAAAATAAGCAAAACTATAACCTTGGAATTAAAAATAAAGTTGATGAAATAAAAAATGTAAATTCTACATGGGATAAGGTTAAAGAGAGAACTAATAAATTAGAAGGTAGTACCAAATAGGAAATAGCAACCCTACTCCAGTATTCTTGCTGGAAAATTCCATAGACAGAGGAGACTGGTGGGCTGCAGTTCATAAAGTAGCAAAGAGTGAGACACGACTGAGCACACACCTAGGTAATTATTCAGAATGCAGCATAGAGAGAAAGAGAAGTTTTAGGTATGTATTATATACAATGCATATATACATATATACTGTTTAAGAGACATAGAGGATAGATTTACACATATATATATTTTAATTTTTATTTACTTATCTGGCAGCACCGGGTCTCAGTTGCAGCAAACAGGATGGGATCTTTAGTTGCAGCATGTGAGATCTAGCTCCTGACCAGGGATTGAATCGGGGGGCCCCCCGCATTGGGAGTGTGGGGTCTTAGCCTCTGGACAACCAGGGAAGTTACTCAAACATATATTTAATAGAAGCTCCATAAAAAAAGAATAAAATGAATAAGAGAAGGAACATTCAAAGACATGATGCTGGGAATTTCCCAGAATTGAAGAGATAAAACTCCTTGACTAAGAGTCATTCCTGAGTACAGATCAGGATCAAGAAAAACAACTTGACCTATCACCATGCAAATGCAAATCCTAGGAGAAGAGCGACATCATCAGAAGCTCCTGGAGCCTGCCAGGAGTTCTGCGTAGGCACACTCAGGGAAGGCCGGGCCTAGGAGTGCTAACTTCTTCCCTGGTCTCTGTAACAGGAGCCAGCTTGGTCCTCAACACCAAGCAGGAATGGCCACCGTCCTGCTCTCAGGTCCAGCCTGGTGCCCAGGGAAGCACCCACAAACCCATGGTCCTGGGGAAAGGGGGTCTGTCAGCTTCCTCCTGGGAAGCTTGCTTCCCAATCCAACAAGCTTTTTTTTTTTTTAAATAAAATTTATTTATTTGTTTATTTGGCTGCACCAGGTCTTAGTTACAGTATGCGGGATCTATTCCCTGACCAGGAATTGAATCCGGGCCCCCAGCGTTTGGAAGTGTGGAGTCTTAGCCACTGGACAACCAGGGAAGTCCTGAACAATTTTTTTATAAAACCTCTGAGAGTCACAGGTAGCCCTCTCTGACATTTGCAATGAACATGGAGTCCAGAAAATTTCTCTGTCACTGAAATCATGTTTCTTTCCTGGTTCCCTAAGAAATGTGTCTTTTGGAAGGCATTGGAGTCCTTCTTTCACTTTTACCAATTGCTGTTTTTCTTTACCTTGTAACTTTTGGTTTTTCCCACAGTATGTCACTCTGGAAAAAAATGTGGAAATGGGGCTTTCACATGTTGGAGACAGAGAGCAAACTCTTGTTTGGAAAAAAAAATCTCCAACCTGGAGCCCTCAAGCCTGAGTCAAACTTTCCACGGAATCAAGATCCCTACTTGCAACTTGAGAGGTAAAATTAAGTTGTAATATTCCAGCAAATAGCTATTGCTACTCAGAATGCTACTCCTGGCTCCCTGGCTGCATCACAAACCGATGTGGAGGCAAATTTAATTACCTGTCAGGAACTAAATAAAAGGTTTGCTTCATCTAATACTCCCAGCGTGCAGGACAGCTATGAAAACAAGCCTGATGCTCAATCGATCTGCTGTTTACAGAGGCCCAAAGAGAAGCCGAGACACACAAGTGGGCTGCTTGAAGCTTCTGGAAATTTAAATATTCCTAATGCATTTGTCTACTGTTCCCTCTTCCTCAGCTATACTCAAAAAAACAAAAACAAAAACAAAAAACAAACCACTGGTCACGCACAAGAACTCTTCAGATATTCCTTAAAAATATTCCATAACAATCCTTCTTTTTAAATGTCCAAGATGGCTAGTAAGGCAAGCCCTACTCCATTAGCTTATCCACACAAGAAGGCTCATCTCTCTCTGAGAGAAGCTTGTTTTCTGGGGTCCATTGTCTATTCTTCAAGACTTTCAGGCTATCTTTTATTACCACCAGCATCACCCATCAGTTGAGTCATAATAGAAAGAAACTTTGGCACCAGGACACTCTGGTGAGGTAGGTAGGCTAAGTTCACATCCGTTGCTCTAAACTTCAGTTTCCCCAAATGCAACTTGGAGAAAATTGATGCTGAAGCTGAAGCTCCAATACCTCGACCATGTGATGCGAATAGCCAACTTCCCTGATGCTGGGAAAGATTGAAGGCAGGAGGAGAAGAGGGTGGCAGAGGTTAGATAGCGTCACTGACTCAATGGACATGAACCTGAGCACACTCTGGGAGACAGTGGAGGATAGAGGAGCCTGGCATGCTGCAGTCCATGGGGTTACAAAGAGTTGGACACGACTTAGTGACTGAACAACATCAACAACAACTCTACTCCCAGGGTTGCAGCAAGCCTAAGTGTGATGATGAGGAAAAACCAGGGCCGTCCCTGGAGGTGCTATGATTGCAGTTAATATGGATATTAATCACTGAGAAGCTGGATGACCAGAGGGCAGGGAGAGAGGAGAATCCATTTTCATGGAAGCTGGAGGTAGAGGTTGTGGGTAGCACCACTGAGAACAGAAGGAAGGGACAAGACAGAAGCAAGCACAGAGCGGAACCCATGGCATGAGCTGGGCAGGAGACAGCTGGTTCTGGGCATCACCAGGACTCTCCTCCAAGGCTCTGCAGAAAGCAGAGTCAGCCCATTACTGCTGTTTCAGGGGAGATGCTGAAGAGGTGCAAGGCAGCAGCTGGTTGGTAATAAAGGGCAATATCAGGCCTGGGGAGCAAAGTTTCTATTTTAAAAAGCGTTCCTGTCTAGGGCCAAAAGCCAGCAGAGCTGGGTTGTAGGGTCAGACTCTACATTGCCAGTCCCTAGAACACATTACTTTTAACTTCTCAGAGCCTTGGCTTCCTGATCTATAAAATAGATTCTGAACCGGTTTATGACTTTCTTAAGTGAAAATCATTCTGGAAACCATGATTGCACTTTGATGGGTTCTACCCCCTCTTCCCTAGGATCCTGGAGGACTTTGATGAGTAAACTGGGTTCAAAGTCCTCACTCTGGCCTTAGGAGGGATGTGAGAGAAAGGGGAGCCTGGAGCCACCCCAGAGGCAGTGCCAACCTGGGTCTGGCTCCTAAACCTCAGGTCACTGGTCAAGTGGGCACATTTTTTTTTTTTTTTCAATTTAAAGGCCCCAGGCCCTCGGCGTGTGTGTCCTAGAAGCCATCTGTCCCCAGATCTGACACCCAGGCACTCCCCCGACCTCCAGCAGAGCTCTTGGGACCAGAGAGGCTTCACGCCCTTTCTCCAGACGCCTTCCCCCGCTTCCCTTCTTGTCCAAGACAAGTGCCAGGACTGAGGTGTGACTCCCCACCTCTACTGGTGCTTCTGTCCCTGGAGGGGCCCCTGGGCTCTATCCATAGGGAGCACTTCCCCCAGGAGCAGCTTCTCAACCTCTGTGACCTCCACTCCTCCACCTGTGCCCCCGCAGCCCCCCACTGTGTTGGCTCTCAGCACCCAACAGGCAGGTGAAGCCTCGCGGCATGTCTTCAGCTGTCACTCTGTTAGAAGTAACAGGAGAGAGAGGCTCGGGTCAGCCCCACAGGTCTGCTGCCAGGCCTCCCTCCCCCACCCCCACCTACACAGGCACATGGGCACCCGACGGGGGATGGGGTATGTGGACGGCACTGGAAGCCCCACAGGCCGCAAAAGTAGAGTCTCATCCCCAAAGCCCTCAAAGGGGCTGAGGACAGTCTTAGTCCTGACCTGGCCAAACTCAGTGAGGCCCAGGCTGACCTAGCACAGCTGACCGTCTAGTTAATGATGGAATAGATAACAGCTTTTAGAGATCCTCTAATTCCTTTATCCAAGAGCAGGGAAAAGAAAGCTGCTCCTGCCATTGCTTTAATGATGCATTATCAGGAAGGCACGGCATTTTAAATTTCTCTCCATGGTGTTTTCTTTTCTTTCCTAGGAGTGCTAATAAAATCTCTAACCCACGTGGCAGCCCCACTGCTCATCAACTATTAGCTGCCCTCAGGCTGCATCAGTCTGTTTATATTATAACTAAGGCTGAAATATGCTGCTTGCTCAGTGCAGGCTCCCTGGGGGCCAATGGGGGAGCATGGCCAGCCCCTCCCTGGTCCCTCCCACCCCAGTTGGGGGAGGCATGGCCCAACAGAGGCCTTGCCTGAAGCCAGCTCCTTTGGACATTAACAAACCACTACAAGGATCTATGATCCCTTCCTAGAATCCTGGTTTAATTATTTAAGAAGAGTGCTTTTGCTGCCCCCAAGCTCCACTCCCTGGAGCCTGAAGAATCATTGTTCAATGCTTATTACCACCAGGGCCCCCAGGCACCATGTGCCAGAGACCTCATTTCAATATTTACCACTTAGATCACTTAAGGGCTGTCAGCTTTAATAACATTTTATCAATTGGATACTTATATTATTCACGGCTTCATAAAAGTAACAAGACCTGCCTTGGCATTTCAATCATAGCTGGGCTAATTTCAGTGACTGCTCAGGGATTTTGTTGTTATTAACGTTTAGATCTTACGTGACTGCTTCTCTTCCTGGATGCATAGTACATGAGTTGGCCGAGTGGTGGACAGTGGAGAGCAGGCCGCACGGACCTCTGCCCTGGGCATGTGGTCAGCAAAGGTAGGATCCAACATATCCACAGGTCAGGCTGAGATGTTTCCCCAGTTGTGTGACTCCTGCGTGGTGGGTAGGGTGACCCAGGGCTCTGTCGGTTGGGAACTCTGCTCGGCCTTGACTTGACGATCAGGCCCCCAATTCACCTTCTTCCTTCTGGCTCCTAGGCTGCAGACACTGTGGACTGTCCCCTGAGCCCCAGAAAGCAGCGTTCTCTTCCACAAGACTCAGTCTGGAAAGCTTCTGCTCTGTCCTCCACCTGCAGAACACTGAGCAGCCTTCCAGTCTCACCTCCAAGATCACCTCCACCATGAAGCCCACCCTGCTTCCCAAAAGCCTGCATCATGGTGGCTGCTTGGAGGTGCTCTGGAGGCAGGCCGTGCCCATGAGTCCACTGTGCACCTTTGGACAAGTTCCTTAATTTCTCTGTGCCTCAGTCTGTTCATTTGTAATTTAGGGTTAGTGATACTTCATAGGATCACTATCAGAATTAATAGATGTGAAGTCCTTATAACAGGGCCCGGCACACAGTAAGCCAACTACTATTATTGTAGGTTTAGAGTGGCCTTCTGAACTTTCTACAGAGAAATTTGCCCCCTCTCCTCTGCGTACATACACCGCCACTTCTCTCTCGGGTGGCTGGTTGTCATTCACCGCTGAGCCCAGGAAGGCCCACTCAGCGAAGCTGTGACTCCCTTACTTTTGTGCGGTTGTTGTGGCTGACCAAGCAGAACTTGTACCTGGGGAGCCAGGCTTTCTCGCAAGGAGATGCTTCTCATTCTTATCTACTGCATGAAGACAGACTCTCTGGATCCCCCAAGAAAAACCTGTTTTTTGTAATAGAGACTTACAGGAAGTCAGTTTCTCACAAGTACTCCCAAGAAAAGGTTGTCACATCAGCAGGCCCCATGGGGCAACCTGTGCCCCTGGAGAGACAAGGAAGGGGAAGACTGGAGCCAGCTTCTCTGGTCCTTCCGCCAGGAAGATTACAGCTCGGCCTGCCACTCGTCCCCTGGCAGCCGGAGTTCTCCATACATACACAGATATTCCAGAACTGCCAGGTTCTATTTGTGCTCCAGAAACTATACAGTTTCTGCCAGTAAATTTCTCTATTCCTTGAAGCTTCTATTTCTATCAGAAAGACATTAGATGCCTCCCAAGTTGGGGGAGGGTTCCAGGGTTTCCAGCCTCTCTGGGGCAGTGTGTGTGTATGTGTGTGTGTGTGTGTGTGTGTGTGAGGAGAGCTATGTGAAGTAAGACCTGTCCCTTTTGACACCCTGGGCTGCCTGGGTTCTGTCCTTCCAAATGTCCTAAATTGCAGGAGAAATCGCCCTGACAGACCCTCCCACTGACAGACGGTGTCTTTTGTTACAAACAGAGGTGTTGATCCTTCTCTAATCAACAGCTTAATTAGGTCTGCTGAGATGAAAGAGTCATTTTTCCTTGGGGAGTTAATATTTATAGACCACCCTCTCCCCAGCCCCTGCACTGGAGGTGTTAACAACTCGAGGGCTAAATCAAATAAAAATTATAAAACTTATTTCTCCACTGTACTAAAATCACTGGCAAACTCAGAACTCTCCAGACTATGGGCTGCCTACAGAGCAGCTTCGTTTGTGGCAGGAGAGCCCAGCAGAGGCTGGTGGCACATGGAAAGCACTTGTTGAATTTTGAGAGTGGAGAGCCAGCTGGATGGTTCTCTTCTCTAGGTGGAGTCACTAGGACACTGTGGTTAAGAGTCAGACAGACCTGAAATTGAATGCTCGTAGCCTGGCCACTCAGCTGTACGGTATTGGACAAGTTGCTTACCATCTCTAAGTTTCAGGTTCCCTGGCTGTTAATTGGGACAATGATAATAATACTTAATTTATAGGGTTGTTACTCTGAAAGCCTGTAGCACGATTTTTGACGCATAGAAGCATCTTTGCACTGGCTGCTAGGAGCAGAGATCTGGGCAGCAGAGGGGGAGGTGACAATTAAACCTTAGAGTCTCTGTTTCTAAGGAAAGTCTCTGGGCAGCTTTTAAGCTCTCTCATTTCATAGACTTCTCAGTTCTGTTAAGAATGTATTAGGCTCCCTCATAAGGGAAAAGAAAATCAAAACCACAATGAAACACCATTTTATATCCACTAGGGTGGCAACAATAATAAAAAATCCAAAAAACAGAAAATAACAACAGTTGGCTACAATATAGAAACATTTAAGCCCTCATATATTGCTGGTGAGTATGTTTAATGGAGCAACTGCTGTGGAAAACAGTTCAGCATTCCTTAAAAAGTTACACATATAGTCACCATATGACACCATCCAGCAATTTCACTCCTGGACATATATCCAAAATAACTGAAAACAGATTCAAACAGATACTTGTACATCAATGTTCATAGCATCATTATTCACAACAGCCAAAAAGTGGAAACAACCTAAATATCTATCACCTGATGAATGGAAAAACAAAAGGCAGTATGTCCAAACAGTGGAATAGTATTCAGTCATAAAAAATAATGAAATGTAATACGTGCTATAGCATGAAACTTAAAAATATTATGCTGAGTGAAAGAGGACAAAAGCTGGACAAAAAGGGCATGTATTGTATGATTCTATTTATATGAAATAGCCAGAATAGGGAACTCTGTAGAGACAGACAGTAGATTAGTGCTTGCTGTGGTTACCCACCTCCATCTCCCCACACACAGCTGTGGGGTGTAGGTAGACGGGTACAGGATTTCTTTATGGAGTGGTGTGAATGTTCTGGAATTAGTGATGATGGTTGTACATCACAGTATACACTGCTGCTGCTGCTGCTAAGTCGCTTCAGTCGTGTCCAACTCCGTGTGACCCCAAAGACGGCAGCCCACCAGGCTCCCCCATCCCTGGGATTCTTCAGGCAAGAACACTGGAGTGGGTTGCCATTTCCTTCTCCAATTCATGAAAGTGAAAATTTAAAGTGAAGTCGTTCAGTCGTGTCTGACTTCTAGCGACCCCATGGACTGCAGCCCGCCAGGCCTCTCCATCCATGGGATTTTCCAGGCAAGAGTACTGGAGTGGGGTGCCACTGCCTTCTCCAACAGTATATACTAGAGACTATTGAATGGTACAGTTTAAAGTAGTAAATTTCCTATGCTGTGAACTATATCTCAATTAAAAAAATAAAATAGAGACTGTATTGGGCCCCTAGTGGTCTTACTTTCAACACATCCATATATACATGTCCCGCAGGCAGCTTCCTTCATCACCTTGTTGTCTGAGACCAGAACCAACAACTATTTTCAAGGTGAAGCCTCTACAGTATTAAACTTTTACAAACACTTTACAATTTGAAAGCCACCTTCCAATTTGATTCTTATGCCAGCCACGAAAAGGGGTATTATTTTCACTATTATAAAGATGTGGAAACTGAAATTCAGAAATATGAAGCAAATTGGCAGATGAATAATAAGTAGAAAAGTTGGAACTGGAACTCAAGCCTTCAAAGTCCAACACCCTCTGTTTCCCCTACCGATCAAACACAAATTGACAGATGGTTCCCTCAGATCACAACAGTGAGCTGTTCCCAACAGTGTTTGGATTACCTATGACTTCAGCCTTCCACCTCACCTACGTGGGCAGCATTCCTGACTCTATCAGTTCCGGGCCCCCACAGCGCAGACTCTGCAGGTCAGAGAGCCTCACACACAGGAGCAGCTCACCCAATTGCCATCCCACCCAGGCAAAGAGTTTGTCACCCATCCAGCTGCCAGTGAGTGAGTGAGTGAAAGTCGCTCAGTCACTCTTTGCAACCGCATAGACTATAAAACCCATGGAATTCTCCAGGCCAGAATACTGGAGTGGATAGCCTTTCCATTCTCCATGGGATCTTCCCAACACAGGGATCGAACCCAGGTCTCCCGCATTGCAAGCAGATTCTTTACCAGCTGAGCTATAGGGAAGCCCAGCTGCCAGGTGCTTCCCTGAATGTCCCACTGCATTTGACATTGACTGAGCACCAACAGGGGCAGTAAGGAAGTCCCTGTTTTTGGTTATTCTGTCTCCTTCCTTCCCTACATAAGTCTTACTCTATTTGGAAGAAGCCTTCTCCCGAAGTTCAGAGGCTTTTAAATACAGAGGTGAACCAGGTTTTGAGAGCATCATACCAGGGGGTCAGGAAGAAAAGGACAGATATGAAGGAACTGAGAAGGGTGAGGAAGGCTTTCTGTTCTGCACTATTGGGATGGGGAGAGAGCGAAAGGGAGAAAGGGGAAACCAAGGAATAGAGTGAAAAATGTGCAGATTGTGTGGAGGGACCCCTGAGGAGCCCAGCCTGCTTGGAGCAGAAAGGGCAGAGACAAGACTGGACAGCAGAGGGTAACGGGATTTAACCTACAAACAATAAATGCAGGAGAGGGTGTGGAGAAAAGGGAACCCTCCTGCACTGTTGGTGGGAATACATATTGATACAGCCACTATGGAGAACAGTGTGGAAATTCCTTAAAAAACTAGAAATAAAACTACCATATGACCCGACGATCCCACTACTAGGCATATACTCTGAGGACATCATAATTGAAAAGACACATGCAGCCCAATGTTCATCACAGCACTATTTACAATAGCGAAGATGTGGAAATAATCTAGATGTCCATTGACAGGTGAATGGATAAAGAAGTTGTGGTATGTATACACAATGGAATGTTAGCCATAAAAAGGAACACATTTAACTTAGTTCTAATGGAGTGGGTGAATCTAGAGTCTATTATACACAGTGAAGTAAGTCAGAAAGAGAAAGACAAATATCGTATTCAGTTCAGTTCAGTTCAGTCACTCAGTTGTGTCTGACTCTTTGAGACCCCATGGACTGCAGCACGCCAGGCGTCCCTGTCCATCACCAACTCCCGGAGCTTGTTCAAACTCATGTCCATGGAGTCAGTGATGCCATCCAACACATACATATGGAATCCAGAAAGATGGTACTGCTGAACGCATCTGCAGGGCAGCAATGGAGACGCAGACACAGAGAACAGACTCGTGGGCACAGCAAGGGAAGGAGAGGGGGGACGATGGAGAGAGCAGCACTGATAGGCACACATCACCGCATGCAAACAGATGGCCAGTGGGGAGTTACCTACCGAGGCAGGGAGCCCAACCCAGTGCTCTGTGATCACCTAGAGGGGCGGAACAGCGTGGGAGGTGGGTGAGTGGCTCAAGAGGGAGGGGACATACACAAGACCTATGGCTGATTCATGCTGATGTATGGCAGAAACCCACACAATATGGTAGAGCAACTATCCTCCAATTTAAAATAAATGAATAAAGGGCCATGACCACCAGCATGAGGAGGAGGCCACTCCAGTAGGCAGTGGGGAGCTGTTGGAACTTCTCAAGTAGGGGCCTGACATGAGAGTTTATAAGTCTCCATGGTATAAACTGTCCACATGGAAAAGTCATTAAAGAGAAAAACACTTGCTCATGGGCCTCTGATGGAGTTTCTGTGGGTGGCAAAAAGGCTTTAAAAAACCAAGATGAAGATTACTTCTGGAGGAATAGAACCAATGGAGTGTAATACTTTTGAACAAAACTTCCTAATACCCGCTTTTTTATTTTACCTCCCAGAACCTCATTGGAATAGACACTGACTCCCTTTGGAATCAGTCAGATTTAATAGGTGCAAAGAGAATGGCCTCATCACTTTTTTCTGTAGTCACAATAAATTATTTCTTCCTAAGGCTGACTGTGACCTTGAAGTCGTTGATACTTCCACGTTGATATTTGTTCCATGCTGAAGCTGAAGCTGAGGTTCTAAAGTCACATCCTTGCTAAACTAGTATAGCCTTTGCCTGCACACCCACAGTGACAGGGCTGTCACTGTCTATTAGGTAACCTTCTCTAGCTTTAGAAATATCTGGCTTTTTAGAAACTATTTCTTTGGATAAAGTAAAAACCTGACTTCTTGTGGGCTCCTCTCACTGACCTCATTCCACCTCTCAGGGCCATTTAGAAACACATTTGCTCATCCTTCCACATGATGCCCTTCTATATTTTAAGCCGTCTATTAGATATGCAGATGATACCAATCTAATAGCAGAAAGCAAAGAGGAACCAAAGAGCCACCTGATGATGGTAAAAGAGGAGAGTGAAAAAGCTGGCTTAAAAGGCAACATTCAAAAAAACGAAGATCATGGCATCTGGTCCCATCCCTTTGTGGCAAACAGATGGGGGGAAAGTAGAAACAGTGACAGACTTTATTTTCTTGGTCTCCAAAATCATTGCAGATGGTGACTGCCACTACAAATAAAAGAGGCTTGCCCCTTGGAAGAAAAGCTATGACAAACATAGACAACATATTAAAAAGCAGAGACATCACTTTGCTGACAAAGATCTGTATAGTTAAAGCTATGGTTTTTCCAGTAGTCATGTACAGATGTAAGAGTTGGACCATAAAGAAGTCTGAGCGCTGAAGAATTGAGGCTTTCAAACTGTGGTGCTGGAGAAGACTCTTGACCGTCCCTTGGACTGCAAGGAGATCAAATACCAGTCAATTGTAAAGGAAATCAACCCTGAATATTCATTGGAAGGGCGGATGTTGATGCTGAAGCTCCAATACTTTGGCTGCCTGAAGAGTTGACTCATTGGAAAAGACTCTGATGCTGGGAAGGATTGAGGACAAGAGGAGAAGTGCATGACAGAGAATGAGATAGTTGGATGGCATCACCAACTCAATGGACATGAGTTTGAGCAAACTCCAGGAGATAGTGAAGGCCAGGGAAGTCTGGCATGCTGCAGTTCCATGGGGTTGCAAAGACTCAGATACGACTTGGCAACTGAACAATAACAACAACAACAACAATTATATCCTCAGTACCTACTGGATGAGCCTTCTCTTTGTATTTCTTATGTGACACTGATTGGAAGCTCTAAGTCCTAGTTAGCTTGCTCTTTTTTTTTTTTTACATTTCACTTTCTAGAGAAGAAAAAATTCATATTTTGCATTTCTTCTGAGATACTTCTGAATTTCCCTTCCATGGCTCAGCATTGCATCGAAAACTTTACAGTAGGCATGGCTTTATCTCCTTCTCATCCTCCAAGTGTTACATCTCAGAGCAAGGCCATGCATGGATAGAGAGCCACAGTGGGACCTGGAAGCAGACCCATCAGCTGGGGTGTAGCAGGTTCTGGGAGGAAGTCAAGTACAACAGCAGAAGGTGATGTCTAAAGAGCATGGAGACAAATAGCAGCAGCCCTCAAGGAGTCAGTCCAAGAGGGAAGGTCTCAAGGAAAATGTCCCCACAGATCCAGTGATGGACATTCAGGAGCAAGCAATACCCCAAGAGCCAGGCAATAGTCTGCCTTAGGGAGGTTTTGTAACAAGTGGCCAAGCCTCAGGCCCAGGGCCCTAGTCTGGTGTAGGCCATCAGGACATAGGCACAGAGCCCCAGATCTTGGTCTGAGTGAGGGGCTTGTACTTGGCCAGGTGGTATGCCAGTTCTGATTCATTAGTAGAGAACCCTGGGGCACCATTTTGAACCAGATTCTGGTCCCCTGCTGCTGGTCTAGCCCCTTCTCTGCCCTTTTTGCTCCAGGCAGGCTGAGGTCCTCAGGATTCCCTCCACATACCCTGCACATTCTCCACTTCATTCCTTGTTTTTCTCTTCCTCCCATTCTCTTACTCCCCATCCCAACAACCTGGAATAGGAGGCCCTCCTTACTAGCTCTTTTCAGCTTCACATCTAGCTTTTCTTCTTGACCCAGATAGCTGGATGCCCCAACACCTGATTCATCTAGATTCTAAGATAACATTCTAAGACTGCTTCCAAAAAGAGTCTCGTGGTTGTTTGCCACTGTCACTTCAGACACAAGAGGCAAGAGGAGTGTCATTTCCAAACTAGCTACAAGGTCGTCTGCTAGACCTGGGGCCAGGGTAAAACTCGAAGGGCATCAGTTGGTACTTGACACTGTTGGATCAGAGATTCTTCAATCCCTCCTGCTGACGAACGGGATCCAGGGAGTAGAGTGCAGTATAGCTGAGCCTGCACAGGTCTGGGGAGAGAGAGTCTGCCGAGGCTGGGCGGACAGGCAGGCCCGACAGTCACAATCTTCAGGCCCCCAACACGAGGCTCTGGCTGTATAAATCCTCCAAATCATGCTGATTCTTGACTTTTCTCACTTTAGGTGGTAAAGTTATGCAATCAGAAAAGCATTCTGCAGAAGCAAATTTTACAGTGAATAATAGGAGAATTCCTATTCTATGTTAAAAACAAGGGGTGGGGGATGTGGGGTGGAGAAGACAGTGAACGTGAAGGTGGAAATAGTAATAAAGAGATAGACTTCTATCATAGTAACGGGGCAAAATATGTGAAACTTACAAATATTTAAAAGTTTCACATCACTACTTGGAAGGTAATCCTGCATGTGAAACCTGTAAAAGAAACTGGCTGGATTTTCTCTGAATGATATTATTGTAAAAAATCCACATTGCTAATGAGGCACAGGAAAGTCAGAGGAGGCCACCAGGATGGACCACGGCAAAGGAGGAAGGGTGGCATATCCTGAGATGTTTGGAGCCTGTCAGGACATTTGAGTAGGATTTTATGCAAATCCAATCAGCTCCCAAATCGGATCACAATTATTTAACCCATTATCACTGGTCCAGAATAATGGCAGACACATTATTCTTACCAGTCCTCACTCTGTCAAGACGAGGGAAAAAAAATTCAAGTGTTTACTTTGATTATTATGCATCCTGTTATGAGCCCCATCGTCGCTAAGTGCATGGAGCACCTTTAACTAAAGAAACTAATTGCAAGCCACTTTCAATATCTCTCGTTTTTTAATTTAATGCCCTCAGAGAGATATAATTGGGCTGGAGGGAAGAATTTTCACTGAAGTCATGAATTTGCTATATAAATACAAACAAGAAAGAAAGCTAATACAGTAAGGGAATATGGGATTAATTTTGAAATTGTCTGATTAGTGGATTGCTGCCCATCAATAATTGCCTTATATTTTCCCAAGGCCCTCTCTTTATTAGAGTCTGGCACCGCATCTGCCCACAGTCTGTCAATCAGCCTGTGCAGCTGGGAGGGTCTGCAGAGAGACCGCAATTGGAAGCCTGCTGGGGCGCCTTGTTAGACAAAGCAATATATCCCAGACGTGAAAACACTGCCATCTCGACTCTGGCTGCTAACGTCTTTACACTCAATCCTCCCATGTTGGAGAAGGGACTCACTGTGATTAGGTTTGATTTTTAAAAAGGATAAGAAAAAGTCACAATTGTTTCTTTACCTGTGGTTTACATGCCTGGGCTCGGATAGAGTTTGAGGTCACAGAAGCCTTCCCCCTCACAGTAGTGGCTGAATTGCCTATAATGTCATTAAAAAGAGCTTGGCAACAGCTGGAATTTCTAAAGCAACATTGGTGTCATGAGACAACTAAACATGCTTCATACATTCAAAAATTATGAAAGATTATCACAAGGGTTACGAGCAAGTGTGCAGATGGTGGGTTTCTAACTTAATTAATGCTTAAAATCTGGAATGTTCCTCAAGCTCCCAGAACCCTTCCTGTCTATCCTCTCCAGGCCTGATGTTCCCAAGTTCTTAAAGACTCTTGATCAGAGAGAGATGAGGAGGGTCTGTTGACTGAACTCACCATAAACATCTTTTCAAACCACACAGACACACACACAAAGTTGCAGCCTGGCTAATGATATGTTTATGCCATGTCCATTTCCAGAAATATTTATGTCTATCTTGCCAGCAATCAGTCAAAATATACAAAAATGGATTTGCATGTAAGGATGCTTCGTTTGGAAGACAAATATGATGATAATAGAACAAAGATGGTTCAGCGCATGCTCTTTTCTTGTTTTTTTCTTATCATCTACTGTTTTCCTTTTCTGTTTGGTAAACCGAGCATTTGTTTTAGATTGGGATTTTGTTCTTGTGAGGTAGAAAATACTGGAGCCAAGACTCCTACAGCACCCAGAAGGGTTTATTAGCTACTGAAGTGCAATTTCCTCTCAAAGTCCAGGTCCCTGCTTTGCCCTGTGGCCAAGACTAGCCTTGGCACCGTCCTCCACGAGGCAGTGTGGACCTCTAGGCCTGCCCCTCAGCACGTCGGCAGCCTGTGAGGCTCGGGGGCTGAGGTCTGGAGGACGGAACTGGAGCTCCTCCAGTCTGGCGTGATAGAAACACGGCTGGTACACTGAGGACTTGGAGGGTTTTCATTCGGAAACCTTGGAAATGCGTCAGCTCTCCTTCCCTCGAGGTTCCATTTGAGTCCCAGCCTGAGAGTTGCTCACGCCTCCCTCCCTCATGGCTGTGTCTCCTGCCCTGAGAGACTAGTAGGAGCAGGCTCACTGGCGTTGGCGCTTGGACGGCCAAAACCACCCCGGTGGGGCTTGCTGCCCAGGTCCACACTGCCCTGTGAGTTAGCAGGCCTGAGGCTGCTCTCAAGATGTCCGTCTCCTTCTGCCAGGTGTGAAGGCGAATTCCTACAGCAAAGCTGTGAGAAGTAAAAGATAGAATAGAGTGGAAGCGATTTTTAAGCTGTAGTGTAGAGCTTTCTGCCCAAGTAAGGGGCTATTTTGCTATTAACAATACTAGCATGGGAATTCCGTGGTGGTCCAGGGATTAGGACTCTGCTCTCACTGTTAAGGGCCTGGCTTCAATCCCTGGTTGGGAAGCTAAGGTCCCACAAGCTGTGTGGGACAGCCAAACAAATGACGACACCAGCGAAACTCTCATAACTGCTCGTGTGGCAGTACTGAGGCAGCTACCTTGGCTGCTTGCTGGGCTTCTGGGGGGCCACCAGCTCAGGCCACAGGGACACGGGGGCCTGGCTCACACCAGCAAACTTCCTGGGTCCTAGATGCAGCCCCGGAGAGGGGGGAGTGTCTTCTCTACCTCTGTTCCTCTTTTCCAATCTGCTGCCTCTCCAAGGCCCCTCAGATATTGGACCTCTTCTCACCCTAACCTCAAGGAAATCACAATCTCTTTTCCTTCTGAATCACGAGCCTCAGTAGAGTGAAGTAGTGGCAGGCCAAGTCTTCCTTTCAGGGCTTCAGCTGGCTTCATGGACCACCACAGTGGTAATGGCTACTCCCCACATGCAGCCACCTTTTCTCTCAGGTTGATCTCATTGCCCCTTCAGAAGGTCTCAGCCTCTCATTTGTCTACCTTCTTACCTCGCCTATGATACTTTCCTGATGTCCTCCAGTGGCCCAGACCTGTCCCGCTTTACAGCCCATCCATCACCTCATGGCTTTCAACTTCATCTCGCTCCACTTTTTCCGACCACACCAGCCCTGGACATCTCCTCCTCCTGGACTCCTGTGGCATTTGTGTTGGGTAGTTGCCACAGACGATGGTCGGTGGGCTTGTTCCATTCTCAAGTGTTGGGAGTCTCCTAGGTGTTCACCACAGTGCCAGAGCTGATCCACACCAGAACACATATCCTGATGTCATGTCTCATGTGATGTTTGTGATGTTCAACTGTCTGGCTTGATTTTAAGCTCCTGGAGAGCAGGAACCATATCCTACTCTGTATTTTGCAAATGTGCACAGTTATCTGTAAATAAACTTTGAGGGTCTTTGGAAAAGACCCTAATGCTGGGAAATATTGAAGGCAGGAGGAGAAGGGGAAGACAGAAGATGAGATGGTTGGATGGCATCACCGACTTGAGTTTGAGCAAGGACATGAGTTTGAGCAAGCTCTGGGAGTTGGTGATGGACAGGGAAGCCTGGTGTGCTGCAGTCCATGGGGTTACAAAGAGTCGGACACGACTGAGCAACTGAACTGAACTGAACTGAAACTTTGAGTGAGTGACTCAGGGATAACCAGGTGCTACAGAGGTTCAAAGGGCAAGCTTGAACCACAGAGAAAACAAGGTCTAGAATATCAAAATAATGGTGCTCCAATTAAAATGACAATGTCCCTTGCCTCATAGATGGCCTGCCCCATAGTCTCCAAGCACATTGCATGACAGATGAAATTAAAAAGTCACACCATATTCGTATCCTTGCTCTAGAACAAAACAATCAACTCTGTGGTTCAGATGCAAAATGGGAAATTGGCTGATGCCCTTGGTTTCATGGTTCTTGGTCCAAAGGCAGGCTCCCCACTTGCAAATGAGGCCAAATAGCCACTTGAGACCTAGGGCTTTGGCCTAGAAGAGGCTGTCAGGACCTGGCCCAGAGCTAAATTCATGAGATACTCAAGGTCACTGTGGGACAGGAGCCTTAGTCACCAACACATAAGGCTTAGTTCTGGACTGGGAGGCCCAGGAAACCAAATGGAGACTTCCACAAAACTGCTAGACTGGGGTGATGAGCTCAGCAGTAGCTCTTCTTCCTCTTCCAAATTGACGAGTGCTGGATCACCCCATGCTCAGTTCTTGGACCTCTACTCTTCTCCATCTACATCAATCTCTGAGTAACTCTATCCACTCCCATGGCCCTGATGTGACCACTGTGCTGAGGATGCTGTATTTACATCTCCAGGTTTAAGCTCTTCCTGAGCTCCAGATACTCAGATTTCTGATAGCATCCCAAAGTTCCTATGTCCAAACATACCTCCTGATTCCTGCCCCAAACCAGCTCTGCCTCCTCCTCTATTCTCAGTAAATAGCATAACCACTCATCCAGCTGCTCAGACCCAAATCTAGGGGGTTTTGAGTTCATTTTCTCTCACACCTGACATGCCACTCCTCAGCAAGTTCTGTTGGCTTTATCTTCAGAAGAGATGCTGAGTTTTATGAGTTCTCACCACCTCAGCCCCTTGCACAGTACACGAAGCCAGCCAACATTTCTTGCCAGATTGCTGTAGCCATCTAGCTGGCCGTCTTGCCGCTCCTTTGTTCTCTACTCTCTGTTCTCCACACAGCGGTCACGGTGATGTTTTATAATCATAAATCAAAACATGTCGGTTCACTACCCAGAATCTCCTGGCTTTCCCTTAGACTTAAAATAAGATCTCAAATCCCTACCTGATGTGGCCTTATTTCCTATCCAGCCCTTCTTGCACACTGGACTCCAGACATAGGGGTTTCCTGCTCTTCTGTGAACTCAGCATCCTGTTTCCTGCCCCAGGACATTTCCACATCCTTAACGTCCTTCTCTGCAGCCATGAAATTCAAAGACGCTCACTCCTCGGAAGGAAAATTATGACCAACCTAGATAGCATATTCAAAAGCAGAGACATTACTTTGCCAACAAAGGTTCGTCTAGTCAAGGCTATGGTTTTTCCTGTGGTCATGTATGGATGTGAGAGTTGGACTGTGAAGAAAGCTGAGCACTGAAGAATTGATGGTTTTGAACTGTGGTGTTGGAGAAGACTCTTGAGAGTCCCTTGGACTGCAAGGAGATCCAACCAGTCCATTCTGAAGGAGATCAGCCCTGGGATTTCTTTGGAGGGAATGATGCTAAAGCTGAAACTCCAGTACTTTGGCCACCTCATGTGAAGAGTTGACTCATTGGAAAAGACTCTGATGCTGGGAGGGATTGGGGGCAGGAGGAGAAGGGGACGACAGAGGATGAGATGGCTGGATGGCATCACTGACTCGATGGACGTGTCTCAGTGAACTCCGGGAGTTGGTGATGGACAGGGAGGCCTGGCGTGCTGCGATTCATGGGGTCGCAAAGAGTCGGACACGACTGAGTGACTGATCTGATCTGATCTGATCTGAACGTCCTTCTCTGGGATCTCTGTATAGCTCTGTGCCCCAATTCACTCTAGCCTCCACCCAAACATCACCTTCCAAAGAACATCTATCCTGTCTACAGCCCCCATAGCCCCACATCCTTGCTGCTATTCATTTCCTTTCCTGCTTCATCAGTCTTCACATCAACGGTCTGAAACTATATATTTAGTTGTTGACACTGCCCCATACAAGACCCATGAGGGTAGTAATTTCGCTGCTTTTGTTCAGTTATAACCCCTGCGCCTGAATTGTACTTGGCACATTAAAGGCACTCAGTGGATATTTGTTGAGTAAATAAGTGAATGGATAAATAAATAATAGGCAATAAGCTAATATAACATTGTTACCCTAATTAGCATGTATACAGTAACTCTCAAGGAGTAATTTTTTTAAAAAACGGGTTTCTTTGTGAGGGGAAAAAATGGTCCCAAAAGAAAGAAAAACACAGAGGGTGATGACCGGACAGATAGATTATAAAGAGAGCCTCTAGCTCCCCTAATAGAGTGAAACACAGATGGCACAAGTTTGGAAAAGGATGTCATGGGGAGGTATGCCCGCCGCCCTCCACCAGCACCCCCACTCTTGCCTTAAGAGCTCTCAACCATGACTGCTTTCATCCCAGCTTTCATTTATCACAGCAGAATGAAGACCAGATTGGAACATCCGAACAAGATGTCACCAAAGGGCCAGGGGGACTGAAGGAAAGGCTTGGGTATATAGTGGGTGGGCACCAGGAGCTGTGAGGTCACAGAGAAGGAGGAAAGAGCTCCAGTTATGACATTTCTCCAGGGCCAGTCTTGCTTCCAGGATGGGCCTCTTTGAAAAAGGTAATATAAACTTCGGTTGGTTGAAGAAGCCCTTAGAAATGGATGTGGAAGTGTGCTTCTACTTTTACTTGTTCACTTCAGTCTCTCTCACCACCCATGCAAGCTGGTAGATTTTAATCCCAATTTTTCAAAAGCAAACATTGTGCTTGGAGGCAGGAGTTGAAATTAGGTCTGCAGGACCAGAAAGCTTTTGAAACACCTTGGGTCACCCTTCCACCAGAACCCACTGAACCAAGGTCCCTTCTCTTGCTGGCACCTCAAGAACATTGCATGAGTTGGCTTACATTCCATGGTCTTAAAGAATCTACAAACATGTGTGCTGGCTTGTTTTAAAACAAATGCTATCACCCTGATTCCCCAATGAGTCACACAAAAGTGGGCTGGGGAAGGGGGAGAGGGGAAGGGAAGGGGATGCATAGGGGACGGAAGGCTCTGAAGCAAAGCTACTCCCTAACGATAGGCCAAAACCTTGCTGGAAACATGACTGATGATGTGATAAGGGGTGCCCATGCCCTACCATAGTAAATGCAAAACAGGAATTGCAAGGTAACATTGCATATAAAGGACTAGGTAATGGACTGCATATTAAGAACACAGTTTCCATTTAGTCACTTGGAACAGAACAATCTGCAGCATAAAAGGAGAGGAAAATTTGGCAGGGCTCACTGTGAGCTGGTGAGGAGGCATGAGCGGAGAGAATTCCTAAAAGAGAACCTAACTTAATCAATCACTGGAAGCAGGAGACCAAAGGCTGCCTTCGGAAATAGATCAAAAGAGTTGTATGGGCCCAGGCGTGCACACACCGTATCAATCTCTGGCCCAAGCACGCGGGGCTCCAGGCATCACCTCGGAAGCATGCCCAGAGCAGCCTGGTTTTATTTGTAAATGCACAGGAAAAGCCTGAAACAATCCCAGAACAAGACTGGTGGGGCAGCGGCCAGGTGGGGTAGGAGTCAGGACCAATTGGAAATTTCCTCTGGTTCACTTTCTTACTGATTTCATTCCCATGGAACATACACCACATCCATCTTTAACCTGACAATTAGTGGGACCCCATCTAAGAGATGGGAAAGGGCCTGAGGCAAGAAAGACCAGACAGGCCTGGCTCACACCACAGACAGAGGACCCGCCTCTGCTTCCTGCATCCACATGAGCTGGACTCCAGTGACAGGCCATGCCTGTGACCCATCTCAAAGTTTCAGACTGGGCCCAGCGGCCAGCCTTTGTTCACCTAACATTCTGCACAGATAAGCGACCAGCTAGGTAGCTTTTATGTTTACACAAAAGGGATTAACTATGAACTTCATGGAGCAGGCAATGGCACCCCACTCCATACTCTTGCCTGGAAAATCCCATGGATGGAGGAGCCTGGTAGGCTGCAGTCCATGGGGTCGCTAGGAGTTGGACACGACTGAGCGACTTCACGTTTACTTTTCACTTTCCTGCATTGGAGAAGGAAATGGCAACCCACTCCAGTGTTCTTGCCTGGAGAATCCCAGGGACGGGGGAGCCTGGTGGGCTGCCGTCTATGGGGTTGCACAGAGTCGGACACGACTGAAGCGACTTAGCAGCAGCAGCAGCATGAACTTCACTGTCCATGTTTTCTTTTTTTAAAAATAGTCTGTTTATTAATATCCATTTGACTGTGCCAGCATTCAGTTGCAGGCTGCAAACTCTTAGTTGCATCTTGTGGGATAGAGTTCTCTGACCAGAGATCTATCTCCAGCCCCCTGCATTGGGAGCAAGGAGTCTCAGCCATTGGACCACAGGGAAGTGCCGGTTGTCTATTTTTTTTTTCTCACTTGAGGCCTGAAGGCCACAAAGTATAATATGTCATGAATGGAGGACCCAGGTGAAGAAAGACTGATGAAGTGTTAACACTGTAGGGTGAATTATAACTCACCTAGTCCTGTACTGACAGATAGTTGGGTTGTCCCCTCACCCCACTTTTTCCCCCCTATTACAAATAATGTTGCAGTGAACATTCTTGTAACACAACTTGGTGAACTCTTGCAGGTATATCTGTAGGGTAAATTCTTAGCTCTGAAACTAGTCTTTGTTGCTGTTGTTCAATTGCTCAGTCATGTCTGACTCTTTGTGACCAAATAGGTTGCAGCATGCCAGGCTTTCCTGTCCTTCACCATCTCCCTGAATTTGCTCAAACTCATGTCCATTGAGTCAGTGATGCCATCCAACCATCTCATCCTCTGTCATCCCCTTCTCCTCCTGCCTTCAGTCTTTCCCAGCATCAGGGTCTTTTCTAATGAGTTGGCTCTTCCTCATCAGGTGGCCAAAGTATTGGAGCTTCAGCTTCAGCATCAGTCCTTCCAATGAATATTCAGGACTGATTTCCTTCAGAATGGACTGGTTGGATCTCCTTGCAGTCCAAGGGACTCTCAAGAGTCTTCTCCAACACCACAGTTCAAAACCATCAATTCTTCAGTGCTCAGCTTTCTTCACAGTCCAACTCTCACATCCATACATGACTACTGGAAAAACCATAATTTTGACTAGATGGACCTTTGTTGGCAAAGTAATGTCTCTGCTTTTTAATATGCTGTCTAGTTTTGTCATAGCTTTTCTTACAAGGAGCAAGTGTCTTTTAATTTCATGGCTGCAGTCACCATCTTCAGTGATTTTGGAGCCCAATAAATTCTGTCACTGTTTCCATTGTTTCCTATTTATTTGCCATGAAGTTATGGGACCGGGTGTCATAATCTTCATTTTTTTTTAATGGTAAATTTTATTTATTTATTTTATTTTTTAAAATATAAATTTATTTTAATTGGAGGCTAATTAGTTTATTATATTGTATTGGTTTTACCATACATCAACATGAATCTGCCACGGGTGCACACGTGTTCCCCATCCTGAACCCCCTCCCACCTCCCTCCCCATACCATCCCTCTGGATCATCCCAGTGCACTAGCCCCAAGCATCCTATCTCATGCATTGAACCTGGACTGGTGATTTGTTTCACATATGATAATTTACATGTTTCAATGCCATTCTCCCAAATCATCCCACCTTCTCCCTCTCCCACAGAGTCCAAAAGACTATTCTACACATCTGTGTCTCTTTTGCTGTCTTGCACACAGGGTTATCGTTACCATCTTTCTAAATTACATATATATGTGTTAGTATACTGTATTGGTGTTTTTCTTTCTGGCTTACTTCACTCTGTATAGTAGGCTCCAGTTTCATCCATCTCATTAGAACTGATTCAAATGTATTCTTTTTAATGGCTGAGTAATACTCCATTGTGTATATGTACCACAGCTTTCTTATCCATTCGTCTGCTGATGGACATCTAGGTTGCTTCCATGTCCTGGCTATTATAAACAGTGCTGCGATGAACATTGGGGTACACGTGTCTCTTTCCCTTCTGGTTTCCTCGGTGTGTATGCCCAGCAGTGGGATTGCTGGGTCATATGGCAGTTCTATTTCCAGTTTTTTAAGGAATCTCCACACTGTTCTCCATAGTGGCTATACTAGTTTGTATTCCTACCAACAGTGTAGGAGGGTTCCCTTTTCTCCACACCCTCTCCAGCATTTATTGCTTGTAGACTTTTGGATCACAGTCATTCTGACTGGCATGAAATGGTACCTCATTGTGGTTTTGATTTGCATTTCTCTGATAATGAGTGATGTTGAGCATCTTTTCATGTGCTTGTTAGCCATCTGTATGTCTTTGGAGAAATGTCTGTTTAGTTCTTTGGCCCATTTTTTGATTGGGTCGCTTATTTTTCTGGAATTGAGCTGCAGGAGTTGCTTGTATATTTTTGAGATTAAAATTCTTTGTCAGTTGCTTCATTTGCTATTATTTTCTCCCATTCTGAAGGCTGCCTTTTCACCTTGCTAATAGTTTCCTTTGTTGTGCAGAAGCTTTTAATTTTAATTAGGTCCCATTTGTTTATTTTTGCTTTTATTTCCAATATTCTGGGAGGTGGGTCATAGAGGATCCTGGTGTGATAATCTTCATTTTTTGAATGTTGAGTTTTAAGCAGCTTTTTCACTCTCCTCTTTCACTTTCATCAAGAGGCTCTTTAGTTCCTCTTTGCTTTCTGCCACAAGGGTGATGTCATCTGCATATCCGAGGTTGTTTGATATTTCTCCTGGCAATCTCGATTCCAGCTTGTGCTTCATCCAGTCCAGCATTTCACATGATGTATTCTGCATATAAGTTAAATAAGCAGAGTGACGATATACAGCCTCGACTTACTCCTTTCTCAATTCGGAACAAGTTTGTTGTCCCATGTCCAGTTCTAACTGTTGCTTCTTGACCTGCATACAGATTTCTCAGGAGGCAGGTAAGGTGATCTGATATTCCCATCTCTTTAAGAATTTTCCACAGTTTGTTGTGATCCACATGGTCAAAGGCTTTAGCACAGTCAATGAAGCAGAAATAGATGTTTTTCTGGAATTCCCTTGCTTTTTCTATGATCCAATGGATGTTGGCAATTTGATCTCTCGTTCCTCTGTCTGTTCTAAATCCAGCCTGAACATTTGGAATTTCTCGGTTCACACACTGTTGAAGCCTAATTTGGAGAATTTTGAGTAATATTTTGCTAGTATGTGAGATGAGTGCAATTGTGAGGTGGTTTGAACATTCTTTGGCACTGCTCTTCTTTGGGATTGGAAATGCAAACTGACTTTTTCCAGTCCTGTGGCCATTGCTGAGTTTTCCAAATTTGTTGGCATATTTAGTGCAGCACTTTCATAGCATCATCTTTTAGGATTTGAAATACCTCAGCTGGAATTCTATCACCTCCACTAGCTTTGTTTGTAGTGATGCTTCCTAAGGCCTGCTTGACTTTGCACTCCAAGATGTCTGGCTCTAGGTGAGTGATCACACTATTGTGGTTATCTGGGTCATGGAGATCTTTTTTGTATAGTTCTTCTGTGTATTCTTGCCACTTCTTAATAAATTCTGCTTCTGTTAGGTCCATACCATTTCTGTCCTTTATTGTGCCCATCTTTGCATGAAATGTTCCTTAGTATCTCTGATTTTCTTGAAAAGATCTCTAGTCTTTCCCATTCTATTGTTTTCCTCTATTTCTTTGCACTGATCACTGAGGAAGGCTTTCTTATCTCTCTTTGCTATTCTTTGGTGATAGAATTCAGATGGGTATATCTTTCCTTTGCTCTTTTGCCTTTTGTTTCTCTTCATTTCTCAGCTATTTATAAGGCATCCTCAGACAACAATTTTGCCTTCTTTTTTCCCCTTGGGGATGGTTTTGGTTACCACCTTGTTCAAGCTGGATTTAGAACAGGCAGAGGAACGAGAGATCAAGGCATTAGAAACTGAGTATTTTGCCTCTGTTGGCATGTGCTGAATTCATTGTAGCTTGAAGCCATAGGAGAAATGACAATTCTTGTTTAATAATTTCCCCCCATAACTATTGTCAAGAATGCATTGCCTCTAAGAGCAAGGCTGTGAGAGTACACAAGGGACAAATTTATGAAAAGCTCTGGCTCTTATCTATCTTATCTATACCCAGTACTCTAAGAATTTTAGTATTAACATTTTTAAATGATGTATCAGATCAGATCAGTCGCTCAGTCGTGTCCGACTCTTTGTGACCCCATGAATCCCAGCACGCCAGGCCTTCCTGTCCATCACCAACTCCTGGAGTTCACTCAGACTCACGTCCATCGAGTCAGTGATGCCATCCAGCCATCTCATCCTCTGTTGTCCCCTTCTCCTCCTGCCCCCAATCCCTCTCAGCATCAGAGTCTTTTCCAATGAGTCAGTTCTTTGCATGAGGTGGCCAAAGTACTGGAGTTTCAGCTTTAGCATCATTCCTTCCAAAGAAATCCCAGGGCTGATCTCCTTCAGAAGGGACTGGTTGGATCTCCTTGCAGTCCAAGGGACTCTCAAGAGTCTTCTCCAACACCACAGTTCAAAAGCATCAATTCTTCAGTGCTCAGCCTTCTTCACAGTCCAACTCTCACATCCATACATGACCACAGGAAAAACCATAGCCTTGACTAGACGAACCTTTGTTGGCAAAGTAATGTCTCTATGCTATCTAGGTTGGTCATAACTTTCCTTCCAAGGAGTAAGCGTCTTTTAATCTCATGGCTGCAGTTACCATCTGCAGTGATTCTGGAGCCCAGAAAAATAAAGTCTGACACTGTTTCCACTGTTTCCCCATCTATTTCCCATGAAGTGATGGGACCAGATGCCATGATCTTCGTTTTCTGAATGTTGAGCTTTAAGCCAACTTTTTCACTCTCCTCTTTCACTTTCATCAAGAGGCTTTTGAGTTCCTCTTCACTTTCTGCCATAAGGGTGGTGTCATCTGCATATCTGAGGTTATTGATATTTCTCCTGTCAATCTTGATTCCAGCTTGTGTTTCTTCCAGTCCAGCGTTTCTCATGATGTACTCTGCATATAAGTTAAATAAACAGGGTGACAATATACAGCCTTGACGAACTCCTTTTCCTATTTGGAACCAGTCTGGTGTTCCATGTCCAGTTCTAATTGTTACTTCCTGACCTGCATACAAATTTCTCAAGAAGCAGATCAGGTGGTCTGGTATTCCCATCTCTTTCAGAATTTTCCACAGTTTCTTGTGATCCACACAGTCAAAGGCTTTGGCATAGTCAATAAAGCAGAAATAGATGTTTTTCTTGAACTCTCTTGCTTTTTCCATGATCCAACGGATGTTGGCAATTTGATCTCTGGTTCCTCTGCCTTTTCTAAAACCAGCTTGAACATCAGGAAGTTCACGGTTCACATATTGCTGAAGCTTGGCTTGGAGAATTTTGAGCATTACTTTACTAGCGTGTGAGATGAGTGCAATTGTGAGGTAGTTTGAGCGTTCTTTGGCATTGCCTTTCTCTGGGATTGGGATGAAAACTGACCTTTTCCAGTCCTGTGGCCACTGCTGAGTTTTCCAAATTTGCTGGCATATTGAGTGCAGCACTTTCACAGCACCATCTTTCAGGATTTGGAATAGCTCAACTGGAATTCCATCACCTCCACTAGCTTTGTTCGTAGTGATGCTTTCTAAGGCCCACTTGACTTCACATTCCAGGATGTCTGCCTCTAGATGAGTGATCACACCATCGTGATTATCTGGGTCGTGAAGATCTTTTTTGTACAGTTCTTCTGTGTATTCTTGCCATCTCTTCTTAATACCTTCTGCTTCTGCTAGGTCCATACCATTTCTGTCCTTTATCAAGCTCATCTTTGCATGAAATGTTCCTTTGGTATCTCTGATTTTCTTGAAGAGATCTCTAGTCTTTCCCATTCTGTTGTTTTCCTCTATTTCTTTGCATTGATCGCTGAAGAAGGCTTTCTTATCTCTTCTTGCTATTCTTTGGAACTCTGCATTCAGATGTTTATATCTTTTCTTTTCTCCTTTGCCTTTTGCTTCTCTTCTTTTCACAGCTATTTGTAAGGCTTCCCCAGACAGCCATTTTGCTTTTTTGCATTTCTTTTCTATGGGAACGGTCTTGATCCCTGTCTCCTGTACAATGTCACGAACCTCATTCCATAGTTCATCAGGCACTCTATCCATCAGATCCAGACCCTTAAGTCTATTTCTCACTTCCACTGTATAATCATAAGGGATTTGATTTAGGTCATACCTGAATGGTCTAGTGGTTTTCCCTACTTTCTTCAATTTAAGTCTGAATTTGGCAATAAGGAGTTCATGGTCTGAGCCACAGTCAGCTCCTGGTCTTGTTTTTGCTGACTGTATAGAGTCTGCCACAAATCTTTCTGAATTTCCACCTTTCTTGGTGATAGAATTGGGAGAGTATTCCCATTTAAGGCATGAATCATGCCTTAGTCCATATCAGATGCACTTCTGCATGATTTTGGGGAGGAGGAAGGGAAGCAGTCCACACTAATTTCCAATGTTTCCAGAAGGCTAGTGTTGCATCTAAAAATGAAATATACATCTAAGTTCGGGTCTCATGTTTTCTTGAACACTTATTCAGACTGGTAGGGGAAACATTTTCATTAATTTTGCCAAAAGATGGTGGGATGCTATGAACTAATATTTGTTTATTAATCAATTATTCTTTTCATCATAAATTTATTAGATTTATATTACATAGAATATATATTTTATATTTATTTTAATTTTTTTACATTCCTAGGACATTATAACAGCAATGTTATATTCTACTGTAAATAATATGTATAGCAACAATGATTAATAAACTTTTTATAAGTCCTTCACTTACTGATGGTCTAATACTTTCCTTTTGTTATTAATATTACTTTTCACAAAGTAATTTAAATTGCATCCTTCAAAATAGAATATCTATGAGAATGAAAACACAAGTCATACTGAGAGAAACATTTGCAAGACATATCTGATAAAGGACAGCCACCAAAATAGACAAAGAACACTTAAATTTCAGTAAGGAAACAACAATCCATTAAAAAAGGGGCCACTGACACCTCACCGAAGAAAATACACAGATAGCAAATAAGCATATGAAGAGATGCTTCACATAAATGCAAATTTAAAGAACAATGAAACACCACTACACACCACATACAATCGAAAACACTAACAACACAAAGCGGTGGCCAGGACACTAACAATACCAAATGTTGGCAACAGGAACTCTCATTTACGGCTGATGGAAATACAAAATATCACAGCTGTTTCAAAGACAGTTTACTTTGGTGGTTTCAAAACTAAACATACGCTTCCCACGAAATTCAGCAATCTCACTCCCTAGTCTTTACCTAAAAAACTTGAAAACGTATGTCCACACAAAAACCTGAACGTGGGTATTTATGGTAAACGTAATCACAATTGCCAAAATTCGGAGACAACCAAGACGGTCCTTCAGTGGTGAATGGATAAATAAACTGACATATCCAGGCAATGGCATATTATTCAGCACAGAAAAAGAAATCAGCTATCAAGCTATGAAAAGACATGGAGTAAACTTAAATGCATATTACCAAGGGAAAGAAGTCAATCTAAAAAGGCTATATATTGTGTTTCCAACACTGCTGCAATCTAGAAAAGGTAAAACCAAGGAGACAATAAAACTGTCAGTGGTTGCCGAGGATTAGAGGTGAGGGTGAGATGAACTGACATAGCTTAGATAGAAGCTGGATAGTTCTACACTGGTAGATACATGTCATTACACATTTGTCTAGACCCACAGAATGTACAATACCAAGAGTGAATCCTAATATAAGCTGCAGACTTTGGGTGATCATGAAGTATCAATGTAGGTTTAACAATTTTAAGAAATGTACCACTGTGGTGGGCGATGTTAATATTGGGGGACCTTATGCAAGTTTACGGAGAAGGATATATGGGAAGTCTCTGGACCTTCTGCTCAGTTTTGTTGTGAACTTCTTAAGTAATAAAGTTGATTAAAAAAAATAGAACATCTACCATTGTACAGGTGTAGGATAAAATGTTCCCAAAACATAAACTAGAACATAATATCCTGAACTTTATAAAACCAACTTTATTTAATTAGAGGTAATTCCTCCTTCTCATATTTTGATGTGATTTAATAATATCAAACACATAATTATAAACATGCTTCTTTTCAATCATTAAATAAATTACTAACTTCATCTCTAACATCTGTGAAGTATCCAACTCTGTCCACATTTTAAGACATTTTAGGATGTTCTAGAAAACTGAAATTCAGCATGATTATACTTTGTTCACAAAGGATTTATAATTTCCAATTTTGTCTTTCTTTTTTAAATCTCAGTTTAACAAATTTAAGCTATAAAAATGAGATTTATCTAAAAATTACAAGAATAAGTAACAAAAATTTCAAGTCTTAGAATGGCTCTTTTGGCAAAATTATGAGAAATTGAGAAAAAGAAAGATTTTAAAGATGAGGAAACAAAATTTTTTGCAAAGTGGGTGGTTTCTAATTCCTGGGTTTCAACAAAATTGAGGGAGGATCTAATCAACTTATCAGTGATAGACCATTAAAAATAATATTTGATTATATATTTGCATATAACTTGAAGGATTTACAAGACCTGATTGATATTATAAAATAAAACTCCTTTTACCTCCATCTAGTTATTTATGTAAACATGGGTTCTCTGCTCTGACAGCTAAAAAAACTAAAAGGAGGAACAGAACTGATGCCAAGCCTGTCTCAGGCCTGACATTCTGAAAATGTCATACATGAGTATTTACCTGTGGTTACATGAACTAATAGAGAAATGCCTCACCAATATCATTATGTGATAACTTTCAAATAACTTTAATTAACATTTAGGAGACATACAGGTATAGGAAGTTAAAACAAATTAAGAAATGTTTATTGAGGTATACTTGACATATAACATTATTATTAGTTTCAGGTGTACAACATAATGATTTGGTATCTGTATATATTGTAAAATAATCACCACATAAGTCTTGTTAACACATGTGATTTTTATTGCAGAGTAATATGATAGGGTAATCAATAAAAATTTTTTTAAGTAATGATGTTACATTAAGATAAAATTATTTGGAAGAAATGGAAAGGAAATATAAGTTGAAGGTAAGAGGAAATGATGTACAGTATTTGACTACTAAAGAGAACTTACTCATGTATTTTGGTGCACATCAGAGCATTATGATATTTAGATCTGAATGGATAATTGAAAAGCTATCTATGTAGAGCTGGGTTGTAGTTCGCTGAATCTTGGTCTATACCTAAGGAAGTGATAGAGAAAATGTAAACAATGCAGATGAAACTTACAAATATGTCCTGTCTGTAGACATTACATTGTGAATAGCAAAAAAGGAGAAAACAACAACAAAAAACCCCAAATGAACTATTCTTAACAATATTCAAAAACTGCCATCCAATTCAGTAAAGATGTCACACATGCCACACAATTGATGAATGAATGAAATGCCAACATGTCTTCACTGCTGCACTTCCATCTCACTTGTTAACATTAACAAAATATATTCTTCAACATCCACGTTGAAACTACACTTGCTGAGCCAGTTGTTAAATATTTATCAGCAGCATGCTCTATACTGAACTTAAATATGTGGTTCTTTAGTTCATCTCCTTTTGTTTGTAAAACAAATTTGGTCTTGAGGTAACTTCTGCCACCAGCCTATCCATTTTCCTCTTGTTACTGTGCCGCAAGGATTTAGGTCTTACATTTCAGGATAAGTCCCTCAAATCTGAGAAACACACTTGGTAGTTTGCTCTGAAACCTGCAGGCACAAATCCTCTGCTTATCTCTGCATGCTCTCCTGCTTGAGCTCCACAGCTTTTTTGTTTCATCCAGACCAAAGAACCTCTGCCTTTTAATCAAGATACTTATATTTAAAGTAATTATTAATGTATTAGGGTTTACAACCACAATCTTACTATTTGTTTTCTATTTGTCTCATCTATTCTCTTTCACTCTTCTTTCTTGCATTTTTAAAAAAAGTTTACTCATAGTTTTTATAATTTCATTTCCTTTTTGATAAGCTGATTAATTATACATTATTTTACTATTCTTTTCATGGTTAAAGATTAAAACATGCATCTTGATTTGCTAGAATCTAACAAATTTGTATTTTTACCAGTGCCAAGACTACGGAACACTTTATTTATGGTTTCAATATTACAGTAATGCTAGCCTCATAGAGGCTGAACCAAAATATCATGTAACATTTAATAATTGCAAATATATTTATTATAATTTACAGATTAGTTAAGTTATATATACAAGATAATTTTATAAAGCCCCAACAAAAACTGGTTACATTTAAATCATTAGATCTGAAGAAGTCAATTTAAAAGTCTTCTAGTCCCCTAACTTCACCTTCCCTAAATTATAAAAAAAATCAAATCTGATAGTTTTGATTTCAAGTTAAAAATGATGAGATGGTGTTATCACATTTCAATACTCAGAAAAGGAAAATTTACTTGTCTGCACAAAGCCTTTCATGTGTTACATTATATATAAAGCACCATTCCAAGATTTTAAGTGTGTAAAATGTTCAATTAAAACTTCCAAGGATTTTGTTTCTAAGACTGAAGGTTTAACTTTGTTCTAACAACTAGGATCTGGACAAAACTGATAAGAATTATATTTCCCTTGTCCAGCTTTAAAATGGTCCCTTTGGTCCTTTCTCATTAATGTCTGATCACTTCTTTTAAAGGAGGGTAGTAAATGGAAGAATTCTTCAAGCTTTTACGTATTTGGTAGTGAGGTTGGAATCTCAAAGGAACAATTCTCCAAAATCCAGCAAATGTAAAGTGTTAATCGCTCAGTCATGTCTGACTCTTTGCGACCCCATGGACTGTAGCCAGCCAGGCTCATCTATCTGGCCATGGAATTCTCCAGGCAGGATACTGGAGTGGGTTGCCATTCCCTTCTCCAGTCAGAACTGGTAAAATTTCTTTTATTAAATGTTTGGTTAAGTTTCCCAGTAAAGCAATCTAGTCCTGGAGCTTTCTTTGTAGGAAGATTTTAAATCATAATTTAATGTCTTTAACAGATAAAGCATAATTCAATTTATCTATTTCTTCTTGAGTGAGCTTTGGTAGTTTGTGCTTTTCAAGGAATTTGTCTATTTCATCTGTTGTTGAACTGATGGGTATAAAGCTATTTTTTACTCGTATTGCTTTTAATATGATTAGGCTCTATAGTTACATTCCTGCTCTCATTCCTGATAATGGTTAACTTATGTTTTATTGTTGTTTTTGTTTTTCTGATCAGTCTGGGTAGAAGGTTATCCTTTTCTCTCTCAAAGAGTCAGTTTCTGGTTTCATTGACTTCATTATTTTTCTGTTTTCTAATTCATTGATTTTTGCTCTTGTGTACTACTTTCTTTCTTCTGCTTGTTTCCATTTGCTCTTCTGTTTTTTAATTTATAAAGGTTGAAGCTGAGATCATTGACAAGACTTGAAGGGCAAGGATTCCAAAAAGAATGGTGGTATATTCTGTAAAAATTTCCTTTAGCTGAATTTGCTGATCTTAGATGGCTTATGTACCACAGGGCAAGGACCAAAGGAAAGAGTGTTACCTAGGACCCTGGGAAGTCAATCAGATCCTCTGGCAATCCCTCAGACTGGGTGGCAGAAATTGTAGAGATCTGTGCCCACCAATGAGGAAGGGCCCTCATATTCTGCCCAGACTTCCACTCTAGGTGTATGGCTCAGTAGGAAATAGAGCAGTAGGCACAAAAGACTGAAACCTACCTTCAAATGAGCTCATCCCAGATTGGCTTAACATGATCTGTCTCTACTCTTATTGACTGCTAAATGGCAGGTTAATCTTCTCTGATACATTAGCCAGGGCCTCAATTTATATATACAGTTTTCCTTTCTCATCTGGCATTCAATCAAAGAATTACCAGACATGCCATATGTCAGTTCAAATGTGCTATACACAATGTTTGCGGTCTTGGCTGACGTTTAAAAGTGAAAGTCTCTTAGTTGTGTCTGACTCTTTGCAACCCCATGGACTATACATGGAATTCTCCAGGCAGGAATACTGCAGTGGGTAGCCTTTCCCTTCTCCAGGGGATCTTCCCAACCTAGGGACTGAACCTAGGTCTTCCTTATTGCAGGCAGATTCTATACCAGCTGAGCCACAGGGAAGCCCAAGAATACTGGAGTGGAGAGCCTATCCCTTCTCCAGTGATCTTCCTGACCCAGGAATCAAACTAAGGTCTCCTGCATTGCAGTCAGATTTTTTACCAACTGAGCTATCAGGGAAGCCAATTTAAAAATTGGTTGACATTTAAGAAATTAAAAATAGAACTACTATGTGGCCCAGAAATTTTAGTTCTGAGTATTTATCTGAAAGAAATGAAAACAATAACTCAAAAAGATTTATGTACCACCATGTTCATTGCCAGTATTATTTGAATAGAAATAACTGAAGTGTCCATTGATGGATGAATGGATAAAGAAACTGTGGTATGTTCATATGTCTATGGAATATTATTGAAAATCTTGCCATTTGCCACAATATGGTTGAAATTAGAGGGCATTATGCTAAGCAGACAGAGAAGGACAAATATTGTATGATCTCACTTGCATATGGAATCTAAAAACAAAAACAAAAAACAAGCTCATAGAAGAAAGTAACTGTCCTATTAGACCCCAGAAAGGTTATCTTCATGAAGAAAACAGATTTTATTAAAAGGTAGTATGGTGAAGAAAATGAATGTTTTAAAGTTATGGTGAGGGACTTCCCTGGCAGTCCAGGGGTTAAGGTTTTGCCTTCCAATGGAAGGGGTGTGGGCTCGATCCCTGGTTAGTGAGCTAAGACCCCACATGCTTCTTGGCCAAAAATCAGAACATAAAAAAACAACAGAAGTGATATTAACAAATTCAACAGAAAACTTGAGAAATGATCCACACTGAAAAGAATCTTAAAAAAATAAAGTTATAGTGAATGTACATATTGTATATGCTTCCCAGCTGGCTCAGTGGTAGAGAATCTGCCTGAGAATGCAGGAGACGCAGGTTTGATCCCTGGGTTGAGAAGATCCCCTGGAGGAGGAAATGGCAACCCTACTCTGGTATTCTTACCAGGAAAATCTCATGGATAGAAGAACCTGGCACACTACAGTCCATAGGGCTGCAAGAGTCAGACATGACTTAGCGACTAAGCACACACACTGGATATACCATAAATAATCTTTATATAATATATATATATTGAAAAGAAAAAAGAAAAGTAATTGAAAGCTTTGGGGGGCACTGTACAAGAAATGTAGAGCAAAAAAAATACTAGGATACTTTTCTCAGAGTATAAAAAAGACAACTTGTTTGACATGATACTTGGAACATTTTCCTCTGTGAGTTAGTGGTATAGGATTATGCGTCTTTCTCTGAGGCTCCAATAACACTGTTTTACTCCATGGCTCACAATATTTATACAGTCCATAATAATTTAACCAATTTCTATTTTTTCCATTTTTAGAGTAGCTTACAGACAAAAAAAAGTACAGACACTTAATTACAGTTACAGAGAAGAATATAAATGCCATGAATCATAGTGTAGTAAAAATAATGGAATACTAGCAGATGTTGCTTGGCAACAGAGAGAATAGAGAAAAGAAAAACAGAGAGAAAAAAGGAAAAAGAATTGTAGATACATTTATTTTCTTAGTTACAAAGTAACGAATCAAAATATATATAGTCTAAAGTTGATGGACAAGAAATAGAGGTTTAAATATGTTTGAAAAATAAAAAGAACTTAATAATAAAATAATCAATCTCTCATTTTAAGATGGAACAATAAAGAAGTCTCTGACTGTGTTACAAGCTCAATGTGTGTGTCCCCCGCCTCCAAATTCATGTTGAAGCCCTACTTCCCAATGGCCTTTGGGAGGTCATTAATGTTAGAAGAGGTCGTATGAGCGAAGCCCTCATGGATGCAATTACTCTTGTAAGAGTCATGAGAGCACTTGCCTCCTATCTCTTTGTACCATGTGAGGACGTAAGAAGACGGCAGTTTGCAATCCAGAAAAAGGTCCTCGCTAGAACCCAATCATGCTGGCACCCTGATCTCAAAAAAAATTCCAGCCCCTAGAACTGTGAGATGTAAGTTTCTGTTGTTTATAAGCCATCCAATGTATGCTGTTGCTTATAGAAGCTGGAGTTGACTAAGACTGAACCTGCCTTCTGAAACCAATCTGAAACAATAAGAATAAAAACGGAATAAACACTCCATTTAGGAAGAAATCAGGCAATACTTTTGCCCTAAACTTTAATATTTATAAAGAGGAGCTGCTGCCAAGTACGTGAAAATGTGACCAGAGAAAGAATCCCAAAAGACAATACCCATGGTTGCAGAGCTCAGGTAGAGTCAACAGTTTTCCAAGGCAAAAATCAAGTTCCTTGTTTGGGAAAAAAAAAAGGCTGAGGTTTGCGAAATGGCTCTAGAATTCTCCATGATCTGTTTTGAAATCATACAGGCATGACATTCTGCAAAAAAATTTTTTGAGGTAACAGAGAAGCCAAGGTTAATGAGTGACCCTGAAGCTAGCAAGTCTAGTCATTAAAATTTTGTGAAGTCTGAATATACACTCGCACTCACAATAACGTCCATTAAACCCTGTATATGCTTTGAGTTGGGACAAGGTTTTGTTGGTCCAGAGGTTGTTCAGAGCCTCTTACATCTCTCTCACATTTTTCTTCTCTATATAACTGGTCCAGAAAGGAAAAATGAGAACAAAAAAAAAAGGAACCAGGAAAGGTTTCATGACTCTCTGAAAATACTTTAAAATACTGAATTATACACTTCAAATGGTAAGTCATATTGTATGTGAATTGCATTTCAATAAAACTTTCGAAGAAGGAACCAGGAGACAAAATCATTATATGAAAAAGGCAAAGGAGAAAAGAAAAATTCAGCATTCATCAGATAAAAATTTATTGTGGAATACTTGAAAATTGTGACCCAAAACTTCTTTCAGATTCAAATTATTCTATGAAAAAGCGGACTACATGAATCAAAAATCCAAAGCACTGATTAAAGAACTGAAGAAAGAAATGATAAAGTTGACCTGAGTGAACCTAGGAAAGATATAGAGAAGTAATGACATACAGAAATGGAAATTGCAGGAAGGAAGAATACTTGTTGTTGAAAACAAGCTAAAGAAATGGAGGACAGGCTCAAGAAAACAGCAAAAGAAAAGGGGAAAAAAAATTTAAGGAATTACAGGAAAAAATACATTTAAGACAGACTGGATGTTCAGTTATGCATTCAGAAGACAGAACAATCAAGCACTCAAAAAATATTCAAAGTATAATTCAAGAAAATTATTCTGAAATAAAGGATTTGAATCTGTACCTTTAAACAAGCACATCATTTTCCAGGAAGAACCAACACTAGAACTAGAACACATCCTAATAAAGTTACTCAACTTCAAAGATAGGATCTTTCAGACAGAAAATCAAATCACCTCAAGGGGAAGAGATAGAAATCAAGCTGTTTCATACTTCTTTAAAGCAACATTCAACATTGTAGCAATTTACTGCCTCAGTATTCTCAGGAATCCTATGACCTAAGAATTTTAGTTCCAGCCAAAGTATAGTTTAGGCATAAAGATAACCTGCAGATGATTTCAAACATATAAATCCTCAAAGAGCATAGTTCCTATGAATCTTTCTTAAAAAAAAACTATGCCAAAAATTGTTTGTCAATTGAAAGACAAATGAAAAAAGTAAATAATTAAGCACTCAATGTAATGAGTTAGAAAAAAGAACAACACAGTAATCTTAACAACAACAAAAAGGAGATATTAGTAAAGGTAAAAGCAAGAATTAAAGACTAGAAAACTATAGAACAAATAAATCTCGAGAAAGTTCCTCAAGAAAAAACAAAATGGTAAAAAATTTAGCAAAGCTAGTCAAACAATATAAATTAAAAAAGAAGAAGCACATATATAGATATGAAAAATGAGTATAGAAAAATAAGCATAGATACTTAAATTTTAAAAATTATAACAATATATTGTTCAGCTTCATGCAGATACCACAAATAGGGAAATATAAACTATTAAAACTGACCCCAATAAAGGAAGAAAGTTACAGATAGGTCAATTTTTAGAGAATTTTATAAGTGAATTCTATCAAATCTTTATGGAACATGTAATTTTAATATTATTTAATGGTTCCAGAGTATTACAAGGAAAGTTTCAAAAACCGCTAAGTTGTGTCTGACCAACTCTTTGTGATTCCATGGACTGCAGCATGCCAGGCTTCCCTGTCTTTCTCCATCTCCCAGAGTTTGCTCAAATTTATGTCCATTGAGTTGGTGATGCTATCTAACCATCTTATCCTGTGCTGCCCTTTCCTCCGTTTGTCTTCAGTCTTTCCCAGCATTAGGGAATTTTCTAGTGAGTCATCTCTTTGAATCAGATGGCCAAGTATTGCAGCTTCAGCATCAATCTTTCCAGTGAATATTCAGGGTTGATTTCCTTTATGATTTCTTTTACAAATCCCTTTACGATTTCCTTGCAATCAAAGAGACTCTCAACAGTCTTCTCCAGCACCACAATTCAGAAGCATCAATTCTGTGGTGCTCAGCCCTCTTTATGGTCCAACTCTCACATCCATACATGACTATTGGAAAAACCATAGCTTTGACTAGAAAGACCTTCATCATCAAAGTGATGTCTCTGTTTTTGAATATGCTGTCTAGGTTTGTCAAAGCTTTTCTTCCAAGGAGCAAGTGTCTTTTAATTTCATGGCTGCAGTCACTGTTCGCAGTGATTTTGGAGCCCAGGAAAATAAAATCTGCCACGTCTTTTACTTTCCCCCCCTCTATCTGCCAAGAAGTGATGGAACCAGATACCATGATCTTTGTTTTCTTAATGTTGAGTTTTAACCCAGCTTTTTCATTCTCCTCTTTCACCCTCATTAAGAGGCTCTTTAGTTCCTTGCTTCACTTTCTACCATTAGAGTGGTATCATCTGCATATCTGAGGTTGTTGACATTTCTCCTGGCAGTCTTGATTCTGGTCTGTGTTTCATCCAGCCCAGCATTTCTCATGATGTACCCTGCATATAAGTTAAATGAACAGGGTGACAACATACAGCCTTGTCTTACTCCTTTCCCAATTTAGAACCAATCAGTTGTTCCACGTCTGGTTCTAACTGTTACTTCTTGTCCTGCATACAGGTTTCTCAGGAGACAGATAAGGTGGTATTCCCATTTCTTTAAGAATTTTCCACAGTTTGTTGTGATCCACACAGTCAAAGGCTTTAGAGTAGTCGATGAAGTAGATGTTTTTCTGGAATTCCCTTGCTTTCTCTATGATCCAGTGAATGTTGGCAATTTGATCTTTAGTTCCTGTCTTTTCTAAACCCAGCTTGTACATTTGGAAGTTCTCGATTCACATACTGCTGAAGTCTATCTTGAAGGATCTGGAGCATAACCTTACTAGCATGTGAAATGAGCACAACTGTGTGGTAGTTTGAACATTCTTTGGCATGGTCCTTTTTTGGGACTGGAGTGAAAACACCTTTTTCAGTCCTGTGGCCACTGCTGAGTGTTCCAAATTTGCTGACATATTGAGTGCAGCACTTTAACAGCATCATCTTTTAGGATTTGAAACAGCTCAACTGGAATTCCATCACCTCCACTAGATTTGTAGTAATAGAATCTAGTAGCACATAAATCAAATATATGTCATAATTAAGGAACACTCATACCAAAAATGCAAAGATGGATCAATATGAATGAATATATTAAGCAATACAGCTTAAACATGTATCAAAAGAGAAATACTATGTGAACATTCTTGCAGATGCTGAAAAGGTTATCTAATAACATTTCAATATCCCTTTCAATAAAAAAAATCTTATTAAAAGTAGTAATAGATGAATAGTTTGTTAACATGAAAAATACACATATCATTAGAAATGCCAAAAACTATACAGTGAAACACTGAGTTGTAGTAAAATCAGAAACAAAACAAGAATGCATACTATGACCAGTATTATTTAACTTTGGCCAATACTAGCCAATGTCATTAGAGAAAAAGAGGGAAAATTACAAGGAAAAGGAAAAGGAAGGGAAGGAAAAGGAATAAAACACGATTCTTTGCAGGTGAGATAATATTATGGCAGAAAATCAGCTTTAAAAATCATTACAAGATTTAGACAATTTAGTAAGGTAGCTGAGAGCAAAATTAAAACATGATCAATAATTTACCAATATATGAACAATCACCTAGAAAGTATTCAATTTACAAAAACAAGAACTACAAGAGAATACCTAGGAATAAATCTAAGAAATGTACAAGATTCACACGAAGAGAAAACGCCAGGGTCATGCACCTGTCAATGTTGCTTTAGCAGTGCGGTCAAGATGCCTAGTGGAAGTTGAAGCCGCACTTCCTGCGTGGCCCCTCCTGCCAGCTGCGTGCCTCAGATGAGAGCAGCGCCCAGGTCAGCGCCCATAGCTCAGCCACCAGCAGCAGCTCCCCCCTCTGCCGCTGGTTCCCCTGATGTTGTTCCCCAGCAGCCAGGTCTGATGGCCCAGATGGCTGTGGGTTCTGCCGTGGGCCACACTCTGCATCACGTCATCACTGGGGGCTTCAGTGGGGGAAGCAATGCTGAGCCTTCAAGCCCTGACATCACTTACCAGGAACCTCAGGGAACCCAGCTGCCATAGCTGCAGCAGAATGGCCCTTGCTTCTATGAGGTGAAACAGTTTTCGGAGTGTGCCAGAGCCAAGGTGACCTTAAATTTTGTGACGGTTTCTGTGAGGTGCTGAAACAGTGCAGATTGGCCAATGCTTAAATAAGAAGTTCAAATTGAAGATATGAAAAATTACCTCTCGTGGCCATGTTGATTTAGCATTTAAAATATAATAATGAAGATGTTAAAACTCAACATTCAGAAAACGAAGATCATGGCATCTGGTCCCATCACTTCATGGGAAATAGATGGGGAAACAGTGGAAACAGTGTCAGACTTTATTTTTTTGGGCTCCAAAATCACTGCAGATGGTGACTGCAGCCATGAAATTAAAAGACGCTTACTCCTTGGAAGGAAAGCTATGACCAACCTAGATAGCATATTCAAAAGCAGAGATGTTACTTTGCCAACAAAGGTCCGTCTAGTCAAGGCTATGGTTTTTCCAGCGGTCATGTATGGATGTGAGAGTTAGACTGTGAAGAAAGCTGATTGCCGAAGAATTGATGCTTTTGAACTGTGGTGTTGGAGAAGACTCTTGCGAGTCCCTTGGACTGCAAGGAGATCCAACCAGTCCATTCTGAAGGAGATCAGTCCTGGGTGTTCTTTGGAAGGAATGATGCTAAAGCTGAAACTCCAGTACTTTGGCCACCTCATGCGAAGAGCTGACTCATTGGAAAAGACTCTGATGCTGGGAGGGATTGGGGGCAGGAGGAGAAGGGGACGACAGAGGATGAGATGGCTGGATGGCATCACCGACTTGATGCACATGAGTCTGGGTGAACTCTGGGAGTTGGTGATGGACAGGGGGGCCTGGCGTGCTGCGATTCATGGGGTCGCAAAGAGTCAGACACGCTGAGCGACTGAACTGAACTGAAAGTGTGACAGCACCCATTAAACCTCTCTTTAATCATTAATAGCTTTTGTGCTTCAGGACTGTGGTGGAAGAGGGTGTAGTCACTATATAGAAGTTCATTGAGATGGTATTGATTTTGGGGTTGGGCAGAAGAGGCGGTTGTGGTCTTGTAAACAGTGCTTTTCTGATGTTATTGTTTGTGAATTAATTAGAATAAAGCGATTTTCTTTCTAAAAAAAAGATTCACATGAAGAAAACTTTGAAGAACTTCAAAAGGTCATTAAAAAGTTCTTGAATAGATGGTAAGACACACTTAAATAATGGAAAATGATGGCAATCCTCTCTAAATAAATATATAAATTGAACTTTTTCAAGAAAAATACCAACATTAATATTTTGGGAATAAAGCTAGAAAACAGTAATGATAGAGACTAGCCCTTACCAGATATTGAAAAAAATCACGAACGTTATAGTAATGAAAACAGTTTAGTACCAGTACATGAAGAGAATAGATATCCCAGGAGTAGATGCAAATAAATACTGGGATTAGTTTCTGATAAAGCTGGTATTTCAAATCAGTGGAGTAAAATGATATATTTAATAAATAGTATTAGGATAAGAGGGTAGCCATCTGGAAAATATGAAATTGGATTCGGTCTTTCACTTACAGCAATGTAACTTCTAAATAAGAGTATTAAAAAAAAAAGGTAACAGAAATGATATACCTGAATTTGTAAAAATTTTCATTTTCTGTATGGCATGGCAAAAAATTTCAACATTTTTCATTTCCAAACATTCATTTGGTTATCAGACCTATTTGATCACTTTAAAAATATTTTTTCCTTATTCAAATGGTTTATATGTCCAACCTCATCTTTCATTTAACTATATTGAAAATATTTATTTTATAATCTGTATCTTATAATATTAATATGGGAAGACTCTTTTTTTCCCCCTGCTGTCTCTTATCACAGTGGTTTGTTTCTTATTTTTGTTTGGTTTTAAATTTTTGACTGTGACAGCTTATTCCTTGGACTTTTGAGAGAATTCTTCAGCGAAGACTTGCATTTAATTCCATGGATGCCAAGGGGCACAGTCATTTCAAACAATATTACATGATTTTGAGACCACTTGGTAGTATGAAACCAGTGCTAAACAGTATTTTTTTTTTCTAATTCTCACTTTGATTGCTTCTTTGACAGTGAGTTATTTTTAAACTTCATTGTTTTTTGCTACCCTCGATTATTCTCCATGAGCATTCTGCAAGTGAACCTTTATAAGTACAACCTCACTCAGGTCTTGGTTAATCGCTTGCCTAGTATACTAGAAAAACCAGTATGTGTGGTCTACAGCACCGATGTCTCTGCACTTAGGGGAGAATGCTCTTTTTCCTTTGTGTGTGTATGTGTGTCTTTAAACTGTATGTAGTGGCATGTCTAATCCAGATCTTACAAAATTATTCCATAGAAAAATTTACAGACAAAATCTCCTAAGGAAGACATCAGTGATGAATTGAATCACCTGGTTTCACCTGAAAACAATGGAGTCCATTGAATCAAGGCAGTCAAACATGCCTCCTCCGAGGACACAGAATTGATTTGTTTAATTTCTGAAAGGTCATCTGCCCTGGGAAAGGGAAGGGGAATTCTGCATTCTCGTCCATGGTCTGTAACCTCATCCCTGACAGCTGCAGGGACACGTGCACGGGAGGACTCTCTCCTTCCCCTCCTCCCACCTCCTGCCTTGCATTCACACATAGCTGTGTGGCAATTTTCTTTTATCACCATGGCCTGGGATGGGCTTTACTTGCTAGGCATCATGTTCTCCACAGAGGCTTCCCATGGGAAAGTCTTTCTCAGGCCCATCAAATCACCAGACCAGGCATTTTTTTCCCATCGTGGGTTCATTCTCGGATTGACCTCAGTGCATCAAGTCTTGATGAGTGTACATATCCATGCTCAGCTCTGTCTGAGTCAGTGCCTTTTCACACTGTCTTAGACATTCCCAGCTCCACAAGGCAAAACACAAGGCAATAGAGCCCAAATCAAGCCAAAGCCAGGCTCCCATGAACCTGTACCTTGACTGCTGCAACTGCCTCCTAACTTATCTCCCTGATTTCTATCCCTGGGACCACCCCAATGCATTTATGCATGTCTGCAAGAGTAACTGTCCTCAAATTTAACTGTACATACTTAAATGACCACCATCACCTTTCCTCCACCAAGAATCTTCAGATGATCCTCTTTGCTTAGAAAATCAGGTACAAATGAAGAGTGTCAGGAATGATGGAGAAAAAGGTTAATATAACAAGCTCTATAAATAGAGTCTTTTGCTTTCTTCTTCCTGCCACCAACTTTGGAAAACTCAGCAGTGCCCACAGGACTGGAAAAGGTCAGTTTTCATTCCAATCCCAAAGAAAGGCAATGCCAAAGAATGCTCAAACTACAGCAGAATTGCACTCATCTCACATGCTAGTAAAGTAATGCTTAAAATTCTCCAAGCCAGGCTTCAGCAATACATGAACCGTGAACTTCCAGATATTCAAGCTGGTTTTAGAAAAGGCAGAGGAACCAGAGATCAAATTGCCAACATCCGCTGGATCATGGAAAAAGCAAGAGAGTTCCAGAAAAACATCTATCTCTGCTTTATTGACTATGCCAAAGCCTTTGACTGTATGGATCACAACAAACTGTGGAAAATTCTGAAAGAGATGGGAATACCAGAACACCTGACCTGCCTCTTGAGAAACCTGTATGCAGGTCAGGAAGCAACAGTTAGAACTGGATATGGAACAACAGACTGGTTCCAAATAGGAAAAGGAGTTCGTCAAGGCTGTATATTGTCACCCTGTTTATTTAACTTATATGCAGAGTACATCATGAGAAACGCTGGGCTGGAGGAAACACAAGCTGGAATCAAGATTGTTGGGAGAAATATCAATAACCTCAGATATACAGATGATATCACCCTGATGGCAGTAGGTGAAGAAGAACTAAAGAGCCTCTTGATGAAGGTGAAAGTGGAGAGTGAAAAAGTTGGCTTCAAGCTCAACATTCAGAAAACTAAGATCATGGCATCTGCTCCCATCACTTCATGGCAAATAGATAGGGAAACAATGGAAACAGTGGCTGACTTTATTTTTCTGGGCTCCAAAATCACTGCAGATGGTGACTGCAGCCATGAAATTAAAAGACGCTTACTTCTTGGAAGAAAAGTTATGACTAACCTAGACAGCATATTAAAAAGCAGAGACATTACTTTGCCAACAAAGGTCCATCTAGTCAAGGCTATGGTTTTTCCAGTGGTCATGTATGGATGTGAGAGTTCGACTATAAAGAAAGCTGAGCGCTGAAGAATTGATGCTTTTGAACTGTGGTGTTGGAGAAGACTCTTGCGAGTCCCTTGGACTGCAAGGACATCCAACCAGTCCATCCTAAAGGAGATCAGTCCTGGGTATTCATTGGAAGGACTGATGTTGAAGCTGAAACTCCAATACTTTGGCCACCTGATGTGAAGAGCTGACTCATCTGAAAAGACCCTGATGCTGGGAAAGATTGAGGGCAGGAGAAGGGGACAACAGAGGATGAGACGGTTAGATGGCATCACCGACTCGATGGACATGGGTTTGGGTGAACTCTGGGAGTTGGTGATGGACAGGGAGGGCTGGCGTGCTGTGGTTCATGGGGTGGCAAAGATTTGGACACAACTGAGCATGTCATTCATGCTCAGGACAGACTAAGCGACTGATCTGACTGACTGACTTGACTTCCTGTCCTTTCTTTTCTCAAATTCTTTAATGGACATAAAATTATATAAAGTAATAATTACTTATGCACTGTTGGGTTTGAAATATATATAGGTGTAACAGTAATGTAATATGATAACAAGAATAAGTTCAAAAGTGTGGAGAGAGAATAGAGTTATCAGGAGTAATGTTTCTGTCTCACTGGGAATAAATTCATTTCAAAGCAAAACCTTTTGATTAGGTGTACCTGGTAAGCCTAGAGAAACAATAAGAAAATAGCTCCAAAGAGTTCCAAGTAAAGAAAACTACAGACCAACATCTGTTATGAATACAGATGCAAAAATCCTCAACAAAATACTAGCAAACCAAACCCAAGAATATATAAAAAGGAGAATACATTGTCTAAGTTTGCTAGGGTTGCCATAACAAAGCACCACAAACTGGGTGGCTTAAGCAACAAAAACTTCTTCTCTCTCAGTTCTGCAGGCTAGAAGTCTGAACTGATGCATTCGCAGGACTGGTTCCTTCAGGTTCCTGAGGTATCTGTTCGAGGCCTCTCTCCTACCTACTTTAGTTCCACAGTTTGTGGCAGTGTAACTCCAATTTTCAAATGATATTCTCCCCATGTGCATGTCTAGGTCCAAATCTCTCCTTTTTATAAGGACATCTGTCACATTAGATTAGGGTCCACTGTAATTCAGTATGACCTCATCTTTATATCTACTGCGATCCTATTGGCAAATAAGGTCACATTCTGTGGTCCAGGGAGTTAGGACTTCCACATACACATTTTTCCAGGGACACAAGTCAACCTAAAACAAACCATGACCAAGTGAAACTTATCCCAGAAAAGCAAGACTTGTTTACCATTTAAAAATTAATTCATGTAATACACTATATTAATAAAACAACAATCTTCACGATAAAAATATTAAAGAAACAGGAATAGAAAGAGACTTCACCAATCACCAAATAACAGAAACCTCACAACTAAATCATACTTAATAATAAAAGACTGAATACTTTCTTTTTCCTTAAGATCAGGAACAAGACAAGAATTTCATTGTCACTACTTCCATTCAACACTGTGCTAGACGTTCTAGTCAGAATACTCAAGCAAGACAATTAGATAAAAGGAATTCAGATAGGAAAGGAATAGGTAAAACTTACCTACATTCATAGATGGCATGACCTTATAATCGACCATCCTAACAAATTCACTAAAAAAACTATAGTAAGTAATACATGAGTTCAGAACATTTGCAAAATAAAATCAATATAAAAAATCAATTGCATTTCTATACACTTGCAGCAAACATTCAGAAAATGAATATGTATATGAAAGCAATTCCATTTATAATTGCATCAAAAAGAATAAAATACTTAGGAATAAATTTAACAAAAAATAGTACAAAACTTAAACTCTGAAAACAACAAAACATAGTTGAAAGAACTTAAGAAGACCTAAGTAAATGGAAAGACATCTCTCCTGTGTTTCTGAATTGGAAGATGCTATACTGCTAAGATGCAATACTTCCCAAATTGATCTATGGATTCAATGCAATCCCTATCAACATCTCAACTGATTTCTCTACAAAACTGATAAGCTGATCCTAGTATCTTTACCAAATGCAAGAGATCCAGAATAGCCAGAACAACTGTGAAAAAGAACAGAGTTGGAAGACTCACAGGAAACAATTTCAAAATTGCCACAAAGCTGCAGTACTCAAGACTGTGTGGTATTGGCATAAGCATAGACATAAAGATCAATCAAACAGAATTTACCTACATGTCTATAGGACAGAACTCATGGTCAACTGATTACTGATAAGAGTGCCAAGATAATTAGATGGGGAAAACCATCTTTACAACAAACAGTGCTAGGATAACTGGATATTCACATTCCAAAGAATCAATTGGACCTCTACCTCAGTCCATATACAAATTAACTCAAAATGGATCAAAGACCTCAGTGTAGGAGCTAAAATTACTAAACTCTTAGAAGAAAACATAGATGTAAATCTTTATGACTCTCAGGAAATGGTTTCTTTCTTCTTTAGAATTTTATTTGGCTGTGCCAGGTTTTAGTTGCAGCATGCGGGATCTTCGCTGTGGCAGGAAGGCTCTGAGTTGTAGCATGCAAAATCTGGTTCCCTAGTCAGGGACTGAACCTGGGCCCCCTGCATTGGGAGTGTGGAGTCCCAACCACTGGACCACCAGAGAATTCACTAGCCAAGGATTTATTGAATATGACAGCAAAAGCACAATCAGAGGAAAAAAATAAACTGGATATCATAACAATTTAAAAAAATGTGTTCTTCAAAGGATACTTTCAGGAAAAATTATTTAAAAGTCCAGAAGTTACGATAAAGTTTTTACAAATCATAGATCTGATAAAGGACTCATAGTGAGAATACATAAAGAACTCCTACAATATAGAAAAAGTGGTCAAAGAGTCTGAACAGATGTTTCTTCAAAAAAGATATACAAATGAATAGTAAACAGAAGAGATGCTCAATATTATTATCCAAAAGAGAAATGCAAATTAAAACCACATTGTGAAACCATCTCATACCCACTAGGACAGATATTATAACCCTTAAACATTGCTGGTGAGGATATAAAATGGGAAAGCCAGTTTGGAAAAAGGTTTGCCCAAAAGGTTAAACAGTTACCATTTGCCCAGCAGTCCCACTGTTAGGTATATACCCTAGAGAAATAACAACAGGGGTACACAAAAAACTTGTATGTGAATATTCATGGCAAAAAGTGATAAACAATCCAATGCCCTTCAACTTATGAATGGATAAATAAAATGTGGTATATCCATACAGTAGAGTATCATTCAGCAATAAAAAAGAAATGAAGTACTGGTACATATTACAACGTGGATGAACTTTGAAAACAGTATGCTAAGTGAAAGAAGCCAGTCACAAAATGCCACATTTTATATTATTCCAATTATATGAAATGTCCAGAAAAAGCAAGTCCATATGGATAGTAGATCACTGGCTGCCTAGGGCTGAAGGTATGGAGCAACTACTAATGGGTACAAGGTTTCTTCTTAGGGTAATGAAAATAAATTCTAAAATTTATTACAGCGATGGTTACACATGGGGAACACATGTACACCCATGGCTGATTCATGTCAATGTATGGCAAAAACCACAACAACACTGTAAAGTAATTAGTCTCCAATTAAAATTAATTTATACAAAAAAATTTATTACAGTGATAGTTGCAGAACTCTGTGAATATACTCAAAATCATTACTTTGTACCCTTTAAATAATTAATTATATCTCAATTAAGCTGTTACCAAAACCAAAACCCAAACAAGAGCAAGGTAATGTTCCAAGAGACAAATATTTCATTGCAGACTATTTTCCTTGGTCCTGGCTCTATTCACTGGGGCCAGCAGACTTTATTAGTGAAGAACTGGCCAAAGCCCAAAGAAACTCTCTTCATCTGTGCTTTGCCTTGAGCAATTTATTTTTAAATAACCCTTTGTCAAATTAGACATACGCAGTCTGGTTTTGCATATCCTCTCCTAGGGTTTTTGATGTTTTTATCTTGGGTGGGGCACTGAGGCTATGTTTTCCTTTTCAAAAGATGTGATGGGTTAAGAGCCAATTAATTGTCAGTTTTAGTTTTCTTGGCCCCTGACTCCTGTCCATTTGCAACTCCAACAGCTTCCAGTATCAATCACACAGGAGCCAAACTCTCCATGAGACACAGAGATTTTCCCACTGCTTGAATTTCTAATTTCTTCTTTAATGGACCTGCAGCTTCTGCTCAATGTTCCTAGAGATCTAGGTGGGAGGGAAGTAGTCTAACGGGACCTTGTAAACAATGAAGGAACAGAGGTTTTTGGCATCTAGGTTACTGGGTGCTGCTATAAATTGTGAAGCCAGGGCTGGGGAGGTTCTGGGGCTGGTTTGCTTGAGAGCTGGTTGGGGAGACTGGGATAGAGGTGAATTTCATATGTACACAATAGCAGCAAGGGGTAAGAGGGGGAGAAGAAGGGGACAATGGATTCATGAGCTAGTGGATCATGTAAGCTAAGTTAGTTTGGAGGAACTTCAGTCCTAATGCTCTACAGGCTGTACTGGACCTGTTTATGAAGCTCCCAGACTCACTCACTTCCTCCTTAGTCAGAAACTCCATCAGAAGCACTGTTTGCATGGTTCATACACTTATCATGAGACACAAGATATGCAGGTACTGATATGGAAAGATGTGTATGCTATATTGTTAAAAAATAGGACAACATATATATAATCTGACCCTGATTTTTAAAAAATCTTTATATATGGAGTGTATGTATAGAAAAAGGTTGAGGCTATACATAAATTATAAAAGGTGACTACATCTCAAATGACAACTTTTATATTTCATTAGTTATACTTTTATACCATATGTATTTCCAACAAGGAAAAATAGAGATAAAAATAAAGTTATAATGACCAAAAATAACTTCAGATGTTTCCTATAGGTGTTACTACAGGTAAAGTGACCGTATGTATATCTTACTTAGTTGTTTTGGTTATTGAAGTAGCAAATTATACCAAATTTGACTCAGTTGGCCTTTTGACTTTTAGCTTCACAGAATCATTTTAACCCGGTGAAGCAAAGAATATGAACAAATGTTGGGTTTGACTTTGAATGGTGCCACCTTCTCCTTCAGGGCCAAGAGACTTAATCCTGGGAAGCAGGTGGGCAGATGTCCAAAGATCAAAGAACCAGCCACTGGGGTGGAGAAAGGCATTCAAAGGCTTGCTCCTTTCAAGAAATTTCCCGAGTTACTGCAGACCTGGCCATAAGGAGACGGAAAGTTTGTCACAAGTAGGCCATGTTAGGAAGCAGGGTGTCAGTCTTCTGTTACTTGACTGCTTTTGCAAAATACTGCAACAAATCTGGAGACTTATACTTGGCCTAATTGCTTGGATAAAACAAGACCTGAAACAAAGCGAAGCTGGGCTATTCCAATGCTTTCTCTCCCTCCTTCACCCCATCTCTCTCTATACCACTGTATCTTTAGCTTTTTCTATAGGACTGAGCTACATAACATTTCAGACCTGTCACAATGGATGAGCTATAGAGTTGTGACAAATTCTCTGGTATTTGAGAGGTTTCCCTGTAGTACTGAGATTAATCATTTATTTCCTTTCTTCAGGGTTAGACTCTTAAAAACAACATTTAGTAGGGGCATACTAAATCTTTTAGATTCTTGATATGAGGTCAGAGAATAGCAGATCTTTTCTGGGGGTGGTTTTTAAATTAATTTCTAAAAAGGTAATTTTTAGTGCTGACAGGACAAGAGTCTGCTGATCCCACTCTCCCTCTAAATAATAAATGCAGCCATCATGCACAGAATCATCCTCACCATATAAAATGAGTGAGTGGGAAGAAATCTATATCTTTCTTCCTGTGAAATGGACTGCTCTGGCAGTGAGCCCAGTCATTCAGGAGTTCTCCATGATCTGTTATTTAAATCCAACTCATTATGACTGATTTTAGGCAGGAAGCCAAAATAAAAAGATCAACTATATATATTTTTGGTTTTTCCATCCTATCCTCTTTCCACCTTCAATTTTAACACAAGTGCTAACTCTGAGGTCAGGGTTAGATGTACAGACACCTCAACACAAGCACTCCATTAATCCAAAACCAAGCATTCCAAAAGGGTCTCGTGGCTTCAAATGCGATGGGATGACACTATATTCTGAAACAGACAGCAGCCAAGTTTAACTCCAAAATGCCCATGATATTAACTTGAAATATTCTTTGCTGCAGCTTAAATTCCAACTCCTCTAGGCTGCAGACATCATCAAGATACCATCCCCAGTACCTGGCACAGGGTCTCAAGCGAAGTATTCAACAAATTTTGGGTCTTTTGAATGGAAGCTTTAGGTCTATAGGGCCATATTTCCTATATTTTTTCTTGCATTCCACAAACATGGCTATTTAACCACTTCTTAAAGACCTTCTATGTTTGCTTGTTGTTCTTTAGAATTTTTATTTATGTTTAATTCATCTGCAACTAGTTCTTGTGTTAGTATGGCAGTATGATTTTGCCCCAACCTGAAATGCCACTTTTAACATATATAAATTCCCCTTGATTTTGAATTCTCTGTTTATCCCTCTCTTCTGTTTATCTATTCCTGTGCTAGTACCACACCATTTGAATGAAAGTTTTGGAGTATACTATCTGACAGGACAAATCCCCTGTATCATCCAACTCAATTACTTTTTAAAGATATTGATTTGACCTTTTTCACACTCTTCCAAATAATTTTAATTTTTAAAGCTTAAATAAACAAACATAAAAAGCAAAGGTAACTGAAATGACAAAGTTTGGCAAAAGTAGATATATCTATCTATCTAGATATGATAATTTTTTTAAATTTAATTTTATTTTTAAACTTTACATAATTGTATTAGTTTTGCCAAATATCAAAATGAATCCGCCACAGGTATACATGTGTTCCCCATCCTGAACCCTCCTCCCTCCTCCCTCCCCATACCATCCCTCTGGGTCGTCCCAGTGCACTAGCCCCAAGCATCCAGTATCGTGCATCGAACCTGGACTGGCATGATAATTTTTGAAGGACTGATCTTTCTACAGTATCATGTCTTCTAGTCTAGGGACATAATGTATTTTAATATGTAGTCAAGTTTTATAATTTTTCTGCATATTAATCTTGCACATTGTTAGATTATTTTTAGATATTTTATAGTGTGGTGTTATATAGGAACTGTTTATTTCATCATATTGTTTTACATGCTTAAGGAAAACTGGATTTTTCTAAATACTTACAGTTAACCATTTTATTGAACTCTCTTAGTAGCTATTTATTTATCTAATCAATCAACATTTGGTGAGTACTTATCACAAGCCAGGCATTTTCCTACATAGAGGGGTAGGGACAGCACAAATCTTATGTTACGGAATGCATTTTGCTGTAAACCTCTGTTCACCCCCCAACAGCTGAAATAAATGTATGAAGGTTTTGTTTTTCTCACACAGCATTAAGTCCAGAGTAGGCAGTTAGTTCAAGGTTGCTTTAGTAACTCCACAATGACAAGACGGATTCAGGAACTTGATATCTTTCTGTTCAGCAGTCGCTATCTAGCGCTGGAGATGTACTGTCTGGCCTCCAGCACCTCTACTTTCTATGTGCATTCCAAGCAGGAAGAAGGGCCAGGGCAAAGGATAAGGAAAGCATGATAGCTGAGCCTGACCTCCTCACTCTTTCTGGCCTTGTGTAGAACTCCAGCCCATGGCTTTTTCCCATACTCACTAGCCAGAGTTACCTCACATGACCACATTCACATTATTAGTCAGATTACTGCTCCCCTCAGATGAGAATTCCTTTAGTAAGGAAGAAGGGGAGAATTCTGAATATACATGTAGCAGGCTCTGCCCCTACAGAGACATTCAAATAACTTACAGCTGAGTGTCTTAAGATTTCCAGCAACCCAGCCCTTGGATCTCTCTCTGCTCTCTATTATTTCTATTCATTCCATTGGTGATCATATTCAGTCTCATGGCTATAAATACAGTTATATGCTGCTGCTGCTGCTAAGTCACTTCAGTCGTGACCCCACCGTGCAACCCCATAGACGGCGGCCCACCAGGCTCTGTGCGACCCCAGAGACGGCAGCCCACCAGGCTCCCCCATCCCTGGGATTCTCCAAGGAAGAACACTGGAGTGGGTTTCCATTTCCTTCTCCAGTGCATCAAACTGAAAAGTGAAAGTGCAGTCGCTCAGTCGTGTCTGACTCTTAGCAACCCCATGGACTGCAGACTTCCAGGCTCCTCTGTCTATGGGATTTCCCAGGCAAGAGTACTGGAGTGGGGTGCCATTGTTATATGCTGGTGACCACCAAATACACATGTCTATCCCAGCCTTCTCCCCTGAACTTCAGACTGAAATAGCCAACTACCTATTTGTTCTCTCCACTTAGATGTATAATGAGTATCTCAAATTTAACCTGTCCAAAATGAACTTCTTTGCTAAAACTTCCCTCCCATCTTAGTAGGTAATACTTTCATCCCTCTGGTTCCTGTCTGCCTCCCATCTTTATCCAAATATCCCAGGAAACCTTGTCTGACTCAATCTTCCCCTTCCAACTGTATTGGGAATCCTACCACTTCTCACCATGTCTAACACTAACATTCTGGTCCAGGTCACCATTATTTCCTACCTGCATTACTGCAACAGCCTCTGAAAATCATTATCCACATATAGAAGACCTTCCTCTTCTCTAATGAGCTTAGCCTTGTTCCCCTGCCTCTGCTACTTACTCCCAGGATCATTCCCTATGCATTGTTACAAAACTACCCCCAAAACCTCAATTTTTGAGTTAAACATCCAACTTTTCACAACTACTCTTTCCCAACCATTACACCCTCTATTAATTTCACTATTAACATTCCATCAGGACCTATAATCCATCATCAATCCCATTCTTTCTCACTGCTTCTCACTTTCCCCTCATATTCTTACTTTTCTTCTTCAGTTTAGTTTAGTTCAGTTCAGTCGCTCAGTCATGTCCGACTCTTTGCAACCACATGAATCGCAGCACGCTAGGCCTCCCTGTCTATCACCATCTCCCGGAGTTCACTCAAACTCACGTCCATCGAGTCAGTGATACCATCCAGCCATCTCATCCTCTGTTGTCCCCTTCTCCTCCTGCCCCCAATCCCTCCCAGCATCAGAGTGTTTTCCAATGAGTCAACTCTTTGCATGAGGTGGCCAAAGTACTGGAGTTTCAGCTTTAGCATCATTCCCTCCAAAGAACACCCAGGGCTGATCTCCTTCAGAATGGACTGGTTGGATCTCCTTGCAGTCCAAGGGACTCTCAGGAGTCTTCTCCAACACCACAGTTCAAAAGCATCAATTCTTCGGCACTCAGCATTCTTCACAGTCCAACTCTCACATCCATACATGACCGCTGGAAAAACCATAGCCTTGACTAGATGGACCTTTGTTGGCAAAGTAATGTCTCTGCCTTTGAATATGCTATCTAGGTTGGTCATAACTTTCCTTTCAAGGAGTAAGCATCTTTTAATTTCATGGCTGCAGTCACCATCTGCAGTGACTTTGGAGCCCCCAAAAATAAAGTCTGACACTGTATGTCTCTTACTGGGCTTAAGTTCCATGGTCAATAATTTCTTTGTTCACATGACTTCAACCTTCTCGCCCTTCTGTTGTATTCACTTGGCAACCTCCCAAACCTGATTAGATCCATCCTTCTACCTAACCTGGACCTGTACCGCCTAGCTGATATAGCTAAAGAAATATAGAAGCAAACTAACTGATCCTATATTCAACTGATCACTAACCCAGTAGACCATCTAACACTGCTTGGAAATCATACTCTATTTCCCTGGGTTTTTTCATTTTTTTCTTACCTTTTCTTTTCTTCTCAAACTTTCAATTCCTTTCCCCTCTGAACTTCAGTCTCAGTCTTCTCTTGCATTTCAACGAGAAAATAGAAGTAATACAAAGAGATCTTCCATGAGCATCCATCATCATATCTTCCTAACTACATACATCTGTGCCCACATATTCAGTCTTCTCTATTTTATTATGGATGGACTCTTTGTATCCCTATCTTAAACCAATCATTTGTGCACTAGATCTATTCAATCTCATCCACCCAATGATCCCATTCCAGTAATTCTCCTCTTCGTCTTCTGTATCAAATTTTCCTGGATCTTTTCTATTTGTATATATTACTATTTCTTCTGTTTCCTTTTTTTTTTTTAAGATACAATTCTCCCTTACTCCATTTTCCCCTTCCAGCCACTTTTCTATTTCTATTTTTCCTTTACAGTGAAAACCCCTGAAAAATTATCTATATTCACTATGTCCAATCTAACTCCTCCTACACTCTCTCAAACCCATTCCAATATGGCTTCCATCTCCACCATTTATCAGAAACAACTCTTGTTGAGGTCAACAAAACATCTGCCCCAGATGACTACTGGTCATTTTCACATTTCAGTTAAACCTCCCTGAAACATTTTCTAACTTCTCTGTAAAGATCAACTCATCTATTATATGCTGTCACTATTATATTGCTTATCATGCTTGTGATTTTATATTTTTATGTGATTCTTAATGAGTCTTTTTTCCTCAATAAACTTCAAGCTCCATAAAGGCAAGGATAATCTCTCTTTTTCTGTAACAATTTTATGGTCAGTGTCTAGGACAATGCCTGGCACATAGGAGGCCATCAACACAATTTGAAAAAACGAGTGCTTTATTATCATCATCCCCGTTTTAAACTTGGGAAAAAGAAGGCCCAGAGAAGTAAAGGTACCAGCTTAAATGCACACGTAGATTATTGGTAGAACAGGAATTAGAACTAGTTGAATATACCGACCACCAAGCATCATGCTACATTATGGAGTTATGAAATAAATGAAATGTGCCCTCTTCTCCCAGAGCACTACCATGTTTGGGCTGAATAGGATAAATCATGAAACCTAGTTCAGTATCAAGTCCTCCTTGTGTCTCCAAGGGCTTAGCTACCAGGTCAACAGAGATGAGTCACACTGTTGACTACTCTGGTTCCTGTATTCAAAGTGCCCAGGGAGAAGGCCCTTTCCCTGAAAGCATTTGTTTAACCAAGTATGGTGATGGGTGTTAACCAGACTACTTGTGATCATTTTGCAATATATACAAATATCAGATCATTATGTTGTATGCTTGAAATTAATATAATGTCATATGACAACTATACCTCAAATTTTTAAAAAAAGCATTTGCTTGAAATTACATTGCAGGCTTCAGAATAAGACTCTTCGGGTGCATATCACTCATCAATGATCTACAAACTATGAATCAGGAAGAACATAGGGAGGAGTGAGCAGGAAGGCCAACTTAAAGTTACAACATTAAGATCCACTGTTAGTTGAAGACCAGTAAGAGAGAAAAAGCATTTCAGAAATGAAATCGTCAGGCAAACAGGAATTGCATTATATACTTTTAAAGAACCCATGGCATTAAGAAGATCTACGAAAACCAGCTGGAAGGCTGCAAATTTTGAGAAACATGAACCATGCGGAACTATCAATAAACATGCTGTGATTTACCACTTTGTAAGGGACTGTTAGTATTAAGGGCTTCCCTGGTAGCTCAGATGGTAAAGAATCTACAAAGATGATCATATGATTCATTATATAAAATGGGGCACTTTGGAAACAAAAAGAAGCACTATTTAAAATTATGCCAGGGCAATGACTGTCCCAGGTAAACAAGCAGGATTGGCCACCCTCTTTAGTAACCATCTACTCATTATGCATTAAAAAAATAAAAATAAAAACCAGGTACTTAATCTGTTATGTAAATGAGTCCTTCAGTGAAATCAACCACAGCAGCCAGAATGGACAAGATACCAGTCCAGTGTGGGCTTTGTTTAAATCATTTTTACCCTCTATGATCCTGCTAATATTTACCATCTCCACTGGGGGGAAAAAAAAACAACGAGAGTTAAGAGTCACTGGCTTTATCTAGTTTTTTTGTCCCTTTGCACTGGATATATTCAATCTATAGGAGGGGGCCATTTCTATCCCCATTTGGAGTTTAATATTTATGCTTATGAAAGAATATGCCTTTCTGTGATAAGTCAAACAGAATGTCATTCTTCGGATTTCTAGAGACTTCCATTTTCCCCAAAGGCACAGCTGGCTTATACAAAATTTGTATGAATATGTGCCATATTTACTTCAATTAAGACTGATTCTTAGATAATTCACTGAATTAACACAGCAAAAACAAGATCACTAACCACAACATTTTATTGTAGAGATCAATACACATATTCTGATAATTAATTTGAGCTATTCACTTAATGGTTATGAAAACATCAGGATCTGTTTAATTGGTATATTTTGGTTTGCTAGGCAAGAGAAAAATAACAAGTCGAATCCAAAGGGCCTGATTTTTTTTTTTTAAGTCTATAAAAAGAGAGGATTAAATACTGCCAGTTCTACTATCAAGAAACATTATACGATTTTTACGAAGATAACTCCACATAAGTCCAGCAAGGCGTGTTGGCAAGTAGAAGTGAAACAGTCTATTATACAAAATGCAAAAGGATTCAAAGATGAATTATAAAAAATAAAATTTTGGTCAGAAAATCATTACTACATGAAGCCACATAAAGGTGTCTGTGAGCTGCTTTTTTTAAAGGGAAAAGAAATCAAGCCATTAGCTCTCTATATTCAAAAGGAAAAATAAGGAAAATGTTTGGAAAATACTTCTGATATTAAGTGAGTTCTTTCTCATCTGCCATCCAGAGTGCACAAACATCTAACTTATTCTTGCCAACCTACAGAAGTGAGGGAATAAAACCACTGTCTGGCCATCAGTGGCACACTCACAACACCCGAATGAGATCCAGGGTAATCCTAGATCGGGGAATGTCAATGTTGAGTACTCGGACTTCCACTCTTTCTCCAGGGCCCAGTCCAAGACTCCTTCTCTTCTTCGTCTTAGAAAGTTTTGCTTCTGTTACATTTCGTATGGGAATCAGCCCTGATCTCCCCACTCCTATATCCACAAAAATTCCAAACAAGGTGGCATTCTCGACTTTGCCTGTAAGAACTGTCCCAACCTGCAGGTCTTCCAAGCAGACTATGCTTCTCTTGAAATCAGGTTTATCGAAATCTACAACAAAAGGGGAAAATGGACAGTGTGTATAAATAATTGTTAGACACAACATAATTTAATGAGTAAGTATTGTATATATATCAATTGTGTGCCCAGACCAGTATTAAGCATTGAGGGGAGACATAAAAGGAGCTGAAGATATATGCCTGCCTTCAGAGAAAAGGCATCCTAGTTGGAGAAACAGCATGTGCAAAGTAGGAACAATTCAAGAAAGTTTACTCAAACACTATCTTCTCCTCAAACTCTATCTTGCTAACCTGTGAACATTAGCATATACATAAGGGACTCAAAAGAGTATAGTGGCTTATTTTCTTCTTTATGAAGAGGAGATGAGAAAATACATTTGCTCAATGAATATGCAAGGCTAAATTACAAATACGGAGAAAATAAGATCCTTGTTGACAGAAGAATGGGAGTTTTCCTCCAAGTGACTGAATTCTCAAAATGTTTAAAGTGGGTAGAACATCCATAAATGTTTAGTCAAATGTGGTGAAATTTAAATGTTCTTTCTCACTTCTCCCCCCAAATTTTGAACTCAAGGATCAATTCCTATCCATTTTGAATAAATTTATCCAATCAAAAAGAATGGATTCTTGATTATCTATTGCTCAGAAACCCAGATGGGCCAGTACCTTATGTCCTTTCTCTTCTTTCAATTCAATTCATAAAACATTTACTAACTCCTATTAGCACTCTACCAGGTACTCAAGAAACAAAGATGAAGCACAGATCTCTACTCTTGAGTTTTTACAGCCTTCTTTCCCTTGTTCATGCCAGTGTACCGATACATTTCTCTGTTCATTAACACTACCCCCCACCAAAGACAGACACAAAGCCTGCTGAGGAATCATGGCTTAAGTTAAAACAAAACAAAAACAACAACAAATGTTTTATGATGGAGAAGGTTACAACTAGCAATTGAAACAGGGCTTTTGGATTATCTGTGGATTCCATTTACCCATGCTCCTCTTGGCCCCCTTTCCTAGGATTACTGAATGTTGATTCTAATAACAAAGAACACATTCTATGCTTGGATCTCCTTTTACTAAGACCTCATTTTCCCCTCCACCCATTCCATTTCCTTTTCCTCCACAGCTGTTGGCTTTATCCTGATTACTTGTTAAAACTATCCTTTACATTTGTATTAACAACTGGTCGTCTCTTGGTTCCCCTCCCCCAGCCTAACCATATTGAAATCAAGGTTTTCTTTTTTTAAAAAATCCACTTAAAAAAAAAAATCCACTTTTTACCTTTACAACAAAACAAAACCCCTCTTTAAACCTTAAATCTCATTTTCCTCATAAAAAAGAAATATGCTAACACTAGAATTGATTGTGTAGAATTCCATCTGATGTTCAGGTGTGAATTCCAAAAATAAAGAGCCCACTGAATACGCCATTACTCTCGGCAAGGACTGTGTCAAAGCAAAGGGAAACCAAGTTGTTGATCATGGTCAGAGGTAGGATGGTCTCTGAGGCCCCACAAGTATTGTTTTTATACTTAGAAACTCTCCCTCTTTCTTACAGAGGTCCAGCAGCTACAATCCCCAAGGGTTTCTGATCAGCTGCTTAATTTTGCATGGAAAATCAGAGTCAAGAACTACTTAACATAGCCCAGGCCACTGAGAAATTAGAAAAGCCTCCATGTACCAGGCAAACTTTAACACTTTGATTGCCAAGGCTACATACTCAGTCCCCTGTCACCAGGTTGCTTCTGATGAACACAATTATGGAAACTAACTGGCGACCAGAGTGTTAATAACATAGAGTTGATTATATCACCAGAAAAACAGAAGACAGGATGAGTATAAAGAAAGAATGAGGCAAGAAAGGAAGTAATTTTGAGAAAATGGAGGCCAGAAAAGAGATGTAACATAAATGCAGAAACATTCAAAATACTATCTGCTCCTTTAAACATATGACTGTCTGCCTTTCTTCCTGATGATGTATTTAGTGTTAAAATGAAAGTTCTCAGACATCTAGAAACCTGTGACTTATGCTAGGGCAAAAGTCAGTTCCAAAGAGATCTATTGGAAATTTCACTTGAAACAATGATAAATACTGCAGTAACTGGTAAGCTCAATTCAGAGCCCAGGTGTATGTTTCTGCTCAACTAGAGGCATCATCAGGTAAAGACCAACTTAGCTGTTGGTTGTTTAACTCAGCTTTGTAATCTGAGGGCTGATCTTTGCTCTGAGTCTACAGTGTAACTGAGATCATGGGAACAATCAACATCAAGACTGAAAAAACCAAGATGGACAAGAAAAGCCGGAACAGAGCATATTTGCCAACCTTCTAATGTAGTGGTTTTAGCACAGCACTCCCACCCTGCTTGAAAGCCACTGCTCACTGCTAGACAACACCTATGGAATTCACACCTAAGAATAACTGCAAAGGGCGAGGGATTTGTCCACGGAAGTATTCACTTTGGATGGACCACCCAGGAGGCTTCTACTCCTACATTTTTGGCATAGGTCTTACTGTATGTTTCATTTTATTTTTCTCCAACCTTGAAATTAATTTCAAATTTACACAGATATTGAGGGAATGGTACATTGAGCTTGACAGATGAACACAAATTCCCCCAGACCTTTTCAAAGAAACCACCTCAACACAGCATAACCCAGGATGAAATGAGCCAAGCCCTAAACATGGTATCATAAAAATGATGTGAGACAAGCACAGATTCATTTAAATCTCAGAGCTTCCTAGTCAAATTTCCTTGGGAAGTAGGTCATTTGATACCTTAATTCCTTCTCACCGGGTCATTGCTCTCAACAACTATGGCTCTTAAACTTCCTTCACCATCTACCTGTGCTGAAAGCCATGAGGCTTTTAATTAGAAGGAAAATCAACAGAGAGACAGTATCTTTTTTCTTCAGAGTGTTCACTGACACAGAATCCAGGAACTTGGAAGGCTGTAACTCAGAAAGAAGATTCACTTTAATTTGTGAACTGAATGCTTTACCTTGGACTTCTGACTCTTATGAGGTAAAAACAGTTACAAAAGGATTATGAAAAATGTATGTCTCCATGAACACGCTAGCACATGCATGACGTGTTTAGTCTAGTGTGATGGGAAATAAGCCTGGGAGGAAGAGTCTGGAGACCTGGCCTCAACTTCAGCTCTGGATACTTACTAGCTTCAATGACTTTGAAGGAAGGTCCCTGCGCTCTAGTTTTCTCATGGAGAGAAAGGCAGAACGGAGGATCCTGTGGCACAGGATCACTGTGGGCTACTCAAGTGAAAGGTATTCACATTCATCGTTTACCTGTTCGAAAGTCAAAGCTCTCGGGCTGGCTGAGACCATCTACGATGACCTGTAAGGTGTGTACTGTTGTTTGCAATCTTTCTGCAGTTTTCTCCATTCCTTCTTTTTCAAGGAATGAATTTATTTTTTGCTGCATTTCTGGCTTTCCAATCTCATACAGTGTCCCTCCAATGAATGACAAAAACCTGCAGAGGAAAAAAAAAAGAAGAACCCCGCCCCCCACCACATATTAATAATATTACTTATTTTCCAGTCTACTTACATAAATCACCCCTATTCATCTCAGATCCATACATCAATCAATCAACTGGTCTCTACTGAAAATCTACCATGTGCCCCATGCCATAAAGATGATCTGTCTTGGGAGAAAAAAGGAAGAGGATGATTTGAGGTTTTTGAGTTACTTTCCAAAGAAGCTCCTGCTCAGAATCAGCATCAGAAATGTTTTACAGTGCAATGTTCATTAGAGTTTAGTGCCAGATATATTTTCTAAATAAGGATACCTATATTTGCTTCATGTTTCTGCAAATTTCAGTTAGGAAAATGTTTTGCAGTTAAATTACCTATTAGGCAAACAATGAATTGCTGCTATCAAAATCCAGCAAAATACCCAACAAGGATTGCCAACTTTTGACAAACAAATCACTTTATCCATATGCCATATCTCTGTTCTTTACTTCTGTGTACCCATGATGACAGTGTAACCTGTGCAAGCATATGCTCAATCTAAGAATTCTCCATCAACGGTTATGCCTTGCATGGACTAAATCATATCAAGTATATTAAGGATTCAGAAGTCAACAGAAAAAGGATGAGAGGATTATCAAAAAGTGACTTCTTCCCCAAATGGAAGCTCTGCAAGGAAGATCTCACTTACATAACCTTATGGTGAATATTACTTTATGTACTTAATATATTACATACCTGTAATATGTAGGAGACTATTTGCCTTTCTCAATTTCCCTTTGCTATGTTTACCATTCCCCATGTTTGTTTAGCTGCCTCTCAATTATTTAGCTTTGGAGTTCAGTAATGAGTTAATCAAGAAAAAAACAAAGGGTTAAAGATGAATTTCCCTTCAATCTCATCTGAATATTAAGTAAGCTATAGCTTACTTTCTTGATATTCCTTGGCTGTGTACTTTTCCACATTGTTAAGTTCAATTTCTTATGATTAATGGCTCTTTAAAAATGTCAACACAGTAATCAGATAGATAGCGATACTAATGCCCCCCAATCCTTTCCTCTAAGGATGTCTCTGGAATACAGGCAGGGGAAAAAGAAACTGTTGGAGGCTTGTCTACGTTTAGAATTGGGATGTATCCTATTTGCTAGGTTACTGCATGATCACAAAAGGAATGCTTGTTATTTCCAGTCTTTTTCCCCCACTGTTGTGTTCACCTAGAGAAGGCCTCTGTAGTGATAATCTGGTAGTGACAGTCTGTTATCTAGGGGAGAAACTCTCTCATCTCTCATTTAACCATGGAATCTCTTTGAGTTCAAATGTGTAATCCTCCTACATTTCCAAAGTCGTAATTTTGGTCAAAAACAGACTGATGAAAATCCAACCTATTTTCTTTAATATATTTTCATTAAGGGTCTCATGAAAGACTAAGGAGTTAGTGCTCGGGCTCCTTTTTTTTTCCTTTTAAATGAGCTTCCATCCCAACTGGTGGCAAGTGAGTTACACACTTTATGTCTGTGTGTCCATGGCTTCCTGGGCCCATGGACAGGCAGCGGTATCTTTAGTGTTGATAGGTATCTGTTAGTAGCATATAACGGCCCTGGTGACAGGCAACAGCTGCTATAGCTCTGACTGACGGGGCAGATGACACATGGCAACCTCTGCCCGCAGCCAACTTCCTTGCACAACTTCCTAAATAATACCGGCCCTGCTGAGCAGACTTCCCTGGTATTTACCCTCTTGGCTTGATTGGTCTGCAACTGGCTATTCAGCAGAACATCTTTCAAATCCCCAAGATTCTGGCTTACAATCAACAATTAAAAGGCCAAAAAAGTATATCTGTGGGTTGAAGATTCATAATAAACTTGAATAGCATTTTATAATTAATAAAATAACTAAAAGAAACTTCCCAAAGTACTGGACATGTCTTGGCCTCAACAGCAAAAACACTGGCTCAGGAGGCCACTTGGAGACTTAAGGTTTTTGTGTGCATGTGTATATAACTAACTGATACTCAAGTCACTTCCATATAAAGGATTCTGTTTATAGTGGCTGCAGATGCACAAAGAATATTGGTCTATTTAACCTGGGTGCATATTTTATATATCATTTTCATCCTCACACACACAAGCCTGAGGGCACTGGTAATTAAAATCAATAAAAAAGCACCAAATTGTACTCCTAGCTAATGCTTCAGTATTGATCAACCCTATTTTTAAATGACTATGCAACAGAGTCAGATGCTTTTTTATTTCGAAAACTTTCTTAAAGTTACAACAGGGTTGCATAAAATGGAAACTAACAAACAAAAGGGAGACTATAAAATGAACTGGGAATAGCATTGCTTTTGACCTCTCTTTAATTTAATTTCAAAAATATTCAATTGTAAACCATAGGAAACAATGTTTTTTGCTCAGTAGCCACTTAATAAACATGTGTTCTTTAAATACACTAAGAATAACTTATTCTACATTATTCTGAATTTTTACTCTAGAATCAACTGTGATAAATAATATCAAACATACAGCTTCATTTTAGAAATAAGAAATACTCAACACAAAGTACCTTCTGGCTCAGAAGTATCATATAAAAACACAGTATACTTTATGAAGCTTAGAACTAGAATGTGAGTGAACGTGTTCTGAAAAAATAGTGCTTGATAGATGTTCTCATTTAATCTTGACAATAATCCTAAAAGGTAGGTATCACATCATACAGAAAGGAAACACCGAGCTTTCGGGAGGTTAAATAACCTGCCCACAGCCTCATAGCTATTGTCACTAACTGGAGTTTCAGGCTACACACATCAGTGTATGTCTGTTTACAACTGCAGTTATGTCAAAATTAAAGTGTTATATTTGGTTAAGATATAAGACAATACTTTGGGTAACATTTCACCAACACGATTTAATGGCAGATTAGTTTTAAATATTAGAGAGTTAACATTGATGAATCCAACAGAGAAATTATTATATAAACGTATTTAAGTAGACAATTCTCTCAAAAGTTCATGGGTTATTAAAATCATAGTCTCATTTTCTTCACTGTCTCTGAAAGGCTTTTTCAGTTTGCTAAGGACTGCTGTCTGAGCTGCTGTTTCCATTTAATATGTAATTTCATCCATCTTACTTAAAGTAAGAAAGTAGCATAAATGCAACAAATAAGCACATCATGTTCTTTTAGCACACATCTGCACAAAGTTAAGACACAGACCTTGCAGTAGAGAGAGGCTGCTTATTTTTCAAACAGAATGCTATATAAAACCTAAAATTGCTGATATCTTCAACAGAAACTTGTTACAAATTCAAGTTCTCCTCCTCAAAGAATAAGAAAAGTCTTTGTGATATTTTTCTTGAAGAATAAGAAATTCTCAAGATTCATTAGACTTCAGATATAGCCATTCAGTTTTATGTAATCATTTCCAGCATGGAGAGAGAAATTTAGGAGCCCAGGACTCATTACATTAAAGCAACATGATATCCCACAGAGCACAGAAAAACCATGGTGATGCAACTCCATCACTTTAAAAACAACTTAATATTAACATGTGCTTTGTGGGCTAAACACGTAAGAGTTAAGGCTCCACAAAGAATCATGCTGCAAGGGCAAAGTACTCCTAGTTGTCCATCCATGCTAGATACTTTTAAAAAGAGACTTTCATACTTGTTTACTTTTATCCATTGGTTTTACTCAGTCTTAAAGTAATCATATCAATAAACCAATAAATGCAAGAGCACAGTCATTTTAGAAAAAGTAGTTACAGATAAAGCAGACAGCATCATCTGTAATACAGACAGACATTCAACAATTTAAAACAAAAGAGGTAACCTGTCCTTCTTATCTGTGATTGTGATTATAGAGCAAGTGGTAGGACACAAAAGAAAAGTTCAGTTTGTTATACTGAAACCCACAGATTCTATGTATTTAAAACCTATTGCTTTATATTAAAGACAATGTAAATTCCAACATGGTAAAGGAGGGAAACCCACTACTCCTTTACGCTATTTATGGGAGCTGAACTCACCTAGATGAGCATGGAGCAGCACACTTTAGTTTTGCTTAGAGCAGTGTGGCTTTACCACATCTGCTGTTTCAGTAGTCAAATCAAAGGGGTGGCAGTGTGAACTGCACTTTAATCATCATCAAAGAATCTTTTCAAATCTCTAACCTCTATTAAACCAAGAAACTGAACTGGGCCAGAATCCTTCAAAATCTTCACTGATGTAAAATCCACAAATAATGGTAAATTCAAGTAGAGGGCATTTACAGAGAAGCCCACACACAGAACAACCTACTGGGCTCAGAAGCTAGCAGGTATCTAGTGAAGGTAATACTGAAATGGTTTTTGTTAGCGTATCATCAACCACAGAAAGTTACAGCGAGTAATTTTTCATAAGAATGTAACAGCTTTTGAAAATTTATACACTGCAGATAAACTTTTGGAAAAACGTAACCCTTTCAGAAAGGGTAACCAAGGTTACTTCTGAAAACTCTTTGGGCAGCAAGGGGCACTTCTAGCGTCATTGCTTGGCACCATTTAGAGTGTCTCTGGAGTACTTCCTGCATCTAAACATACTCTTGGATCTGTGAGCAGCAGAAAAAAACAAGAGCCAAAAAGAAACTACCACAGATTAACGGATGCGGTCTGTCTTCCAAGAGACTTGGTTTATAAGCATCAGACTGTTAACCTGATTCTAACTTCTGAAAAACTTAGCAAATGTTTCCTCCTTTTTCAAAGGTCTATTACACGTGCATAGAGGCTGGATACTTGATGTATGCTGCAGTAATTGTGGGAGAACATATCCTTAGAAAGCGGTTTTATTTTATTTTAGCAGTTTAGTAAAGGGAATGAATTTTGTTAAAAAAAGAAAACAGTTAAAGTGTGCTTATATAGATATCCTCTAAAAATCTGAGATTAGAATGATCTCTTTAGAAATAGCTGAAGAAGACATGCAGTTACAAAATACCTAAGATCAGAGAAATAGTAACCAATACCACAAAGAATAAGCAGCATTGATTTTTATGTAGGTTTTCCTATTTCAGAACCACAGTGTGATATACTGTGTGAGTATAATTAAAGCTATAATTTAAAAAACCTAATGTATATATACATACATCCAAGTGCACATGAAAATACAAAAATGGAAAGGCATCATGTACTGAAAATGTTGTGATTACTGCTCTAAAGATTTCTAAAATCCTGTCTTAGAAATAAATTTATAAGTGACAAAAGAAAATCAGTTTTCTTACACTTGTTAAAACAATAATCCCCCATCAAAAAAGAAAAAGAAACAGGAAAAAACCCCAACAACCCAATTGCTCAGTTTGATCATCCTCTTTCCATTGAGCCTGTGTTGTTTTAAACACACTCATACACACACACACACGACATCTTCAAATGATAAAGATTTGTTTAAATCAAGGCTCTTCAAAGGCATGAGACAAAATGCTGAAGTGAATTAAAAATAATTTAGAAAATCATTCAGTTTTCCTCAATAAATATTTATTTACTGTGGAAGAAGACTCTATGAAACATGATAACAGAGCCTTTGCCCTGAATGAGCTTAGTCTAATTTAAGTAATGACAGTATATCAGAATTAATTATCTTCTACTTATATCTGCTGTTTTAGAGGTAGGATTTTACATATAGACAAATATGTTGAAAGTGCTCAGTAAAGATGACTTCATTTAATTCTCTCATAAATTTATTGTGGATACAGATTTGCAGATAAAGAAATTTAAACTCATACAGATTAAGTGACCAGCCTAAAGTCACACAGCAGAGACCACAAGGCTGTAGCTAAGGTAAAATTCGTTATATACCATATCTTCATTAGCACTGCTTACTGTTTAACTCTGGGAGATTTTCAATGTAGACAGAAGATTTAGGTCCCAGATAAAATCTGGCACAATAAGTACCACTGCCTGGGAGTAATTTATTATTATTTTTTAAACCAAATTCAAAGAAAAAGTTTGGCTCTTTTTGAGTTACTGAATAAGAGTTGTACAAAATTAAGTTAGTGGTTTCAAAGACTGCAGACTCTCTACAGCTCAAAAGCACTGTGTTCAGAATTCATATAATTTAATTTACTGTCTGTAAAGCCATAACGTGGATTAGTGCCTGTGAATATTTGAAAGAGGAGGGCAAATTAAAAAGCAGTATTTTAAAAAACATATAGGCTCGTGATAGCAGAGCTGAAATGAAAAAGCTCTGGCACTACTAGGGGATAAACTCCATGTACTGGAATAAAGAACTTTCTTCCTTGGGAAATACCCTTTATACTATGAAATCCATCCTGTCCAGGAATCCTTCTTTCAAGAAATTTGAAAATGTTCAACACCTGCCCTTTCCATAAATCTCTCCAATTGTCCTCTGAATGGGCAGAGCCATTTTCATTCCATTTAACGGTTGGGCAATTGAGATCAAAGTAATTTGCTTATGGTCACACATAGAGTCAGAAGCCAGGCTAAGATTAAAATCCACAGTGAGAGTGGGGACAGGAAGGGGAGAAGGGAGATAATGGGAGACTAAATCAATACCTGACTGTTTCAGGCTCCAGACCGAGCGATCTAAACCTGAAGAGAGAGGAGAAGGGGAGAAGGAGAAGGGCAAATATGTTGGAAGATGGAACAGACAGAAGCAAGCACTATGGCTGGCTGGCAACTCCCTCTCATTGACTACAAGGTTTCTCCAGATATGCAGGAGAGAAAGCAGTGTTTTTTCAGTTTCAGGACCCAGTGTTAACATTAATTAACAATGTTAATTATATTATAATTTAACTATACCTGGATCACATAGTAAAACATTTTTTTCTCCTGGGCAACTAACAGTTGTAAATCAGCCCCACTCCCCTTTTATGACTCAACTGGACAGCCCCTTCTTAATCACAACAAAAATAACAGTGATGACTAGAGCAGTAATAACAGCTTACTGTCTCCCAGGTGCTAAGATTTCTATATACATTTAATCATGCCATCCCAACTTGTCATTGTTCAGTCGCTATGTTGTGTTCAACTCTTTGTGACTCCATGGACTGCAACAAGCTGGGCTCCTCTGTCTTCCACTATCTCCCAGAGTTTGATCAAATTCATGTCTAGTTAGTCAGTGATCTAACCGTCTCATCCTCTGTCGCACCTGTCTCCTTTCGGCTTCAATCTTTCCCAGCATCACCATCTGTTTCAATGAGTTGGTTCTTTGAATCAGACGGCCAAAGTATTGGAGCTTCAGCTGCAGCAAAAGTCCTTCCAGTGAATATTCAGGGTTGATTTCCTTTAGGATTGACTGGTTTGATCTCCTTGCAGTCCAAGGGACTCTCAAGAATCTTCTCCAGTACCACAATTCGAAAGCATCAATTCTTCAGTGCTCAATTTTCTTTATGGACCAACTTTCACATCTCCCATCCAAAGAGACAGGTAACATTATCCTCATTTAACAGATAAGAAAAATGACATATAGGGAGGTTGAATAACCTAGGCAGTCTGGCACTGCTCTGCCTCCAGAGTAAGCTAGCAGGAAGTTAGGTACTATCTCGGGTTCTTCAGCTTCCTATTTACCTCTGCCAGGCTTGCCCAAAACGTCATGTGGTGTGTGTTAGAACAGTGAGTAAGACATTAGACATGACAGTCAGTTCCTAAGTATCCACATCCTGGTCATCTGATTCTCTAGTGGGTAGAATCTCTTTCATCATCTTTCTCTTGTATGAAAGCACTTTCAAAAATATGATGAATGCTACTTCCTGGGAATTATAGTAAGCTATCTGGGTATTTAATTAGAGTACTAACAAGGGAAAAACAAACACCAAAAACTGCTTTCAGTAATCTGTCCTTTTTATGATCTTTGTATTTTAGGTTTGGTCTCTCTTTTGTGATGTTATGTCTGTTTATGAAAAGGCAATATAATACTGTCTAATCATAGCTCCATAGAAGAAGTTAATGTGCAGTAATTGATACACACCCTGAGACATCACTTATCAAAAGCCAGAAAAGATTCTGCCTTAATTTTCATGTCTGAATGCTGCCAACTCTTGTGAGGCAAGTCCAGAAAAATTTAAGATCTTTCAAACTTACAAATAACTTCTTAGGTCTGTTTACCTAATCTTCATTTATTTTACAGCATTTGTAGCTGGGTTTCTTTTCAGGCAAGTCTCCCACAAGGAAATATGTTTTTATCATTGTAAAAGTTAGTTGGCACGCAAATGCTGAATAAAGCTGTGGTGAATTTTAGATGTGGGAGGTGTGTCAGACATACTCATTAAACTAAGTGACTTACCCTCAGAAAATTACAAATCACCACAAGTCAGGGGCCTTCTGAGTTTGCTCACAGTTGAAACTATGAATACCAATGTTCTACTGCTATTTTGTTTTGTTTTTTAAATAAAAACAACCTCAACTTCCTGTGTTACAGCTGCTTATTAGCTAGAAGGCTTCTTGCTGGGCAGAAAGCTGAAGTTGGAAAGAATGTGATAAAACCTCTGAAAGCAAGGCTAAAAAGAAAAAAAGAAAAAGGAGTTTGGAGGTGCTCAATCCTTGAACAGGAATGGGAAAGAAACAGAGATTGAGATGTGCTCAGTTGTTAAAGGTCTTCCGTATGGGCTGTCAAGCTCTCTGGTTTGACTTATGTTAGCTCCATGGCAGTGCACAAGGCAGGATCTCCACAGGGACTCTCTACTCCTAGGCCCCCCAAGTGCTTTTAGCTCAGGAGCAATAGTTGGGATCCATTCCTTGTTGAGTTAATTCTACTTTTGTAGGCCTTTCTCTCATCAGCTTCACTGAGATATAATTGATATATAACACTGTATAAGTTTAAGGTATACAACTTAAACTTATAAGCTAAGGTGTACACCTGACACACTTATAATAGCAAAATGATTACCACCACAGCCTTAGTATAATACCCTCATCGTGTCACATAATTATCACTCCTTTTTGGGGATGGAACACTTAAGATCTACTATCTTAGCAACTTTCAAGTTTATAATAGAATATTAACTATAAATCATCATGCTGTACATTATATCTCCAGAACTTGTTCATCTTATAATTGGAAGTCTGTACCCTCTGATCAACTTCTGGTCTTAAAACCTAAGACAAGTTCCCCCCCCACCCATAAATAAAGAATAAACATTGCTTAGCTTTTGTACAGATTTCCTGTCCTCAAGAAAATATTTTGTGAGGTTAAATGATTATTCCTGTTCCAGACCTGAATTTTAAGTTGGTGGTTGTTTACTCTCTGAAAACATACTTCTCCACACTGATCCTAAGGGTCAGAAATAGGAATATCAGCAATAATAAAAGAAATATCACATTACTAATATAATAGTGCAGATACTGATGTAAATCATCCCTTGATATATGACTTTCCTATGGTGCCATATGCCATATTCCTGCTAGAAACTAATCTTTTAAAAATTTTCCCTGATGACCAAAACAGAAATAATTATTAACTACTAGCTAAAGCTTTATCAAAATGAGTGCTGAGTGACAATCGTGACATTAAATTTCCTGCCATTTTTCAAGTTAAATCAAGAACATAACAACTAACTTTCAAGCTTAGCTATCTGGAGTGAATCAAATTCTTAATGCAGCAGATTCTCTGGGAGAGTGCCAGGCCTCAGTGTGACGTGTACAAATCAGCATAATCTCAGCGCAAAGCACTGCCTCCTGGCACCTTATTTAAGAAAAAAGGGAAACTGGATACCTGCCTTTGGCTCTCCTGACCAACCAGAATGGCAGGACAGAACCCGAGGAGGTGTGGGGAAAGTGGCAACCCCTCCACAGACTGCTTCTGGGCTTCATTCTACTCACAGCAGCGATTGTATTCATGGCCTGCAACAGCCAACACGATGAAATCACTCACACTTGGAGACATCGTGACAATTTCTGGATGATGGCAGAAAGTGGGAAATAACCCTCTTTCATGGTCAATGAAAAGAAGGAGCATTGAGACAGATGTTCTAGGAGGAAGTAAGATAAAAACGTGGTTGCTTCTTTTAGCTTTTAGGGAGTGAAGAATGGGAGACCAGAACGTTTCTAGTCTGTAAAATCTACGAAGTCCTGCACTCTAGACACAGTACTCTATGAAGGCATGGCATTCAACATGGGAAGGTCATAAACCCCCTTTGATCCACAAAGGATTCTAAAAGAAGCATTTACTCACCACAATGGCAGAAAGGATGACTGAGACCTTCTGGCAACAGTTTTGCTCACACAACTACACTGACCTCAGTCAGTTGAGACTGAAGAAAAAATATTTAAATTGGGGTAAAGCTAGACACTTCATTTTGCTCTATTAAAATCATCAACTCCTAAATATAATTAGTTCTGTTTCCTCAGTCTTCTCCTATATAGTCATCTTTCATTTTTTATTGCTGTCTTTTATTCTTTTACTAAATAAATAACACCATGTCAATCTGTATCCTAAAGCCACACGATGAGGAGAAATCACTGAGTGGGGGGCCTGGTGATCCAAATTTAGTTCTTTAACTTCTCTCTTCCCCATAACCCTCCATTACAAGTTTCCACTTCATCTTCCAGTGTCTCTGGTATTCATATTATTTTTGTCATTCATATTTACAATTATTGTCTTTCATACCCTTCATTCAATCTGTCAGCAAATAATATTGACTCTTCTTTAAAAACATACCTAGATTCTGACAACTTCTCACCAACTCTTCCATCATCTTAGTCTCAATCATCTCCAGCTTTCACCTGGATTGCTGTACTTAGTCTAACTGGTCTCCCTGTTTCAACCACGACTTATCATGTCCCCTTAATTTAGCAAACAATGGATCCTTTAAATGTACAAATAAGAGCATGCCACTCTTCAGCATAAAACAATGCTGTGGCCCCTGACTTCACAGAATTAAGGCCAAGTCCCTATAGTAGCCTCCCAATGCCCTTCTGACCATATCTCCTACTCTTCTCTCCCTCGCTCACTCTGCATTAGCCCCCTGGCTTCCGTGCTACTCCTTGACCTTGCCAGGCCAGCTCCCACATTAGGGCCTTTATACTGCCTGGTCCCTCTTCCTGGAACACTCCTCCCTCATATATCTGCATGCACAGCTAAATCCTTTACTTCCATCAAGACTTTGCTTAAACGTCACCTTGTCAATCTGGTCTACCCTGACTACTCTACTTAAATTTGCAAGTTCTTATCCATAACCCTGGTAATCCTGATTCCCATTACTCTGCTCTTCCCTTTTTTCCCCACTGTTCTTGTCACATTTATCACACGGTTTATTCATTATGCTTATTGTCTACTGCCTGTGACCTTGAGAGCAGGGACCTTTGAATGTAATCAAGATTGCAGAACAGTACCTGGAATATGGCAGGCACTCACTTGGAAGGTATGTGTTTAATGAATAAATGAATAATTTGTTAATTCTAGCTCTGATTAATGGAAAGACAGTTGTGCCATTAACCATTCATCATGGGACAAAAGGGGAAGACCAAGCCTTTTTGTTTATTTGTCTGCTTGTTTTTGTATAGGGCTAGTGAGGAGGACTGATGGGAGAAGAGGGAGTTATAAATGTAGGGAAAAAGAGGATACAAGTTGTACTTTTAGATATATTGAGTTTGAGTTGTTAAGATATTCCTGAGAAAATCTCTCACAGCCAAATGGAAAGGGAGAGCTAGAATTTAGAAGAAAGGCCTGGACTAGAGATGTGGAAATGCAGGACTGGAACTGGCAGTGGAGGGGTGAGAGATGAAGACAGTCATATGAGTGGATGCACTCAATCAGAGGAAGATAAAGAATAAAAGGAGAAGGTGAATAAGGCAAAAACCTGAAGAATATCTACATTGAGAGGGCCAGAGGAAGAAGAGAAGTCAGAGAGGATAGAATGTGAAAACAATCATGGAAGATCAGTAAGCTAATGGAGTCAAAAGTAGCAGAATAGATTAAGTGGTTTAAGGACAGAAAGAGGCCACTTTTTGACAGTTAGGAGGTTATTTGTTGAGAGAGTGATTCCAGAGTGGTAAGGACAGAAGCCAATCTACAAAAGCTGGGAGAAAACAAGCAGTGAAAATGAGAGGCAGATAATTCTTCTGAGACGTTTGGCAATGAAAAGAAGGAGCATTGAGACAGAAGTTCTAGGAGGAAATAAAAAAGTGGTTGCTTCTTTGAGCTTTTAGGGAGTGAAGAATGGGATACCAGATTAGCAATAGGTCTGTGGGGCAAAACAAAAGCAATAAATGATGGAGACATTAAGATACAAGAGACAGTCATAACATTTTATAAAGAGAAATAGAATCAGGAGATGGAAGGCTAAGTCAGGGAAGTGTGGGACAGAATGAGTAAAGATAGGGAGATAATCTCAGGAAAGTGGCTCTGAATTTTTTCAGTGAGGTAGGACACATCAGCTAAATGTGAGCAGATCCTGAAATAAGTAAAAGATTGAGAACAGAACGGGTTCAAAGGACTATTGAAATAAAATCTATCTGTGGCAATAGTAGATTTTTAATCCCATGTTCTTATACCTTCTCTAATATGGATTTTCTTACTATGCTTTTAAATTGACATTTATTGAAGACCTTGCATTATTCCTTACTCTTTCTCGCTTACTTAAAAACATTTTCTGGCAGAGGTGAGTACAATTCTAGGATGAATATGCTACTGCTGCTCTTCACCCGCCTCTTCTCTTAAAATGATGGTGACCAAACATTGTTACTATCAAGCTGCTTATTTTGAAATGTACATGTTTCATTCTAAAAAAAAAAACATAACGAAAGGAATTATTTTGGGTGCAGTACTCAACGAAACATCGTATTTGCAGCATAACAGCATAAAATTCTGCATACTCTACATGAAGAATCCATTTTCTACAGAACCCTTAATAAAATAAAAAAGGCAAAGTTTCCTTTATCAGAGGAATAATGTTTTCCCCAGAGGAAAGACAGAGTCTAATCTCATGTGATGATACAGAAGAATACCCAAAGACAGCATATTCCAGATACTTTTTTTTTTTCCTTAAGAAGCACACAAAACACAAGTCTTGTTATATTTTTGTGCTGAACACAGACTGTCTTTAAGGGTATGATTCCCTTAATTTGAAAGGCAATTATGATTACATTTAAATCTGGCTCCACACTAGCTTTTTAATTGTGAGCTCAGGTTTTGGAGTGTCATAGATCTGGTTCAAATCTTGGTTTCACCAGTTGAATTATCTTAGGCAATTTACTTCACCCATCTGGGACTTTGTATACTTAAAGAAGTGGTAATATTAATAGCACTAACCTTATACAATTGCTGTGGGGTTTAAACAAGTTGATGCTTCTAAAGTGCCTGGTAATGAGGATATACTCCATGAAGGTTTGTTTTTATTAACTATTCCTCAAATCTGACCTGAGCTATGTTTTCCTATCTCCATCTCTTTTAAACATCTCTTTTCCTCTTTCTACTGGCTGAAACACCTAGCCCAAATGCCATCTCCTGCATGAAACCTTATAAGAAATTCCAATCTGGAAATGAAATCTTTCTCCTGTGAACAGGTTTGTGTTTCAAACTTAGCAAAAAGGGAACCCTCTTACACTGTTGGTGGGAATGCCAACTAGTACAGCCACTATGGAGAACAGTGTGGAGATTCCTTAAAAAACTGGAAATAGAACTGCCATACGACCCAGCAATCCCACTGCTGGGCACACACACCGAGGAAACCAGAACTGAAAGAGACACGTGTACCCCAATGTTCATCGCAGCACTGTTTATGATAGCCAGGACATGGAAGCAACCTAGATGTCCATCAGCAGACAAATGGATAAGAAAGCTGTGGTACATATACACAATGGAATATTACTCAGCTATTAAAAAGAATACATTTGAATCAGTTCTAATGAGGTGGATGAAACTGGAGCCTATTATACAGAGTGAAGTAAGCCAGAAAGAAAAACATCAATACAGTATACTAACGCATATATATGGAATTTAGAAAGATGGTAATGATAACCCTGTATGTGAGAGAGCAAAAGAGACAGAGATGTATAGAACAGTCTTTTGGACTCTGTGGGAGAGGGAGAGGGTGGGATGATTTGGGAGAATGGCACTGAAACATGTATATTATCATATGTGAAACGAATCGCCAGTCCAGGTTCAATGCATGGGACAGGGTGTTCAGGGCTGGTGCACTGGGATGACCCTGAGGAATGGTATGGGGAGGGAGGTGGGAGGAGGGTTTAGGATGGGGAACACATGTACACCCATGGCATATTCATGGCAATGTATGGCAAAACCACTACAATATTGTAATTAGCCTCCAATTAAAATGAATAAATTTATTTATAAAAAAAACCCCAAAGGGCTGTTAGCAATTACTGACTTCTGTCATGGGTATCTGTGACTAAGTTTCATCCTCCCTGTTTTGGTAGGCTCCCTGGGACCATAAACCACCTCTATTCATTTTTATATTCTTTAGGCCGTACCACGGCACTCTGTACATTCAAAGTGATGAATGAAATCATCAACAATAAAATTCATAAGAGTAAAAAAATGAAACTATAAATAACATGAAGAAAATATGGGAACACTGAATTCATCTTAGAAATCACGTGTCTTAAGAAAAAGAATAATACAGTTACTTCATAAAAAATTAAACATTCATATTTCAAAACATATCTGAATTATAAACAGATACAAAATTAAACTAGAAAAAAATCTCAGCCCATATGAAACACTTTAATATTTAATAGAGAATCCCTATACATAAATACAACTTTTAAGTACTATAAATAATAAAAAAGTAAAAAAAAAAAAAAAAAAAAACTAGACTTTTAAAAACCACTAAATGACTAACTTAGGTTACAAAATACCATGATCTCAGTTTTCTAAAATATGAATGTGAGAGAGAATATCATAAATACCAAAGTAAAAAGACTTAATGGCTTCACATTTTGGTGTATTTCTGGGAGTGACATCATGGTAGGGTAGCATTAAAGCTCTTTATGTTTCTACCATTTTCCTAATATAACTAAAAATGAAATTTACTGCAATGGAATTTACTTTTACAGGACTGAAATCAAACCACTGATGACCTAATCACATCCGTAATGAGCTTCTCCTCCCTGGGAAGACCCCTTTGTAACATCGTATGAAAAGTATGAACTACCTATGTTGAGTGATGTCTGTACTAAGTATAATCGAAAGTTAGAAACCGCTATCACAGTTCCAAAGTGGATAACGGGGATGGTAAGCAAATTTAGATAAATTACCATTTTTTCCTCTAGATTTTAAAGGTCAAGAGTGGAATTTCATGTAGAGAAATTTTCCATGAAAGAGTCCTCAAGTACTCTGCTTCTGAGAGACAAGGCTACTCCCAAAGAAAGCAGAGAGAAGGATGAAGTCACTGGTAAGGGCTTTTATGCTCCACGTGCAGAAACTAGCCTATGTAAAAGCTGGCAGAGAAGTCCTGTCTAATTTAGTCCTGTCTAAATTAAAGATTTCTCAGGTTTGAACATTGCTGGTGGCATTATAAATCAGTATGTTACTTGGCAATGTATATTAAGAGCCACATAAACTTTCAAACCCTTTGGCAGAGTAATTTCACTTCTAGGAATCCATCATAAGGAACCACTACTAGTATGACTATTAGCTTCCCAGGTGGCTTAGTGGTAAGAATCTGCCTGCCAATGCAGGAGCTGCAGGAGACTCAGGTTTGTTCCCTGAGTCAGGAAGATACTCTGGAGAGGAAATGGTAACCCATTCCAGTATTTTTGCCAGGATAATCCCATGGACAGAGGAGCCTGGTGAGTTACAGTCCATGGCACTGCAAAGAGTCGGACATGACTGAGGATGCACACACGAGTACTACTATTTCTAAACTACAGTCCAGTCATTAAATGGAATATTATTTAGCCTTTAAAAAGCAATATGCAGAAACCAAAAATGTGTGCTTATATTAGAAAGGAACTTGAAGAACATATAAACCACATTCAACTACATCATGGAAACAAACAAAAGTGTATATTAAAAAAAGATACTGGCTTGCATACAGCAAAATGCTAATTTGGAGATGACAACTCTTGCAAGAAGTCTATAAATCCATGTGCATATATGCATCTTCTCAAACAAACACTAAAAATACAATTACTGTGAGATCACAATTTTTTTAATATTAAAAAAATGAGAACCATGTGCTAGGATTAAGAATGGGACAAGGATGCCCATTCTGACCACTCCTATTAAATACAGTACTGAAAATTCTGGCTGTTGCAATAGGCAAGGAAGAGAAACGAAAAGCATGAAGATTAAAAAAAAAAGTAGTCTATTTATTTGCTGATAATGTAATTGTTTATATAGGAAGATTTAAAGAATCCACAAACACCTACTAAGATCTAGTAAATGAACTTATCAAGGTCACAGGATACAAAGTTACTATTAAAAAGCAATTTTGTCTTCACATATTAGCAGAAAACAATCAGCAACAAATTTTTAAAAATTCTACTTGCAATAGGGTTTAAAAGCATATTTAATAAAACATATGCAAGACCGCTACACTAGAAACTAAAAAACACTGTTGAGAGAAATGACAGAAGTTTTAAATAAATGGAAAGATAAAGTAAGTCCACTATCAAAAGACTCAATAAATATTATGAAGACATCAGTTGTTCCTAAATTCACCTATGGACTCAATATAAGCCCAATCAGAATCCTACCAGGTTTTTTTTTTTTTTAATGTAAATTGACAAGTTCATTCTACAATTTATAGGAAAATCAAATCCTCTAGAATATTCAGAGCACTGTTGGAAAAACAAAGTCAGAGGTCTTACACTATCTGACTTCAAAATTCAGCATAAAATTATAGTAATCAAGATAGTATGGTACAGACAAAAAGATCAATGAAATAGAAGAGAGAGCTAGAAATAGATTCACACTTACAGAGTTTTCTATTTTAAACAAAGGCACAAAACAATGGGTAAAGAGAATGGTGTTTTTGTTATTGTTTTTTAAAACGGTGCTGGAATAACTAAATGTTCACAATGAAGAAAGAAAGTGAACCTTGACCCCTACACTTCAAATCATACTAACTTCAGATATATCACTGAATGTAAAAGCTAAAATCATCAAGTTTTAAGAAGAAAACACTGAAGAATAGATTCATGACTTGAGATAGGCGAAAGATTCTTAGCACATACAAAGAAGTAACTTCATATGGAAGAAAAAATGGATAAATTAGACACCAAAATTTCAAAACTTCTGCACATTAATAAGAAAATAAAGAGGTAAGCCACAAACTAGGGCAAAATATTTGTGGAACATATATTTGACAAAGGACTAATAATATACAGAATATGTTTTTAAAATTCTCGTGACTCAATAATAAAAAAACAACTCAATTAGAAAATGGCTAAATGATATGAACAGAGGGTTCACAGAAGAAGATATACAAATGGCTAAGAAGCACACAAGAAAGTGCTCAATGTCACCAGGGAAATGCAAATTAAAACCACAGAGATACTACCACAGACACAAATACACGAGAATGGCTAACATTAAAAAGACTAATACCAGATGATGGCAAAGAGAACTGTTAGCATTGTTGATGGAAGTTTAAAATGGTACAATTAATTACACTGGAGTACAGTCTAGAAATTTCTAAAAAAAAACTAAACACCTGATTTATGACCCAGCAAATCCTCTCCTAAGTATTTTTCCAAGGTAAGTGAAAATAATACATGTCAACAACAAAAATTATACAAGAATGTTCAAAGTGGCTTTACTCAAAATAGCCAAAAACTTGGAAATAGGCAAAGTTCCTTCAGTAAGGAGAATAAACTATGGAATAATCATACAATGGCACAATTATTTAGCAATAAAAAGGAACCAGATACTTGTTCATGTTAAAACATGAATTTAAAAAATCTCTATATGTTGAAAGAAGCCTTACACAAAAAAGTACAACTGTATGATGTCATTCATATGAAGTTCAAGAAGAGGGAAACTAATCTTTGGTTGAAAAATGTGAACATGTGGTCAGCTCTGAGAGGCTAGGACAGGGATTATGTTAACAAGGATTATGCTAGAATATGGGATTATATTAATCCCAGGGATTATCTGGGAAGGGGTACAAAGAAACATTTTAGGATGATGGTAACGTTTTTCATCTTGATAGAGGTTTGGGTTACCAGATGTAGGTATTTATTTGCCAAAATTCAGCTCTTATACACCTAAAATTTAAATGTATGTGAATTTTACCTCAAAAGACAAAAAGATCAAGAACTACTGAATTCTAGTTAATGATATACATGCCAAAGTATTAGCTGAAAGTGTGCTGATACCTGCAAATTTCTTTAAAATATATATAAAAAAGAAATGGACTAATGGACAAAAAGATGGATAAGTGAAAACACGGGCATAACAAAATATTAATGCTAAAATCTAGGTGAGGGTATATTGGGATTCACTGTAAAAATTTTTTTCAACATTTCTCTATGCTTAAATTTTTTTATAATAAAATATTGGGAGAAAAAAGATATCACTGCTGATGTTGACAGAGTATTCTATTTTTTTTTTGTATTTTCTAAGTTTTCTATAATGTTTATAGAAATTTCTAAAATGTTTACAATCTTAAACATTTTAAAAGAAATTAAATTACATTTCTTAAAATAATCAAACATAAATTATTTTAAAACAAGTTAAAAATCTTAGATTCAGTGAAAATTAAAATGTCCACTATTTTTCAACTGTTTAGTTCACTAGAAGTCTTAAGTACGTAGTTGTGTAGCAAGTCACTATTTTTGAACTAATTAAAAACCGTGAACTAATCAAATGTGGTATTAAATTTTTTTCTTTTAATGTCTAATTTTAAACTTTCCCTTGTACTCAAACCTTTCCCTGTGTTAATTAATGTATTCTCATTAAAAGTGTATCATTTCTTAGACTCTATAATAACTAAGCAGGGCAATATTTCTTATGAAATCTGAGAGCTGGCTGTTTACTGAAGGCCTTTATCTTTAGATAAGCATAAGCTTTAAGCCAGGTGCTAGTCATTTGTGTCTTGTTAATTTCCAAAACAAACAGAGGAGAGTGCCATGCAATTTCCATTACACACACTTCACCATTAGGACCAGGGTTTATTAGCTTGACACTGCTCCAGGAATAATGGTTTCATTCCTCACTGAAATAAAATAATGTGCCACACAACTCAGCAATGCGGAACTTCTCAAAAATGTTGTCATGTTAAACACGGTCATATTTTTAAAGTCTCCATTATGTCATAACAAAGGCCATTTGCTGTAGAGAACTCATTGTGAGCACAGAGAATTCCCACAGGGGCCCCAGACTTACCTCATTGCTGTGTCATACGATTCCGGGTGAATACAAGTTTGGTCCAAAGGATTTGGCTTTAGTACAACGTTCACTGCAGTTTTGCTCCTTTTCTTGCCTTGCTTCTCATTTGTGACCTCAACACCTGCTGAAGCTGTTACAGCAACTCCCTGAGTTTGGCCTGCAGATTCAGTTTGCTGACTACTGTAACCATTCAAAACAGAAAATAACAAACTTCTGTAAAGCAATTATCTTTTAATTAAAAAATAAAATAATACTATGTTTCTGTCATAAAAAAAAATAAACACTATGGGGGGATGTGGGAAGGTTAAAGGGTGGGCAGAGGGTTAGAGTCTTTCATTACAAATGAGCTTACTTCTCTGCCAAACAAATATACACAAACAGCCACCAGATTTTGACCATGCACTTCACAGACATTACCACTTATTTGTTTAAACCTATTAATAGGGCTTTCTGTTACTTAAAGCCCCAAACATTCTTAATTGATTCTGCCCGTGTAATTGGCATTCTAGGAGAGAACAGAGAAAAACAGACGAAAATAAATTAAATGAGGAGGAGAAAGAAAAGGTGATTTCTCAGAACTGAAAAAAAACACAAGCTCAAAAAAAAAAAAAAAACACAAGCTCCCCAAAGGAATCTACTGAGTATAAAACAGAATGAATGGGAAAAGAATGACTAGAAAAAGACTCACATTTGACTTATGACAGGGAAACTTTAGAATTTTAAAAATTAAGAGATAAAAATAAAACATTACTTTGAAAGGAACTAGAATCAAACTGGCATCAGTTTTCTCACTGACAAACACAGACACCGGAACATAGTGGAACAATATTTTAAGTCTGAGACAAAATGATTTTGAATCTAGAATTATATACCTAGGCAAACTACAGTCAAGTTAAAATCACTTTCAGACATGTAAGGACTGTGGTATAACCCATATAATATACTCTCTCTGAAAAGCAATTCTTGAGTATGAACTCCAGCAAAAACATTGAGTTCAAGAAAAATGATAATGTGGGCTATAAGAAACAGTGATGAGTACAGGAACCATAAAAATCACTAGGTTAAATAACTGTTCATGAATATTGTAAAAAATGTATAAAAAGAACAGTCTGAAACTAAAATCCCAGATTATCTCACCACAGGACACAGCATTGAAGGGAAGAAGGTTGGGAAGAGACCTTTGGTACTAGTTTTCTCTAGGAGGAGTACAGAGACACCTATTAACTCCAGAGACCAATCCAGATCAAATTTAAAGATAATAACCAGAAGAACAGAAGAAAGATACAAAAGCTGAAATCACTAAGAGGAGATAAAGATGAGTAAGGAAGACAATCTGATTTCGGTGTTGGCCATATGGTGATGTTCATGTGTAGAGTCTTCTCTTGTGTTGTTGGAAGAGAGTGTTTGCTATGACCAGTGCATTCTCTTGGCAAAACTCTATTAGCCTTTGCCCTGCTTCATTCTGTACTCAAAGGCCAAATTTGCCTGATATTCCAGGTGTTTCTTGACTTCCTATTTTTGCATTCCAGTCCCCTGTAATGAAAAGGACATCTTTTTGGGTGTTAGTTCTAAAAGGTCTTGTAGGTCTTCATAGAACTGTTCAACTTCAGCTTCTTCAGCATTATTGGTTGGGGCACAGACTTGGATTACTGTGATAATGAATGGTTTGCCTTAGAAACAAACAGAGATCATTCCGTCATTTTTTGAGATTGCATCCAAGTACTGCATTTTGGACTCTTTTGTTGACTATGATGGCTATCCCATTTCTTCTAAGGGATTCCTGCCCACAGTAGTAGATATAATGGTTATCTGAGTTAAATTCAACCATTCCGGTCCACTTTAGTTCACCGATCCCTAAAATGTTGATGTACACTCTTGGCATCTCCTGTTTGACCACTTCCAATTTGCCTTGATTCATGGAACTAACATTCCAGGTTCCTATGCAATATTGCTCTTTACAGCATTGGACCTTGCTTCTATCACAAGTCACATCCACAACTGGGTGTTGTTTTTGCTTTGCCTCTGTCCCTTCATTCTTTCTGGAGTTATTTCTCCACTGATCTCCAGTAGCATATTGGGCACCTACCGACCTGGGGAGTTCATCTTTCAGTGTCCTATCTTTTTGCCTTTTCATACTATTTATGGGGTTCTCAAGGCAAGAATATTGAAGGGGTTTGGCCATTCCCTTCTCCAGTGGATCACATTTTGTGAGAACTCTCCATCATGACCCGTCCATCTTGAGTGGCCCTACATGGCATGGCTTAGTTTCATTGAGTTAGACAAGGCTGTGGTCCATACGATCAGATTGGCTAGTTTTCTGTGATTGTGGTTTCAGTCTGTCTGCCCTCTGATGACCTCTCTTAGCACCTACTGTCTTACTGGGGTTTCCAAAGAATAGCAAGGAGAGATAATAAAGCTTTCCTCAGTGATCAGTGAAAAGAAATAGAGGAAAATAATAGAATGGGAAAGACTAGAGATCTCTTTAAGAAAATCAGAGATACCAAGGGAACTTTTCATGCAAAGATGGGCACAATAAAGGACAGAAATGGTATGGAACTAACAAAAGCAGAAGATATTAAAAAGAGATGGCAAGAATACACAGAAGAACTATACAAAAAAGATCTTCATGACCCAGATAATCATGATGGTGTGATCACTCACCTAGAGCTAGACATCCTGGAATGCAAACTCAAGTGGGCCTTAGGAAGCATCACTACGAACAAAGCTAGTGGAGGTGATGGAATTCCAGTCGAGCTATTTCAAATCTTGAAAGATGATGCTGTGAAAGCGCTGCACTCAATATGCCAACAAATTTGGAGAACTCAGCAGTGGCCACAGGACTGGAAAAGGTCAGTTTTCATTCCAATCCCAAAGAAAGGCAATGCCAAAGAATGCTCAAACTACTGCACAATTGCACTCATCTCACATGCTAGCAAAATAATGCTCAAAATTCTCCAAGCCAGGCTTCAGCAATACGAGAACCGTGAACTTCCAAATGTTCAAGCTGGATTTAGGAAAGGCAGAGGAACCAGAGTCAAATTGGCAACATACACTGGATCACTGAAAAAGCAAAAGAGTTCCAGAAAAACATCTATTTCTGCTTTACTGACTATGCCAAAGCCTTTGACTGTGTGGGTCACAATAAACTGTGGAAAATGCTGAAAAAGATGGGAATACCAGGCCACCTGACCTGTCTCTTGAGAAATCTGTATGCAGGTCAGGAAGCAACAGTTAGAACTGGACATGGAACAACAGACTGGTTCCAAATAGGAAAAGGAATACATCAAGGCTGTCTATTGTCACCCTGCTTATTTAACTTATATGCAGAGTGCATCATGAGAAATGCTGGGCTGGAGGAAGCACAAGCTAGAATCAAGACTGTTTATAATAGCCAGGACATGGAAGCAACCTAGATGTCCATCAGCAGACAAATGGATAAGAAAGCTGTGGTACATATACACAATGGAATATTACTCAGCCATTAAAAAGAATACATTTGAATCAGTTCTAATGAGGTGGATGAAACTGGAGCCTATTATACAGAGTGAAGTAAGCCAGAAAGAAAAACACCAATACAGTATACTAACGCATATATATGGAATTTAGAAAGATGGTAACAATAACCCTTGTATGCGAGACAGCAAAAGAGACACAGATGTATACAACAGTCTTTTGGACTCTGTGGGAGAGGGAGAGGGTGGGATGATTTGGGAGAATGGCATTGAAACATGTATAATATCATATAAGAAATGAATCGCCAGTCCAGGTTCAATGCAGGATGCTTGGGGCTGGTGCACTGGGATGACCCAGAGGGATGGTATGGGGAGGGAGGTGGGAGGGGGGTTCAGGATGGGGAGCACATGTACACCCGTGGCGGATTCATGTTGATGTATGGCAAAACCAGAAGCATAAAGCAGAGACATTACTTTGCCAACAAAGGTCCATCTAGTCAAGGCTATGGTTTTTCCTGTGGTCATGTATGGATGTGAGAGTTGGACTGTGAAGAAGGCTGAGCGCCAAAGAATTGATGCTTTTGAACTGTGGTGTTGGAGAAGACTCTTGAGAGTCCCTTGGACTGCAGGGAGATCCAACCAGTCCATTCTGAAGGAGATCAGCCCTGGGATTTCTTTGGAAGGAATGATGCTAAAGCTGAAACTCTAGTACTTTGGCCACCTCATGCGAAGAGTTGACTCATTGGAAAAGACTCTGATGCTGGGAGGTATTGGGGCAAGAGGATAAGGGAACGACCGAGGACGAGATGGCTGGATGGCATCACTGACTTGATGGACGTGAGTCTGAGTGAACTCTGGGAGTTGGTGATGGACAGGGAGGCCTGGCGTGCTGCGATTCATGGGGTTGCAGAGTCGGACACGACTGAGCGACTGATCTGATCTGATCTGATGGTAAAATCAATAAAATACTGTAAAGTAATTAGCCTCCAATTAAAATAAATAAATTTAAATTAAAAAAAATTTTTTAAAGCACTAAAACTAAAAAAAATGTATGTAGAGAAAAATTTCTAAAAGGTGAAATACAAGTTGATAGTAAGCACAAATAAAACAAAATTATTAGCCAAAAAAAAAAAAAAAAGACTGCCAGGAGAAATATCAATAACCTCAGATATGCAGATGACACCACCCTTATGGCAGAAAGTGAAGAACTAAAGAGCTTTTTGATGAAAGTGAAAGAGGAGAATGAAAAAGTTGGCTTAAATTCAGAAAACTAAGATCATGGCACCTGTTCCCATCACTTCATGGCAAACAGATGGGGAAACAGTGGAAACAGTGTCAGACATTATTTTTGGGGGCTCCAAAATCACTGCAGATGGTGACTGCAGCCATGAAATTAAAAGACACTCCTTGGAAGGAAAGTTATGACCAACCTAGATAGCATATTAAAAAGCAGAGACATTACTTTGTCAACAAAGGTTTGTCTAGTCAAGACTACTGGTTTTTCCAGTAGTCATGTATGGATGTGAGAGTTGGACTGTAAAGAATGCTGAGCACTGAAGAATCAATGCTTTTGAACTGTGGTGTTGGAGAAGACTCTTGAGAGTCCCTTGGACTGCAAGGAGATCCAACCAGTCCATCTAAAGCAGATCAGTCCTGGGTGTTCATTGGAAGGACTGATGTTGAAGCTGAAACTCCAATACTTTGGCCACCTGATGGGAAGAGCTGACTCATCTGAAAAGTCCCTGATGCTGGGAAAGATTGAGGGCAGGAGGAAAAGGGGACAACAGAGGATGAGATGGTTAGATGGCATCACCAACTCAATGGACATGAGTTTGGGTAAATTCAGGAGTTGGTGATGGACAGGAAGCCAGGGCAGTCATGGGGTTGCAAAGAGTCGGACACGACTGAGCAGCTGAACTCAAGTGAAGGAAGACAAGGAGAAAAACAGGAAGGAGCCCTGTTAACTGACAAATGTAACAAACTGCATGAAAAAAAAAGAATCAGGAGGCATGAAGAGAAAATATAAAAGATGGAAGTTCAAACATATCAATAAGCATAACTTTGAATGGATTAAGATTAAGCAAAAACAGAAAATCTATGAGTCATATAAAAAACTGAACATCATAGAAAGTTTGAAAATAAAAAATACCAAGCATATTCTGAAAAGGCAGATACGGCAACAACGTTAGCAAACAAAATAGATTTGAAAATAAAAGCACTCAATAAGATAGCAGTAGTCATTCTGAATAAATGCATGACCCATCAAGGAAATATAATAGTGGTGAATCTTCAAGTCCTTCATTACCAGTTGAAAACAACTACGGCTTTGAAATAACCCAAATGTTCAACAGAGCACTGATTAGATTAAATTACAGTCCATTTATAAATTAAATATTGTGCTGGCATATATAAAGAATGATATAAGTCAATAAGTAATATGTGGAAAGAGATCCAAGATATATTACTGAAACAAAACAAGTTTCAACTAGTTGTATACCATAAGTTGTTCTGTATGCATTTAAAAATAATAGACACATATATATAAGCTTATATAAGTATACATTTAGTTTTGGAAGCAATAATAAGAAACTATTTTGAAGGGACAAGTTGGGGTACACTTTTCACTTTATTCTTTTTTATACTGTTTGAATTTACTAACCAAGTGCTTTACTGGTTAATTAATCGATTTTTCCCACTATATGAAGTGTCACCTTTATCATAAATTAAATTCCCTCTGTGTTTTAGTGTATTTCAGACTGTATTCTGTTCTACCTATTTCTACATCAAACCCAAACTGTTTTAATTACTATGGCTTCAAAATATATTCTGCTTTTCAGAGGGGCTGGTTTTCCCTCAGTCTTTTCCAGAAAAAAATAAATGATTATAACTTTTGTGTCAGAAGAAAAAAATACACAATGAATGAATCAAGTAGTTCCAAAGCTGCTGCTGCTAAGTCGCTTCAGTCGCGTTCAACTCTGTGCGACCCCAGAGCAGCAAATGCATAAAAGCTAGTCTTTTATGATTACAAAATGCTAAGACGTTTACCCAATTTCTTTGCTTTTTGTGCTACCAGGATTAGAAAGCAAGAATTTAGCTCTTAATTTACACATCTGCTAATTAATGCCTTGGCCAGTTTTCATTGAGGAAGAAGCAGGGAAACTCAATTATGCTGCCCCCTTTTTTTTTTTTGGCCACACCCCCAAGGCATGCGGAACTCCACTGACCAGGAATGGACTTTGTGGCCCTTGGAGTAGCAGCACATTGTCTTAACCACTGGACCACCAGGGAAGTCCCTCAACTATGCTTAGGGGAACAGCTGTCACTCTGAAGTGGTCATTGCAAAGTCTTCTTTGTAGCCTCATCTTGTGCCAGTCCTTCCACTTGTGGTGCTCCGATCACATTGGCCTTAGCTTCTTTTCCTAAATGCACCAAAGTGGTCCTGCCTCAGGCCGCTGCACACATACTGTCTGCTCTGCTTGAATGCCTTCCTTCTGATCCCTATGTGACTGGCTCCTTCATTTCATTCAAAACTTGGCTCAAATAACTTTTCAGTAAATAACTCATATAAAGCAGTTTATTGCTCCCTAAGATACCGTCATATTGCTTTGTTTTAATTTTTATAACACTTATCTGAAACTGTTTTACTAGTTTATTTATTGTCTGTCTCATTTATTAAAACTTAACTCCATGAGGCCAGTGAATTTGTTCATTTGTTCACTGCTGTATTCCCAATGCCTAGTAAAGATTAAGATAGTCTACACATATTGAATGAAAGAATGAAGAAATGAACAGCTAGGATTTATGCCAGTGAGAAGGATGGGTAACAGTACAAAAGTAGGTTTATATTAGAAATGACAGTGTACACTTTAATAATCACCTGCAAAATGTTCGAATATAATCCTGGTTGACTCTGATGAAACCAGCACATTGTTGGAAAGATTTTGGACCCAGCCCTTTCACTTTCTTCAGCTGTTCTCGGTTGATGAATGGCCCATTTTTCTCACGCCATTCAATAATATTTTTGGCTCGGTTGGCATTGAGTCCAGCGATATGCCTAAAAAAATAAACAAAATGAGTAACGTGGCCAGTATAATTGTTCTAAGAGAACTGAAAGAAAAGATGGCATGTAAAGAAACATAAAAGCAATTGCAATTATATCTTTCATATGTCTTTAAGTTCAGTTAATCAAAGGTGGGTTATGTCAAAAAGACAAAGGGGAAACAGTTTTCCAAGAGGAGTGAAGGACAGTAGGAAGCAAAACAGTGACAAAACCAGGGCTGTCATAAAGATGCTGGCAAACTGGGGAACAGAGGTGTAAGAACACTACTTTTCCTATAGTATTTCTACACTAGTTACACTACTTGTATTTCTAAAGCAAGTAATAATTCTGCCTATTCCCAGTTAGCTTACAAAGTGATTCAGGAGCAGAAGTTACCATAGCTACAGTTGCGTTGTACTATCTTATTTTTTGTCAGCCTGTTCTCCTCAGTAAAGACTTAAACGGTGGAAAGGCACTTATCCATGATAAAAAATACTCTGTCATTAGGTAGTTGACTTGATGTTAATTAGAGAATCTGAATTCTATTATAGAATTCCATATATTGAATTATGGAATGTTTATTACTATGGTAGAAAGTTGCTCTTGTGTAGTTGCTAAGTTGTGTCTGACTCTTTCTGACCTCATGGACTGTGTAGCTTGCGAGGATCCTCTGTCCAAGAGATTTCTCAGGCAAGAATTCTAGAGTAGGTTGCTATTTCCTTCTTCAGTGGATCTTCCCAATACAGGGATTGAACTTGCCTCTCCTGCTAGGCAGGTGGGTTCTCGACCATTGAGCCACCAGGGAGGCAACACCTTAAAATGCAAGGGATTATTTTCTGCTGTTCTAATTTCAAAGCAGAAGGATCTAGATTTTTTCCCAGAGGTCCAGAATTTCCAGACTTGTATAATAAATGTAAGATTAGGAACAAAAGAACAGCTCTTCTGTAACCCCAGGGGAAAAAACAGCATGTAAGTCATGATAATAGTATTAATATGATGAAGATTTTGATATGTAACTTGAGGAATCAAGGTAAAAATATGGTAACCATATACCGTGTTCCCTCAGAATTTATCTTCTGGTGATGGCCAGCTTTGACAGATGTAAGCAAGAGACTGAACTAGTGAAAAATATCTACCTATTTATTATGTGATGGGAAATGGCTCTTTTCCATGTTAACCTTATTAAATTCTATTAGTGACTCAATGGAGAAGGCAATGTCATCCCACTCCAGTACTCTTGCCTGGAAAATCCCACGGGCAGAGAGGCCTGATAGGCTGTAGTCCATGGGGTTGCTAAGAGTTGTACACGACTGAGTGACTTCATTTTCACCTTTCACTTTCATGCATTGGAGAAGGAAACGGCAACCCACTCCAGTGCTCTTGCCTGGAGAATCACAGGGACGGGGGAGCCTGGTGGGCTGCCGTCTATGAGGTCACACAGTCGGACACGACTGAAATAACTTAGCAGCAGCAGCAGCAGTGACTCAACAGTTATCATATGCTCTTCACTTTAGATTTTCAGTATTAAAAATTATAATATATATGAATTGTTATGATTATTTTCTTAAATGATGTCTTCCTCCCTGACTGATTACTTAAAGCAATGTATGAACTGATCAATTTTCTATACTTGGCAACTTCACACGTGTCCCCTTGTTCTAACTGAGTTTGGACAGTCAGTAAAGAAACTTAAGATTCTGTAATCTTCAGCCACAGACTTCCTGTCTCACCTTAACAAAACTTCTGAACAGATGTTAATATCCACTCCCACAAAACTGACACATTCTTCTACAACACTGTCCAGTGTTGCCTTGAGCAGAGTCTGAGATACATCGTGCTGAAAAGAAAGATCAAACATCAATCAAAAGTAAAGAACGTGGAATTCTTGGACTATTCCATTACTTTGCCTGTATTACAGGTAGCAGGCTAAGACACAGCAAAGTCAATTTGTTCATTTCTCTTAAACACTGTTTGCTGATGTAACTGACCTAAACTTTAGGAATCTGTGTTTCATACTCTCTACTTAAACACTTGAGTACAACAGCACCAGTATTTTTCCTTTAGCTTGCCATAAAAATTACCTCTCGAGTTCGTTAAAACACAGGTTGCTGGGCCCCACACCAAGAGTCTTTGATTCAGTAGGTCTGGGTTGGGGCCTGAGAATTTACATTCCAACAAGCTCTGCAGTACTGCTGCTGCTGGTTCTGGGAGCACACTGAGCCAATGCTGGTTACTATTATTGGCCCGCCACCTTGAAGTCTTGTCTTCACTTGCATGTGTATTATGACCCTTTGTTCTTAAGAGAAGAGTGAACAGGAAGGAGAACATGAATATTCAGTAAGTTTGACAGTAAACCGAACTCTCATATTTCATGAAATTGAAGAGCCTATTGCTTATATGCTTATAAGTCTTTTTTTCAAAAAAAAAAAGAAAAAGAAAAAGATGTCCTTTTCATCATAGGGGACTGGAATGCAAAAGGAGGAAGTCAAGAGATACCTAGAATAATAGGCAAGTTTGGTCTTAGAGTACAAAAAGAAGCAGGGCAAAGGCTAACAGAGTTTTGCCAAAAGAACACACTGGTCACAGCAAACATCCTCTTCCAACAAGATAAAAGAAGACTCTACACATGGACATCACCAGATGGTCAATCCTGAAATCAGATTGATTATATTCTTTGCAGCCGAAGATGGAGAAGCTCTATACAGTCAGCAAAAGCAAGATCAGGAGCTGATTGTGGCTCAGATCATGAACTCTGTATTGTAAAATTCAGACTTAAATTGAAGAAAGTACGGAAAACCACTAGACCATTCAGGTATCATCTAAATCAAATCCCTTACGATTATACAGTGGAAGTGAGAAATAGATTCAAAGGATTAGACCTGATAGAAAGAGTGCCTGAAGAACTATGGATGGAGGTTTGTAACATTATACAGGTGGTGGTGATCAAGACCATCCCCAAGAAAAAGAAATGCAAAAAGGCAAAATGTCTGACCAGGCCTTACAAATAGCTGAGAAAAGAGAAGAAAAAGGCAAAGGAGAAAAGGAAAGATAAACCCATCGGAATGCAGAGTTGCAAAGAATAGCAAGGAGAGATAAGAAAGCCTTCCTCGGTGATCAATGCAAGGAAATAGAGGAAAACAATAGAATGGGAAAGACTAGAGATTTTTTCGAGAAAATGAGAGATACCATGGGAACATTTCATGCAAAGATAGGTACGATAAAGGACAGAAACGGTATGGACCTAATAGAAGCAGAAGATATTAAGAAGAGGTGGCAATAATATATAGAAAAACTATACAAAAAAGATCTTTATGACCCAGATAGCCACAATAGTGTGATCACTCCCCCAGAGCCAGACATCCTGGAGTATGAAGTCAAGTGGGCCTTAGGAAGCATCACTATGAACAAAGCTAGTGGGGTGATGGAATTCCAGTTGAGCTATTTCAAATCCTAAAAGATGATGCTGTGAAAGTGCTGCACTCAATATGTCAGCAAATTTGGAAAGTTCAGCAGTGGCCACAGGACTGGAAAAGGTCAGTTTTCATTCTAATCCCAAAGAAAGGCAATGCCAAAAAATGTTCAAACTACCACACAACTGCACTCATCTCACATGCTAGCAAAGTGATGCTCAAAATTCTCCAAGCCAAGCTTCAATAGTACATGAACTGAGAACTTCCAGATGTTCAAGCTGGATCTAGAAAAGGCAGAGGAACCAGAAATCAAATTGCCAACATCCGCTGGATCACTGAAAAAGCAAGAGAGTTCCAGAAAAATATCTATTTCTGCTTTATTGACTATGCCAAAGCCTCTGACTGTATGGATCACAATAAACTGTGGAAAATTTTTCAAGAGATGGGAATACCAGACCACCTGACCTGCCTCTTGAGAAATCTATATGCAGGTCAGGAAGCAACAGTTGGAACTGGACATGGAACAACAGACTGGTTCCAAATAGGAAAAGGAGTGTGTCAAGCCTGTCTATTGTCACCCTGCTTATTTAACTTATATGCAGAGTACGTCATGGGAAACGCTGGGCTGGAAGAAGCACAAGCTGGAATCAAGATTGCCGGGAGAAATATCAATAACCTCAGATATGCAGATGACACCACCCTTATGGCAGAAAGTGAAGAGGAACTCAAAAGCCTGTTAATGAAAATGAAAGAGGAGAGTCAAAAAGTTGGTTTAAAGCTCAATATTCAGAAAACTAAGATCATGGTATCTGGTTCCATCACTTCACGGGAAATAGATGGGGAAACAGGGGAAACAGTGTCAGACTTTATTTTTTTGGGCTCCAAAATCACTACAGATGGGATTGCAGCCATGAAATTAAAAGACGCTTACTCTTTGGAAGGAAAGTTATGATCAACCTAGACAGCATATTCAAAAGCAGAGACATTACTTTGCCAACAAAGGTCCGTCTAGTCAAGGCTATAGTTTTTCCAGTGGTCATGTATGGATGTAAGAGTTGGACTGTGAAGAAAGCTGAGCACTGAAGAATTGATTTTTCACAGAAAGAGGTAATTGGAGGTGGTAAATAATCTTGGGCTTCCCTGGTGGCTCAGATGGTAGAGTCTGCCTGCAGTGCAGGAGACCTGGGTTCAATCCCTGGATTGGGAAGATCCCCTGGAGAGGGAAATGGCAACCCACTCCAGTATTCTTGCCTGGAAAATCCCATAGACAGAGGAGCCTGGTAGGCTGTAGTCCATGGGGTCGCAAAGAGTCGGACACAACTGAATGAACATGTCCATCGATAGAGGCAAGAATCATCAGTGAATTCTATACTCAAAGAGTATTGAAAATAATAGCTCCTCAATATAATACTTATCCTTACTGCTTATGATAAAATTAAACACTGTTTTTTATTTATATTTTTAAATTTAAAAGAATAGACTCAATAGTATACCACATAGGCTCACCGTCTTCATGTGTTCTGGACTGGAACAAATTTATGAACATCTTATACTACCCATGAAATCTTTCTGAATGTTTTTATTTGAGGGTTAAAACCCCTTGTATATAAATATAAATAAAAAGCAGTGTTTAATTTTCAATTATGTTTTACTGTATAGAGTGACATATACATATATGCAAACAGATGTGTGATAAGTATCTTGATCATGGTATAAAATATATTTCCTACTGTGTATCATGATCAAAAGGTATAAAAAGTAATGGGCTAAGCCAATATCACCAGTCTCATTCCACTTATCCAGTTACAGGAAATAAAATGTGAGGGTATATCTTCTGAGGCTTTCAGAAAGAGACATCCCTCTCAAATATAGACCCATGTCTTTTCTTCTTTTCATTCAAGTATGCCTCCTGCAGCTGGAGTAAGCATTATCTTATGTCACCAGGACTGGCTTGAGGATCAAGCTGTCTCCCTGAGTATGGCAGGTAACACATCTGCAAAGACTCTGGATCTTCCTGAAATCCTGTTCTGGATTTCCTGGATTAACCAGTTCTGGATTTCCTGCCCACTCTGCCCCCGTCCCAACACACACAATGACCTTCTAGCAATGACATTTCCTTATTGTTTAATAAAAGAATAATAAATTTCCTTATTGTTCAAGTCACTTGGAGTTGGGATCTCTGATGTTTTTCTAGTTGAAGCAGTCATTTTATTTAGGGGCTTGAAGTCTAGTGGCAAGACTAAACAAACAAAAACAATTAACAATAACCATACTACCAAAGTCCTTGAGATTTTACTGTCAGGCACTGTTATAAGGCTTTTATAATACTATCTAATTTAATCCTCACAACAATTGTAAAAAGTTTGTGCATAATTTCACAGAATTTATTCTAAGGAAATAGCAAGACTATTGTTCAAAGGTATGTACGTATGTGTGTGTACAACCTAAAAATTCACCCAGAAGGTACTGATACAAATAAATGATGAAATAACCACAACATGAATTATTATGAAGTCATTACAAAGCATAAGGCAGAATAGCTATTTTTTTAAAAAGTCCTTTAAAAAAATTTTACAAGGCTAATGCTCTTAAAAAAAAAAAAAAAGGGTATGTCCAAGATAACAACATACTAGGTTGAAATACATTTTAAATCCCTCTAGCAGTTAGACTCATGAAATAAAAATTTTTGCTGTCATCTATAATCCTGGATTTTGCCTACATTCTTCCCCAACTATTTGCTTACAAAAGTACTAAAGAGTTAATAGTATTTTCTAAAAGTAAAAATCATATATGATTAGGGGAGGGAATACTGAACAGAGTTCCACATTGTCCTCATAATAGTGTCTTTGACATTAAATCAGAGGCATTGATATCTGTCATTCTAAAAACATTTTCTAAGCAACTACTATGTACCAGACACTGTGTTAGCTGTGCTCAGTATTGAAAGTATAGTAAAAACCATATGAATTTCAAGTCTTCAAGAAGCTCAGTTTACATCTGCTGAAAGCTGGGCTGTGACATACCACTCTACTGGTAGCCATGAGTATTAGAGGCAGGAGGATCCCAGGACTGATTGTGCTAATCGTCAAGGACTTGATGCCGCTCGCTGTGGCCTGCGGCTCCCGGGCCGGTAGCGCCGCTCTTGGTCGCGCTGACTCGTAGTGTGGAACCGCGGGTCACGGGTGCTCTTCTCCGGCCACAGATTAGCCAAGTGCCGCCGAGGCCATCGGCCCCGAGCCTCCGCCATGGACTTCGAGGACGATTATACACACTCTGCTTGCAGAAATACTTATCAGAGCTTTAATGGAATGGATCGTGATTATGGCCCTGGATCTTACAGAGGGATGGATCGTGACTATGGCCATGAATCCTATGGGGGTCAAAGATCCATGGACTCCTACTTAAACCAGTCATATGGCATGGACAATCACAGTGGTGGTGGTGGTGGGGGTAGCAGCCTATGAGTGATTTTGGAAGCATTCATAGATCTGGAATTGTTGTTGACTATCAAAATAAACCCACCAATGTGACAGTTGCTGCTGCAAGAGGAATAAAGAGAAAAATGATATAACCATTTAATAAGCCTGGTGGAACCTTTATCAAGAAACCCAAGCTAGCAAAACCTGTGGAGAAGATGAGCCTCAGCAAATCATCCACAAAAACTGATCCTAAAAATGAAGAAGAAGAAAAGCGGCGAATTGAAGCTCGGAGAGAGAAACAAAGATGCAGAAGAGAAAAAAACAGTGAGAAATATGGAGATGGATACAGAATGGCATTCACATGTTCATTTTGTAAATTTTGAACATTTGAAGAAAAAGATATTGAACTCCATCTGGGACGTCCTTCACATCAGGAAACATTAGATCATATTCAAAAACAAACCAAATTTGATAAAGTGGTTATGGAGTTTTTGCATGAATGTATGGTAAATAAATTCAAGAAAACATCTATTCGTAAGCAACAGACAAATAATCAAACAGAGGCAGTCAAAATAATAGAAAAGGATGTTATGGAAGGTGTTACTGCAGATGATCACATGATGAAAGTAGAGACTGTTCACTGCGGTGCTTGCAGTGTGTATATCCCTGCTTTACATAGCTCAGTTCAGCAGCACTTACAATCTCCTGATCATATCAAAGGAAAGCAGGCTTATAAGGAACAAATAAAAAGAGAGAGTGTCTTGACTGCTACAAGCATTTTAAATAATCCAATAGTGAAGGCACGATACGAACGTTTTATTAAGGGTGAGAATCCCTTTGAAATTCAAGATCATTCTCAAGATCAACAAATAGAAGGAGATGAGGAGGAAAAGGAAAAGACTGACGAACCTGTGGAAGAAGAAGAGGAGGAAGAAGAGGAGGAAGTGGGGGAAGTAGAGGAAGCAGAGGAAGCAGGGGAAGGTGGAGGAGTGGAAGGAGTGGGGGATACAGAGGAAGGAGGGGATGTAGAAGGAGAGGGGGAAGTGGGGGCAGTGGGGGAAGGAGAGGGAGAAGGGGAGGGGGTAGGGGAAGGAGAGGAAGAAGAAGCAAAGGAAGAGCCTGTCGGCTTTTCTGTTGAGCAAGCAGAAGAAAATTAAATATAAGGTATTAGCCAGTTTTAAAAGAAGCTTTAAATTTTGTCCCAATGTGGAAAAGGGTAAGAATTTCAGTAGTTTAAAATATGAGAGTTAACACCCATGTTGCATGCATTCCACACATTACAATTTGTTTTATATAATTTCTAAATGTTTGGCATTTGTTTAGTAAAATTAAGGTAAGACTATTTTAGTTTAGTTTTTATAGCTACCTAACTTAGTTTCAAGAAATTGAATTTTTAAGCTTAATTTTTATTACTTTATTGGTGTTGAGGATAACAAATGTGTATTGTTAGTATGTCTGTTCTAATCATTTGAACTTAAATGCTGCTCTTGGGAGTATATATTCAAGTGTGCATTAATGTATTGAATACTTACCCTAGAACAGATAAGTTGGGCAAGTATTTTGTGCTCTGTGTATTTTTTTACTGCATTGGACATTGAATATAGTAATTTGTGTTAAGATACGCTTAAAGGCTTTTTGTCACCATGTTTCCCTTTGTAGCAATAAAATGTTTTTTACAAAATTTCAAAAAAAAAAAAAAAAAGGACTTGATGCCAGGAAAGATGAATTGTTCAATTTTTTTTTAAAGTTACCTTATTCTGAATTCCAGGGCAAGTTATTTCAATTTTATAAACAGACTGTTTCAAATTCAAAGAAATATTGTTTGGGTCATTAGAGTTTTACCTAAAATTTACAGGATTTTTAAAAAGGAATATAAGCAGTCATTTATACTCGTCAGCTTTTTTTGAGGTCAGAATCCACATTGTTATTATTGCTCTACCACAAACTTCTAAAGAATTGCTGATCTAAACTGCTCTTTTTTTTTTTTTTTAAATTTGGTCCTAAGCACTAAAATTATCTCACAATTATTTCAAAAAATCCTCTCAGATGGAACACTGTCTGTACACTACAGCAACAAAATTTCACTTTGCATATTCCATATACACTTCAGGTTTATTCCCAAGTGGTTTTCTGATGCACCATTCTTGAGTATTTTCTTTAGCAATTATCACTCACTCATGTCCCTTCTTGTTTCTTATTATTGTCAAAATGCAAAATGCACTTAGAAACTAAAAACGTAAAAACCTTTACGGGAAAAGTCTAGCCAATTTCTAATAAGGCAAGTTCATTTCCTCATCTTACATCTACTTTTCTTTGGTTGACATGTGACAGTTTAAAAGTCATCCAGAAATGTGTGGGTTGAGTGACCCATAAAAGACAGAACTGACAGAAGAACGGAAAACATTTGAGAAACAGAAAATGTGTATTTAACAGTAGTTCCTCCTACAATTCTTCGAATCTAGTATACAAGAGGTCTTTCTATACTTCCTTTAAAGACTAAGACAATGTTCAGCACCATAGAAATACTGTATGTAACACTGTTTTACTAAAAGTAAAAATCAGATACATTTAGGGGAGGGAATACTGAACAAAGTTCCATATTTTCCTCATAGTATCTTTTTAAAACCTTGTATGTTCTCTACTGGATCATACATATTTACATGTAACAGACAAATACTCTTGAAAAGTCTTGAAAAAGACTTTAAAAATATTTCTTCATAAGCAGATTCTTTTGAAAACAGATACTAACACTAGCAGAACATCTTTGTTTTTTTAAATGAATAAACCATAGGTACAATGAACAACTCACTGTGCCTATGGGGCTCTGGGATTAAGATGGCAAAAGGCATTTCAGCACGGGAGGTACTTTTCTAAAAGATCTGGAAACAAATTAAAGAACAGCCAGTGGTTGTAATGGGAAAAAACAGCCTAGAAAGACATTCTCTATGTAAATCTTCGTCCTCTCATAAAGCATATGAAGAGTATGCTGGAGACTCCTTTACTGCTAACTCAGTATTTAGGCACCCAATTTGCATTAACTTATACCACTCAATTTAAATCCGTTTATTCAAATTAACTTGACAGAAAGATCGCTAGGACAATGACTGTCTTCTCTGTTCTGCAGAAGACAAATGGAAACTAATTTTTAAACAAATCAACCTTCCACTCTGACTCTAGGGCTACAATAGCTCCACTCCTAAGGTTTGGATCTTCTGGGTCTCAAAGGAGTCCCCACACTTGTTCAGTGAGGTCTCCCCACTTCTGGACAACCAGAATTTCTGTTTCCAGGACACTGCATAATCTCTGAAATCTCCATTCAGCACAAAACTCCAGTACTTTTTATATGCTGGTCTTAAGGAGTCTTGGCCTAAATATGTGCACCTTAGTATCTGGTCAAAGACATTTTTGAGAAAAACAAACAAGACCACTACTTTTAGCTATTACAGAGTAATTGGTACCAGAGTACTTTTCCCACCATGAACAACTATAAAACTGGCTAAATACTTGGCTACATATACCCAGGGCACCAGGACAAGACTCTATAGACCAGGCAAAAAAAAGCAGCTGTCTGGGAGTTTGAGGCTATACAGAGATTTCTGTGACTGCAGAGCAGGGAGACATAGGAAGTCCTGCCTGTCACAGTAGGGAGACCTCACTGATCATCCAGGTATTTTGCTGATACCTCTGAATGGTCAGGCCTTAGAAATGGGACTATTCTAGTCCTAGGGTAAAGGTTACTCTACATCCATTTTAAAAAACTTTATAATAATCCTTTTCAGACTCATTCATTCTACCAAACATTTAAGGAAGAAATTGTACCAGTTCTCTACAATCTCTCCCAGAAGATAAAAATAGTTTTATTCATAATTGCCAAAACTTAGAAGCAACCAAGATGTTCTTCAGCAAGTGGATGAAGAAATAATCATGGTACAATCAGACAATGAAATATTACTCAACACTGAAAATAAATGTGCTATTAAGCCATAGAAAGACAGGGAGGAAACTTAAATACATATTATTACATAAAAAGAAGTCAATTTAAAAGGGCTGCACACTGTTTGATTCCAACTCTATCACATTCTGGAAAAAGCAAAACTATAGAGACAATAAAAAAGATGAGTGGTTGCCTGGGGTCAGATAGGAGGAAGCAGTCAGCACAGTTGAGAGTATCTTCAGGGTAGTGAAACTATTCTGCAAGATACTACAGTGCTGGATACGTGTCGTCATGCATGCGCGCTCAGTTACCTGGTTGTGAATGACTCTTTGCGACCCCATAGACTGTAGCCCACCAGGCTCCTCTGTCCATGGGATTTCCTAGGCAAGAGTACTGGAGCAGGTGGTCATTTCCTCCTCCAGGGGATCTTTCTGACCCAAGGATTGAACCCACATCTCCTGTGTCTCCTGCATTGGCAGGCGCATTCTTTACCATTGTGCCACCTGGGAAGCCCACGTGTCATTATATATTTGTCAAAATCCATAGAATGTACAACATATTTAGAGTAATTAGCCTTAATATAAACTAGGGGCTTCCCTGATGGCTCACTTGGTAAAGAATCTGCCTGTAATGCAGGAGATCCCAGTTCGATTCTTGGGTTGGGAAGATCCGCTAGAGAAGGTGCTAGGCTACGCACTCTAATATTCTTGGGCTTCCCTTGGGGTTCAGCTGATAAAGAATCTGCCTACAATGCGAAAGACCTGGGTTCAATCCCTGGGTTGGGAAGATCCCCTGGAATAAGGAAAGGCTACCCACTCCAGTATTCTGGCTTGGAGAATTCCATGGACTGTACAGTCCGTGGGGTCACAAAGAGTCAGACACAGCTGAGTGACTTTCACTTTAATATAAACTATGAACTTTGGGTGAAATGATGTGTCAGTATATTCACTGAATGTAACCTGTATCACCCTGGTGTGGAATGTTGATAGTGGAGCCAGTGGAGGAGGCAATTGTGCATACACAGGAGCAAGGGGTAATGGAAACTGTCTTTCCACTCAATTCTGTTAAAAAGACATAATAACCTTTATAAGATTCAATCTGATCTGATAATAAATTTACTGATTGCTAGAATAAAATGCTAGACTAGAGATCTCTTCAAGAAAATTAGAGATACCAAGAGAACATTTCATGCAAAGATGAGCACAATAAAGGACAGAAATGGTATGAACCTAACAGAAGCACAAGATATTAAGAAAAGGTGGCAAGAATACACAGAAGAACTATACAAAAAAGATCTTCATGACCCAGATAATCACGATGGTGTGATCACTCACCTAGAGCCAGACATCCTAGAATGCGAAGTCAAGTGTGTCTTAGGAAGCATCACTATGAATGAACAAAGCTAGTGGAGGAGATGGAATTCCAGTGGAGCTATTTCAAATCCTGAAAGATGATGCTGTGAAAGTGCTGCACTCAATATGCCAGCAAATTTGGAAAACTCAGCAGTGGCCACAGGACTGGAAAAGGTCAGTTTTCATTCCAATCCCAAAGAAAGGCAATGCCAAAGAATGTTCAAACTACCTCACGATTGCACTCATCTCACAAGCTAGCAAAGTCATGCTCAAAATTCCCCAAGCCAGACTTCAACAGTACATGAATCATGAACTTTCAGATGTTCAAGCTGGATTTAGAAATGGCAGAGCAACCAGAGATCACACTGCCAACATCCACTGGATCGTCAAATAAGTAAGAGAGTTCCAGAAAAACCTCTATTTCTGCTTTATTAACTATCCCAAAGCCTTTGATTGTGTGGATCACAACAAACTGTGGAAAATTCTGAAAGAGATGGGAATACCAGACCACCTGACCTGCCTCTTGAGAAATCTATATGCAGGTCAGGAAGCAACAGTTGGAACTGGACATGGAACAATAGACTGGTTCCAAATAGGAAAAGGAGTACGTCAGGGCTGTATATTGTCACCCTGCTTATTTAACTTATATGCAGAGTACATCATGAGAAACACTGGGCTGGAAGAAGCACAAGCTGGAATCAAGATTTCCGGAAGAAATATCAATAACCTCAGATATGCAGATGACACCACCCTTATGGCAGAAAGTGAAGAAGACCCAAAGAGCCTGTTGATGAAAGTGAAAGAGGAGAGTGAAAAAGTTGGTTTAAAGCTCAACATTCAGAAAACTAAGATCATGGTATCCGGTGCCATCACTTCATGGGAAATAGATGGGGAAACAGTGGAAATAGTGGCTGACTTTATTTTTTGGGGCTGTAAAAATCACTGCAGATGGTGACAGCAGCCATAAAATTAAAGGATGCTTGCTCTTTGGAAGAAAAGTTATGACCAACCTAGACAGTATATTAAAAAGCAGAGACATTACTTTGTCAACAAAGGTCCATCAGTCAAAGCTATAGTTTTTCCAGTAGTCATGTATGGATATGAGAGTTGGACTATAAAGAAAGCTGAGCACAGAAGAATTGATGCTTTTGAACTGTGGTGTTGGAGAAGACTCTTGAGAGTCCCTTGGACTACAAGAAGATCCAACCAGTCCATCCTAAAGGAATCAGCCCTGAATATTCACTGGAAGGACTGATTTGCTGAAGCTGAAACTCCAATATTTTCGCTAGCTGATGCGAAGAGCTGACTCATCTGAAAAGACCCTGATGCTGGGAAAGATTGAAGGTGGGAAAAGAAGGAGATGACAGAGGATGAGATGGTTGGATGGCATCACCAACTCAATGGACATGAGTCTGAGTAAACTCCAGGAGTTTGTGATGGACAGGGCAGCCTGGCATGCTGCAGTTCATGGGGTCGCAAAGAGTCGGACATGACTGAGTAACTGAACAGAACTGAGAATAAAATTCAATACTCTTTAAAAGAAGACAACAAAATCTGCAGCTCCAAAAACATAATATCCACGATGTCTACCATACAATAAAAAATAACTGGACACAGAAAGAAGCAGAGAAATATGACCCATATCAGAGTGAAAGTGTTGAACAGTCAGTCAATAGAAACCAATTCAGAATAACCCAGATGTTGAATATAGCAGATAAGAACTTTAAAGTAGCTAAAACTTAAAGGAAAACATGATTATAAACGGACTGATGGGAAACAGCAGCAGAGAAATGGAAGCTGTAATAAATAACTAAATAGAAATTCCAGATCTGACAATACAGTACCTGAAATGAAAAATTTACTGGAAAGGTTTAACAGCAGCTTAGAGATGAGTAGAAGAAAGGGTCAGTGGTCATGAAAGTGTATTAGCTGATCAGTCGTGTCTGACTCTTTGAGACCCCATGGACTGTAGCTCACCAGGCTCCCCTGTCTATGGAATTCTCCAGCCAAGAATATTGGAGTGGGGTGCCATTCCTTTCTCCAGGGGACCTTCCCATCCCAGGGATCGAACCCAGGTCTCCTGCATTGTAGGCAGATTCCTCACCAACTGAGCCACCAGGCAATCAACCAATAGAAATCATCCTTTCTGAAGAACAGATATAAAACAGAGAGGGAGGAAAAAGCAGAGCCTTAGTGACCTGTGAGACAATATCAAATATCTAAATATGTGTATACAGAGAAAAAGAGCAAACAGGGATGATAAATATTTGAAAAAGTAGTGGCTAAAAACTCCTCAATATTTTCAAAATCATAATGCATACATCCAAGAAGCTCAGTGAACTCACTACCAACAGACCTAGACTACAGAAAACGTTAAAAGAAATTCTTCAGGCTAGAAAACACACATACACACGAGTATATGTGTATTCTAATCTACTTAAAAGACATATGACCATTTAAAGCAAAAATTATAGCACTGTACTTTGGGATTTATATATATGAAAACAATCACACAAATAACAGTAGAAAGCTGGTATAATATTAACTCTAAATAGACTGTGAAAAGGTGAGAATATAAATTGCAATCCCTAGAGTAACCATTAAGTAAAAAATGCAAGAAAGTCCAGGTGAAAAGTCCATAAAAGAATTAAAATGGAAAATTAAAAATTATTTGATTTTCTGCCAAAGTAAGGCAGAAAAGAAAAAACAGGATAGAAAAACAGATGGGGCAAACAGAAGAAACAGCAAAATTGTAGACCTTAATTCAACTCTATTAATACTTACATTAAATGTTAATAAGGTAAATGCTTCAATTAAAAGGCAAAGATTATCAATCAAGATATAGCTATATATTGTCCCAAAGAGGCAGAGTAAATATAAACAAATATGTTGGAATTAAAAGAATGGGGAAAAAATATCATGCAAACACTAAGACTGCAAAGACTAAAGTAGCTATATTAACAGCAGACAAAAAAAGATTTCAATGAAAGGAGAATTAACAGAGAAAATATGTATTACCTAACTACAAAGCTTCAAAACATTTGCAGGAATTCAACTAATAAACATTTATCTAAGGGAAACTTTTACAATATGCCTCCCCTCAAACCTTGTACACAAATATCTATAGCATTTTTATTCACTAATAGTCAAAAACGAGAAATAGTCTAGGCCATCAATAGGAGAAAGAATTTTTAAAATGCATAATTTCGTATAATGGATTACCATTCTGCAACAAAAAAAGAACAAACTGCTGATACATACAAAAACATTGATGAACTGAAAAAACTTGGATGCAATGAAATATGAATTATATGTCATTTATGTAAAATTTCAGAACAGACAAAACTAATGTGTGGTAGAAAAAAACAAGAACAGTGCTCTGTGTGTGGGAAGGGGCAGGAGTGAACTTTCTGGAATGACTGAAACATTCTACATCTTCATAGATGTGAGTTATCCATTTGTCAAAACTCATTGCAGTGTTATCATTCTGCCCTTTTCTATATGTAAATATACCTTAAAAAAACACTATAAATAAACAAAAACCCCATCTAAGTTTCTGAAACTGTTAGGTCAGATGATCATTTTAGGAGGGATCACTGATGCCCTTCATTACATATCTCTCTCAGGATTTATAACTCTAGGGCAGCTATCCAGGGTTTTTGGTTTTTGGAATCTGATAATAGACGTCCTCCCCAGATGGCTCACTTTTTAAACCCAAAAGCTAAGTCTTTTCTATATACAGTAATTTTCAAAGTCAGAATCATTCTCAGCATCACTTTGGTAGATCACATGGAAACTTAATGAAAAAAAGCATGTGGTTAAATGGCCCAAGTGTGCTAATTTGCTTCTTGTTTGGTTCTCCTTCCATAATTATCAACATAAGATACTGATCCTGCCTTAAGAAGTTTCCCATGATGATTAAAATTTAAACAAAATGTATACTTCTTTATGAATCATGAAGCTAAAAAATAAGTCTTTTCATAATCATAATTGTCCAGTGTTTAAATTTTAATCTAGCCAGGCTTTCATTCTGTCTTTAAGTAGGTGCTCCTATGTCCCCTAGTGGATACAGGTCGATACGGTGTAAGAAAGCCAAGTAATACTGGCTAAGTAAAGGTACATAAATCCTAAATGTCTGCCTTGCCCACAGACTTTTCCAAACCAGTGCCTTACACCATTTAATTTGCTGTAAACAAAGGAAAACATTAACACATCTAACTTAGGCCACACCTATCTGTTCCATGTGTGGTCACGTCTAGGGCCTGGGCTAGCACATACTCCTGGCTTATGACATATGCATGAACAAATGCATACCAATTAGCTAGACATTTTGACCTAACATAATACAAAGGACTCAACATTTCCACTATAAATCTCTATTTTTAGAAATTTATAGCTTAGTCATAAATGTGAACTTTAGAAAAATTTAGGGTGCAAAGATTAGCCACAAGAGGGAAATTTCCCTTCTAATAAATTAAAACACAGTGTGTAGAAAGTCTGATCTGAAACTATTGTGTATGTGGTGCATATACGAGAGAGGGCGAGAAATCCTTGTGCACAGAACTCTTGACAGCCCGGTGTTTAAACTAGGGGTGAGGTACAGGGGTTAGGGTTAAAAGGAGGTATTACTGCAAAGTAATAAAAAAGGTCTTTTTCCTCCTCAAATGGTAGAAACTAGGTTCCTTATGGATATTTCCAGTAGTAAGTTCTAAAGATATATTTTCTTTCCCCCAATACACATACATATACGTGGCCACACATGCAGCTAGACACAAATTGGCTTCCAGTCCATTAATATTACAGACAGTAAATTTTCCCCAATTACACCTGAGGCTGACACCACAAGCACAGGATCCACATTAATGGGTTTCCATAGGAGCTGAATATTAATATGTCAGGTAAGGTTCCCTTTCGTGTGCAAGTCTGCTGCCGCTACACGACTATGACAGCAGCAGGCTCCGGAGGTCAACGGAAAGTGAGATGGTTACTCCATACCTTGCCTCCTGCACTGGTGGGACTGAAGACAGGGATCCAAAATACTGCCCCCCAAAACACTCTTACCCCCATTTCCAATTTTATTTTTATCCACAATACTTATTATCATCTGCTTCACATAGGTTTGTTGCGTAAGTTAATAAAATATTTACGTCTTGTTCGCTGCTGCATCTTAGTACATAGTAGGCGCTCAACTGTATCGCTGTTTTAATGTGTATTTCCTTGAAAACTGGTTTAATTGAGGATCTCGCTGTGTGTTTTCCATTTAGACTTTTCTCTGCACTCCCCCTTACTAACACTATGCTTCTTAGCACGTGGTAGATACTCAATAAATTAGAACTTGACAGGATAAAGGAAGGAACCCCAGAAACAAATTTGTACCAGTTTTGTTTTTGCATTCTTCTTACTGAAGTTGGAAATTTGGTTTAAGAGAAAGAGTTGCCTTAAAAGGAGGTATTAGTGACATGGAATTGGTTGAAGGCATTATAGTAATACAATTTAAATTCATATTATAGAATTTAGGACTTCCCTGGTGGCTCAGACAGGAAAGTGTCTTGCTTACAATGTGGGAGACCTGGGTTCGATCCCTGGGTTGGGAAGATCCTCTGGAGAAGGAAATGGCAACCCACTCTAGTACTCTTGCCTGGAAAATCCCATGGACAGAGGAGCGTGGTGGGCTAAGGAATCGATTAACAGTAAGCTCAGAAGGTGATATTTAAAAATGAAATCTAAGGTACCCTAACATAACATGTTAAGAATGACCATAGCCACAGGTTCTCTCACTTCAAGCCACCAAATACTCTGGCAAATAGTTTCTGGTAGGTTTCTAGGTTAATAAAGAGTCCTGGTTAACTCAGACCTTACTCAGAGACTAATCTCTGATGCTTCTAATTCGAAAAGCTTAGGTATTTTCCTGGAAATTGAGTTAAACTTAAGCTTCTGTCATTTTGAACATGAGCTAAGTATAAGCATCCTTAAAAGAAGCCAAAGAACCTAGGAGATTTGGACCCAGAATGCAAAGAAACCCTCAGGAAGAAAGTCCTGATTTGCCAACTCCCAAGTCAAGACTTGTGAGACTCATTCATGGGACTCCATTTACCACAGACAATCTCATGGTCAACATGATTAGAATATGATTAGGCACCTCTAGCAGAAAGGTCAAAAAGCAAACCTAGGTATGTACCTTGATACAACTAAACGTTATTTTTAGACATAATCTTTTCTTTAAGGCTCAATATAGTATAATGATTCATTTTCCCCGAATATCTCTATGAGTCATGGCAGAATTGGGCAAAATCAAAAATATTTGACGCATAGAGCAACTACACCATTCATGGACAAGGATTAGGTTACAGAGTTCAAGAAAATACAAATTAGAGAATCTGTAAGAGGGATACAGATGTTCCTAACTCCTCCTTACCAAGTAAAGAATTCTAGGGCATAAGAATTAAACACTGGTCCTTACAGGATCAACTATGCAAGCAAGACCCAAGTGCAAATAATTCATCTTATTCATTCCTCAAACCACCAAGGGGAATATTCTGTTAGAGTAAATCTCAGTTTGGAACTGACAGTTTATTTTAAATAAATTTGGGTTTTAGGGTGAATTAGCAACTCATTTCCATTTTAGTATGAAAGGATTTAATTTTTTTCTGATACTGAGAGGAAATGGGAGGAAAAGGTAGTCTAGCTGCCTTCTTTATGTACCTCCCTCTTATAATATTCTAAAAAAACTTCTTTCCTTCTCTTTGAGGCAGGAATGTCTTTTATTCATAAGAGGTTTGTAATGGGAGAAGGAAATGGCAACCCACTCCAGCGTTCTTGCCTAGAGAATCCCAGGGACGGGGGAGCCTGGTGGGCTGCCCTCTGTGGGGTCGTACAGAGTCAGACACGACTGCAGTGACTCAGCAGCCGCAGCAACAGGTTTATAATAAATGAATCAACCAAAGTCCTTCATTCCAATGGGAAGCAGTAGTAAGCTTCACTCCCTTTAATAGTCACTCTGACCTAGGTTACATTTAAAATCAGCTTGGCTCAGTCATGTAGCTCAGTTGCCTTCGACTCTTTGTGACCCCATGGACTTTGCCTGCCAGGCTCCTCTATCCATGGGATTTCCCAGGCCAAGAATACTGGATCAGGTTGCCCTTTTCTTCAGGGGAATCTTCCCGACTCAGGGATTAAACCCGAGTCTCTTGCGTCTCTGGCATTGGCAGGCAGATTCTCTACGACTGAGCCACCTGGGAAGCCCCAAGAAAACCAGCACTTTTATCATTAACTGCTGTAGAAGACAGATGCTGAAGTGACCCCCATGATAGTCACCTCTTGGTGTTCACTCCTTGTGTAATTCCCTCACCCTGAGTGTGAGCAAGACCTGCCACTTGCTTCTAAGCTGTGGAATACAGCAAAGGTGAGAGGCACTCACTTCAGTGATTAGCTGAGGGTGTAGAGGAAAGGCAATTTTCCTAATGTCTTGATGAAGTAAGCAGTCACGCTGAAGAAGCCCATGTGACAAAGAACTATGAGTGATCTCCAGAATCTGACAGAGGGCTACAGCCAGCAGCTGGTAAAAAGCTGAGGTTCTCACTCAGTCAGGAAATGAACTCTGCCAACAACCTGAATGAGCTTGGAAGTGTCCTAAAGAGACTCAAAGCAAGAAAATAAGAAACTTTCTAATGCTTGTAAGAATTCACTCACTTATTCATTCATTCATTCAATAAATGTTACAAATATTTATTGTCTATTTTGTACCTGGCCTTATTCTAATTAATGAGAGTACAGCAGCAAACATATAGAATATATCATTAAATAAATGAATAAGAATGACAACTTGTGATAAATGTTATAAAGGAAATAAACAGAGAAACATGATAAAGGAATTAAAGGTGGCTACTGGGGTGACTGGGAATTGATTCTTCGAAAAAAATATATTAAAACTGACACTTGAGGAATGAGAAGGAGCCAGCCGTGGAAAGAGCTGGAGAGATTATTCTAGACTAGGGAAAAAAAAAAGTGCAAAAGCCCTGAGGTGGGAACAAGCTACAGTGTTCATGAAACTGAAAGGAGGGCAGTGTGACCAGAGCTCAGTGGGGGTGAAAAAGCGGTCACCTGGAGAAGCAGACAAGGACTGCACAGGTCCCATGGCAAGGAGTTAGAATTTTATTGTTTTATTTTATTCTTCGGCTGGTGCTGAAGGTGAAGCGCCAATACTTCGGCCACCTGATGTGAAGAGCTGACTTACATTTAAAAAAAAGCATGATACAGAAAATGGATTGAAGAAAGACAGAAATGGAAATAGGGAGTCTTGATAAGAGACTTTTTTAGCAAATCAAGAGGGAGATGATGGTTGTCTAGAGTCAGGTGGTTGGAGTGAAAAGAGGTAGATGAAATTAGTAAAGCAAAAAAGGAAGAATCAAGGATTTTCATAAAAGTGATTTTTTCAAATAAGACTAGGATTTTGTTTTAAACTTGGGGGAGGCAAGGAGGTGAGTAGAGGGAGGCCAAGAGTTCTTTTCTAGACATGTTAAGTTTGAGAGGTCTGTTAGATTTCCAAATTGAGAGTTCAGGTTGGTCGGTAGATAAGTGGAGTTTGGAGTTTGGGGGACAGATCTGTGGTGGAGCATTCTAAGTACGAACCTCTTAGCATGCAAATGGGAGGAAGATAATAAATACTGAAAACCTTGGGAGGGAGGCAGAGCTTAGGGACAAGAGCTGGCCGCATCAAGGAGCACAAGTGGAAATGGGCATACTGCGATTAGCTAAATAAACAAAAACCTAATGTGATTTTTTTGCAGTCCCCATGTGCAAATAATTCTGAAATGCACCTTTTAAAAAAAGAAGTAACTACCTACTTGTCTTGTAAGGAATGCTTCTGTCTCCAGAATCCTTTTAATGTACACCTAATAATTTTCATTGGATGAGGTGTGTAATCTTTAATGACAGGTATGGCATAAGTCAATGTCTGTGACAGGGTTGAATTTTCATAATTCAGGCAGTTGATACTACCACAAAGGGGCGAAATACAAAGTATTACAGAGAAGCTGTTAAAGTTCTTCAAAAGTCTTGTAAAAGAAAACTCATTTTATATAATAACACCAGAAAATATTGATATTGGGTGCTAATAGGTATCAGGAATTTTACAATGCTAACTTAATTCATCTTCACAATCCTGTGGCTGTTACGTTATATTGTTATTATTTCCATTTTACAAAAGAGGAAACAGACACAGGAAGTTAAATACGTCGCCCAGTGTCACACAACCAGGGAACAGCTGAAGGCAGAGTCTTGAGTTGGAGCTCTAAACACGACGCCCCTGTTTCACGTAAGTAAAGCAGTATCAGTTGATCTAGCAATGCAAATTCCAGCTCTCCTGAAAAGAAAACCCACTGACTTCAACTATTTTATTTTTTAAGGAAAAGTTTCGTAACAATCTGGAACACATTTTTTTTTTGTTTACAAGATAATGCTTTCTCTTCACTTATAAGGCTTACTATGACTAAAAATAATCTGACAAAATAGACATGTTTTAAAAATTCTGTATTACACTGTTCTTATTACAAATCTTATGTAAATGGTAAGAGTGTCTATGCAATAACAGGAAAAAAAAGATTTCTGAAGGAAGTACGTGGTAGCTTGCTTTGACAGGACACTTGTCTTTTCTATCATGAAACTATAATTTACTTTCTCCTGTTCCCTTTCCCTCTAATTTTTCTATCCCTCTGTCACTAAGAGGGATCCACTGCAGCATTTTACTTGACAGGCTGAAAATAGTTATGATTTGCCACCTAACCAGCTCAGCTATGAACGCCAGGTGCACTACTTTCTCAAAGAAAACCCCGACCATCTCCATCCCCACTTGGTTCTGTCACAGCGGCAGCACAGTAAGTACAGAGACTGGCACAGTATGCACGTGTCAGAGTCAGAAGAAAAGGATTATGTCCCTTCCACCGACAGTCCTCTTTCCTTTTCCTGGGTAACAATATTAATTCTGAGCAAGTTCCAACTTTGGTTGTAAACAACCGCATTTTCAAAAAGGGGAAAAGCAAAATTTGAAGATTACCCATCTTCCTTCTGTTGGCAAAGAGTGCAGGTGAAAAGATGTCCAAAGGTCTATCGGAATCTCACAATTTTAGAAATGGAAAGGTTTACAAGAGGTCATATATAGTACAACCAATCAATTCACAGATGAGAAAATCTAAACCCAGATAGGCTTTATCTGTTAATGTACTTTCTACCATGAAAAACAACTACAACTTGAGTTTCCTCAGTTTGGTTTTTCTATAGCCACGTTTCAAAAGACAACATATTCAAGCAGACACTCGAGGACACAAAAGAAGGCAAAATTGAAAGCTACTAATTGAACACAATGTGATGAAATAGAATGGCTCCCAAAATTCAGTTCATGACAGAGTTTTCAGTGGTCAATAACAAAATGAGAAAAGGAACAGTGTGAAAGTTTTTCACCCAGATCAATTTATTCAATCTAAAAACTGTCCTTGACTATAGTATTATGACATTCCTACTATTTTGGTACTAAAATAGTCCTTATCGTACTAAAACAGTCCTTTCCTTCTTATTTGTGACAAGGAAAAAATGTGGAAACATGTCAGTTCTCCACAGCTCTACTACACTAGTTATCCGCTGATGTTGGTCAAATTACGCCAACACTTAGCAGCTTAAAGTAATGAACTTTTTATCTCACACAGTTTCTGAGGGTCTGGAGACCAGGAGCAGCTTAGCTGGGCACTTCTCTCAGTGAGTCTCTGATGAGGCTGCAGTCAAGATGTCTGCTGGGACTGAAATCATCTGAAGGCCCGAGTGGGTTGAAGGATACGTTTCTAAGATGCTCACTCATTATTACTCTTGGCAGAAGGCCCAAGTTCCTTATATATTGTTGGCCCGAGGTCTCAGTTCCTCTCCATATGAGTATCTACCAGGGCTGCTCATGACATGGAAGTCGGCTTCCCCTGTAGGGAAGTGATCCAAGAGAACAAAAGCATCCAAGACAGAGCCACAGTGTCTTTCACGACAGTCTCAGGAGAGACATACCATTACTTCTGCCATACTGTACTGTCACAAAGGCCAGTACAATGAGGGAGGAGAATACATCAGAGTGTTAGTACTAAGAGGCAGGGATTATTGAGCACCATCCTGGAGACTGGCTGCCAGAACCATAAACGTTCTAAAAAATTATTTTACCAGTCTTTGAAACCAAAAACTGTAGGAAGGACATAAAAGTTAAATGATTATTGTTCTAGTTGTAAGTAAAACACTAGCTAGTTAGTGATGGATAAGTCACCTCATAGTTTAGGCTTCGGTTTCCTTAGACTTAAGAAGGTTGGGTTTGACAGTCCTTAGCTACCTTTTGGTGCTTAACATACCACAACAGTTGTACAGTGGGAATGATGATGATGATGATGATGATGATGACTACAACAAATCTGATACGTTGCCCAAGGCCAGTAAGCTAATAAATGGGGAAGCCAAATTTTGAACTCAGGCAGCTGGACTGTGCGGTCTATCCTCTCCTAACCTTAGGAAACAAATGAGGATGAAAAGTAGTGAGGAAGACCAAGCAAGTCACGTAACATTTTGCTGCCTTACTTTCATCAACTGTAAAAAGGAAAGGATAAATACCATCCTATCCCTATTAAGTACTTCATAAATACTAATTACTCAAAGCTATGGTTTTTCCAGTGGTCATGTATGAATGTGAGAGTTGGACCATAAAGAAGGCCGAGTGCTGAAGAATTGATGCTTTTGAACTGTGGTGTTGGAGAAGACTCTTGAGAGTCCCTTGGACTGCGAGGAGATCCAACCAGTTCACCCTAAAGGAGATCAGTCCTGGGTGTTCATTGGAAGGACTGATGTTGAGGCTGAAACTCCAATACTTTGGTCACCTCATGCGAAGAGTTGACTCATTGGAAAAGACTGACGCTGGGAGGGATTGGGGGCAGGAGGAGAAGAGGATGACAGAGGATGAGATGGCTGGATGGCATCACTGACTCGATGGACGTAAGTCTGGGTGAACTCCGGGAGTTGGTGATGGACAGGGAGGCCTGGCGTGCTGGCCGTGGGGTTGCAAAGAGTCGGACACGACTGAGCGACTGAACTGAACTGAACTGAAGATAATGCAGAAACCTGTCTTATCAACTTGTAACAAAAAAATGCTTCTTGTAATGCAAAACTTACACTGTAAAATCATCATGCTTACTACTGCTGCGGTATCACTTTCAGATGACTTTGGTAACCAACACCCAACAGCCAGCAAACCTTGTGTGCAAGCTTAGAATGGGAAGTGGGGTAGATAATTTTTAACCTTGGTATTTTTCTTTCTTTTTCCTAAGAACTAGTTTTAATTTCACAGAGAAACTTCATAATAGCTTAGTTTTTAAAATAAATCTTTTATTTTGGTTAATATTTTTTTGAGAAAAACATCAAATACTATGTAAATAAATGGACCAAAGACCACACTATTCAACTATAATGGTTTTAAGACATTAAACTACAATGGTTTTAAGCTCTTTATCTTTCTCTTTTCAGTTAATAATAATAATATACATATGCTACTTGGAATCATATTCAGAATAATTTCAGTTATGTCTTTTCTGTATTTCCTCTGATTGTCTTCAGTTCCCCAAATACTAATGCTCCCCTGCACCAGAACTAGAAACCACTGGGGGAAATCCTTTGGTACCAATAAGAAACAAGGAAAATCTATGACTCTGTAATTGTTTTGCGTTCAGTAAAGGCAACTTTCTGGCATGAAAGCAAGGCCAGAAGTCAGTATTTGAGAAAAAAATGAAGTGAAATTTTTCAAAAACCTTGCCAGAGGATGAACACAAAAAATAGGGCCAAAGGAACATTATCAAATTTGCTCTCCATTTTAGGAACTCAAGGAAGACAAAAAGCAATTCAGGAATAGTAGACAATGTTTCCCCTGCTTTTAACTGTGACAGCAGGAAAAAGCATTTAATGTTTTAGGCATTCAAGAGTGACAACTGTCTTTCAGACAGTTGGAAAGAACTTGGAAAAACAGTTGTTGGAATAAATGGAATGTGTCTTGGCTTCTGTGGTCAAAATTTCTGGGACTCAGCTGAAACAAGATTCTGGCCTAAGACTTATATGGTTTTCATCACCCTATAAACATTAACATTATTGATGCGAACCTGTCACTTGAAATATTTTACCCATATCCTCAAGAAAAAGAATTTTCTTTTTACTCATTCATCTCTAGTGACAAATTTGTGGCACTTACAAATTTAAAAGGCTGTCAAAATCTAATAATGAAATCTTGGGGGGAGTCACGTGGGGACACAGATCAGAAAGAACCAAAATTAATTTCAGAGGATTTACTACATAGGTTAGGGGTCACAATGAGGTGAGTTTCTCCCTACAATGTGAAATACACAGAAGCAATACCTTCCTAGGAGTAAAGAAAAAGTAGAAAAGAAATTAGTGCTAGCCAAGCCATGGCATGAAGTTAGAAACACCTTATAAAGACCAACACATAGACGGCATAGAAAACCACATGTTGTCAGTGACTTAAATCCATGCCCAGACCCATGCTTCTCTTAACAATGGCTATTACTAACAGTCAGATATATCTTTCAATTATTGATAACTCACCTAGGAAGCTTTTCCCATCTCAACAGGGATTGAATTTAAAGGCTTGGGTTCTATAACGCTTTCCCAGGGAAGTGTAACAAAAATGGAAAGACAGTTCAAAAAGAAACAAAGCCAAGGCTTTTTCCTTTCCTGTGAAATACCTCCTATTAGAGAAAAGTTCAATTGGCTAAGAGAACATTATCCTCAAGGTGTCCTCTGGCAGAAGGGGGAAGTCTCAAGCTGATGCATTCACTCAGGGGACACAGTTGATGGTGACTTATGAGGTGCACTAACTCGGGGAGAACCTCTAGAGAGGCTCTGTCCTGGGATATGTCAGGGATCACATTGTATAAAGCCTGGGTGGGAAGAGTTAACACGCCATAGACTGATTCCAGCAGGCTGACTTCACACAAAAGGAGATGGCCTTCAGCACTGAGCATTGTGGGGAAAGTAGCCCAGTGTTTAAGATAATCCCGAAAGAAAGCTGGGGTGGTGAATTAGGCCACAACCTCAAAATGTCCCCAGTGCTGGAAATGCCAAGTCTAGAGTGCTCAGTCCTCTTTATCACACTGGGGATGGGCTAATGGTCCCCCAAACACAAATGCCAGCTAGCATAACAAGAGCAGAGACAAAAAGCTCTGCCACACTCCACCATGACTGAGGCTCCCCAGGCCTAGGAGGGGACCATCCATGCCTACTCTTCAAACCTAAAATCTCACAGCCTAGGGATGAGGGATCCTTTTCCCAAGCCTGAGTTTTCAGGTGTATGTTCTGGTCCTTTGAAATTCTTGTGTACAGTCCTCAGATGCAAGAGGCTAGAAGTAACAGATGCTGTTCAAAGGTCTGGTGGGTACGCTGGTCAGGTCATTAAGGTGAGTCTGCTGCACATCTGTTTTGGTTTCATAGGGTTACTGAAAAAAATTACCACAAACTGGGTGGCTTATACCAACAGAAGTTTATTCTCTCACAGTTGTGGAGCGCAGAGGTCCAAAACAAGATGCTGGCAACTTGTTCCCTCTGGAGACTCTGAGGGACACTGTGTTCCATGCCTCTCTCCTGGTTCCAGTGCTGCCGGCGATCTTTGGCACTCCTTGGCTTGCAGCTGTATCACTTCACATTCTGTCTCCACCTTCACATGTTGTTCTCTCCATGTGTCTGTTTTCTCTTCTTACATGGACACCAGTCACTGGATTAGGGCCCACCCTAAGCCAGTTATGACCTCATCTTAACCAGTTATACCTACAAGGACCCTATTCCCAAATATGGTCACATTCTGAGGTCCTGGGTAGACATGAATTGTGAGGAGACACTACTAAACCCAGTATACTTTCAAATTCTCCACAAGCAGCATCCCAAATGTTTATTCCACCTTTCCAGCCAAATATTTACTCCACCTTTTCTTGTCAAAAAAGAAAAAATTGTAGGGTTCTTCACTAAGAAACTAAAAAGTTTGCTCTGAGGAAAAAGTCTTCTGAAGTGTGGCAGGTAGAGATTCCCAGTTTAAGAATAGCTATCTTCCCTTAAGAGATCTTGATAAAGCAAAACCTGCTAATAAATAAACTCTATTGCATATAGCAAAGACAGCATATTAAAAAGCAAAGACATCACTTGCTGACAAAGGTCCATTTAGTCAAAGTTATGGTTTTTCCAGTAGTCATGTACAGATGTGAGAGTTGGACCATTAAGAAGATGGAGTGCAGAATTGATGCTTTTGAGCTGTGGTGCTGGAGAAGATTCTTGACAGTCCTTTGGACTGCAAGGAGATCAAACCAGCCAATCCTAAAGGAAATCAACCCTGAATATTCATTGGAAGGATTGATGCTGAAGCTCAAGTTCCAATTCTTTGGCCACCTGATGAAAATAGCGACTCCTTGGAAAAGATTCTGATGCTAGGAAAGATTGAAGGCAGAAGGAGAAGAGGGTGGCAAAGGATAAGATGCTTAGATAGCATCGTTGACTCAATGGACATGAATTTGAGCAAACTCTGGGAGACAGTGAAGGACAGGGAAGCCTGGCATGCTTGCAGTCCATGGGGTAACAAAGACTCTGACACGACTTAGTGAGAACAGTAACAACGAACTCTTACATAGGAAGAGATTACCAAGATTCTCCGAAGAAACAGAGAGACGAAACAAATGAACAACAAAAAAAGCAGGAGAAACAGGGAGAGAGGGAAAATCTCTTTGGTCTGTATTTTTAGGAAAAGTAAAGAAAATATTACACCACCACAAAAAGAACCCAAAATAAGAAAGTTGTATCATATAAAAGGGGAATTAGAGATCAAGAAACATTTCTTGGAAATGAAAAATGATTACCAAAATGAAATATTTAAAATAAAATGACTAGAAGATAAAATTGAGGGCTTCATCAGAGCAACAGCAATGACAAAAACCAAGAGCTGAAATTTTTAGAAATGAGAGACAGAGAGGTTCCATTTAAGGGGCTCATTTCTATCTTAATGGGATCAGAGAAAACAAAGAACAAGAAATCAAATCCCTTATGATTACACAGGGGATGACAAATAGATTCAAGGGATTAGATCTGGTAGACAGAGTACCTGAAGAGTTATGGGCTTAGGTTCGGAACACTGTACCTGAGGCAGTAACCAAAACCATCTCAAAGAAAAAGAAATGCAAGAAGGCAAAGTGGTTGTCTGAGGAGGCCTTACAAATAGCTGAGGAAAAAACAGAAGCAAAAGACAAAGGAGAAAGAGAAAGATATACCCAAATACAGAGCACAAGATATTTTCCTAGAGTCGAAGGAGACCTTCAGATTATAAAGGTACAAGAAGCATCCAGCCCACAGAATGAAAAAAACTGAGTCCTGTGTATACAAAGGAAGATGCAAAAAATCCTGCAGAGATGTAAAACACAGGTCACTCTCAAATAAATCAGATTCAGATCACCACCAGCATCACCAGATGACAGAAGACAATAGAATGGACGCAATACAATCTCTGAAAAAATATTATCTGCAACCACCTAAAATCCTGTATCTTGTGAAAATATTACTCAAGTGTCAAACATCTTTTCAACACACACTATTTCAGAACACTTCAGTTATCTATCAGCGGTAGGATTTTAATTAGTGCTTTTTCTTTTTTTTTCTCTAACTTTCCATGTACTACTACTATGATAAATGTATTCATCATCAAAGTTTTTATAAAATTATAATAAAATTATCAAGTTATTTATAAATGTCTTTATCTTTATTATAAAAGTATTTACTTAATGAACACCCTTTCTTTAGAGTTTAAAGCAGAGGTTACTTCTACAATTTTCTTCCTATTCCTATCACTCATAAATAATTTTTTAAATTTATTTTTAATTGGAGAATAACTGCTTTACAATGTTGTGTTAGTTTCTGCTGTACAACAATGAAATCAGCTATAAGTACATATATATCCACTCCCTTTTGAGCCATGACACAACATATTTTCTAATTGGGATTCAGATATGACAGTTAAGTGACTTAACCCTCGTAAGATTATTATACATTCTGGAGATCATATTTTTTTTCTTCCATATAGAAACCAATTTTCTACCTCTAATCAGAATCTCTCAAATTGGTTTCTTTTGTCAAAAGAAAATTAAAGGTGAAACAAAATATATCTGAGATAATAGGCATTAAGTATACAGGACTATGAAAGTTGGATATCAAAGTATTTACCAGAGAGCTTTGTTTTTATATACTTAGATAGCGGAGGGGTTATGTTACGTTCCTGAGAATGTTATGTAACAGGAACTGAGCATATCAGAATTACATATTTCAAGTCAATACAGTTGTACAAAAGAAATAGGTATACTTATTCCTTAGTACAGAGAATAACATTTGTACCAAGTTTTCATGGTATAACACCAGTATTTCCTCTCTATATCTTAACACATAACGTATAATGACAAACTAAAAATGAATTAATGTGGTTTAATAAATTATTAACAATAACAGTAAAACCCCTTTCTCTTTTAGTCTGTAACATGCATAAACAAGAATGGCAATTATTACTGTAGAGTCCTCTTGTCAATAATCTAAGCATGGTTAAAGATTCGCCGTGACACTAAAACATAATTATGCATACAAGTTAACTATTAAGTTAACTTTAAGAGCACTGAGTTTGACTCTAAGTAGATTTAGCTTCAAATCTCACCTCTACTATGAACAGATTCTTAATCTCTTTGAGCTTCAATTGTTTCATCAATAAGATGGGGGGAAAATAGGACCCAGCCTTGTAGAACAGTGAAGACTAGATTATATGATTAAGTTTTACTCTAAGACTGGTACTAACGAGTCAACAAATAGTAACTATTACGATTAACATCATCTCCACTACTGCTATTATCATGTGTTGGGTGGGCAAAAACAAAAACCCAACACCGAAGTGGACCATTCTCCTAGCGACAGAAGTATTCAGATCAGGCACAAAGCTGTACAAATAAAACATCTGCATCTCAGAGGTCTGGGAGATTACACAAATGTATGAATCAGGCCAGGAATGAGAGATGGGGAGAGGCTGGTGGTACACTGGAGAGGTTTGTGCCCTCTCCTAAAGGCATACAAACAAATTATTTTAAAATTCCAGTGCTAGCCAAGCAAAAATCCTCTGCTGGTAGAATATGGCCTATGGGTGACTGCTTTTCACCTCCTGAACTAGGACCATTACTCAAGCTGCCCTGAATGAAATTAGAAAACAGGATTTCTAGATTTCACTGTGTCACTACTATTTTTTCCCCTAGTTTCTTGGTTATAAATCTGTTTTTGTCCCAGAGGATAAAAGTTACAGGTTTTAATTATAGCATATTAGGAAAGTACACAGGTGCATAAGGGAGAAGAAAATAATACACAATCTTATCATTCAGAAGCAACTCAACCTGTAGGGATTTTTCCTTCAACTTTTGCTAGGCAGATTTTTTTTTCCATGATACAAGTATGAATCCAGCTTTTTGACAGGATATTTGAACATTTTATTTAAGACTCTTAGAAACTTAATATTAAATAATCGTAAATTACTCAATTACATGGACACACTTAATCCAGTCTTTTTTTTAAATTGAACATTTTCTCTTTCTCAGTTCAATTATTATAGGTAGTACTATAATATGTTTATACATAAAATTTTAAATTAACTTGCTCCCCTGGGACACAATTCCTAAAAAAGGATTGGTCAAGACAAAATAGGACATTTTAAGGTCCTTTATACATAGTGTCGGTCTACACACTGCAACAGTTACAAAGGTTGACATGCAACCAAAAGGACAGTGGAATGCCTTTCTGGCTACCTGTTAACCAACCATAGATCTATGGGTATTCTTAACACTTACATCAAATTAAGTTACCAAAATTGTTCCTTTCACATCATCAAAATAGGGGAAATGCATTTAAACTCTTATTTAAAAAGTGATTCTGAAATTAATGTCACTATGACTTCAATGTTATATTATTTTTACTAATCATGCATTAAAATGTATTGGCCCTCTGAAATCCTCTATATTGATACAAATGGATATGGTATGATTTTATTTCAATTATCTAAGTTATTGGGGGAGCAAAACCAGGGTGAGATATTGAAATTTAGGGACAGTATCAAAATTACCATTTTAGCCAATATTTTCCCTGAATATCAACTCTGAATTTCTTTTTCAGAGCTATAAGAATAAGTTAAAACACTGAGTCTTGTAACATACTCAGAGGGCATTCTGTCCAGCATTAGCTCACACTCTTGTGTATACGCTACAGAATGCAAAGTCTAGAATCGACCTAAAAGTAAAGCAGCAGCAACATGCCAGCTTCAGTTAATACAAAATGAATAATCATCCTAAGTCAGCTGTTTAATTAAATGTGCAATGGTATGAGTTGAGAATTGTGAAGATCGGTGCTTCAGAAAGTGGTCAGGATCTACAGTGATTATCTGTCTCAGCTCTCTACCTTAAGACAGACAGGTGAAACCAGGTATCATGTGTAGATGTTCAGAGTTAATACCTCCACATAACACAATAAATAGTGCCCTAAACTTCGGAAATAAAACCATTGTTTTACATTTCCCAGTAGATAGCACAGGACCACAAAAAACCCACAAGCTAAAGATACTAAGTTTCCTAATTTATCTCATAAAACTGTTATATGGAAATCAAATACAAGAACAACTAGGCATTTGAAAAACTAAAAATCATTGCCATTAGATGTTAAGAAATTGAGGTACTTCGAAGCACTAATAATCAGTTAACTATAATAAGATATGGAATTCAAAGTTCCTTAAGGGCAGGGATCATGTATTTTGTGACTCCTATGATTTATAGCATATTGCCCTTGAAACTGAAGGCAGAATATAATTATTTGATAAGTATATTAATAATATTAATAAGCTATATTTGTATAGTATCATACACAGAATATTTTTCACATTATTTTAACATAATGAATTAAATTGTTAAGTCCTGGTAGCAACATGTTTATAAACATATTAGGTCTTCCATACTGGGAGAAACAATTGCAATATTCCTAAATTTTTTGTGCTCTGTAACATTAATTGCAAAATAAGTTCTTCTCAATTAACATCATAAAGTAAAGCACTGTCCTGGTCCATTAGATGTTCAAGGGAAGGAACAAGGGAATGACTATACATGTCAATTAAAGCAATTACAGAACAGAAAGATGTTGGGATGAATATCCATCAAGTTAGTTTTAGAACATATAAGAAGCATCAGAGTTTTGGAGGGGGGAAAAAAAGGCAAAAGTGCCCTATCTTGGCTGAGTAGCACTATTAAATTCAGATGCAGGGTTCTATTTAGTTTGGACAGGTCCCAGCCACAGAACAAAGTCAGTCTGTCTTAGTACCATAACTGAATTCTACAAGTTAACAGCTTTTCATGAAAAGCTGCCATTTCAAAATGTCAATCAAATCTGAGCATAAGTGGGAACTCCTGCAGAAATAACCAGCTGCAGGTTTGAAAAACATTTTTCACTGAAAGTGGAAACACAAAAGATGTTTGAATGGGATCTCTTTTCATTCCTGTAACAGTAGACGGCCATTTTCACAACATCAAGGACAGAAAACAGAGGACAAAATTGCAAATAATGTCTTGAAAGGACTATTTGCAGGGGTGATGACTGATGCAAGTTACAAATGACAGAATTATTGGCAAACGGGAACTCATTAATATGAAACTGTTTGCTTCTCATTAACTGATCACAGTCCCAGACTATTCTTTTAATTGCATCTAAATGATTATGCCATACAGAATGAAATGTAGCCTCAAGTTTTGACATTTATTTCAATTTCTTTACAGAAATTGATGAGGGTATTGCCTGACTTTCTGGGGGGAAAAATCCACCAATTGTAGTTTATGAACAAATAAAAAAGAAACATTATTTCACTTTTCAGAAAGTCAAAGATGGTAAAAAATATCATGCATAAATAATGCACCTTTCTTCCAAGGAAAATTCCCTTGTAAGCAATGATGCAATAAAGTGAAACTAAATAACAGAGTAATAAATATGATATACTATCAGAGTTTATGTAGAAAGGAATGGGACTTACTCAGGGAGATGAATATTAGAAAACAAGACTCTACAGAAGATCTGCCACCATGCTACATCTCCAGAGGCATGAGACAGCATAAAGATCAATCAGAAAATAACTTTTAAAGATTGTTTCACAATTTGAAGAAAGTTATACAATACAAATATCCTTTCTTTTTTACATCACACACTTCAACAAATCTTTTTTTTTTCCATTTGTTGGCAGCCAACAGAAGAATTTAAGTTCATAGTAATGATGATTCCTCTTAACACCAATGCAATCGTCTATCTATGCAGTAGAGATGCTATCAGTGCTGATTTCCTTTTATACAAATGAAAGGTAAAATTAAAAGTAGTGTAAAAGTCTCTATCCATATCTTAAGGTTCTATCACAATTTGGGGGGGCAAATCTCCCAACAGTTGAGATTTAGAGAACTTGTTTGAGCCTTGTTTATTTATTGTACCCATGTACCCTTATTTAATGTAACCTATATTGTCACTTAAATATAAAAACAAAAAAGTAATTTAGACATTAAGACTTTCCAACCTCAGATAAATGCTAAAAATTGTTCAAATCAAAAAGTGCTTTCATATGGCACAGGATAATTCATGGACAATAGAATCTGTCTTCTTTTACTTCATAAAAAAAGTTAATTCTTTCATTTTCAGAAATTCAGACTTTGTTTTTATTGACATAAAAAAATTAGCACACAACTATCTCAAATGCAGATTTATTTAATTTTAGTAAGTATGGTCTTATTAACATAATTATCTCTAGCCCAAATTATGATTCTAGCCCAAATTGTGGTTTCACTCATATTTGTATACCTGGAAATTTCTCTTGGGCTCATATTCAACAAGAGCCAAGCCTCCAAATAAGCATCTAATAATATTTGTATAGAAAATTAAGCAGAGATATAAAGTCTCACTAATCTCTCTCAATCTTTACAAAAGAGCTTCACTCATGTTCAGAATATACTATTCACATTCTCCATTTTAAAGAGAAAATACAAACTCTTTTATCCTAATTTGAGTAAATGAATTCAATTTTAGTATATATATATGTTTCCAAATACACGATAGTTAAGCCTTGGCTCAACAATACTTTCTGCTTTATTTTAAGAACTTTTCACTTAGTATGATAGCATTCATAGGTCTTCCTAAGAGAACATTCAATATTTAGTTCCAAATGCTTTTAATGCTTGTGTTCAAACAGCTGTATGAGGTTGTGGTGCTTATTTAAAAAAAAAAAAAAAAACTGTTGGGCGGGGGGAGGGCATGAGTTGGTTACCAGTTGTCACCCAAAGATAACAGTTACTTTTATTGGGGTATTACAAATGCAAATGGTTAATGTGGTATAAACTGTATACTAGATTTTAGTTAGAATGTCTAAAGCTATCACACGAGGCATTCATCTGCGTTCCCTGTTTATGGGAATGAAATATGTAGTCATTTGAAGTCCACAATATGTATACTGTGTTTGTAATAACTGCAGATTTTACAAGCACATTATTCTTTCCATTAGGATTAAAACCTCACCGAATAGCAATTTGTGAAAGAATTCTAGCAGGGCCCCGAGCCCAGAACTCTGACCTCTGATGAGATGCTTGGCAGCAACAAACTCTGGGTCTAGGCAAAACATCTGGTTTGAGTTAGACTTCCTGAAAAAATAGCCCCTGTACTGGGGAAACTGGTATTCACTCAGCTTTGTATATATTCTTTGACTGACTTCAACACTGCTATAGGAAAAAAGAGAGAGAGAGAAAGAAAAGACTTTGCCAGAATGCTTGTCAATCACGACAGACTCCTTGGTGGCCTCTCTAGAATTAAGCTCTTATTAGCTAGAACAGTCTTTCTTTCCATATTTCTTGGGTATCTCCCCCCACATTACAGCCTAATAGAATGTACAATAACTTCAAAATAAGTTCAGATTTTTGACTAGCAAACACAACAATACATTACTTTTCTTTTAATCACTCAAGAGGAGGAATCTCTGGTTAATTTTGACTTATTCTATTTACATACATGGAGAGGAAAAAGGTAAGACAGTAGTGATTGAGGGTTCCTATAAATTTGGTAAATACTAAAACTGAAAAAAAATTAAATGGTTCTAATCAAGGTTCCTTTCTTCTAAAATGATAAACTTAAATGTAGTAAAATGTTTGGCTTCTCTGGTGGTTCAGCAGTAAAGAATCAGCCTGCAATCCAGGAGATGCGGAGACGTGGGTTTGATCCCTGGGTTGGGAAGATCCCCTGGAGGAGGAAATGGCAACCCACTCCAGTATTTCTGCCTGGAAAATCCCACGGACAGAGGAGCCTGGCGGGCTACAGTCCAAGGGGTTGCAAAAGAGTCGGACACGACTGAGTGACTAAAACAACAAAGTAGGACAACAACATTGAGTATTTATTGTGAAGAGGTTCTCTGAAGTTTTGCAAATTTAATAAAAACCACAATTCAAAAATGATTCTTCTGATAAACATTCTAGAGAAAAATGATCTGGATTAACATGAAACAACAATTTGACAACAGGGGACTATTTGAAAGCTCTCCGGCAAACTTTCATCTTCTGATTAGCAGGTCTAGTACAACAAATATGGGATGGAAATCCATTCACTGCAATTAACAGTTCACTTAAACTCGTTAAAAGGAGACCATTAAATTATTTCACATTCTTATACACACTATTTTTTAAAAAATATAATTGACTTATAACATTGTGCTAGTTTTGTATACAGAAAGTATACATCCACTCTTTTTCTAGATTCTTTTCTCATACAGGCCATTACAGAGTACTGAGTAGAGGCTTTTGTGCTGTACAGTAGGCCCTCCTTTCTGGTTACATATTTTATATACAGTAGTGTGCACATGTCTTTTGAAGCACTGTTTTTATATATCAGACTGAAATTGACCCCAATCTATGTATGGTGCTAAAAAACAAAAGGCCAGCATCAGGTGAGTTGTTACAGCCAAAGGTTAATGTGTGGACCTAAACATAAAAGCAGGATATTCCAATGCAGTACTCTCTACCTTGACTGTGACTTGAGTCTCTAGTAAAAGCAAATATATAACCCAATTTATACCACTGTCAATGTATAAGATTAAGGTCATACGGGATTATAATTCAAAGTGTGATTTCAGCTTTGAAGAGCCTGGGAGAGTTCTGTCAGTCTCAGAGGATGGTAAATTGACATTTTACCTTTCTATATATCATTTTAATTTAATTATTACCTTTGTGAACAAAAATACAAACTAATTTATATTTAGTCTTTGGGAGAATAGCGTGGGACAGAATGCAAATTAATAGTTGTACAAATTTACTTTAGGTACAAATTTACTTTTCTGCCCAGTGGCACTGCTAAAGACTCCACTGAACAGGAACACGTTGCTTCAACATGTATGAGCAGTCTGCAAACCGTACTTTTACCAAACTTTAGGAAGCTATTCACGAATAACTAAAGATTATTTATGCTCTGCTTAAACACTGAAAAAAAACTCTTATTGATCAAACTCAAACCAGAGTCTGCTCAACGCTCCTCAGGACCTCGTGAGACACATGTATGTGTCTGCGTACTTGTCACAAAGTACATGGTGTTTAATGCATGTCACAGCCCTCATTCAGCAAATTATAAACTTGGTACTATCTCCAAATGATACAATTTTTAAAAATTGATATTTCTACCACAAAGTCTGATCATTTCTGTTATAATCAGAATCAATAAAATAATCATGGAAAATAAAAAATTTTGCTTCTCCAAGCTCTGTTTCTTCAATCCATGGTTTTTATACATTTTAACATGAAATGTTCCTTTGCCAACTTTGAGTAAAATACCATAGAGCTTAACTTCAGCACTTCCTTTCTCTACACCCTTGCAACCTTCTTTTGTACACACACCATACACACAATCCCTCTAATTTCTTAGTTCACTATGAACTGAAATGTTTCTTTGAGATACTCATTTTGATACAAAATAACAGTTAATAATGAACAAAAGTGGCAAACTTCTCATTTAAATATATTTTTGAGAGAATATGTCATAAAATTAAATATAGATTAATAATAGCAACTTACTGTAAACACATATTTACTTTTCCACTCAAAGCAAGGATAAACTAAAGCTATAGTGTTCATTTTAGAAAGAAGGAAGAAGCATTTTTAAAACTGTGTAAGCATGCGTGCAAAATTAAACATATTTATATACTGCAGAAATACAGTAATAAACTTAAGGATAAAGTTTTAAATATAATCATTACCTGGGATGCACATATAAATTATTTTTGAAAGTCTGCTTTTCCTTAAACCTGACCATGAAACAATTCGTATCTGAGTCAGAGCACAAACGTCAAGGCATATGACTTGACACCTGCAGGGTTTTGTCTGATGATAAAAGAGAAAGTTATTATCCTAATTCTGAAGACCACTTTGAGAAACCCTCTGAAGCACAGGGAAGGGGATTCCTCTGTCATCCTCTTTATGACAGAAGTAACAAAGAAAACACTTTCCTCCTGACCAAACTTTGGAACACATGTAGTCCAATCCTGAAAGTAGAGATCTAAAAACTGCGTATGATAATGAATAGTAACAAAAACTAACACTGGCGATTTTCTATTCTGGTAGTACTTTTATACTGGAATTAAACAGCAATTTTCTTTCCAAAAGGCATAAAGAGCATTTCACTGCTAACCCCCTGCATTTTTTAAAGCTATGGCCACAAAGGCACATTTATAAAATAAGCCCCCACTTGTTAAAACTGTAACATTGCCACCATCACTAGAGTTTCACCTTAGTGACTTAAACAAATATAAATAAAGTAATAAACACTATATGTTTTATAGAGTTCTATGAACCAGAAAAAAAAAAAAATCACCTTACAAAATAACCTCTTGGCAAATGCAAAAGAAAAGCTAAATTTGGTTTGCCCATATTTTCTGAGTTTCCAGAATATAAGAAGCAGCTAGGGGAAACTTATTTAACTGAAAGACTTTTGCTTTTTTCATTTTCCACATTAGCCTTTTTGGAAAGCAAGGGGAAAAAGTATTAAACAGGAAAGGATGAAAGAAGCAGAGAAGGGCAATTGATGCACTAAGAAGTAAATGGGAGTTTAAAACTAGGTATCTTTCATATTTTAGGTTTTAAGATGACCTTGATAGAAATCTTTTTACTGACTGAGGTTAAATGTTGAAAATGAGCTCTGTAAAAATCACACGTGATGACTTACTATGCTGAGTGGTCAAAATGTTCGGTAAGTAAATAATTCATTTTGCTTTCCCATCATTAAGATATGGTAAAGCTCTTCATGTTACTGCTATCTGATGGCTGTAGTGTAAACTGTTTCATTCAGAACTGAGGAATAAAAATTTTTATGGCTGCTGTCATATGAACAACTTAAAAATATATTGTTTCAGACTTGTTAATATACTAATGGAGATTTTATAGAGTTTAAATATAATTTTTGAGTCATCACCTGTATAACAGCAATAACAACAACACTTATTTTATAGAACTCCAAATTATATACAGTTGAGTAAATTTTAATTTGTTTTCATTTAAGGTCTTCTAAAGTTGAGACCAGCATGTTGAAGAAAAATATTAAACTATCTATAACGCTGTGTCAACATATGATGCTACCGGGAATGGTAAGTGAATTAATTTTCCAAGGAAAATTAATTACTTATGACTTACAGTTGTAAAAGCAAACAACGTAACACTGGATTAGGGCACATTTAATTTCTGTTTGTAGTAGCGATTAAATTAATTTTATATAATTCATGGTATGTAATGGAAAGCAGAACAAAAATGAAATTCTAGACAATGACTGACACAGAAAAATGTATATATTTATGAAGCCAATCCAAAAATAAAGGTCATGGATATTAATCACTGGATAATAAAACAGTAATTTTAATAGCTCTATAATAATGGATTTTTAGCACAGTTTTTGGGAAAGCTTTACTGAAAAAAGTCTAACAGAGAAACAAAAAACTGTAATAATAGCCTGTAACATCTCCTGAATCTCTCCCTCTCCCCATTAAAAAGGCAGTCAAAATAAAGTTTTGCACATCTTTTATTTATAATGATAACTTTTGTTCATTTAGATTTTGGCTACATGAAATATATCAGTTAAAATTAAATACATTAGTAAATAACTGGGGGATGAAGTTCTTAAAATTACAACTAAACTCTCTTCCCCTGATACCCAAAGAGCAAGGTGCTTCTAAAATGGATCATCTGTGATTCATTTAATTGAATTATGTACCTGAGTACTACTAAGACAACAGATTTTGGCTAACTAATAGGGCCCTAAGAATACATGTACAGCTGTACATATAAAAATATCATCTTTATACCCCACCACATCCTACCTGTTCCAGTTAAGCTAGACATAACCTTTTAAATTTGGACTCCATGGTACAGCTCATGTATTAAAGAACGAAGTCTTGTCCTGATACAAATTGTAATTAAATAGTTTAAAGTAACTATTAGAGAATGAAATGAAAGAGTATAAACGCATCCAAATAACAGAAATAAAAACTAAATAAAAATAAAAAAATAAAAAGAAATACATAAATATATTTTCCTTAAAATTTCACCTTTTTATAAATTTTAAAGTATTCCCTTTTGTAGTTGCACCATCTATCACAAAGATAGTATCCCACATTATCTTTAAAAATATATAGGTATATAGAGAAAAATTATTATTTATGTAATGCCTTTGAGAATGAAGAGAAAAAATTACTGAAAATATTCTAAATTCCATTTTAATCTTAAATCTATCAAAGGAAGAAGAATTTGTGACATTACTTTAGAGTTAATGAAAATAAAAATTTGTGGCACCATAGTTTTTAAGGGATTTTTTTTGGGAAGTAACTCAGTACTGTGAAAAGATTTGTTAAGGAGAGAAAATCTGCCATTCCTAGAGAAGCTGTGATTTATTCATGATTAGAAAATGTTTTTGCTCTATTTTGAAGAATAAAACTAAATAAAGCAATAGAAACCTCACCTTTCTGGCTTGTTTTCCTAAAACCCAGGGTTACTCTTATTTCAAAATGGACCTCACTCAGCATAATCCAGATTGAAAGGGGTTCGTTTGTAAAATGTCCTCGATATGTTCTCTTGAGGTAAGAGGCACATTCAGCCTTTTTTTTCCCCAGCTAGTAAAGCTATCCAAGGAGGCTGTAACATCACCTTGGACTCTCAGAAAATTTAACTTTCCTTCCATTCTTGGCTTCCACATTGGAACAGGGTTGTAAGAAGACAGAAAAAGAAAGAACAAAGGAACAAAAGTGTGTCCTTCTGCACGAAAAAGAAACCTATTGTGGTGCCCACATCAGTCCTGCCTCACACCACTCAGGAAAAGAGAGCAAAGGCAAGAAAGACAAGGAAGAAGAAAAGGGAAGGAAAAGAAGGGAAAGAAAGAAAGGGAAGGAAGGGAGAGAGAGAGAGAGGGAAAGGAGGAGGAAGAAAGAAAAGAATGAAAGAGAAAGACAGGAAGAAAAAAATGAGAGAATACAGAATCCTTTTCTGACTGGCAGTAGAGTCCACAAGACAGGGAAGTTACACTGAAACTCCCTCGTTAGAAGGCACACACAAAACACTCGACATTCTCTTAAGTCTGAAATGAATGTCAGAACTTTCCTCGAGCATCCTTCTTTTATTACAACCCACATCCATATTTCAGTAGAATCACTACAGGGGAATCACTAATTTTTTATCTAAACTATGACGTTTTGGCAAATGCTACACAACCAGCTATAAATCTACAAGCCTCAAATACTAAAGATCTGGTAATTATATGATGAGAAACAGCTTGATTATGGGTAAGGCAAGGCAGGCTGTCAACAAACAAACAGCTGTTTCTTATTGACAACCCATAACCAAATTGTGCATCCCAACCAACGGAGGAGTTTGTTTCTGTTGTTGCTGTTGTGTTTGTTTTTGACTATTCTCCCTTCTTCTCCTCCCACCTCCAAAACACTGAGTCAATTTAAACATTAGATGTGAACCACAACAGAAGAATCAGATACGCAAGGATAACAAGTAAAGCACTATAGACTTACAAAACATTCTCTAGGTAATAACTAACAGAAGTTTAAAGTGTACTTTCCAGTTCAACTTCAAATGCCTATGTGTCCCTGTGCAACACGTCCTGCCATTACTATTTACATGAGGCAGCTCAGGCAATGGGCCTGTTTCCTCATTCCTGGATCATGACCACAGCAACACCGCCACTCTGATTCTTTGTTCTGGAAGCTTTCCCCACAGATTCTTCTGTCCTCCCTTCTAGCAGAGGCCATGAACATGCTTATACCTGCCAGTGTGAAGTAAATGACCTCTAAGGTCTCCTGTGGCTTGAAATTTAATGATTCTGGGAATACTTGAGAAGATTTGAATAAATAACAGGAATAAACAGAACCTTAACATAAAAGATTTAAAAACAAACCCACCAGCATAAACGGAATCTGCTTACTTTTTATTTTTGGCTGTGTAGCTTGTAGTTCCCCAACCAGGAACTGAACCTATGCCCTCAGCAGTGCAAGTATGGAGTTCTAACCACTGAACCACCAAGGAATTCCCTGGAATCTGTTTAATGGTTCCATCATATGAAATAAAATCACTTTCACATTACACCTTCAGGCATTTTCATATATATATATATATATATATATATATATATACACACACACACACACACTCCGTTTAACAGTCATTCAGAAACCATATAGATAACCCGATTTTATTTTTCAACAAGGCATGAAAAAAAAAAATTACTTTCCCAAAGTCACGAAGCAAATGCAGCTAAACCAAAATAAGACCACAGCTCCCTTTGGTGCCCTGGGGCTTTGTGTTCCACTTCAAAGAACCACACTGAAATGAGGAAAGGACCAGTAAGAATGTTTATGCAATTTCAGTTTAAGTTCCCTTTAAACACACCCTGAATTATAACTACCCAGCAGAAAGGAGGGGCATGTGTCAATGAGCACAGTTACATGCCCCAGGTATGACTAAGTATTTTAATCTAGAATCCAAATTTCCTTTGCAGACTTAATGATAAACAGCATTTATCTACAAGAAAATAGCTCCTGTCTCCCTCTCAGTGTTTCACTTTATTTAAACCATGCCTTTATTCCCTGGTATCCCAGTTGGTAAAGAATCTGCCTGCAATGTGGGAGACGTGGGTTCAATCCCTGGGTTGAGAAGATCCCCTGGAGAAGGAAATGGCAACCCACTCCAGTAATCTTCCCTGGAGAATCCCCATGGACAGAGGAATATGGCAGGCTACAGTCCATGTGGTCGCAAGAGTCGGACATGACTTAGCAACTAAACCACCACTACCATCAAGCATAATGGGCTGGATGTCTGCCATGTTCTGCTGCCATCGTGGGGTCTATGTTCAGTTAATACTACTCTGGTAGCAAGCCCATGAATTCATTGTTTGGAAAACTCACGAAGTTGCTTAAATATATCAACACACATCTGAGTAGGTTTCAAATCATAAATGAGAGCAGAATCTTTTTTTTTTTTGGTAAAGTCTGGTTGTATTTCACATCATATGAAGAGAGGGGACTTGAATAAGGGACAAGGGAACAGACTACCTCCTCCAAAAGCAGCCCACAGGAGGGTGGAAGGCAGACAAAGAAAGAGCTACATAAGCAAGAGGACACCGCAGGAGAAAACACAGAGAAAGGCAGAGAAGAATGGAGGCCACACATTTGGAATCAAGGTTCCCCCATGCTTTTAAAATAACTGGTGTGTTCCACATTGGTTTGAGCAGGACATTTAGGAGGGGGAAAAAAGTCACAGACTTAAAGCCAATCCCGAAGAATAATTTTTAAATCTCAATCTTTTAAAAAGTAACCAAACCATGATGAAGGCAAATTCATGTGGTGTCAAATATAATGTCTCTTGGAATGTCCAAAACATGAATTCATTCTACTAGTGAGGATACCTGGAAGTTTTGAGGAGCCCAACCAATGTCACTAAAATTAAGTTTTGCCTACAATCCAATTCCTTTTAAAATTAAGTTCCTACCATAGTGTGGGACTGGATGGTCATTACTAATCACTGTGGCTGAACCAGTCTCAAAGTGCACACATTCTCACCAGGACTGACAGCGCATGATGACTAACAACATAACCAGGGGCACCAGTGCCCCCTCCCAGACCACCCTGTTTACATAAACCACAGGCCCGGACCTCCCTCCTCTACACTGCCTCTAAACTATACAAATAATGCTTCTCCTGGCTTTTGCCAACTCTCTGGGCAAGTGCTATGAGGGAATGACATAATTTTTACAGCAAATTGAAGGCTCTGAAGAGATATGTGGTGTGGCATTCCAAAGCAGCAGAGATAAAGCATAAAACTGATTGTCATCCTTACTTTCATAGTCTTGTAATACGCCAGGTACAAAATGCTTTAATGAATTCTATCAGTTAAGACTGACTGATTTCTGAATTTTTCTGTTTATAAGTGGTTGGTACTTGGCACATCTGGAAAAACGAAGGGGTCTTTCAAAAATACCACCAGGAAGATGACCTATTTTCCACCAGGTTCACATCACCAGATGATGCTGGATATGGCACAACTCCAGATAAAACAGCCTTTTCTTGGCCTCTCAGTGGCTGTTTATGAATATACAGCAAGTGCTTTATGCCCCTGCAAGCGCGTTAGGCGGACGGCTCTTCTTCTGGTTTCCTTCCATAGTGTGTGCACTTCTAGCTGGCAAGACATTCTCCCCTTCTCCCACAATCCACTCCTATTTCCAAACAAACATTTGTCAGACACTATTTCACCTGAGATTAATTTTCTTTTCCACTATAGGATCTGTTTATAAATGCGCCCAACAAAAGGAAAGAACAGGTGCCTCACTTTTCCTTAACTCGCATCTGGTACCAGACAGTCATCCTCATTGTTGGAGGGTTTAGCAGACTGATTTACTCTATGGAGTCCTCCTCTGAACTACGTGTGGGCTACCTGGAAACCATAGAGATGTTACCCTCTTCCCTAATGCCCTAACACATAGCCCCTTCTCCCTCCTACCCTCTGCCCTTAACTTTTCAGTAAATACCCAAAATAAAGGAAAAATCTTCCAGTTTAAAATTGGGCAAAAACATTAGTGGGGGTGGGGGGGAGTGAGCCATTTTGTAGATAAACTTCATGCTCTGCTGTTGAAAGTTAAGGTCCACAAATCAAAAAGCAGTCATTTCTACAGAGCTAGGCTTTTCCACCACTCTCTCAGTGAATCACGCTGTGGTTAGTTGAAAGTGCTGTTCACATAATAAATTAACCACCTCATTTCCTTCATCACCAAAATATACATAGCACCCCCATACAGATTTGTTTTAATAAAAGTAATAAAGCAAGCCCAGAGGTTATGGCTGTTATGACATAATCACACCTCTGAGATTTAAAAACACTCACTTGCACATCATGCCTCAAAAAGTCTTTGCAAGCACCCCCCTCCAACAAAACTTAACTACACTCATACTCTCTGACCCCATTTATTTCAAATAAATAAGGAAACAAAAGCCTTGTATACAGCAGGAGAAAATTCTCCCTTTCAATTAGATATTTGAAAAGAAAATACATCTTTTTAAATAATACTGTGTAATAAACAGCTTGGATAGCCTGATCTAGATTATTAAAGAAAATGTATCACCAGACTTAACAGTGCACAAAGAAGGCAGCCAACTAGCCTACTGTTTGCATGGTCAGTTATGTCCAGCTCTTTGTGACTCCATGGACACGGTAGGCTAGTGGACTGTATAGCATACCTTCTGTCCTTTCCAGCAAGAATACTGGAGTGGGTTGCCATTTTCTTCTCCAGGGGATCTTCCCAACCCAGGGATTGAACCCATGTCTCCTGCACTGGCAGACAGATTCTTTATCACTGAGCCACCTGGGAAACTCAACTAGCCTACTTACTATCTCACTTCAAACCTAAGATAACTTCTAAAGTTACTTGTTCAAAAAGAAAAACAACACATGTATTTCCTTCTATGTAAGTGAGAAACAATCTTTATTTTTATATATATACAGGCAAATTAATTTTTCTTTTCTGTAATATTTAAAATTATGGAGAATAACCCAGGGGGGAAAAACTTCTCACCAACATCTTTTTTCCTGAATACAGATGTTTCCCCTTAGAATGCCTTTCCACAGTCACCAGAAGAAAGGCACTGTAACACAACTGTCCACAGCATAAAAGATTTGGTGGACAAATGTGCCTGCTGTGAGTGAACTCATACCATAATTTAACAAGGCCAGTTTTCCTGTCTCTGTACTGCATTACAACCACTTTGCAGGCAGTTCATTTCTGATCTAAATTCTATCAAACTCACAGCCCTTTCTATAGGATCATGCATTTAATGCATATTATCACTGTGATGATGAAGCCTTCCCTTGAATTTAAAATATAACCTTACTAGTAATTAATTTACCAGTGCAATTCTTAAAGCCCATGATCAATATCTACCCTCAACACACATATTAGAGGAATGAGTTGATCAACATTCTTGAACAATATCAGATACTCAGAACATAGTTTTTAAATTCTCAGAACTGACTCTCCTAATATTTACACATTTTATTTCTCCTCCCAATTGCTATAATTATTCAGCAAAATAGATAGTAATATGTACACGAATGCCGGAAGTAAACACTTTTTTGCAACACTCGTATTCCACTATTCTTTGTCTGTAGACTATCCATCCACACATAACCAATGTCAGGTCTAACCAGTATACTAAAAACTTCCTTAGACCTTTGTGGAAAATAAAGATGAAATTTTACAGAATTCCGTAAGCTTACATTTTAATAGATAATTTCACTTTAAAAGAAAGTCTATTCCAATGAATTTCATGACAACAAATTTTTTTTCATAAAGATATTATACTGTATTAATCAAAGATCCTCAGAAATACTGTTGTACTAATTTAACCACAAAGAACATTCCTATGTAAGTATGCCCTCTGATTGAAGTATTATTTTTATAGAAAAAGGGATGGCCTGTGTTGTCAAGGGGGAGAAAGGAATGAAGAGATACACGCTATGAAGAAACTCTGGTTCTTTCATTCTCAGCAATCCTTTACTTTCCACAGTCATTCTCACTCTAACCACATGGCTATTCTAATGCTTTCTGCTCCTAAATTCTCACTTTTCCGAAAAAGAGATTCATTAAAATACTTGTAACCAGTATTTTTGGTTTACCACACAAAAATTTTAAGTGAGAGGCTATAAAAATTCAAGCTATGTTCACAACAAGTTAAAAAATACAATAAATAAGCAACTATACTGATAATCTACCATTTGTTCATCCATTCAGCAAATACTTATTGCATATCTAGGTACTAGGTCCTGGGAACCGTGGATAGAGGTAGAAACACCATGAGAGTTTACATTCCACTAGAGGAGAGATGGTAAACAAAAGAATACTGTGATTTCAGAAAACTTAAAGTTCTTTTTTGGGGCAAGGGTGAGGGGTATAAAACAGGAGGCTCCTACTTCACAGAGAAAATAAAACTAGTCTCTAGGCAGGGGCAAGCTCTCCCTGTTCTGCTCTCTTCACTTCTTCCCAGACACCCACCATCCCAGGAGGTTCTCTCTTCTGAACTCCTGTCAATTTCCTTTCTTAGTCTATTTCTTAGTTTAAGCTGTGGGTGTCATCTCAGGCACTGAGCTTCCTTTCTCTCTGACATCTTCTACTTCTCTACTTCTACCTTCTTCCTATAACATTTAAACACATTTAAATTTCAACCTCCTTTGAAAACTCTTTTCTTTAAAGAACTGTATACACCTGTTTCGAAGTGCTCACCTTTCATTCAGTCCTGTCTACTTCTGATTTCTGCCTCCACCACTCCAGTGAAATTATCCTTGTTATGGTCACCATCAACATTTTTAAAAAACAAAATGTGAAAACATATTTTCAACTCTTAACCTACCTTTATTCTTTTCAGTGTTTTACAGTATGAATTTTTGCTTCTCAAATGCTCATCTCCCTTAGATACGCATGTCCTGATTTTCCTTCTACATTACAAATACTGTAACGTGCATTCAAAACACCTGGAAATCTTGTTAAAGTCAGATTCTGATTCAACCAATCAGGGTTAGGGCCCAAGAGACTTTTAGTAGGGCCTCGTGTTACTCAAATTGTAATTCTCAAACAGCACTGATATCACCTGGGAGATTTGCACAAACACAGAATCTCACGCTCCACCTTAGGCCAACTGAATCAGAATCTGCATTTTAATGAGACCTTATGAAGGTTTTTTTTTTTTTTTTTTTTTTAACTGTATATTCAAGCTTGAGAAGCATTAGAGATCAGTGGTTCTCAAGGCTTAACCATTAAAACACAAATTCCAGTGCCCTACCCATTGATTTTGTGATCCTATATGTCTGGGAGGAGGTTACAAGAATATGCATTTCTAACAAGTTCTTAGATGATATTGATACTGCTGATCCAGGGGCTGTACTTTAAGAACCAATGGTTCTCAATCCGGCCTGTACATTAGAATCACCTGTGGAATTTTAAAAAGTTTGTTGATGTCTAGGGCTCACCCCAGACCAATTAAACTAAAATCTCTGGGGACATGGCCTAAAGGCTGGGATTTTTAAAAGCTCCCCTGCCTAATCTTAAGGTTTCTAATTTAGGTAATTTAGGAGCGTGTTGGTGAGAGGGGTAGTGGTGAAAAGAAAATAGTACAGGATGAATGCTAGTCATATTATGTAACATTATTACAACACATTATACTGTAACTCCTTAAACATCTGTTCTACCCAACTCTGCCCTGTAAATAAACACTAGAAACTATAACAGTCTACAGGTTTGTCCTAGGCCATGTCTCAAATGATCATTTCAAATAATGGAACAAAACAATATTTAATTCTTAACATTCAGAGAAGAATCCAATATTTGCAAAGTGAAAAAAAAAATCAAAGACAGTGTTAAAACTCTGCATTAAAAGAGTATTTGATTTGGTGCAAAATCAAGAGTCTTGAAGATAAAAATTTGAAAGAATAGTATGAAGAGAAATGTAGCCTAATAGGAAAGTATTTTCTCATTTTCACTGGGAAATTAAAACAGCTGTCTTTTTCTGATTATATAAATCCTCACTGTAAAATACACACACACACAAATGTATAAGGCAGAAATTAAAACCAACTGAAAGCCAAAGTTGCTGAGACAAAACACCTTTATCATTTGACCCAGCTTTCCTGCATCTTTTTATAAAATTTGACTTATTTAACAAAAGGTTGTAGAGTATATTATAAGGGACACCATGAGCCCACCAAACAACTTAAGAAACACAATATAAACAGAGTAGAAACTCCTGGTGCGCTCTCCCAGTTCTCAATCCCCTCCCATCTCATGCCCCACTCAAGGTAACTACTACCTGGGATTCCAGTGCTTATTTCAACGTTCTTACTGTATATATTGGTATTCACAAACAGTATGTAGTATTGTTTTTGATATTAAACATTTCTATATTGATCATAAACTACTAGACATATTCTGCAACTGCCTTCTCTCTTAATGTATTTTATAAGGTTTATCCAAATTAATGTGGGTAGCTCTAACTGGGTCATCTTTGCTCCTATATAATATTCTGCTGCTGCTAAGTCGCTTCAGTCGTGTTCGACTCTCTGTGACACTATAGACGGCAGCCCACCAGGCTCCCCCATCCCTGGGATTCTCCAGGCAAGAATACTGGAGTGGGTTGCCGTTTCCTTCTCCAATGCATGAAAGTGAAAAGTGAAAGTGAAGTCGCTCAGTCGTGTCCGACTCTTAGAGACCCCATGGACTGTACCATCTGAGTATGCTACAGTTTATTTTTCTGTTTTTCTGAAGAAGGACATAACAAAAAGTTTCCAAATTTTTTAGTATTATAAATAGTGCTTCAGTGAGTTTCTTGCAAATGTCTTCTTGTGCACATTTAAGATAATTTTTCAAGGCTATGGATATCTAGCAACAAAACTGTTAAGCTGAAGAGAAGCCCCATCTCCCACTTTACTAGCTTCCAGTTGCTCTCCAAAGAGGTTATCAGTTTATACTTCTACAAATAAAGTGTAAAATTCCCAACGCTCCACATTGTTGAAAACATTTAAACTGTCAGATTAATTTTTGAAAACCGGAGAGGTTTCACATTGAAAACCATGTTGACTAGTAGTTTGCATTTCCCTAACTACTAGAGTAATAATTTTCTTCCTATCTTTATTTTATGTGTGTGTCTCTGCTTGTGTCAATTACCTGTTTATGTCCCTTGCCTATTTTTCTGTTGAACTGTTAAACTTTTTTTCTCTTAATTGTAGGAGATCTTTATAAATTATGGGCTCTTTATAGATTTTAAGTGATGCAAATACCTTCTCCCTGTCTGTGACTTTCTATATAATATTTTCTGATTCAGAGATATTTTATATTCTAATACAATAGAACTTTCTATAATTGAACAAAAACAAGTAATTAATTGACCTTCTCTGGGAGTATGAATTTATATATTAGAATTTTCTAGTTATTCCTAAAGTTTTAAAATGTCTTTTCTGGGTGTGTTGTTTTCACTTCTGGAAGAATTATCCTTCCTATGTTGAAATACTAACTATAGTATTCTATATATATATCTGTATATATTCTAATACAATAGCCACAAGGGAATCCCTGGTGGCTCAGAGGTTAAAGCATCTGCCTGCAATGCAGATGAGGGTTCGATCCCTGAGCTGGGAAGATCCCTGGAGAAGGAAATGGCAACCCACTCCAGTATTCTTGCCTGGGGAAGAGCCTGGTAGGCTACAATCCATGGGGTGGCAAAGAGTCAGACACGACTGAGTTACTTCACTTTCACAACAGAACTTAAAAATGTTTTTCTTTGTGGTAACCTTTAGTGTCTCACGTGTAATTTCTTTTCAGTCATTCATGATAAACCTAGTTTTAAACGCTGTGAAAATACTTTAAAGTTTTAGAAATCCTAACAGTGACTTTTGTGCTAATATATGAAATCAGAAAGTGAACTTAAAGTAGAAACTGAAATTGATCTAGTTTCACTGTCCAAGGTCAATGACAGACAAAATGTAAGTAAACAAAAGATAAAGGAAATTAGATATTTCATTGTTAATAATTCAAGGCACTATTTGTAACAGGTTTCTCAAATCACACTAACACCTCACATTTCTTTTAAAGATAAGTAATGGTGTTTTACTAGGGTGTGTGTATATGTACCTGGCTTATTACATCGGCAGTGATTTCCAACAATCTAAGAAAACTATAGTTAGTATTTCAACATAGGAAGGACAATTCTTCCAGAAGTGAAAAAAACACACCCAGAAAAGAAATTTTAAAACTTTAAGTTTAGGAATAACTAGAAAATTCTAATATATAAATTCATACTCCCAGAGAAGGTCAATTAATTACTTGTTTTTGTTCAGTTATAGAAACAGCTCTGTTATGGTAAAAAGTAAATGCAATACCTGAATTCCAAGACTAAATTTGAATTTCATGCATGAATACATGGTAAATCAGAGATTCAAGCAGAGCTAGTATCCTGGGATCTAAAGTTGAGGGACAGGATTGTGAAAACATTTGGCAAGAAACTCATTTATGTGAATAATGCCTAATTTGTAGAATAATTTCCTCTTATGTTTCTTTAACCTTTGTGTTTTATTGATTTCAAAATATTGATTTAATATTGCATAGAAGGCAAAAATCCAGGTAAAGTCATCTAAGTGGATATGCATGGGACAGACTTTTTTCTATATACCATGTTAAAGTAACACATCATTAATGGATTAAAATGTTTAAAATGATTTGGACAAATAATACAGGACAGGTGAGAATCCTTACTACCTTTTACATACGTACAGTAAAACATTTCATAATCCTTATAATATTAACTATAAAATAATTTTTTAACAGAGTAATGCCACCACCGAAGAGTGGGTTTTTTGGGGTCTTGTTTTGTTTCTCTCCAGAACTGATCCTATAGAAGGGGTGGGGAAGTAAAGTACAAATTCCCACCTCTGAGGTTTAACCATGAAAAATTTCAGCTGGGAAGATGATTTTCCTTTTACAATTACTCCTCATTATACATAATAATGAGGAATAAAGATGGCCTGGATAGAGAAAATCCACTAAGGATTTCAGAAACTCATTTTGGAAAACCATTTCACTCTCTAATAACATCAAATGATCTAACAGAGAGGCACAAAGGAGAAAAAGGGGACTGCCCTGTCTTTCCTACTTTACTGTGAATGCTCATGAACAAATACAGGTGTTAATGAGCATGAAAGTATCTAAAACATGATCCAAGGAAGAAATAAATAGCAAGTAAATCCGACATATTCAAGGTCTGCTCTCTTGATATGACAAGGCCAAACTAAACCATCATTCCCCATGTCCCACGGAACTCAAACAGAGCCAACCCAGCATCATCCTGCTCTCACCCTGGAGTGTTTTCTTGGGAGTAACACCAAGCCACTTTCCAGCAAAGTCTTCAGGGGTCAGTTAGGGATATGTTGTCATTCGACCACACTGGCTGCCTCTCTCTCCAGAAATAATGACAGGCATGTGTTTTTGAAATCAGCTCTCCCCATTTTCTAAGACAAGGATTGGAGTGCTGCCTTGAGCATTTTAGCTGTTATTAAACCAAAAGTATTTTAGTTTCTATTGAAATAATAATATTACAGCTTCTATTATTTCATATAACTATTTAACATTCTTTCTTTGAATAGCTTTCATTTCTAAAATCGACAATGTTTGTCCAGCTACTCATAATTTAAATCAGAATAAATACAAGTATTAACTTTACACTAAAAGCACTTATAGATCCCAGCTAAAAAGAAATCCAGTCCCATTTTGGTTGTACTGGAAGTCTATTTTATCAAGGCTTAAAATTAAGTGGTCCATTGACTGGGAAATGGAAATATTTATTTTACAACACATTTTTCCTAATATATAATCACTACAGAAAGTTCGAAAAAAGGTAAGAAAAAAAAAAAAGCGAGAAAAATCCCTAATCACACCAACAAAGATATAAATATCAGTCAACAGCCAGTTACTTTTTTCCTTAAGTGTAAATGCACATCTCTAATTCTAAAACACAAATTGGTTTTATTCTGTATCAACAACTTTTTTGCAATTTAAAGATATGTTAGGAGCAATTTCTCATGGCATTAAGTCTGCCTGGAAAGCCTGAATTTTTAATGGCTGTATAATATTTCAACTGGGAGATGTGCCATAACTCATTTAACTCTTTTCCTATTGTAGTTGCTTCCGACATTTGTTGTAACGGCAAACTTGTATGTGAATCTTAGAAACAGTTTTTATTATTACATTAGAAGAGACTCCAAAAGAAAGAAATACCAGGTCAAAGCAATGTGTATTTTTAAAATGCATCATGATAGGTATTAACTATTTACTAGAAATAACAATTTATATAACACCTGCAGTGTTTATGAATGTTCATTTTACTGTATCTTTTTTATTTGCACAGATATTTATCACTTTATTACTACTTTACTCAATTATTAGGTTGAAATAAATATCTCTTTGTCTAATTTGGGTTTTTCTGATAGAGAAAATTTATATATATTTCATCCATATAAATGGTATGTAAAGTCTCCATAAAATTTTGTCAATGTTTTATAGGAATCAATAAATAAATGTATACAAATTATAAGAAAACACCAAATTCTAATAATAAAATATGTAGTTACCATATGTACATATATATTTGTGGCCAATAACTTCCCTACTTCATCATTTGGCTTTTTTTTTTTTTTTTTTCATCATTTGGCTTTAAACTGTAACACAGAAAATCCACTCTAAGTATATATTCAAGAGAAATGAAAATACACATCTTAAAAATTTGTACACAGTTTTACTATAAGTTCATATCTCTCTAGATACAAAGCCAGTAGACTAGATTTGGATGGATCCACTAAACAATGCTATCTCACCTAAGAACTGAATATCTAACAGTAATTTCTTGCTGCCTGCTAACCAATACCTATTTAGAATTAAAATAAAAATAAAATAGAAACTTGTACACAAATGTTCATAATAGCATTATTCATAAGAGCCCCAAAGTGGAATTAACCCAAATTTCTGTGATCTGATAAATGTTTAAACGAAATGCGGTATATATACATACAATGAGGTACTATCACCCACAAAAAGAATGAAGTTCTGATACATGCTATAGCATGGATGAATCTTGAAAATATTATGTGAAAAGAAAGAAGTCAGTCACAAAAGACCACACACTGTATAATTAAATTTGTATGACATATCCAGAATAGACAAAGCAATAGAAACAAAAATAAATTAGTAGTGGCCCAGGGCTGGGGACGGAAAAGGCAATGGCACCCCACTCCAGTACTCTTGCCTGGAAAACCTCATGGATGGAGGAGCCTGGTAGGCTGCAGTCCATGGGGTCGCTAAGTTGGACACGACTGAGCAACTTCACTTTCACTTTTCCCTTTCATGCATTGGAGAAGGAAATGGCAACCCACTCCAGTGTTCTTGCCTGGAGAATCCCAGGGACGGGGGAGCCTGGTGGGCTGCCGTCTACGGGGTCGCACAGAGTCGGACATGACTGAAGTGACTTAGCAGCAGCAGCAGCAGGACTGGGGAAGGAGGGGGTGCTGGAGAGTGACTGCTAATGGTTTCTTTCAGGGTGATGAAAATGTTCAAAAATTAGACAGTGCTAACAGTTTCACAACCCTGTGAATATATGAAGCATCTTTGACATGTACACTTTAAGTGGATGAATTTATGTATGGTATATGATTATATCTCAGTAAAGTTGTTTTTAAAATATATGTCACTATACTGTGGTCTGTTAAAGCCCCCACCAAAAAAGTGAACTTGTCTCTTGTTCTAATTTTCAGAAGTGTTTAATACTGCATATTTTTCTGAAGCTATGCTGTTAGCATTCTATAATGCTCAGAGCAATTATATTTTCTTGGGATACTGTTCCACAATTAATATTAAATAACCCTTTTTGACCTTGACCTTTAATCTTAAATGCATTTTGCCTTAAATTCTATTTCATCTCACATGTTGATGTTGCTGACTTTTCATTTATGTGGAATATTTTTCTCCAAATTTGAAATATCAAGGTTGCTTTTTTCTTGAACACGTGTACACCCGTGGCAGATTCATGTTGATGTATGGCAAAACCAATACAATATTGTAATTAGCCTCCAATTAAAATAAATAAATTTATATTAAAAAAAAAAGGAAGTACCTCTTGCACATAGAGGCTTCCCTGGTGGCTCAGTTGGTAAAGAATCTGCCTGTAATGAAGGAGACTGCTTGCAATGTAAGAGATCAGGTTTGATTTCTGGGTTGGGATGATCCCCTGGAGAAGGAAGTGGCAACCCACTCCATTCTTGCCTGGGAAATCCCATAGCCTGATGGTCTACAGTCCATGGGGTCGCAAGACTCGGACACACACATCTCGGTGCTATATTTTATTTGTAAAAGTCTGAGATCCTATTCATAGGCAAATTTAATGCTTTCACTTTTACCTATTAGTACACTTATTTCTGTCATCATATATTTTATTTATTTACTATACTTTCTTATTTTCTTTCCTCTACCTTTGGTTGGAATGTTAAACTTGATTTATTTTTTTACCCTCATGATTTATATTAAGTGTCCTATTTGTGGTTATTACTCATATATTTCAGATTATGTTTCTCTAAAAAAATTAAAGAGTTAATCTATATTTGAATCTTTTTCCTGAAAAAGAGTCCTAATATTCTATCTCTTTTCTTCTCTCTCCCGTATTTAGTTGATCTGCTCCTGACTAATTTAAGGATGAACCTTATAGTTAAAAAACTATGACTTAACAATACAAATACACTTTACTGGACATTTGTGTATTGTAAAGCTCTCTGCTGTTTCCTTACTTTGATACCATTTCCTCAAGACATGACCTCCCACTTTTTGGACCTCCAATCCCACACCCACCCTCCCACATTAGGCAGGAGAGCTAGCATAAATAATTCTTTCAAAGAAGGTCTGTAACAATCAGAGAAGCTGAATTATTACAGATCCAAAACTATTTTTATTTTATTTTCCTCTCACACTGAATTGCTGGTTTGCCTGCATACAGAATTACAGGTTCAACATAAATTTTTTCTCAACTTCAAAACTACTGCATTTCTATCTTCTATTACTTGTTTTAATCAATAATAGAGCTAATATCTACCTGATTTTTCCCTTTGTAGGTAAACTGTTTTTGCTCTCTGGAAGGTCTTAAGTCAGTTCCTCCTTATTACTAGCATTCTGAAAGTTCACAGGAAGGCATCTGAGTGTAGGTCGTTTGTCACTCTTTTATTTAGTATTCAGTAGGCCTTTTTAGAGAAGGCAATGGCACCCCACTCCAGTACTCTTGCTTGGAAAATCCCATGGACAGAGGAGACTGGTAAGCTGCAGTCCATGGGGTCGCTAAGAGTCAGACACAACTGAGCGACTTCATTTTCACTTTTCGCTTTCATGCACTGGAGAAGGAAATGGCAACCCACTCCAGTGTTCTTGCCTGGAGAATCCCAGGGACGGGGGAGCCTGGTGGGCTGCCGTCTCTGGGGTCACACAGAGTCGGGCACAACTGAAGTGACTTAGCAGCAGTAGCAGCAGGCCTTTTTAGAAGACTTGTCTATCTTCAGTTTGGAGAAATTTCATCCTATTATTTCTGGGATCATAACTCCCCTCCACTCTCGTTTATCTGAAGTTCTATTAGATGAAGGTAGAAGCTTTAGATGGAAAAGGAAATGGCAAACCACTCCAGTATTCTTGCCTGGAGAATCCCATGGATGGAGGAGCCTGACAGGCCATGGTCCCACAGGGTAGCAGAGAGTCGGACATGACTGAACCAACTAAGCACAGAAACTTAAGAAGGCACTCTATATTGTACGACCTTTTGTTCATGCTTCCTACCTTTTTAAGACTACACCCTAAAGAATCTAACTCAATCTTCTACTTCATTAATTTGCTTCTAGCTGTGTCCACTCTATTTCACCTATGTGTTGTTTTTTCTTTTTTTAAATCTTAACAATTAGATTTTAAAATTCTTAGATTGGCTTAATTTCATTCTATTCCATGTTTGTTTTAGAAATGTAATAACCTTTCCTATGTTACCATGAATGTTAATCTGACTTATTTCAGAGTCTGTTGCCTGTTCATTGTTTCTTTGAGTATTGTTTATTTCTTAAGGTTGGAGCCTCGTTTTTCTATCATATGTTTTCCTCAAACATTTAGTGACTCTTGGCAGCAAGGTCATTTCAGAGACTCTCTGTGTCTGTCTCTGTATAATGGTTCTGTTCACTACCATGAGCCTCAAGTAAAAAATGTGGGATATGACGCCAGGTGTCATGTACATGTTACAAGTTTGTCTTCCAGGAAGAAACTCCTTGAGCTTTTTGACAACCAAAGGCTACCTGAGGGATCACCAAGCCTCTATGGCCTCTGTATTATACAGGCCTAGCCATTCTATATGTACCTCCTTACCTAATCCTGCAGACCTCTCCACTCTTTGACTATGACTCCGGTTAGTGAACACTACTCGTCTATATATTTTGGGGGTGTGGCTCCACCATGCTTTATTTTTCTGTGGATGTGACTCATCAGGCTTAACATCTTTTAAGAATTCTTATAATTTCGATCCACTGGTGGGACCCTTTCTTGTTTTCCCAGACTATTATCTGTTGATTAACATAAGTGAGTATTTATATAGGTACAGACACATATGTACACTTTTTCTGTCCTCTTATGGAATTTGGAACATGCCAGCGGTGGTGGAAATGTAGTTAAAGAATAGCATGAGCTCAGCCTACTATCTTGATCACTTTCTCAGTGTCACTGTTTGCTCAAGGGTATGTACTCTAGTGTTAACATGGCTATATCTCTAAATCTCAGACTCGTATATCCAACTCTGAGCTGATACCTTTTCTTGTATTTCTTACAGGCACCTCAAATGTAACATGTCCAAAACTGGATTACTCATCTTATCCTCACCAAATCTGCTCAGGTATCCTCATGACCCTTGCAACAAATTCTTCACAACTCCTTTTCACTCACATCACCAAATAGTCCCTACAAAATACATTTTATTTTTTTCCATTTCTACTGAGTGCCATTAACTTTGTCCCAGCCACCATTACTTTCACCTAGAATAGTTAGTCAACATTCAAAAACACAAATCAAATCATGTCATTCCTCTGCCTAAAACTCTTCCATTACTTCTCATTGCTGTTGGAATCAATTCACAGTTTTTCCACATTAAACACTACTCTGAATCCAAATCTGGAGACAAGGTCCCTGCTATTTACTTAAAGACCTGATGCCAACAGGTTATTAGCCTCCTGGGTTATATAAGTTCCCCTTTCCTTTGTTCCACCATCTTGTTGAGGTATTCCATAACTTCACCTTAAATTAATATAACTTCTCTTAACTATGATGCCTGTATTATAAAACTGCTATAATAGGTATACTCTTTAGATACTAGGTATTTTATCTATCTGTAACTAGATCGTCCCTTTAGGAACCATCCTTGTTGAATGAACAAGTCCAGTTAAAGCTTTGGATGCCTCTTGGTTTAACTTACTATAAAATGGGAAAACTCCAGTGAAGTCCCATATATGACAGGTTAGTCCAGGCTTTGATAGTGTGAGCCTGGGTAAAAATCCTAACTACTCTTGGACATGGCTTCTTTTCCTGTCAAATGAGGAGGGTAGGGTTGGATGATCTCAAAGGTCTCTCTCTTCCATTTCTAGTGGTCACAGATCCTATGATGTAATATAGTATTTCCTTAGAGAAAATACAGTACCTATCACTCAAATTTCATGAAAATTGTACAGAGGGTAATATTCTCCTTCAGGCCTAAGTAGAACTTTCACCAGAGAGAAAATAATTCAACTTGAGGTTTCTGGAGACCACTTAAACCAATATGGATTCATTTTACCCAGATTTACTGTCGCCCTCAATTGCCTAAGGAATACAAACTCAAGAACTGAAAATACAATAGCAACAACAATAAGCACTATTACTACTATTATTGCTACTACTACTACACAGTAACAAAAATGAAAGCTTTTAGCTCATACTGGGAAATGACAAAAACAAACTATAATAATCTAATAGGAATGAAACAGGAAAAAAAAATAACAGTAAGTACCAAAGGCTTCTTCTGGAAAGATCAATAAAGATCAATAGTTCATATGGGTTTACCAAAAGAACCAACATACTCCGCTTTATCCACATCCCCTCCACTTTTATAAAAATGTTAAAAGGAGAGGCTCTTCAGACTTGCATCTAACATTTTAATAGTGTCTAAACTGATTATAACCAATTCTGAGTCTTGATCAAAATCATAAATACCAGTATAAAAAACTCACTCCTTCCTTAGTAATTTATAATACCTAACTATCGTTCTGCAAACTGTACAACCGTTGAAAATGGGAACTTATTCCCACTGACAATTACTATACCAAGGTTTGAGTACTGCTCTCTTTTTTTTTTGTTTTTAGTACTGCTCTCTTTATTGATGGATTTCATAAATTAAATGGCCCACATTGCTTTACCTGATACATTCCAACTCCGATGTGCTTTGGCTCAATTTTCACTAGCTCAGCTAATGGATCTTGTACACGCCTTGCTATGGAAACTGAAAAAACAGAATCAGAAAACAAGTATGGCTTAATGTGAAAAGCAGTATCCAGATAATTACTGTTTTAGTTTCTTATAATACAAGCAGTTATCCCTCTTTATTCTTCCCCCCAAAAGACCAACAGTTTAACCAAGTTTCAGTCTCCCCCCCACCCCATACAAAAAGTGAATGCAAAACTTCAGGATTGATTACGTCACCAAAACTCCTAGGCACTGCTAAGCTCAAATGCACTGAAAGGGTTATATATTTGAAAAACAAGTAAAACAGTTGCTGTATTTACACAATTACCTGTTCATTTGTTAAATACAGTATGGAAGGACACCTCACAATTTAAAGAACAAGTAGATATTGTTTTATTTCTAAGTAACCCTGCATTACTATAAACATGATACACATCTTTGCATTAAATATGCTTATTAAGACTACATCTTGATAATGATGACTAATGACAGAATCATATCTTACTGCAATCAGAGATCAAGTTAGCTGGCTAGTGAATATACTTGTATCGCCTTGAATATGACTGTAAGATTAGTCTGGGAAGTGATCTGCATGCTAACTGCTTGCTCCTAACACATGCACAGTCCTAATTACATCCCTTTCCTGACCATCACATCGCATTTTTAAGAGACTTGAGAGTTAACTTCAAATATTGCTTTACTTGTGTCATGATTTTTACTTAGTCATCATTTATTATTACCTTTTTTAAAACAAAATCTCATAACTAATTTAGCTTATAAGACAAATTTAGTTGGAAAAAAGAAATTTAATATGAATCTTTAGTTCAGTTCAGCTGCTCAGTTGTGTCTGACTCTTTGCAACCCCATGGACTGCAGCACACAAGGTTTCCCTGTCCATCACCAACTCCCAGAGCTTGCTCAAACTCATGTCCATTGTGTCGGTGATGCCATCCAACCATCTCTCATCCTCTGTCGTCCCCTTCTCCTCCGGCCTTCAATCTTTCCCAGCATCAGGGTCTTTTCAAATGAGTCAGCTCTTTACATCAGATGGCCAAAGTATTGGAGTTTCAGCTTCAGCATCAGTCCTTCCAATGAATATTCAGGAGTGATTTCCTTTAGGATGGACTGGTTTGATCTCTTTCCAGTCCAAGGGAGTCTCAAGAGTCTTCTCTAACACCACAGTTCAAAAGCATCAATTCTTCATCAATATGAATCTTAAGGATAATTAAGGCAACTCTTTTTTTCCCCCAAGTAGTATAGATGCATTGAGTGTTTACATATGAACAGGATTCATTTTCTAAACACATGAAAGTTAGTCAATGTCACCTACTCATATAGAAGGTTGGATAAAATATAAATTCATTAAGTGAAAACATTAAGGTCGTTAAAGGAAATTCCATGGCTGTTTTTGTGTTAAACTGTTGAAGGACTGATAAAAGAAGTCACCTCTTAGAAGTGACTATCAGATTCTCCTGATGTGTGCCACCTCTCATCAGAGATAAGATCCATTGTAAACATCAAGTTCACTGCACAGTCATTCAAGTCTTTTTCACATCTTTTACTAGTATTGCTAAGAGATAGTGACAACGGCAACTTGCAAAACAAGCTTAGAGAGCAATAAGTTGGTATCTTATAATCTGCCTATTTCTCCCACAGAAGAGATGGGAATTCCAAGGACTTCATATACACCTATCTTATCAAATTTCACATAAAGTTAATTAGTGCAAGCATGGAAGTATAAGTGGTTTCTTCTAATAACCACATTTATAGTTACCCATTGAAACACATGCCACCAGAGACATACCTGGTATCCTCTAAAAACAAAAAAGTGAGCCCTCCACATCTGTAAGTTTCACATTCACAGATTTTGCTATGGATCAAAAATGTTTGAAAAAAAATTCCAGAAAGTTCCAAAAAGTAAAACTTGAATTTTCCGCATTAGCAACTATTTACATTGGACTTACAACTGTTTACATAACATTTACATTGTATTAGGTATTACAAGTAATCTAGAGATGTTTTAAAGTATACGGGAGGATGTGCACAGCTTATATGTAAATATTACACTATTTTATATAAAGGACAAGAGCATTCTTGTGTTTTGGTACCTGAGAGGGGTTTCTGAAACCAATCTCCTAAGGCTACCAAGGGATAATTGTATTATTTCTTTATTCTAGCCTTTATATATATAATACAATAAGAATGATTTTCAAACATATACATACATTGCAAAATACTTTCAGATTAAAGAAACAACAGTAAACCAAGCTAAGGGAACAGGCATCAGAACATATGCTGCATAGGAAGGCAATATTAGAAGTTCAATAAAAGTATATCAATAATACATAAATCTTTCAAATCTACACCTTCAGGAGAACCCACATTATGAAAACCTAAAACTCAGAAAGTGGTTACAGCATTGTATGTAATTGGTAAGTGTGAGTAGATCCCATATTTTAACATTTCTGAGATACATAAAAGGATTTTCAACTGTTTTCTACTGGATTCCCTTCCAACAATTCACTGCCAGTGTATCATTTGTTCATCCAAATATTGCTAAATATTAGCAACGATGGATTGAAAATGATGGTTTCTAGATGCCATTAATTCTACAATAAGTCCCAAGGGCTTCTGGAGTTACAGTGTACCCAGTAAACAACCCTGACAAAGATCTAATATTTCTAGGATTGGCATTTCACTTTCAGATGCTGTTCGTTCTGCGAAGTATAAAAACCAAATATGGAAGAGACAGAGGCAGGAGGAGAAACACAGATGAATACTGTTTAAAGTAGAATTTGAAAAGTAGTATGCTCAAGCTTTGAAGAGAAGATGGAGCTGTTTTTCTGCTGGCAGGATAACCAAGAGAAACGTTATGCAGCAAACAGTACTCATTTAATGATCAGGCTAACTACAGATTTCTGCAAGTTAGAGACAGAGTAGTAGTTCAGGCAAAAGGAGTCTAGTAGATTGCTGATTCAGAAAATGAAGACAGAGTAAGAGTCATGGCCCCAACCTTGCGGCACACTCATTTTGAGTTAGAAAGGAAAAGGAGGAAATGGTGGCAGAGGCAGAGGAGGAATGGTGAGGAAAGTATAGTAAAAGGAGTAAAAAAGACTTCTGGAACATGTTGAACACAGAGTCACCCTATGTCCCCGAGTTTTTACTTCTAGGTACATACTCAAAAGAAGTGAAAATATCTGTCCAAATAAAATCTTGTACATGGATGCTCATAGCAGCATTACTCATAGTAGTCAAAAAGGTGAAAACAACCCAAATATTCAACAACTGATAAATGGATGAAAAAAACATGGTATACACCAGTATGGTGGTACATTATTTGGCAATAAAAAGGAATGGGGTACTGATAATACGCTACAGCATGGGTAAACTTTGAAAACACCATACTAAGTGAAAGAAGCCAGTTGGTCACAAAAGACCTCACGTTGTAATGACTCCATTTCTATGACATATCCAGAATAGACAAATCTGTACAGACAGAAAGAAGGTCAGTGTTTTCCAGAGACTGGGAAAAAGAGAGGAAGGGGTACAAACTGCTAATTGGTATGGGGTTTCTATTTGAGGCAATGAAAATGCTCTAAAATCGGATACCGGCAATAGTTACACAACTGACTACACTAAAAAATGATGACATAAACTTTAAAAGGGTTAATTGTGTGCTGTATCTCAATGAAGTTGTTATATGTTTTTTAAATGCAGAATGTCCAAATGTATGGCAAATATTATCTATTTTTTCCCACATATGATGCCAACGCTTCTCTGTATCATAGTTACTATTCACCATTGTTCAGGAAATTCTAGTTAACACAATTGGAAAAGAAAGAAGACACGATTACTGAAAAGACAGAAATTAGATTACTTATTATTATTTGCAGATGATGACTGTCTTCTTAGAAAACCCAACTAAGTCAACTGAAAAAAATATCACAACTAGTAAGATTTCAATCAGTTGGCTGGTTTCAAGACACCCACACAAAAACTGATGCTCCATCATATGCCATCAACAACCAATAAGAAATATCATGAAGGAGAATCCATTCACTGTCTCTGTGTGCATGTGTGTGTGTATTGCATGTAAGAAAAATAAAACATGCATAACCTGTGGAAGGGATCCCAGACTGAGTGAAGATTAGCATCCTAAAAGGTAAGCAACCAGAGCTACAGCCATGTGCAGTACCCCTGAAAGCAGCATTCTCCCCTCATTTATAAGCTGTCTTATATGCAAAGGATAAAAGGAAGTATATTGGTTTTGGTCTTTAGATCCATGAAACACCTAGAATCTTAAAGCTTCCAGAGCAAATAAATGTATTGCTTAGAAGACTGTACTAAACTGTGCTGTCTTTAAAATTTTCTTTATTCTGTTATCTGAGACTATAAAGTGGAAATTTTTCAAGTTCAAAACTCACTTCATTTTTGTACTTCTCCTTGCCATCAGACAGCAACAGAGGAAGACAGGTGAATCCCCATGCTGTCTTTTATTTCATTCAAGAACTCCAAATTAGAATTTTTTCACTGTAAAAAGCTGATTAAAATGTAACTGCAATGCTCTTAAAGCACATCTTGATCCTCTAATCAGTAATTACATTTTTCAATAAGGAGCTGACAAATCTGTTGACCTAATATAAATAATCTGTATCTTGATTGCAGCACTTGTGGTGACCTGACTAGCATAAGCTTTTAAAAATTCATAGATGGTATACCTAAAAAGGGTGAAATTATTTTATGTAAATATACCCTTAAATGAGTGAAGTATCTTTTCTCTAAGGATATCAAGCTTTTTCTTTATTTTTCTTCTCTCTACATAGTCTCTATTTCTTCCATGTAGTGCATACACTCCACCCCCTGCCTCATATTTTGGCATCTGTCTTTAACAGTATAAATTTTCCTTACGTGTTAAGTGAACAACAACTTTCCATCAGAGGCAGGGTACTAAAAACCTGACTGTAAGTGCTTTGCTCAAAGGTGAGGTTTGTCAGTTGTGGGCTTCACTACAAGGTAATTTGGCCATTTCTCTGTGAAATCTCTGATCTCGGTTTCTGTATGTATTTCCTCTTGTGTTGGTTGAATCCCCTAATTTCCTGCATGGAGGTTTTAGTTCTCTCTAAGGTATCTTAAAGCTCAACATTCAGAAAACTAAGATCATGGCATTCAGCCCCATCACCTCATGGCAAATAGATGGTGAAACAGTGGTAACAGCAGCTGACTTTATTTTTTGGGGCTCCAAAATCACTACAGATGGTGACTGCAGCCATGAAATTAAAAGACGCTTACTCCTTGGAAGGAAAGTTATGACCAACCTAGACAGCATATTAAAAAGCAGAGACATTACTTTGACAACAAAGATCCGTCTAGTCAAGGCTATGGTTTTTCCAATAGTCATGTATGGATGTGAGAGTTGGACTGTAAAGAAAGCTGAGCGCTGAAGAATTGATGCTTTTGAACTGTGGTGTTGGAGAAGATTCTTGAGAGTCCCTTGGACTGCAAGGAGATCCAACCAGTCTATCCTAAAGGAGATCAGTCCTGAGTACTCATTGGAAGGACTGATGTTGAAGCTGAAACTCCAATACTTTGGCCTCCTGAGGTGAAGAGCTGACTCATCTGAAAAGACCCTGATGGTGGGAAAGATTGAAGGCAGGAGGAGAAGGGGACGACAGAGGATGAGATGGTTGGATGGCATCACTGACTTAATGGACATGAATGAGTTTGGGCAAACTCCAGGAGTTGGTGATGGACAAGGAGGCCTGGCGTGCTGCAGTCCACAGGGTCGCAAAGAGTTGGACACGACTGAGCGACTAAACTGAACTGAACTGAAGGTATCTACAACATCAAGTTAATAATTATTTAATCCATTTTTTTAAAATAGGTATTCCCACTCTTGTGTATAACCCATGTCTTCTGGTGCAGAAACCTATTTAACCCTCACTAGAGAGCAATTTTCCAGTCTTCTGCAAAAGTCGAAGGAGAGTTACTCAGCTTTGTGGACTAGGTCTAATTCATTTTTTTTTAAACTGATGTGAAGTGCACATAACACAAACTTAACCATTTTAGGGTGTAACTTTCATTGGTATTTAGTACACTTACAATATTGTGCAAACCACCACCTCTATCAAGTTCCAAAATATTTTCATCACCCCCACAGGAAACCCCGAACACATTAAGCAGCCCCTCTTCACTGTCCCCTCTTCCCAGTCCTTGGCAACCACCATCCAGCTCTCTGTGTCTGCAGATTTGCCTATTCTGGACATTTCATATACATATATAAAATCATATAATATGTGACCATTTGTGCTCAGATTCTTTTGCTTAGCCTGTTTTCAAGGTTCATCCATGTCATAGCATGTATCGTTACTTCATTCCTTCTTATGACTGAAAATATTACTTCATCATATGGACAAACCACATTTTGTCTATTCACCTGCTGATGAAGATTCAGCTACTGGACCAATGCCAGTTTTTGGGTATTGTAAATAGTGCTGCTATGAGCATTTGTGTACATGTATTTGCTGAGTACCTGCTCTCAATTTTTTGAGTATATACCTGGAAATGGGATTGCTGGGTTATATGGTATTCTATGTTTAACTTGATCTCATTGTTTTTTAAAGAGACTTTTAATCCATCTTCTTATTTTAGACCCATTCTCAGCCCTCCCGAGATACTTCTAACAGTGCTTGGTGTAGTCCCTAAGTCCTCACGGTTTCTGTGATCTATTTCAGGTTAGTTCTGTTTTCAACAATGCTGTCTCAGTATTCCAATTTCTCAAGCTGGCTGAATCTCAGCTGATTTCCAGCTTCAAAACTATTGTTGCTATTTTCTCTTCCCTATTCTCCTTGTCCTAGTAGTTTATGCCTCCATTCTATCAAGTTATTGTCATTTTAATGAGATTTCAGAAGAGAGTGAATGATATTTAAACTTCATTTTAAATCAGAAATCCAAAATAAACATTTTAATACCAACTATCTACCATTCTACTCATCCAATTTAAATCCTGTCCGTATAATAAATTTATTATGAGGGGAATGTAAGCATATATAAGGATAACTTCTGTTTTCAATAAGCTGATAAACTGGTCAAAAAGACATAGTAAGATAAAGGTAATTTTCTTACATATGTTTAACACTTGTAAGAATGGTGAGGTTCTCTTATATTTGATACAGTAAACTTATGGAGGGTTGAAAGGTAAAACCCACACCCATAGGTAGGTCTCAAATGAAGTGTAAAGTCATCCCCAGCATCAATCACTAGGAAAGAGAAAGACTCCCAGTCAGAAAACAGGAATTGAAAAGGAAGTGGGGCCCTAGAAAGTCAAGAGTAGAGACTCGCAGTTTCAACATTTGATTCCAGGACCAGACACCATGAAGACTCAAAATGTCTAGGTAGTATTTTGAGTTGATATGGATCAAACAAAGTTGTTGCCAATGTGGAAACAAGCTAAGACAAAGAAAGAAGGCACATCTGCAGTGAATCACAAACTGAAGACACAGCTAGGTTTTGAAATCAGAGAGGACTATATACCAATTCCCTTTTTTATTATTTGCTATTTTAATAGTCTTATTAGAGCATTATAATTTTGTTCCCTAATAATACTGTGCAGTTATGTATCCACACAGGCCAGTAGTGGAAAGGAAATAGCAGCAAAGGGGAAGTTTGAGGGACTGCCACCACCTATGTAACATTTTTATCAAATACCCTGTTAGATGACTATCTTTCAGTCTCAACTTGGGAGGGAGGCTCTGAATTTTATTTTTTTGTAAAGTATTCCTTTATTTTAGAAGTTAATACACAAAATATTATGTACACACTTACTTGGCTATGTGGCCTCTTTAAGCCTTGGTCTCCTCATTTGTAAAGGGGGAGTAATAAATGACTCAGGGCAATTGTGAGGATTAAATAAAATAATCCTGGTAATGTATTTACCACAATGTTTCACATATATTAAGTGCTTAAAAAAGATTAGTGTTAGTAGCTCCCACTATAATTACCCTAGGTATTCCTCCTCTTAATATTTTATTACTATTTATATAAGGCAAATATCAAAATAGAACATGTCAAGGAGGCAGAGACCCCATTGAGTTGGTGTGACAGGGAAAAATTTCACTGAAGAATTTGAGCTGGGATCTGAGTTTGAAGAGGAGATCATTATAGACAGGTGACTGTATCATAGAATGAACAACTGAAAGGAAACTACAAGTTCTTTTGGATTATAAAAGAAGTCTTTAACTTTAGATTAATGCAAAAATTTTCAAATACCTATCTCCAGGTATATATTTCAAGAACAGTCAATGAAATTTGATGAGAATCTTTAAGGGGAAAAAATTAAACAAGAAGTCTATTTCCCCTAATTTGGCATTTCCTAAAACTGGGAGTTAAGATACACAAACTACTAAATATAAAATAAACAACAAAGATATATTGTACAGCAATGGGAATTACAGCCATTATCTTTTAAGAACTTTTAATGAAGTATAATCTGTAAAAATACTGAATCACAATGCTGTACACCTAACAAATATAATACTGTAAATAAATGATACTTTGATTAATAATAAATCAGTAAACACACACACACAAGTCCTTTCTAACAAAGCAGTCTAAATATCCACCTATTAAACAGAAAAATGCTCTGACCAGATCTATATTTTGCTTGTGATTCCAATTACTTTAATTAGATGTCTCAAAATATCTTAATTCCTTCATACACAAGATTTAAACTATTCCACAACACAGAAATCAGAGCAATTTTATACAACTAAAATCAAATCAGGCTGATTGAAACAATACACTAATGGCAATTCATATTAGCAAGACAAGAGAAACTGATCATTCAGCAAATATTTTGCAACAGACTCAAAGTCTGTAACTGTTTATGCATTTGCACTTTAAATATTTTTATGTTAACATATTACTTTTCTCCAACAAAAAGCTGTTAATAGTAATATTTCATAATAATAATGAGAGCTGAGAGTGTTTTACTGTACTACTAACTCTGCAGCATTTAATTTTACTAATAATGTTTTGGGCTAATTTTTCACCATACTCTAGAATACTGTGCAGTGTTCCTTAAAAGCAGTTTTCTTCCGCCTCTTTTCCATAATGCACAGTATTATTCCAATCAAATACTTTCTTTCTAATATGCCCGTAATACAGCTTCTAAAATTCCTTAGATATTTAAATATTTTGCTTGCTCCAAATTTAAGTCCAAAATACTAAAATCACACGCTTTTATGATGGTCCACAGTTTCTTACCTGCACTTCTCAAATTAGGGTCCAGTTCTGGCATCTCTTTGTTAGCTTCAGGGCTGACACTGTAGATCGATGCTCCTGCTTCACTGACGATACTGAGAAGAAAGAAAAGGGGAATATTATTTGCCAAACTTTCTGCCTGCCCAAAAAAAAAAAAAAAAGAGTGAGAATAGGTATTATAAGAGAACTGAAGGGCAAAGCACTCTCTTTAAATTTCAATGGTATCTATACTATTTGATTATTCATTAATATAAGTGATTAAGCAATGTTTGTTTCTTCACATAGGAAATACACAGGCTTAAATCCATAATGAATTCATTCAGTTGTTTTCTGTCAGTAGTAATAAGAGAGAGTTTATAAATGAACACAATGGATACTCCTCCATGAGGCCAACAAAATTTTCAGAATACTTAGCTTCTCTGGTGCTTATAATCCATTTATGACTCTTGTCTGAATTAATCATTCTAAAGCATCTTGGAAAGCACAGACATGTATGTGGATACGTGCATATGTGGATACACACAAAAACTATTTCCATAAATGCTGCCCTGTTGTTGTTTAGTCGCTAAGTCATGTCTGACTTGTGGCTCCATGGATTGTAGCTCACCATGCTCCTCCATCCGTGGGATTTCCCATGCAAGATACTGGAATTGGTTGCCATTTCCTTTTACAGAGGATCATACCGACCCAGGGATCGAACTTACGTCTCCTGCTTGGTAGGCAGATTCTTTACCATTGAGCCACCTGGGAAGCCTTCACCATTATTATTACTTGGTTATAATTAACAACAACAATGTGAAAAGGAAGAAGATCAGACACCCTACTTCTTTTCAGGAGGGTTTCAAGTCATCCTTTCAGTAAACTTGAAACATTATCACTTTAGGCAGATTTTAAATCATTTCTTGTTTCTTTAATCCAACCATCATACAACCTCTTTCTTTCTTCTCTGGCTCCATATACTTTACAAACCACACTGGCAGCACTCTGTTACAGATGACAGTTGTACAGAGGTTGGCATTTGTACAGTTTATCTAACATTTTAAAATTATGGGCTTTCTTTATGATATAATACATTAAAAATCATCTACTTTAAGTGTTTACAATACCTTTGGTTCTCTACCATGTGACTATCTAGGTGTCAAGATTCAAAAGTAGAAACATGGTTGGTGGTGCTTAATTTTTGATCTACTCTTAGGAACCTCTCCCTTTCTTGCTCTTCAGTAGTTACTTCAATTATGAGACAAGTTGAGCAGATAACTTCTAACATATTGCTCCACTGTAACCACTCAACAATGATAAGTAAAATGTGAAACAGTTAGTTTGCTACTCCAAAGAGTTCTTTGCAGAACTCCTAATTGAACTTTGATGATTATAAGCCTCTGAGACTTGAGAGGATTACTTGGGGCAACAAGAAGATTTATATATTTTTTGCAAACAAGATCTATTATTCCAAATTTCCTAACAGGGAAAATGAACACTCTTCAATTGGAAAGTGAGGCTGCTCATCTTGTTCCTCATCAAACTCTCATCAAGATATAGTAAGAGGTACATATTACATACAAAGCACAAAGCCAACCCCTTTATGTAACTGAGGATAAGAATATTCAGCCACCAGCTATGGAAAATTTAGTTTCAAACACAAATGAACACTCAGCCTAACAAAGTTCTTTTCCAAAAAAGAAAAAAACCCAGAGTATCCATGAAGTGCAGGCAGGACCAATTATTAAGAGAAAAGAGTATTTTAAAAAATCTTACCACAAATTTATATTCTGTCATTGCCAGAAGCCTCCAAAATTACCACTATTTGAGCAAAGGGAACTTAAACGGTAAATAAAAATTCCAATTAACTGTGGGCTTTAGCAATTGGGTACCTGAGAATTTTCTGGGTGATTCACTGTCTCTTGGAAGTTATAATTCTCAAAAGACTGAGGGAAACTGTTGCAAAGAAAAACACTCAGATAATAAATATTCCTCCAAATACCATACTGCCACTTCTTTTAAACAGAGGAATACAAAACAGATGTGACACGCTGCACCCAAAGATTTTAGATTAACATTAATATTAAATCAATACAAAATGTAGTAAATTTTATATGCTTTAGTTACTAGATAGCATGGGTCCAATAAACAGTTCAGTACTAAGCACAGATCAGGACGCTTAAATAATTAAATGAGCAGAAAAACCTCAACACTGATTACTTCAATATAAAACATATAAGGATCTGAGAAGTGTATGTAGCAAGAATTAAATGAAATAAATCAAGCTGGGAGTGGTGATGATTTTTTCCAGGAGAAGCTGCTAAGAACAAAAGTTACAGCATTTGCCCTCTTCCTTTTTTTTCTTTCATATTTAGAGTTTAAGGATAGATATTATATGTGAGATTTTACAAGGTGCTCTGCTTATTAGGAAGTTTCCCAATAAACTATTAAAAATTATTCCAATTATCTCTAGCATATTTTGAGGAAAGCAAAAGTAAACTTTGCACAATATCCAGATATCTAACATTTAATATGTATCATATATCACAAAACAAATTTCACTCAGGTGTAAACTAATTAGGCTCATAATCTTAGCAATTTGATTATTTTATTTATTTTGCCATAAAACAGACAAGATTTTGAGCAAAATTTATAATTTTGGGGAAATTTAACTAACAGTTCTATCTGAACTCAAAAGTTTTAAGATTATTACAATACTTAAAATACCTTCAAATTGCTTGTTTTGACAAATGTGTAAATAAATAATACGGTATCTCAAACTTTAAATATACAAAACTACATTTCAGAAGTGTGCTAATTCTCTAGAATGAAACTGATCATTCTTAAAGCACTTTATCTAAATCAGCACTAGAGTCTTTCTAGGTCTTTTATAAAAAAATAAAATATATATATATAAACCACACTCATAACCTAAAAAACCAAGTGTAATGCCCATAATATAGATGCATTTACTTTTAAATTCTTTGAAAATGTTTTAAACAAAAAGTCTGCAAGTGAAAAACACTCATTTTTGTTATTGCAAGTAAAAGTCAATGCCGTTACATAAATCTGTAAAATAACATTTACAAAAATAAATATAATTTATTTTTAAAAATATATTTAGACCACAGAATTTATTTCTACACAGTTTATAAGTCTCTTCTACCAAGAAAAATTGTACATTGATGAATCTTTTAGAGCCACACTTGCAAGTATTCTTCTTACAGTGACTACTCATTCTGATAGTAAAAGAGTGGTAATTCCTTTTGCCAAATTGAGACGAAAGAATTACTTTTATGAGAGAGGAAAACTAGCTTTTTTTTTTTTTTTTTTTGGTTACTGGGCTAATAGTTTTCATATTCATTTACAAGGTTGCTTGAAGCCTCAGTATGAGTCTCCTTCTCTCTTCTTATTTCCCAGATATGAAAATAGCTTTTCTGTTTTTCTTATTTTAAAATAAATCACATGCTTCCTACGTTAAAAAGAAAATTTAATTCAAAGTTAACCTACTTAAATGAAAACAAAATTTATATTTAGTAAGGTACCAAAAATCACCCAGGATATATTTGCTTAAACTAATAAAAGCTGATGTTTTCAATTTTTACAAAAGTATACTAGAATTTCTTAAGTTTTATCAATATCTAGCAGTTTCCTTTTCCTCCCTCCTTCTGCCTACCAAAAAAAAAGGTACTAAAAAGTTCTGATGCTAAATGCATAGCTCATTTCACTAAAGTCTTAAAAATAATTTATCTAAAAGAAGTTCTTCTAAATTTTCAGACTGAGAAACATTTATATGAAAAGAAGGTAGGTAAATGACTTGACTTAAATTTCTTAACAAGTAAGACAAAGTGTCTAAAAAAGTTAATCATTTGCTTTGCTATGAGGTAATCTGTTCTGAAGTATGAAAGAATAGTTGTTTGTATTTTGGGGATAGGAGTCAAGGCCAAAAACTAAATCACCATAAATAAGGATTTACTGTTTAAAGAATACTTATTTTTTTTAAAATCAATTTTAAATTCCTTTATTTAGTGATGAATTGTCATTTCAGGGAGTCTCAAATGAGCAATATCTAGTCACTTTAAAAACTAAGGTGGATTCATTTTGATATTTGGCAAAACTAATACAATTATGTAAAGTTTAAAAATAAAATAAAATTAAAAAAAAAAAAAAAAAAAAAAATAAAAACTAAGGTGGGAATTCCCTGCGGGGTCCAGTGGTTAGAGGACTCTGTGCTTCCACTGCAAGGGGCACGGGTTCAATCCCTGGTCGAGGGAACTAAGATCCTTCAAGCCTTGCATGTAGCCAAAAAAAATAAAAACTAAGGTAATCTGGTGATCCTAAGGATGCCAGGAAACAAGATCCCACACTGTTAAGGATGTTTAAACTGTAAAACTCTTTTCGGATGGTAACTTGAAAATAAAGATCAAGTCACAAAATAGCCATTCTTTCTGAACTGGCTAATATGTTTTTAGGAACTTATATGAAAGAAATTATAATTTACACAAAAAAATAAATAGTGCTATTAATCATAGCACGGCTCTGAATGAAAGAACCTGAAATCAGAATGCCTATCATTAAAGGGTTCTTTAATGAAAAACTATACTGTCATCAGAGTATTGTTGTGAAGCATTAAGTGCAAAGGCTGGTTATAAAACTATGACATAAGACCAATTTTGATATTTTTAAAATATAGGTATATAAAAAGAAAAAAGAAACATTTATGGTAATGTTAACAGTGCTTAACTATCAGTTATTCCTTTAAATGAATTTTTGTTTCTTTAAATTTTTCTGCAATAACTATTTATTTGTAAAAATAAAAAGTTTATAAAATTCAAGTTTAAAATGACCATTGTTTATCTGGCCAGGAGATCTGATATCACATAATATCCAACACTCTTTTTAACCAAATTTTCTTTGAAAATTATGAAAGTTATTTTGAACTTAAATGTGGGTAAACATCATTGGTTAGTAATAACCTCCAAACTTGACTCCTGTGAGACCTCAAACAATATGATATTGTTTTATAACATGAAAGACAAGTGACTAAAAAGAAAAGTCAAGAATAACTCTCAATTTGTACATACAGGTCAAAAAGCAAATGCATGATGAAAAATTTTACAATATACAATATATTATGTGTCTTTAAGTTATAACTTAGTCCTTGGCCTGTGAATCAATCTACCAAGTCAATCAATCCACCAAGTGAATCACCACAGCAAAATCAATTCACTATCTACCACAAAAAAGATGTGAGGTGACATGGTTATACACCAGGAAAGTAGTGTGTGGAAAAAACACACACTAAAAGCAAAATATGGTGAAACAGAAATAGAGCAGAAATACACAACCTCAAAATTACAAGGACACCGAAGTAATTTACCTGTAGGTATGTAACACTAGCACCATCTGGTGGAAGACCAGTTAGAAGCAATTCTCCAACTATCACAGTTTTTTTAGAAAATTTCTGAGTTATCTTTCAAAGAATGAGCATTTTCCAAAGAGAATGAGTCTAGCAACGGTAGAGTAATTACACAGAGGACCCATAATAAGCCTATGAGAACTTAAAATGTCTACCAAACAGAGGGTGAATGTACCCTGGGATGGACATCCCATCATATCCACAAAGCGGAATTTTAACCATACAGAATTCTCTGGGCTACTTTTCCTTCAGTGTCTCATATCATATCAGATGAACACCGTTAACCCACAAAAGAAACCTAAAAAGGACAAACCCAAATTAGCAACTTCCAAACAGAATTGTAATTTGGAATTTGGGGTTCCTCAAAGTACCAGCTACCTACTCTCGTGGCCTCTACACTCAACAATGGTACTCAGGCCACAGGAGAATCTAATTCTGGTTTACGTTTAAAATGACACTGAGCTGCTACAATGTACCGCAATGAGTCAAAACAATTACATTTAAATCACTTTTACGGCTGTCAGTGGGCCATTCACAGGTAAAGATGACAAAAATCACTGGTACCTTCAAATGCCGTCATGGGGAAAGCCAATCACCAAACTGAGGGACAAAGACACAGAGCTTCTCTCCATTTGTAGGTGGTTGGGCCCCTCTACCGAGGCAGAGCAGTTTCTGACAAAGAATGGAACCAGCAGAAACTATGGGTCTCTACCATTCTCCAGGGCAAGCGTTCCTTTCATTTTCTTTCTCCCTTCCCTTCACTGTCTTCTGTTTCCCTTGGAGAAAAAAAAAAAAAAAAAAAAAAAGCCTCCTTGCCACCCCCTCTCCCCCCATCTACATTTGAGTCCAACATGAAGTTGATACAAGTAATGCACGATACCACTAAATGAAGCTCATGGAAAAGACAGTCACAGGAGCAACCAAGCAGGAGGCCTGATGCTTAAGTGAGTTTACACTGGGCACATGGAGAAGAGCCCCACTGTACCAGGACTAGAAAAGCAGGCTCAGAGAACAGAACACTAACCATGGAATAGGCTGTTGTTTGCAGCAATACTGTAAACATTTCACATTCGCCACTAACAAGTTCCCAAAACTAAGCAGCCAAGGAAGAAACACTCATCTAATTTTACAATTAAACTGTGCTTTGGTCAACATTTTGAAATGTCCTGATTTAAAAAGCATGATGTTAACCTCCCTACCATCCTTACTGCCCAAACATAAAAAATGTGCTTCTCCTGATTCTTGCTGTTAACTTCAAAACTGTCAGATTTTAAGGCATTCAATTTGTATTTACTCATATAATAACAGATTATCTGTTTGTTTATTCTTGTTCAAATGTAATTCTATATTTAGATATAAATCTAAGAGTATTAATTAGCATTTTCTTACAAAGGGAGGTTTACTTTTTCTTTTTTATGCCTTTTATCTTTTTCAAGCTTAAATAGATCTTTGGGAATTCATCCACTAATAAAATATGTGGAATTCAGACTGCTATGGCATAGACTTTTTTCAGAATGTAACTTATTGCAAGATATATTATTCCTTTATTATCCATCCAATAACAGAAGTCAGAATGAGAATTACCAACTTAGAGGGTTATAATATTTTGCTAATAATAATGCTGAATAATACAATTGAATTATTAAAAGTTTTAAGAACAAAAAAAAAGGAGAGAAGCAAAGAGAAAAAGACAATGAGAAATAAAATAATTACAGAGAGAGACAGAAACTGAGATATACTTTACCAGCAGCTAATACCTCAGTTCTTTTTACTTATAGTTGAATAAAGTTTTGGAAAAAACAATGGTTTGTGCTACATTCCCCGATATTCTCCCAAATGCTATTGCTGACAATCTCAGTGAACTCCACTAATAAATCACACACATTTTATCATTTTTAACACCATTACTTATTCCTCCTTTCCTTCCTTATGTTTGTTTCTACTTCAAACCCCCCACCCTGCCAACCCCTCCTTTCCTCTGACATGAACTTATACCTCTGCAGAAGTCATCCTACCCCCCGTTTAATGGTGACCTTATCCACAAACTTCACCTAACACATTCACCAACCAGCAGTCTCCAGTTTGAATCATAAGACCCTTTTCTGGGACAACCAAAAAACTTCAGAATTTCTTTTGGCCACCCAGATAAAGCTCAGGGGAAAAAAAAGAAAAAACATACAAACCCTGAAAGCACACGCCAAGTGTAAGATGACGACTCTAGATTAACTGCTTTTTCTAATCGTGCTTCTCAAAAGTCCACTGAACAGACAGAGGGAGAGAAGGAGTTATTCAGTTCAGCAGGCTGCTCCATTTACTTCTTTATCTATGGTCAGATCTTTACTTTTTGGGATCACTGCATATTTCTGGCTCCGCTATATTATACTGTGTAAATATTTAGGAGAAATAATTCCTTTCAAGGATCTAAACTTCCACTGTCGTTATGGCAAATGAACCTGTTTATGCTACGTTCATTAAGTAACAGCAAGTCTACAAGAACACAGGGATTTACTAATATATGTGGTACACAAACATCACAATCATAAAGCTTCTCATAGGGGCATATCAAGAACATGAAAGGCCAGTTTATTTTTACTCCCACTGCCCTGTAATTTTCTTTAACTCTATTACAACAATCCTTAATTCAAACCTTTCCTACAGTTACAGTAACAGGGTAGACTGAATGTATGTAAAGCTGTACCCAAACTACCCACATCTCCATTTAACCCTCCTTGATTCTCATGTGGTTATCAAACTCAATGCTGCATCAGAGTCTGCTGAAGGTTGTTAAAGTACACACGTCCAGAGTTCTGGCTTTACTGGCATGGAGAATTTGCATTTCTAACAAGTTCACTGGTGATGCTGATGCTGCTGGGACCATACAGGTTTTAAACCTTTACTGAGGTATAATCTACATTTCATAAAGTTCACCCATCTTAAGTATATAATTCAATGCTGTATGACCATCACCAAAATCCAATTTCAGAATATTTCCATCCCCAAAAGATCCTTTGGTGCCCATTTGCAGTACTCATTCCCATCTCCAATCCAAGGTATTCACTAATTTACTTTTTGTCTCTAGACATTCACCTGCCTGGACATGTCATATAAATGGAATCATAAAGTATGTGGCCTTTCTGTCTGGCTTCTTCACTTAGCATAATGCTTTTGAGATGCATTCATGCTGTAGCATCACTACTTCTTTTTTATTGCTAAATAGTATTCCACTGTTCTAGAAATACTGCATTTTGTTTATCCATTTACCACTTCAAAGAATTTGGGGTTGGTCCAAGTTTCTGATATTGTGAATAATGTTGCTATAAACATTTATTTACAAGTCTCTGTGTGGACATACATTTAATTTCTTTTGGACAGATTCCCAGGAGGGGAAATACTGGGTTGTAAATCCATGTTTAATTTTTAAGAAACTGCCTAGGTACAATGAATAAAGACTCCAGTTTGTTCATTTCCTAGACAATACTTGCTGTTGTCTGTCTTTTTGACTGCAACTGTTGGAGAAGGAAATGGCACCCCACTCCAGTACTCTTTTCTGGAAAATCCCATGGATGGAGGAGCCTGGTAGGCTGCAGTCCATGGGGTCGCTAAGAGTCGGACACGACTGAGGGACTTCACTTTCACTTTTCACTTTCCTGCATTGGAGAAGGAAATGGCAGCCCACTCCAGTGTTCTTGCCTGGAGAATCCCAGGGATGGGGGAGCCTGGTGGGCTGCCGTCTATGGGGTCGCACAGAGTCGGAAACGACTGAAGTGACTTAGCATATTCTAGTGGTCATGAAGTGCTATCTACTTGTAGCTTGTTTTACATTTATTAATTATTGATAATGCTGAACATTTATTCAATGTCTTTGTTGGCCTTTCCTAATCTTCTCTAGTGGAATATCTATTCAAATCTTTGCCCATTTTTAATCGGCTTGTCTCATCGTGTTCTTTGCCTATTCTAAGTACAAGTCCATCATCAGATACATAATTTGCAAATATTTTCTCCCAATTTTTGGCTTGTCTTTCCATTTCTCTAACGGTCTTTTGAAACATAAAAGTTTTAAATTCTAATAAAGTCTACGACCTTAAGAACCAGTGTTCTAAAGCCTCAGGGAGGCGTGCCAGGGCACGCGCTCAGCCGTTGCGCGGAGGAACGAGGCAGAGCCGCACAACCGCTGCCCGGTCTGCTCTCGGTCCATCCCGCCCACCTGTTTGCCCGCCCAGCCGCAAGGCCTCCTCCGCCATGGGAGTGCAGGTAGAGACCATCTCTCCTGGAGACGGGCGCACGTTCCCGCAGCACGGCCAGACCTGCGTGGTGCACTACACGGGGACGCTGGAAGATGGAAAGAAATTTGACTCCTCTCGGGACAGAAACAAACCCTTTAAGTTTGTGCTGGGCAAGAAGCAGGTGATCCGAGGCTGGGAAGAAGGGATTGCCCAAATGAGCATAGGTCAGAGAGCCAAGCTGACTGTCTCCCCAGACTACGCCTATGGTTCTAGAGGGCACCCAGGCATCATCCCACCAAATGCTACTCTCATCTTTGATGTGGAGCTTCTAAAACTGGAGTGACAGAAACGGCCTCCTCCCTGAAGTCCCTATTTTCCGATGTGCCATGGAAAGATATGGCACCTCCAGCTACCTACAAGTCTGTATGGAGCTTCTCCCGATGTTCCACTACTCTTCCTATAACCATCTTCCCTAGTTGAATGTGTTCTGTCACTAGCGTCGCTCTAGCACCTTCCTCCTCATACGTGTGCTGACGTGAACTAGTTGCCATAAACCTCAAGTTACTCATTTTAGTTTGTTTTTGTTTTGGGGTTAGGACTGAGTTTTAGTTCTTTGGCTCTAGGTTTTCAGTTAAGTATTAGTCAGGTATTAACAGCACAAGTAATGGATTAAGTTCAGAACAGGAACTGGTGTGTGGAGTGGGCGGGACAAGGATATTATTTAATTTTATCTTATTTTATTTTGGATGAAAGTTTTCTCTGTTATATATTAAACATTCTTACTGCTGCATTGCAAAGCCATAGAAGACCTGAGACGCTTTTCAGGGCCAAACTATTCTCCAAGTTGAGAGATGTCCTTGGGCTGAATTAAAAGCCCTGCTGCTGCTGCTGCTAAGCCGTGTCCGACTCTCTGCGACCCCATAGACGGCAGCCCACCAGGCTCCCCCGTCCCTGGGATTCTCCAGGCAAGAACACTGGAGTGGGTCGCCATTTCCTTCACCAGTGCTTGATGCTGGCTTTTCTTTGGAAAAAAAAAAAAAAAGCCTCAAAAAATTCAAAAGAAATAGTAAACCCTTGAAAAATGTGAAAGCTTAATGGCTTCCATTCACATAAGCAATATGCAAATATCACTCACAGTATCTGCTTTTCTGTTTTGATTTAGCAAAGCCTATCACAACTATCACCCTAAACATATTTAATCTTTTTAGAAGAAAGGGAATAAAGAACTTGCAACTAGCTGGCTTTAATACATTACAGAATGAATAAATTCAGCTGCAGGTGGGCCTAGCTATCACCTGCGAACAGTGGATGGCATGCTGGCACTAAAGAACATGGACCTCTGTGTCAGTGTTTTCAGAGTCACTCATCGGTCAGTATATGCATTTTGATACCATTCTTAAGAATATAACTCAAACAGAGGCTCTGAATCAACCTAGAGGGGTGGGATGGGGAGGAGTTGGGAGGGAGATTCAAGTGGGAGGAGACATATGTATACCTATGGCTGATTCACGCTGAGGTTTGACAGAAAACAAAATTCTGTATCTGTAAAGCAATTATCCTTCAAGTAAAAAATAAAGAATATAAGAAATATGTCCACCTTACAAACTAGAAATAGAAGTAGAAATAAAGATAAATGGTGTACCATGGAAGATAGTATAGAAAAAGAGTGTATTATTTGAAAGAATACATTTATTTTGAGGTTTCTATTTTTATTAGTTTTTCATATCAGGGCATTTAAAATAATTCATATACAAGTACAGCCCTTTCTTTGTTGAATATTTACTGTACCTTGAATGAAGAAGAGTCAAAGATTGCAGCTAAAATTCAAATCTTATCTAGGATCATAACTTACAAATGCATAAAACGTACTTCAGGAATATACAGGATACATTTGATTCGGGTAGAAGCAATATTAAGATGATTCATTTCAAGGGTAAAACCCAAATGACTACATGCTTACTTTATTTTTTTCCTTTTTTCTTGATAACTTTAAACTATCTTGTATTGGGGTATAGCCAATTAACAATGTTGTGGCAGTTTTCTAGGTGAACAGTGAAGGGACTCAGCCATACATATACGTGTATCCATTCTCCCCCAAACCCCTCTCCCACTGATTATCCATGTGCAAAAAGCAAATTGTAAGATAAACTTATATGAATAAGTTTACTATTTCTATAGCCATGACCTAAGACACAGATTCTGTGATTTTATGGAAAAACTACAGCAATAAGAAGGATCCAGTTAAAAGATTAAAACCCATTTAAATTTGCAAAAGAATCCTTCTTTATATAATTCAAGCCAGTCTAGGACCCAAAGCAAGAAGCTCTGTATACTGAAGAACTCCTAGGCCTCTACTATAAAATGTTTTCAAATATTTATGTTCTAATTCATGGACCCTGTTCATAACATAAAAGCCATTAGTCCTCATTGCCTTTCAGTTGCTGGAGATGGATTTTATTATTTTATTAGTCTTCATAAATTACAATACAACGAATAAGTCTGATGGCCAATACTCATTCTCCTTTTTCAGTGAGCCACCCAGAGTCACTTAAGAAGCTGTCCAAAGAGATGTCAGAGAATACAGTTTCATAAGAGATCCACAGTCTCTCAAAATAGTCTGGCTCCTAATAAAAACTTATAAGGCATCTTATCCAACCACTTTACATTTTCTGTAATTCAAAATAACTACAGTCATTGGAACATCTTTCCCAAATTATACAAAATTAAGATATTACCATCTCTGCAACATTACTGAACTTGAGATCCTAGATAAAGACATAAGAATCAACTAAAAATAAATTTTTAAAAAGAAATACAGAGCTTACTCAATAGCCAACAACCAATTATAATTTATTCATAAAATTGAAAGGTAAGAAAAAGCAAAATAATAAATTTTTTAAGCCTTCATTTTATAACAGTGTTCAAGCCCCTTCTTCAACCAGTTAGATTCCAGTTACTAGCAGGAACAAACTCAGCAGGTTACCCTACTTTTCCTCCTGTCCTTATTTACCAATCAGTCCTCTGATCTTAGAACATCAAGGCTCAATGGGGAAAAAAAAAAAAAAAGGAAGCAGCAGCAGCAAGGACCTCAAACAGGAGGTCTTACTTTGACAGTTATCTGTGTGTCCATCTGTATGATAATATGATCGTAAGAGAAGCTCATCCTCTGAAATCTACAATTTCCTAGTGAGGTTCTTCATAACAATAAGGTGCAAGGAGAACTGCATCCCCTGCCCCCAACTCTCACCATTTATCCTGTGAAATCCAAAGGTTAATCACTAAAACCTTTCCTTATACAAACAGCAAATTAATATCATGCATAATAGGTACAAAGGAGAACAAGAACACATAAACAACTTTGATGCTTTTTTTTACAAATCTGGGTGCCTCTCTCCAAACTAACAGAACTGTACTACTATAGCAATTCATCCATCTATGAACGAATGCCCTCAGCCTATTTCTGAGAAAGGGAAGAATGATCAGTTATATCTGTCTTCATCTTGTCTGAAAATCTTGACATTTTTCAGTAAGTAAAGGTTCCAAATGGCAGGTGTCAGAATGTCTTAGCCTCACATGTGGTGCTGGAAGGCAGGAAAAGCAGCAGCAGCATGTGGTCATGTCAGAGCAACACAGAAGCTGCCTAGGGAGCACATTCTGAAAAGAGCAAACCTCAGACTCGGTTAAATCAATCTAGTGCCAGATGCCACTCTCAGAACAAAGGTGCGGTGCCAAAGACTAGCTGCCCAGAGAAACATTCAACTCAAGGCTCTCACAAAAGGGAAAATAGCTGAGTGCAATGGCACCTGTCTATATCCTGTCTGATAATTTGGTCAAACCAGCTCCTTCAATGCAGAGGCAAAAAATGGTCAAAGAATTCTTTGCTTAGTCTACAAGTAAGTATTATTTCCTCAAAGCCATTTTCAGTTGATCTGAAATCAACATGAATCTCTTGCATTTCTGTAGTATTTACAGCTTTTTGTAAGTGCTTTAAGATCTAATTACTATAAGGAAGTCAGAATCCTAAGTATCCTCTTCATTTTACCTGTGGGGTTAGAAAGAACCAGAAGTAAATAAAATTAAATCAAGATCACCTGAAACTCAAACTCAAAAAGGAAAAACTAGTCTCTGGACTGTAAGGCCAGGCTTCTACCTACTTAAATACCACCCTCTGCCCACTTCTCACAGCCCAATCATCTTTTCACAGGTTTTTTCAATAACTAGAAAACTTTGGGGCCTTTTGAAAGTGTTTTTGTGAAAGTTAATCAGTAAGTATTTTTGTTCCCAGAGATTCACATATTGGCATGATGGTCTACTTTATTTCTCCTATCTCAGTCTAAGAAAAAGAAATGATTTCAAGGAAAACTCAAAGCAGGAGATACTGTACATTCGCAAGTGTTGGTCAATTGCGCCCGACTCTTTGCGACCGGGCTCCTCTGTCCATGAGACTTTCCAGGCAAGGATACTGGAGTGGGCTGCCATTTCCTTCTCCAGGGGATCTTCCCAACCCAGGGATGCATAAGAATAGGTTATTTGTTTAGAAAGGAGCATTCACTGTCAAGTCATCTGGTTAGATACAACAGAAACTGAACAAATTGGGATCCATTCATATGAGTAGATCCATTCAAGGAGCCTAGTGTGCTGTAGACCATGGGGTCGCAAAGAGTCGGACATGACTGGGCAACTGAACAACAGATGAGTAGTACACAGTTAACAGTATAGCCATGGAAAAGAACATTCAGTATCATTTAGGTTTTTATATTATACTGAAAAATACAAAGGGATCCCTGGGCCAAGGATTGATACCTCAAAACACCTGATTTCTTCCCATGCCTCAAAAGACAAAACACAAATAAGAACCAGGACTTCCTTGGATATTCAAGTTAAGTATTTTAAAATAAAATAGTGTCCAAGTGAGAACCTTTGGAAGCGTCCAGAACAAGCATGGTCTTCCAATTCTTGCACAAATTGGTTTCTTCCTCAACATTTCACTCCCTGTGGCTACATCACTGAAATGTATTTATTTGCTGTACCCTTTTAGTGCATATTTTCAAACCAAAATAATTCACCAGAGTCTACATTATCTTGTCTTGCCTTTTAAGCAACTATAGATACTATTCTTCAACTCTGTGCAGCTGGCTCAAGTAATTTCTTTGTAATTTTCAGATCTGAGACCAATTAACATATATAGCACAGAAAGGATAAAAGTAAATATGAATTAACACAGACCTACAATCAAATAAGGACTAAGAGTACTCTCAGATACATATTCCTGCAGTCTGAAAATCAAATGAATAAAATTAATTATTAAATAAATGGAAATTTCCTAAATTAATTTCTTATTCACCACTTAGTCTGCAAATTTCTATAAAACAGGTCATTTTGATATGATCATTTTCCATGTCTGCTGTCTTTTTCCTACACACTTTGCTAACTTAATTGATTCCAGACTTTCCAGCATCTCATGTTTTTATGCTTTACTCATTGAAATAGAGGGATTTGTTTTTTTCATTAACATGGATAAAAACCAATTTGGGTTCATGTTTGGAATAACGATGAGTGTTGGTAAAAACAAAGTGTGATGCTGTTGTCAAGGAATGTTTATTGTTCAAAATCATGCAAATGATAAACAGACACATGAAACGGACAAGCTTTGTGCTGGCATCGAGTTTAGTATATATTTCAACTGAAATAAAAGCAGAACTAGGACAAACCAGAAACAGATATCTCATAATTTTCAACGTCACTGTAAAGAGTGATGCTAAGTCATCAGTTTTTTTCACTCCACCAAAAAGCAAGAGTACAAGCTAGGGTACTTAAATGTTAGCTGGTTAATGACACCAACTGCAACCTCTTTAATTAAGCCTATGCTTATTAAAGGCACTGAACATTCTCTTAAAATCTTCTGATCTCTTTTGGTATCCCTGGAAATTTAAAATCTTAATTGTTTTGGGCCTTCTTTTGGGCAAATGTATTTTATCTCTACACTGCTCAAAGCTAAAATGAAATCATAACTGGGGGTGGGGGGAGGATCCCAAAACTAACAAATGAAAAAACATAACCTCCTGGTCTAATCTTACCTAAAAGTAATGACATCTCCCCTATCCCTTCATAAAGTTTCCTGCTGCAAGTTCTTAAAACCTGGCCAGTAGATATTCACACAATTTTTAAAAAACAATATACTAAAGAAAGCTGGAAGGTTGTTCAGATACTTAGTCCTGCTGTAGCTTAACGGTATAAATTCTTGAAAATTAAAAACAAATATAAAGATAACACAAATAAAAAGAAAGCTAAAGCTGTGTTCTTGAGATTCCCAAAGGTAAGAAAGGAAAAGAAAGTTACAGCGGTCACTTAATATGTTCTTAACATCATGTGTAAAGAAAATCTCTGATATAATCTGATCCTGAAGAATTTAAACTACAGACTTCCTGATTCCCCAGTGCTGGCAATCACATCCAACAGTAACTATGCACAATGGCTGAAAGAACTTTTAAAATTATTTCATTTCTTCAAGTTTGTTTTAACTATGAAGTCTCCATTTCCAAAGTAAATTTTAAATGACTTGATGTTCTGAAAATGTATTTTATAACAAAGGGCTCCACTGAATTTTTCCTGATAATTTCTAGTTTACTAACTCAAGCGTAGGACAATTATTAGTAAAATTACAATCTCAATAGTAATATTAATGTTTCATATCACACACCTGGCATCATATTTCAACATTATTTTCATCTGAAAGTTAAAAAACAGAAAGATGTTAGAATACAAACCCAAGTATACCATGTTAGAGTAACTTTGAGTTTTTATTCCTAGAAGAAAACTGAATAGTGTTTGTTCTTTATGAGAAATTACAAACAATAAATTGTTAGATATCATAAATGATTTTACCAAAATAGATATAGAATCATAAATCTTCAAGAAAGAAATTATTTACAGTCATAGGCATTCTTACACAATGATATGAAAGATGCTTTTCTTCTTTTTCCCTTATTTAAATGAGAGGGAAAACAGAAGAGAGAAAAGGAGGGAAGGAAGGAGAGGGAAACAGACAAATGTTTTCAGGGAAGTGAGTGAGCAAGCACACACATACACATTTATGACTGGCAAATCCATTAAAACATTTTTTTCCCTCTTAAATATTTTTCACTTAATTAAGTAGGATACAAAGTAATAATGACTTGTAAAGAAGTAACAGAACATAACCAATTGACTCTGAGCAGGCTACTTCTCCGGAGAAGGCAATGGCACCCCACTCCAGTACTCTCGCCTGGAAAATCCCATGGTCGGAGGAGCCTGGAAGGCTGCAGTCCATGGGGTCGCTGAGGGTCAGACCTGACTGAGCGACTTCACTTTCACTTTTCACTTTCATGCATTGGAGAAGGAAATGGCAACCCACTCCAGTGTTCTTGCCTGGAGAATCCCAAGGACGGAGGAGCCTGGTGGGCTGCCATCTATGGGGTCGCACGGAGTCAGACACGACTGAAGTGACTTAGCAGCAGCAGCAGCAGCAGGCTACTTCTCCAAATTATCTACCCAACCCAATACCAAGGAGATACATTGATCAGTGAAATGAATGTATTTTCCTCACCTGGAATAAATAAATCACTACCATCATGAAGGTCCGTCTAGTCAAGGCTATGGTTTTTCCAGTGGTCATGTATGGATGTGAGAGTGGGACTGTGAAGAAAGCTGAGCGCCGAAGAATTGATGCTTTTGAACTGTGGTGTTGGAGAAGATTCTTGAGAGTCCCTTGGACTGCAAGGAGATCTAACCAGTCCATTCTAAAGGAGATCAGTCCTGGGTGTTCTTTGGAAGGAATGATGCTAAAGCTGAAACTCCAATACTTTGTCCACCTGATGTGAAGAGCTGACTCATTGGAAAAGACCCTGATGCTGGGAGGGATTGGGGGCAGGAGGAGAAGGGGATGACAGAGGACGAGATGGCTGGATGGCATCACCGACTCGATGGACATGAGACTGAGTGAACTCCGGGAGTTGGTGATGGACAGGAAGGCCTGGCGTGCTGAAATTCATGGGGTCGCAAAGAATCAGACACGACTGAGCGACTGAACTGAACTGAACTGAACCGTCATGAGCAAGTTCGAGAGTACCATTTCCAACTTTATCTACTGGTTAAAACACAAAACCTCACATATTAGAAACACACACACAGAAGGAACAAAAAAAGCACTCTTTACTGTTCTATCACCTATTTCCCAGGTTTAGAAAGCAGGCTTCTCGCAGCAGATATTTTTCAAACACCCACTTCAGTTTCAATTTGGTCCTTAAAATATTCTCCAAAACACTTGGAGAAACATAGATTTCTAATTTTTCAGAAATAAACTACCATGCAGGCTTATGTATTGTGTATGCACTATTTGCTTCAGCTTTAACTTCTCCGATTAAAAACGTAAATTCTTCATCATACAGAAAGAGATACAAACCAAGTAACTCATATCTGAAATTAGTCTCTTCCACTATTTTCAAAGGCCAAGGGAAATTTTTTTTAAAGAAACAACACTTCTGAGTTAGAAAGATGTAGACTATGACATAACTAAAGAGGCCAAAAAAACTTACATATTTTATACCTAAATTTATTGTCCCTATGGAATGTTGTTTTGTCACACAGATCAGTATTTATTGCATTACCCCCACATCCTAATATCTATAGAAAAGAGTCTTTCAACCATGTAGGAGTACTTTAGGTGAAGTTCCTATGAAAACACCTGCCAAAGATCTTGAACTATCATATGAAGTGGATCACAGGGTTTACAAAGTGCTGCAGACGTTCAAAGGCATTCCCTGCCCTGAGTATCACAATCACAGTGAGAGACTTCAGGCACATGCCTAAGTCGTTTCCCTGAATTGTTTCTTGTCAAATTAAAATGTCAAAAATTAGGCTATCAAATGCTGTCCCTGAGGACTCTAGCTCAACCCAAAGAGCAGCTACCAATTAGTAAAGTCGGGTCTTTTAAGGGGGAAAATTCTTCTTTTTCTATTGGTATCTGAAATTAGCAGGGCCCCCAACAAAAAGTTTCATCTCAGCAGTTAGTTTAAGTGCTACTGATAGCTATAATCACATGCAGGCTGCAATTTCTTTTGAAAGGCTTTTCAAATGAACAAATACAAAGAAAAAAGAGAAACACAAGTGTTTTCATAGTGAATGACTGCCTAGGATGATAGAGGTATAAAAAGCCAAGGCTAGAGATCCAGATATACATGAGTATTGTGAACTAACAAACCAAAGTCAAATGAAATCCTTGCTCACTCTTTTGACAAGGTCAGTGCACTCATCCCTTAGCACAATATACAATTGAATTTCAGGTTGTAGAAGGTGCTTCAGGAAAATAAAACCCACCACAAATCATTTAATGTTTCTCTATTAAAATCCTCTAAGAAAAACATTTCCTGTTCACTTTTTTTCCCCCAAAGCTGCATATCTCTTAGAGACTGCCTTGGTGAAGCGTTCATTTGTTAGCGACATAAATGTGCAGATGTAATAGATGTTCTTTAGTAGCCAAATCATACTGTAATTTTTTCACCCAATATCCAGATGAATGTATATAGTGCAAGATGTATAATTTATCCACAGAAGAGAAAATCATATTCATGTGCTAGAAAGAGCTACTGGTTGCCCACGAACTTCCCCCAAAAGGTTCTAAAACTTGATTTCAAAGGACAAAAATACAAGCAACAAGCCAAACGTGCTCACAGAACATGACTATTTACATGAGGCATGCATTTAAGTTGCCTAGGCTTACAGTTTGGCAAAAATCATTATATTACCTGTGGCTACTAAAGTAATTAAAAAGGTCAATTTGAACTGTGGCAAGAGACATTAAAAGCAAAACTTCAACACTATACATATATATTCCCATGTATACAATCCTTCTTCACTTTTCACAAAAACCCTCTTTGATTTCAATTATCAAGCATTTCCCAATGTTGCGGCTTTTAAAGCCTTCATTCCCAGACACTACGTTTCTTGGCTTTGTGGCTCAAGTGATGACAAACAGATCATTTCCTATTCTCTCCACTTACCTCATCATCAACAAGACTGTTAGAATCCAGTTACGTTAAGAATTATTTTTAACAGCCACCTTCAATTACAAATGTATGACATGATCACAGACTTCCAATGCTAATCCCCTTTCAAGTTGAAATACCCACAGAAGGGCCCTTTGAGACACACAGCATGGCTATTTGCTTTGCTTTGCCTTATCCTGCAAAGCTGCTGAAATACATTTGAATCCTTTCTCTCCTCCCCCATCACTATCATACATTTCTTATGCAAAGTTACGTGCAGACCCACATGTTTTTGTCTGACAAAGCAGTTTTTCATGGATAATACATTTTTCCTAAGTATACCTCTAAACCCAAAGGCTGTTTTTAAAGAAAAGAAACATTTCATGTAATTGACTCTCATTTCCCCAAGTTCCCTACCTATAGACTATCTACCTTAGTTTACATATATTTGTATGACCTGAGTATATTTAATTTCCAGAACTTTATTGCTAACCACTCGGTTTAGAAACTTTCAGTCTTGTATATTCAGGAAGAAAGTCCGCCACTTAACCCAATGTAAAGAAAACCTGAATCTATAAAGAATAAAACTATCAACAAACTAAATAATACTTATCTTAGTTGAGGAGAGTTTTTTAAATTTCAAAGAATACAATTTTCCAGCACACCAAATTCAGGCTTTTATACCAAAGGCACAAATCTAAGTCTCTACTATTCCCAAGTGACAACCAACTGGGATTGAACAGAAATCAATGTGTAGGTGGACTTACTAAAATCTGTTCTTAACTTGAATTTTCATAACTCAAATTCCGTTTTAAATGCAACAAGAGAGTTCATGAGCTAAAGGAACTATGAAGTGAATTTTTCACAGTGCAAAGAATTCACTGGTAAAGTAACTGAACATCTATTCAATTAGGAACTTTTAACTTCTGATTTTGTGTTTAGAGTTTGCAGAAGTGAGTAATACTTTTCTTTAAGCCTGTATCCTATCTGTGTTAATCATTGAAACATGGACCTCTATGTTCTACTATTACAACAAAGATAGCTCTATGCCCTTAAGCTACATCTAGTTTATGCTCCCAAGGGAACCGGGAAGAGGTGAACACATCCCACTAAAGACCAAGTGAAAAAAAAATTTTAAAGACCAAGTGAGAATACAGTAACCAATCACAAATTACCCTTGGAGTATACTCCTCAGTTAACAGGAAGCAAAATTAGAAAGTGAAGGGAATCAGGATATGTTACTACAAGATATGCCACTTTGACAGAGTAATTATTTTAAGCTGAAGGAGTGTGAGAAATGGAAAGACTCTCTGACCTTCCCTTTCTACCCTGAAGCAGGTCATAAGACTCCCATGTGAGAGGTGTTGTCCTTATACTTGGAGGAAAGAAGCAGCCTTATCTCCAAAGATGGTAGAATGTTGAGAGGAATTTAAAATCACAGACCCTACTGTTTCCCCCAGTTTACTAACCTTAGCTAAAATCCTTCATGCCTCCTGTTATATTTATTTCCCCACAACTTTCTACTCTTCATCAAACCAAGTATAAAAATGCTCAGGCTTAACTGTTTCTTTGAATTTTTTTCCTTATGAAGGTTCCTGTGTCATGTAAAACATAATTAAATACACTTGTATGCTTTCTCTACTAATTTGTCAGTTTAATTTTCAAGCCCAGCTAGGGGCCTTAAGACAGTCAAGTAACCATCCCCCCTTCCCCCATTTGTTTTCTTCACAAAATAATACTTTTAAATTCTTACTAAGAGTCTTATTAACTCCTGTAACTTAATTCTTCACAAATTCCCAGTTGATGAAATCACATTCTATGACTCAGTGACCTACTGATAAAGCACATAAGCTGGGACAACTGATTTTGGAAAGGCAGCAGTGGGATAACCAGTGGTGCTAAATACAAACCTACCTTCACATGTACATGAGTATGAAGCTCAACAAAAATAAATATGAGAAATAAAAGTTATCTGGCAACTCGTCCATGAAAGAAAAAGAAAAAAGACTACTTTATGGCCACATATTATTTCCTAAAGTGCAAAAACATTCTTTGAAAACACATCCCAACACAGATAATTTAACTAGGACTTATAGTTTAGATAACTTTCAAGGTGAAATTAGGCAGAAAAATAATTTTCTTAGATGCCTGCACAATCCATGACTGAAATGAAAACACAAACACGTCACACTCTGGACTATTCTCAGCAAGAATAAAATGGAATGGGGGAGAGAGGGTGTTGGGACTGAGACATTCTAGCTCCGTCACTATGGAAATCAAAGAAGAGTCTGACTCTAGGTTTCCAGAGGAAGTATCTATTTTCTTCACAGTCTCTCTAGAACAAATGCTTTTCAAAGAGTTCAAATTCTCATTGAAACTACTTTAAAAAGTATTAACAACTTTCTAACACTTTCAAAATTATTAGCACAATTTCAAAGCATTTCAAACAAAATTCCAAGTCTGTCTTAGATTATGAACAGCTATAACGAACCGTATTTTTTAATTAAATATCCTTATTCCTTTAATCACTTCATGTCACTCTTTAATTTTAAAAAAATTCTAAATCTCATGAAAAAACATACCTCCAAGCAATGTAACACCTGGAAATCAGTAACTGTGATTTTTTTTTTTTAGTAAACCTTGTCTTGTCTTCTTTATTGCTTATCTTCTCTATTCTAAAAAAAATTCTCCTAATCAAGTACTCAGCCTTGATTTTAAACACAGGCAAAAGGAAAGGAAGAGAACAAATAAGCTCATTTGAAAGTGTCAGAACTTAATGTGTTTAGTTTGTAAAAAAGATTTGAGATAATACTGCTAAACACTGGCTGGCTTGTAAAAGCTGGCTTGAAACTCAACATTCAAAAAACGAAGATCATGGCATCCAGTCCCATCACTTCATGGCAAATCAGTGGGGAAACAATGGAAACAGTGACAGACTTTATTTTCTTGGGCTCCAAAATCACTGCAGACGCTGACTGCAGCCAAGAAATTAAGACACTTACTTGCTCCCTGGAAGAAAAGCTAAGACAAACCTAGACATCGGATTAAAAAGCAGAGACATGACTTTGCCTACAAAGGTCTGTATAGTCAAAGCTATGGTTTTTCTAGTAGTCATGTATGGATGTGAGAGTTGGACCATAAAGAAGGCTGAGCGACAAAGAATTGATGCTTTTGAACTGTGGTGTTGGAGAAGATTCTTGAGAGTCCCTTGGACTGCAAGGAGATCCAACCAGTCCAGTCTGAAGGAGATCAGCCCTGGGATTTCTTTGGAAGGAATGATGCTAAAGCTGAAACTCCAGTACTTTGGCCACCTCATGTGAAGAGTTGACTCATTGGAAAAGACTCTGATGCTGGGAGGGATTGGGGGCAGGAGGAGAAGGGGACGACAGAGGATGAGATGGCTGGATGGTATCACTGACTCGATGGACGTGAGTCTGAGTGAACTCCGGGAGTTGGTGATGGACAGGGAGGCTTGGCGTGCTGCGATTCATGGGGTCGCAAAGAGTCGGACGTGACTGAGCAACTGAACTGAACTGAAAACTTATATTTATCTATAACACATCAAAAAGTAGGGGGAAAGACAGGTATTCATTAATGTTGGATTGTATAACATACACATATACAACACAGAGGTATCTGAGATCATGTTCACCAAAATAATAATCATGACCTTTTGATGGTGGAGTACAGATTATTTTCTACACTCTTTAGACTACTTTTTCTGCTCTTTAGACTACTCTGTACTGTTTGAACTGCTTATAGGAGTACATATTTACACACAAACACAAAAGTGTTCTTAATTTGTCAGTATTTAGTGTATAGGTATAGAAGACACCTTACAATTTCACAAAAAAAAATGGTTAAAAAAAAAAACTAAAACATTTAAGAAAGAAGTCATACCAATTCTCTACACTCTCTCTTAGAGAACAGAAGAGGGAACACTCCCTAACTCATTCTATGAAGTCAGCATTACCCTACTACCAAAACCAAACAAAACACTACAAGATAGGAAAACAACAGTACCAGGATCTCTCAAGTACATAGATATAATGATCCTGAACAAAATATTAGCAAATAAAATCTAACAATGTACTTACATATTGAATAGGATATATCCCAGGAATGCAAGGCTGTTTAAACATTCAAAAAACAATTAATATAGTCCACCCATCAACATGCTATAAAAAATCATCACAGCAATAGATGCAGAAAAAGCATTCCACAAAAACCCAATACCCATTAATGATAAAAAGTCTCAGTAAATTAGGAATAGAAGGGAACGTCCTAAATTTGATAAACATTATCTACCATTAAAAAAAAAAAGCATAGCTAATATTATACTTCTTGGTGAGAAACTACAGGTTACCCACTAAGATCAGGAATAAGACAGGGATGTCCCTCTTACCACATTTTTTTCAACATCACACTGGAAGTTATATCTTACACAATGTGACAAGAAAAGAAAATGTACACAGGGTGGGAAAGAAGAAATAAAATTATCTTTGTTCACAGATGATATGAGTGGGAAGGAAGAAATAAAACTATCTTTGTTCACAGATAACATGATTATCTATGTAGAAAATCTGGGGAAAAAAAAAAAAAAATCCTGGAACAAATAAGCAATTATAACATGGTAGCAAGACACAAAGTTACTGCATAAAAGTCAATCGCTTTCTATAAACTAGCAATGAACATGTTAAATTAAAAACACAATACCATGGCAGGGAAGCAGGATCAATGGCAGAATAAGGAGGATATTGAGCTTAACCCTCCTTATGAACACATCAAAATTACAACCATATATAAAGCAACTGTCATTTAATATGACCTGGAGACTAACAGAACAGTTCTACAATTAAGGCTGTAAAGAATGAACCACACAGAGTCTGGTAAGAGGGGAGGAGAAGTGATCGAGTTGGGACTCACACCCCTAGCAGGTGACCCAGGAGAGTGCGGAATATCACAGGCTCAAAGAGCCTCCCTGAGGAGTGAGATGTTCAAGCCACGTCGTAAGCACCCCAGCCCTGGGGTCCTACACCAGGCAAACAAAGCCCCTTAGTCAGGTTTGAAAACCAGCGGGGCTTTCCAAAGAGCTCTTTAAGAAACCAAAACTCAGCTCTGAAAGAGCGCTCACATTTCTCCCAGTCCCAGCACAGAGGCAGCAGACTGAAAACGGCCCGGTGTTCTGGTCAGCTTGTTGGGACGGCCCCAGGGTCCACACTGGGCTCCTGCTCCAGGTCCTCCTGCTCTGATGCTATCCCCTGTAAGGAAGAGACTGCCGCTGCCACTGTACTACAGTAAGTAGTACACATATTTGGAGGGAACAGAGCTGACTCGAGCCACGGCCATGCTATGACCAGGGCAGAAGCAGTCATTGCTGGTGCACCTGGCCATGTCTGAGCACACGCTTGGGAACAGCAGAACCAGCTCAAGAGTGCAGCTCCAACCCCTCTACCTTCAACCCAGCCTCTAACCAAAGGCACGCACACAGGGGAAAAAGTTGAAATGGCTAGGCAGTAAAGTCCCAAGGCCTCAGGCCCTGGACACCCCCAACTGAGGCAGCATCATACTCCACCTGAGAGAAACTCAATCCCCTCAGGGCTCCTGCTCCATCCCAATGGGCCTGAAGCCTACCCGCCATTGGGCAGTGACAGCCACTGAGTACAGTGGAAGCCCTTGCACCTGGTTCTGTCACTGGCCCCTCCAACTCCAGCCCTTGCTCCTACCAAGGTGATGGCTGCCAGCACATCCCAGGGGAAGATGTAGCTGGTGCTCACTTCAGATCCAGCCTGCCCACTAAAGCCACAGGGCACACATACGTTGCCAAGGAGAACTCCTGTACAAGAATACACCTTCCACACCTGGCTAGGTATCTGCTTCACCTAATTTCATAGAGTCAAGAAAGATAAACAAAATGTGAAGAGAGAGGAATATGTTTCAAATAAAAGAAGATGAAGAAAAAAAAAATAAAACCTAAAGAAACAGAGGTAATTAACCTGATAAAGAATTCAAAGCAATAGAAATAAGGATGGTAACTGAACTGGGGAAAAGAATAGATCAACATGATGAGAATTTTAACCAAGAACTAGAAAATACAAAAAAGAACAAGACAAAGTTTAAGAATACAAAAACTGAAATGAAAGATACACTAAAGGGAATTAATAGCAGATTAGGTGATACAGAAGAACACATAAGCTATCTGAAAGAGAATAATGGACATCACCCAAACAGAACACCAAAAAGAAAAACAAATGTTAAAAGATAAGAATAGTTTAAGAAACCTCTAAGACAACATCAAGCATACTAACATTTACATTATAGGGTCCCAGGAGAAGAGAGAAAAGGATAGAAGATGAGAATTTCAAACTTTCAAAATTTCAAACAGTTCAAAATTTCATGGAATTATGACTGAAAACTTCCCAAATCTAAAGAAGGGAAATGATATCCTGATATAGAAAGCAGAGTCTGAAACAAGATGAATCCAGTGACCCACACCAAAACATGTAACTAAAATGTCAAATGTTAAAGAGAGAATTCTAAAAGCAGCAAGAAAAAAAAAAAAAAAGGAATCACATACAAGAGAACCATATAAGGTTATCAGCTGATTTTCAGCAGAAACTTTGCAGGCCAGAGCAAGCAGCATGACATATTCAGTGATGAAAGAAAAAACCCAACAATCTAGTATAGTCTCTATGCACCAAGGTTATCAGTGAGCAGGGTTTTAAAATCCTGCATTGTTAATTAACTATATTAATATCAATTTCTCCCTTTTTATTGGTTAACATTTGCTGTATAAATTTAGGTGCTCCTATATCAAGTACATATATGTTTATGAATGTTGTATCTTCTTCTTGTATCCATCCCTTTATCATTATAAAATGCCTTTCTTTATTACAGACTCTGTTCTAAAGGCTACTTTGTCTGACATGAGTATTGCTAAACAGCCTTCTTTTTGCACTGAATATCATTTTCCATCTTCTCACTTTCAATTTGTGTGTCTTTTGCTCTGAAGGGAGTCTCTTGTGGACTGCTTATAGCTGGGTTTTTGTTTTTTTTTTTTCTACCCAATCAGCCACCCTTATATTCTGATTGGACAGACTCACAGATACAGAGAACCAGGTAGTGGTTACCAGGGGTGAGATGGGGATAGGGAAAGGCAAAATAGGGGATGGGAATTAAGAGGTACAAACTACTAGGTATAAAATAAATTAATTACAAAGATGTAACATGAAGCACAGAGAAAAGAGCAAAACTTTTATAATTTTAACTGAAGTATAATCTATAAAAATACTGAATCATTATTTTGTACAATACTGAAAACAATATTGTAAGATAGATTTTAAAAAAATTATATTATCCAAAAACAAAATACTTAAGTATAAATTTAACAATACACACATAAGATTCATGTATAAGTGAGTAAAACTACAGAACTCTGATGAACAAAATCAGTGAACTAAATAAAAAGGGAGACAGTCCATGTTCATAGATCAGATCAGATCAGATGAGTCGCTCAGTCGTGTCTGACTCTGCGACCCCATGAATCACAGCACACCAGGCCTCCCGTGTTCACAGGTAAGAAGACACAATACTGTTAAGGTGTCACTTTTCCCCAGCATGATCTACAGATCTCAGCGTGTTATTTTATAGATATGAACAATCTACAGTTTACAGTTGACGCCTGAACAACATGGATTTGAACTGCACAGGTCCACTTATACACAGATTCTTCTTTTAAATAAATATACTGGAAAATATTTTGGAGATGTGCAACAATTTTAAAAAACTCAGCCTAGAAATCATTTAAAAATTAAGAAAAATATACATCATGGATGCATAAAATATATGTACATACTAGTCTATTTCATCATTTATTACTATAAGATAAACAGAAGTCTTATGAAAAGTTAAAATGACACTTACAGACTGTATATGGTTTTATTCCTAGTCAAGAGAAATATTAAATCTTAATTGCAATAATACAGTACGACTGTAATAATTCCAGAGCCACCACCTGTTGCTACTATACTAAGAGTATCTGCTTAAAACACTGTGTGACGGTAATAATCATCATCATCTCTCTAATAAATTGTGTATCACAGTGAAAAGTGATCTCTTGTGGTTCTTGCATATTTTTCATTGTGTTTAGTACAATTCCATGAACCCTGAATAACACCACATAAGGTGTAACTAATGATGCTGGAAGTGCTCCAAGAAGCAGAGATGTCATGGCATTACAAGAGAAAGTTGAACTGCTTGATATGTACCATAGACTGAGGTCTGCAACTATGGCTGTCCATCACTTTAAGCAAGGTAAAGGAATCTAACATAAGGACCACTGTAAAAAAAGAAAAGCAAGTTTGTGAATCCATCAATGCAGCCATGCCAGCAAGCACAAAATCCTCACCCTTTTTGCAAAATACCTTTTTTATCTCATACTGGAAATGCAGCTTTTATGTCAGTGTGACTTGAGAAAAAGTGAAGTCATTATATGACAACTTAATGCAAAGGGGAGGTTAAAGATAGAATTTAATGCTAGCAAAGGATGGTTTAATAATTTTAGAAAGAGGTTTGACTTAAAACATATTAAGATAACAGGAGAACTAGCTTCTGCCAACCAAGAAGCAGCAGACAAGCTTCTAAATGCCATTAAGAAAATTATTAAGGAGAAAGGATATCTGCATGAACAGATTTTTAATACAGACCAAAATGCCCTATTCTGGGGAGAAAATGCCACAAAGGACATTTATTAGTAAGGAAGAAAGGCAAGCACAAGACTAAAGGCAGGAAGGAATAGCCTAACTGTACTGTTCTATGCAACAAAACTGCCCTTATCTATAAAGCAGCTAACCCCTGAGCCTTGAAGGGAAAAGATAAACACTAGCTGCCACTCTTTGGGTTCTACGAGAGGGCCAAGGCAACAAGTATCCTTTTTCTGAATTGATTCCATCAATCCTTTGTCCCCGAGGTCAGGAATACCTTGCCAGTAAGGGACTGCCTTTTAAGTTCTTTTGAAATTGGACAATGACCCTGGCCCCATGAGTTCAACACCAAAGAAGTCAAAGTGGTTTACTTGCCCCTAAACACATCTCTAATTCAGCCTCTAGATCAGGGGGTCCATTAGGACCTTTAAGGCTCATTACACACAGTATTCTATGGAAAGGATTGTCAACACTATGGAAGAGATCTCCAATAGAAAGATCATAAAAATCTGGGAAGGATGATACCACTGAAAATGACTTTGTTACAGAAAAATCCACGAAAGCCATCAGGTCTGAAACAGTAAATTCCTGCTGAAGAAAACTGTCCAGACATTGTGCATGACTTCACAGAATTTACAACACAGACAATCAAGGACATCATGAAAGATTGTGGATATGGCAAAAAAAAAAGTTTGGGGGTTAAGGGTTTCAAGATATGGATCCTGAAGAAATTCAAGAACAGACACCATACCAGGGTAATTAACAGAAGACTTGATGGAGGTGAGTACTTCTGACCCAGTGCCAAACGAGGAAGAAGATATAGAAGAAAACTAATTGACCTTATATAATCTGACATAAGGGTTCCAATTATTCAAGACTGCTTGGGGCTTCTTGTACAACATGGACCTTCTATGATACAGGGTCTGAAACTAAAGCGAACAATGGAAGAGGGACTGGTGCCATACAAAAACATTCTTAGAGAAATAAAAAAGCAAAAAGCAGAAATTACAATGTGTTTCTATAAAGTGACACTCAGTATGCCTGCCTCTCCTGCCTCCCCTTCCATCTCCTCCACCTCTTTGGCCTCTGCCATCCCTGAGAAAGCAAGACCAAGCCCTCCTCTTCTTCCTCTTCCTCCTCCTCCATCTATTCAACATGAAGACAACAAGGCTGAAGACCTTTATGATGATGATCCACTTCCGCTTCATGAAGAGTAAATAATAATTATGCCATACAGGGAAGAAACTTATCTGTTGTGTATGTGTGTGTCTTTGTGTGAAAATCTAGCAACTGTACAGCAAAAACTGTTTGTGACATTTTTGTGTCATCATCACCACCTAAGAATCCGCAATGTATAAAACACTGTGTGCAAGACTGTATTGAAGTGGAAAGCCTAAGCTTATATATGCATAAGGAGAGTGATATTTAATATAAAATTAATAATGTGTTAGTTTTCCTACTGTTTTATTACTTTGCTCTCACAGAATTTCATTACTGTATAGTGTGCCAGTCTTTCTCCTAATTGGAGAAATTGCGTATCAGCCCACAGTTACAGGTAAGTGGTTTAAAGAAATAAGTAACAGTATTTCTGATAAGGTATCATAAATATAATTGTATTGGTATGATGCAAAAATTTTATAACCATTCATTCATCAGTGCATAGGCCAGGCCACTGTGAAGCAATCGTATTGATTACACTAAACTACCATAAAGAAATCATATTGCTACTTCTTTATTGTCAATGCCTGAATCATTATACCTATAGATATGAATTTCTTTTTTACAACTTCTGACTTGATGTCTGCTGCTGCTGCTGCTGCAGCTGCTAAGTCGCTTCAGTCATGGCCGACTCTGTGCAACCCCACAGATGGCAGCCCACCAGGCTCCCCCGTCCCTGGGATTCTCCAGGCAAGAACGCTGGAATGGGTTGCCATTTCCTCCTCCAATGCATGAAAGTGAAGTCGCTCAGTCATGTCTGACTCTTAGCGACCCCATGGACTGCAGCCTATCAGGCTCCTCGTCCATGGGATTTTCCAGGCAAGAATACTGGAATGGGGGGCCACTGCCTTCTCCGTTTGAGGTCTAGTGTTAGTAATACTAATTATATAACATTTCTAATATTTTATATCATATAAGATGATAATGATGTAGGTACTGATAGGTGATTCACCTTGGAAACAGATAACTTAGAGTATCAATAAATAAAGTACAGCACTATAAATGTACTTACTCCTCATTATTTTCTTAGCATTTTCTTTTCTCTAGCTTACTTTATTATAAGAATACAGTGTATAATACATACAGCACAGTTGATTGACACGTCAATTAACTGTTTATGCTAAGGCTTCTGGTCAACAGTAGGTTATTAATAGTTAAGTTTGCTGCTGCTGCTGCTAAGTTGCTTCAGTCTTGTCTGACTCTGTGCGACCTCACAGACGGCAGCCCACCAGGCTCCTCTGTCCCTGGGATTCTCCAGGCAAGAACACTGGAGTGGGTTGCCATTTCCTTCTCCTACGCATGCATGCATGCTAAGTCGCTTCAGTTGTGTCTGACTCTGTGCAACCCTATGGACAGCAGCCCACCAGGCTTCTCTGTCCACAGGATTCTCTAGGCAAGAATACTGGAGTGGGTTGCTTTCCTTCTCCAAAAGTTAAGTTTAGGGGGAGTCAAAAGTTATACATGGGCTTTCTTTGTGGCTCAGCTGATAAAAAGTCCTCCTGCAATGTGGGAGACCTGGGTTTGGTCCCTGGGTTGGGAAGATCCCTTGGAGGAGGGCGTGGCAACCTATTCCAGTATTCCTGACTGGAGAATCCCCATGGACAGAGGAGCCTCATGGGCTTCAGTCCATGGGGTTGCAAAGAGTTGGACACGACTAAGCAACTAAGCATAGCACATAAAAGTTATACATGGATTTTCCACTTTGAGGGTGTGTTTGGTGCCCCTAGCCCCTATGTTATTCAAGGGTCAAGTGTATATGAAGAGGCAACCAACATAATACTGAAAGAGAAGATCAAAGTTGGAGGACTGATATTACATGACTTCAAGACTTACTATAAAGCTACAGTAATCAAGACAGTAAGGTGTTAGTGAAGAACAGACAAATAGGTCAATGAAACACAACAGAGAGCTCAGAAATAGGACCACATTAATATAGTCAACTTATCTTTGACAAAGGAACGGAGGCAATACTATGGAGTAAGGACAGTCTTTTCAACAAGTAGTGCTAGATAAACTAGACTTCCACATGCAAAAAAGTGAACCTAGACACAGATTCTACATCCTCACAAAATTAACTCAGAGTGGATCATAAACATAAAATATGAAACCGTAAAACTCCTATAAGAGAGATATAACCTTGGGTATGGATATATGACTTATTTAGATATAACATCAAAGGCACAATCCATTAAAGAAACAACTGAAAAGCTGGATTTCATTAAAATTTAAAATTTCTGCTCTGTGAAAAACAACGTCAGAGAATGAGAAGACAAGGTACAGACTGAGAGAAAATATTTACAAAAAACTATCTGATAAAGAATTTTTATCCAAAATAGGCAAAGAATTCTTAAAACCCAACAGGAAAACAAACAACTCTACTTAAAAATGAGCCAAAGAAATTACAGGCACTGTACCAAAGAAGGTACACAAACGGCACTAAGCATCGGAAAAGATGCTCCAGGCCGCCAGGTCCTGCCTGCGGACCATGGTTGACAGTGGGGCACTTCTCCAGGACCTCGCCTCAGACAGATGTTTTACCAATGGTGCTGTATAGAAGGAGAAGTTCTGAGACTACTGTAAAAATAAGACTGATAACTGGAAGCAGGAGGCTTAAGTCCAAACCCTGACTCCAGGGAACATTAATTGACAGGAGCTCATCAAACGCCTCCATACCTACACTGAAACCAAGCACCACACAAGGGCCAACAAGTTCCAGGGCAAGACATACCAAGCAAATTCTCCAGCAACACAGGAACACAGACCTGAGCTCCAATATACAGGCTGCCCAAAGTTAGTCCAAAACCATAGACATATCATAACTCATTACTGGACACTTCATTGCACTCCAGAGAGAAGAAATCCAGCTCCACCCACCAGAACACCGACACAAGCTTCCCTAACCAGGAAACCTGGACAAGCCACCTGTACAAACCCACACACAGCAAGGAAACGCCACAATAAAGAGAACTCCACAAACTGCCAGAATACAGAAAGGACACCCCAAACTCAACAATATAAACAAGATGAAGAGACAGAGGAATAGCAAGCATGTAAAGGAATAGGATAAATGCCCACCAAATCAAACGAAAGAGGAAGAGATAGGGAATCTACCTGATAAAGAATTCCGAATAATGATAGTGAAATTGATCCGAAATCTTGAAATCAAAATGGAATCACAGATAAATAGCCTGGAGACAAGGATTGAGAAGATGCAAGAAAGGTTTAACAAGGACCTAGAAGAAATAAAAAAGAGTCAATATATAATGAATAATGCAATAAATGAGATCAAAAACACTCTGGAGGCAACAAAGAGTAGAATAACAGAGGCAGAAGATAGGATTAGTGAATTAGAAGATAGAATGGCAGAAATAAATGAATCAGAGAGGATAAAAGAAAAATGAATTAAAAGAAATGAGGACAATCTCAGAGACCTCCAGGACAATATTAAATGCTACAACACTAGAATCATAGGAGTCCCAGAAGAAGAAGACCATGAGAAAATACTTGAGGAAATAATAGTTGAAAACTTCCCTAAAATGGGGAAGGAAATAATCACTCAAGTCCAAGAAACCCAGAGAATCCCAAACAGGATAAACCCCAGGCGAAACACTCCAAGACACATATTAATCAAATTAACAAAGATCAAACACAAAGAACAAATATTAAAAGGAGCAAGGGAAAAACAACAAATAACACACAAGGGAATTCCCATAAGGATAACAGCTGATCTTTCAATAGAAACTCTTCAAGCCAGGAGGGAATGGCAAGACATACTTAAAGTGATGAAAGAAAATAACCTACAGCCCAGATTATTGTACCCAGCAAGGATCTCATTCAAATATGAAGGAGAAATCAAAAGCTTTTCAGACAAGCAAAAGCTGAGAGAATTCAGCACCACCAAACAAGCTCTCCAACAAATACTAAAGGATATTCTCTAGACAGGAAACACAAAAAGGGTGTATAAATTCGAACCCAAAACAATAAAGTAAATGGCAAAGGGATCATATTTATCAATAATTACCTTAAATGTAAGTGGGGTGAATGCCCCAACCAAAAGACAAAGACTGGCTGAATGGATACAAAAACAAGACCCCTACATATGCTGTCAAAAGAGACCCACCTCAAAACAGGGGACACATACAGACTGAAAGTGAAGGGCTGGAAAAAGATTTTCCATGCAAATAGAGACCAAAAGAAAGCAGGAGTAGCAATACTCATATCAGATAAAACAGACTTTAAAACAAAGGCTGTGAAAAGAGACAAAGAAGGTCACTACATAATGATCAAAGGATCAATCCAAGAAAAAGATATAACAATTATAAATATATCTGCACCCAACATAGGAGCACCGCAATATGTAAGACAAATGCTAACAAGTATGAAAGGAGAAATTAACAATAACACAATAATAGTGGGAGACTTTCATACCCCACTCACACCTATGGATAGATCAACTAAACATAAAATTAACAAGGAAACACAAACTTTACACGATACAATAGACCAGTTAGACCTAATTGATATCTATAGGACATTTCATCCCAAAACAATGAATTTCACCTTTTTCTCAAGCGCACATGGAACCTTCTCCAGGATAGATCACATCCTGGGCCATAATAAATCTAGCCTTGGTAAATTCAAAAAAATAGTAATCATTCCAAGCATCTTTTCAGACCACAATGCAGTAAAATTAGATCTCAATTACAGGAGAAAAACTATTAAAAATTCCAACATATGGAGGCTGAACAACACGCTTCTGAATAACCAACAAATCACAGAAGAAATCAAAAAAGAAATCAAAATTTGCATAGAAACGAATGAAAACGAAAACACAACAATCCAAAACCTGTGGGACGCTTTAAAAGCAGTCCAAAGGGGAAAGTTCATAGCAATACAGGCATACCTCAAGAAACAAGAAAAAAGTCAAATAAATAACCTAACTCTACACCTAAAGCAACTAGAAAAGGAAGAAATGAAGAACCCCAGGGTTAGTAGAAGGAAAGAAATCTTAAAAATTAGAGCAGAAATAAATGCAAAAGAAACAAAAGAGACCATAGCAAAAATCAACAAAGCCAAAAGCTGGTTCTTTGAAAGGATAAATAAAATTGACAAACCATTAGCCAGACTCATCAAGAAACAAAGGGAGAAAAATCAAATCAATAAAATTGGAAAGGAAAATGGAGAGATCACAACAGACAACACAGAAATACAAAGGATCATAAGAGACTACTATCAGCAATTATATGCCAATAAAATGGACAACGTGGAAGAAATGGACAAATTCTTAGAAAACTACAACTTTCCAAAACTGGACCAGGAAGAAATAGAAAATCTTAACAGACCCATCACAAGCACGGAAATTGAAACGGTAATCAGAAATCTTTCAGCAAACAAAGCCCAGGTCCAGACGGCTTCACAGCTGAATTCTACCAAAAATTTAGAGAAGAGCTAACACCTATCCTGCTCAAACTCTTCCAAAAAATTGCAGAGGAAGGTAAACTTCCAAACTCATTTTATGAGGCCACCATCACCCTAATACCAAAACCTGACAAAGATGCCACAAAAAAAGAAAACTACAGGCCAATATCACTGATGAACATAGATGCAAAAATCCGTAACAAAATTCTAGCAATCAGAATCCAACAACACATTAAAAATATCATACACCATGACCAAGTGGGCTTTATCCCAGGGATGCAAGGATTCTTCAATATCCACAAATCAGTCAATGTAATATACCACATTAACAAATTGAAAAATAAAAGCCATATGATTATTTCAATAGATGCAGAGAAAGCCTTTGACAAAAGCCAACATCCATTTATGATAAAAGCTCTCCAGAAAGCAGGAATAGAAGGAACATACCTCAACATAATAAAAGCTATATATGACAAACCCACAGCAAACATTATCCTCAATGGTGAAAAACTGAAAGAATTTCCTCTAAAGTCAGGAACAAGACAAGGGTGCCCACTTTCACCATTACTATTCAACATAGTTTTGGAAGTTTTGGCCACAGCAATCAGAGCAGAAAAAGAAATAAAAGGAATCCAAATTGGAAAAGAAGTAAAACTCTCACTGTTTGCAGATGACATGATCCTCTACATAGAAAACCCTAAAGACTCCACCAGAAAATTACTAGAACTAATCAATGAATATAGTAAAGTTGCAGGATATAAAATCAACACACAGAAACCCCTTGCATTCCTATACACTAATAATGAGAAAATAGAGAAATTAAGGAAACAATTCCGTTCACCATTGCAACGAAAAGAATAAAATACTTAGGAATATATCTACCTACAGAAACTAAAGACCTATATATAGAAAACTATAAAACACTGGTGAAAGAAATGAAAGAGGACACTAATAGATGGAGAAATATACCATGTTCATGGATTGGAAGAATCAATATAGTGAAAATGAGTATACTATCCAAAGCAATCTATGGATTCAATGCAATCCCTATCAAGCTACCAACGGTATTCTTCACAGAGCTAGAACAAATAATTTCACAATTTGTATGGAAATACAAAAAACCTCAAATAGCCAAAGAAATCATGAGAAAGAAGAATGGAACTGGAGGAGTCAACCTACCTGACTTCAGGCTCTACTACAAAGCCACAGTCATCAAGACAGTATGGTACTGGCACAAAGACAGAAATATAGACCAATGGAACAAAATAGAAAGCCCAGAGATAAATCCACGCAAATATGGACACCTTATCTTTGACAAAGGAGGCAAGAATATACAATGGATTAAAGACAATCTCTTTAACAAGTGGTGCTGGGAAAACTGGTCAACCACTTGTAAAACAATGAAACTAGAACACTTTCTAACACCATACACAAAAATAAACTCAAAATGGATTAAAGATCTAAACGTAAGACCAGAAACTATAAAACTCCTAGAGAGAACATAGGCAAAACACTCTGACATACATCACAGCAGGATCCTCTATGACCCACCTCCCAGAATTTTGGAAATAAAAGCAAAAATAAACAAATGGGACCTAATTAAACTTAAAAGCTTCTGCACAACAAAGAAAATTATAAGCAAGGTGAAAAGACAGCTTTCAGAATGGGAGAAAATAATAGCAAATGAAGCAACTGACAAACAACTAATCTCAAAAATATACAAGCAACTCCTACAGCTCAATTCCAGAAAAATAAATGACCCAATCAAAAAATGGGCCAAAGAACTAAATAGACATTTCTCCAAAGAAGACATACAGATGGCTAACAAACACATGAAAAGATGCTCAACATCACTCATTATCAGAGAAATGCAAATCGAAACCACTATGAGGTACCATTAGCCAGTCAGAATGTCTGCGATCCAAAAGTCTACAAGCAATAAATGGTGGAGAGGGTGTGGAGTAAAGGGAACCCTCTTACACTGTTGGTGGGAATGCAAACTAGTACAGCCTCTACGGAGAACAGTGTGGCAATTCCTTAAAAAACTGGAAATAGAACTGCCTTATGACCCAGCAATCCCACTGCTGGGCATACATGCTGAGGAAACCAGAATTGAAAGAGACACGTATACCCCAATGTTCATTGCAGCGCTGTTTATAATAGCCAGGACATGGAAGCAACCTAGATGTCCATCAGCAGTTGAATGGATAAGCTGTGGCACATATACACAATGGAATATTACTCAGCCATTAAAAAGAATACATTGAATCAGTTCTAATGAGGTGGATGAAACTGGAGCCTATTATACAGAGTGAAGTAAGCCAGAAAGAAAAACACCAATACACTATACTAACGCATATATATGAAATTTAGAAAGATGGTAACGATAACCCTGTATACGAGACAGCATAAGAGACCCTGTTGTATAGAACAATCTTTTGGACTCTGTGGGAGAGGGAGAGGGTGGGATGATTTGGGAGAATGGCATTGAAATATGTATAATATCATATAGGAAACGAGTCGCCAGTCCAGGTTCAATGCACGATACTGGATGCTTGGGGCTGGTGCACTGGGATGACCCAGAGGGATGGTATGGGGAGGGAGGAGGAGGAGGGTTCAGGATGGGGAACACATGTATACCTGTGGCGGATTCATTTTGATATATGGCAAAACCAATACAATATTGTAAAGTTAAAAAAAAAAAAAAGTTAACATTAGTAAAATAGCACGAATCATTGAAGAAATGTTATTACAGTGGGAGATTTAAATGGAATTTTCATTAATTGACAAATAATAACTAGCAAAATAGTACGGAACAGCATAGTAACAAATATGATATAAAAAACCTGTAAAGAATTCCACTTTCAATAATTATTATTGTTCCTTATTTGCAAGCACATATGGAACATATACATGTAGTAGTTATGATGCAAATCTCAGCAATTTTATTGACAATTTATTATGCATATTGTATTCTTTAACTACCATGTAATTAAATTAGAAGTTAGTTTTCAAATAATGAATTAAAAAGCCAATATATTTGTAAATTAAAATAAAAATACTTAATTGAATTATATAATCTTGAATCATTAAATGAAAAAAAGAAAGAAAAGATGCTCCACATGATACATCATCAGTGAAAGGCAAATTAAAATGAGATTCCACTACATAAATGTAAGAATGGCCAAAATCTGAAATACCAACCACACCAAAAGCTGACAAGGATACAGAGAAATAGACAACTCTCATTGACTGTTGGGGGGAATGCAAAATGGGACAGAATTCTAGAAGATAGCTTGATGGTTTCTTATAAAACTAAATATACTGTTCCTGTACAATTCAGCCATCACGCTTCTTAGTGTTTACCCAAAGGAGTTAAAATTTATTATCCATACAAAAACCTACACATAGATTGAGCAGCTTTATTCATAACTGCCCCAAACTTGGTAGCAACCAAGATATCTTTCAACAGGTGAAAACAAGTAAACTGTGGTACACCCAGACAATGGAACACTATTCAGTGCTAAAAAGAAATGCACTGTCAAACATAAACAGATACAAGGAAACTTCATGAGTAAGTGAAAGAATCCAATCTGAAAAAGCTACATACTATGTGATTACAATTAAGGGACATTCTGTAAAAGGCAAAATTATGGAGACAGTAAAAAGATCAGTGGTTGTCAGGGGTTGGGGAGAAGCGGGGAGAGATGAACAGGGAGAGCAGAAAGAACTTTTAAGGCAGGGAAACTACTCTGTATGATACCACAATGATGGATACAGGCCATTATGTATTTTATGTATTTGTCTAAATCCACAGACTATATACTACACCAAGAATGAACCATAATGGGAATTCTGGACTTTGGTAATTATGATATATCAATTTAGGTTTATCAATTTTAACAAATATACACTCTCTTGGGAGATGTTAATAATTGGGGAAGTCTGTGTGGTGTGCAGGGGCAGGGAGAATAAAGGAAATCTGTCTCTTCTTCTCAATTTTGGTGTGAATCTAAAACTGCTCCCCAAGACAAACAAACAAACAAAAACTAGGTATTTCTACCATATGTCAATATGTGGTGTAAGGAATTTTAAAACTGCTCTGTACAGGAAGGTAATCTGTTAATGTAAATGCAAGGTAAGATAAGTTCTGGTTATACAGAATCCATACATTTAGTCAAGAATACACCCTGTGCTACACGCTGCCCTATATCCAGAGAAAACATCATAAACGGCCTCCCCGAAGTCCACAGAATTATATGTTAGTAAATATTTACTAATTGTTAAATTGAAAGAGTATATAACTCAATACCTAAAAACACATATACTGATACTCAGTCACAGAATACCATAGCAATAAAAAACCCACAAAATTTCCACCCCCCAAAATCAATAGCTGTCTATAAGAGTTATACTAATTCATACACACTACATCAAACACAGTATATGAAGATATCTATCTCACTACATACTCATCATCATTAACTATTTTATTTAAATTTAAAAAATAAATTTAAACATTATCACGGAGAAGACTCTTGAGAGTCCCTTGGACTGCAAGGAGATCCAACCAGTCCATCCTAAAGGAGATCAGTCCTGGGTGTTCATTGGAAGGACTGATGTTGAAGCTGAAACTCCAAAACTTTGGCCACCTGATGCAAAGAGCTGACTCATTTGAAAAGACCCTGATACTGGGAGAGACTGAGGGCAGGAGGAGAAGGGGACGACAGAGGATGAGATGGTTGGATGGCATCACTGACTCAATGGACATGGGTCTGGGTGGACTCTGGGAGTTGGTGATGGACAGGGAGGCCTGGCGCGCTGTGGTTCATGGGGTCACAAGGAGTCGGACACGACTGAGCGACTGAACTGAACTGAAAACATATTCTTCCTATTGCTTTGCTATGCTTATTTTATCTTTTAAATAGCCTTTTTGGCATTTTCTATTGTATTCAGTGATCTCTATTCCTATTTTTTGAGTGCTTTGTAATATGTTTAATTTGAACGTAGCATTTCAATGTAGGAATCAACTTTTACATTAATGAAAGTTGTCATTTTAACAAATTGTGATAACAAGCAAGTCTAAAAAACAAGTAGGTTTCAGCAGGGCAACTAAAAGCAGGAAAGTGCTAAATCTCTCAGAAGAGATGACAGCTCTTTTAGGGCAAAGAGAAGCTGGTGTGACAAGCTTTGAGTAGGTCTAGTGAATTCATTGAGCAATAATTTCTCAGAAATTTCCCACTGACATTACATAAAAGTTAACCCTTGAACTAAGTCTTTGAATGCAGTTTTAAAAATAACTTGATCAATTTGATATTTTAACTTTTTATGTATATACAAAAGTAAAATATGGGAAAAAATGTAAGTCAAGGAAATTCAAAAAGCTACTGTGTATGTGATGATAAAGCACAATGTCATAATTGTCACTTTTTTCCTTAAAGGTACATAAAAAAACGGTGTGTCTTAAAAGTGATAACATCTTAAATTCATTAAAATACAATAATATATTTAGCCCCCACAATAACCCTACGAGTTAATAAGTATTATTATTGTGCATATCTTTACAGATAGGAAAACTGAAATGCAAATAAATCACCCAAGTATATAAAATAAAATATTAAAGTTAACCTGACTTTTCTGTGCAATACTGACCCTTCAAAGAATCTACTGAATATTTAAGTGATAATCCACAACACCTCCCAAGTTACTTTAGTCCTGCTACATGAGATTATTTTCAGCAGAATGAATAGGACAACAGTACTGTGTAGTAATTTCCAAGCAAGGCTGGCAGCACTTGTCAACCCAGGTATTTGTGATCAGAGTGAAAGAGCGAAGAAAGAATGGAGGGACAGGCAGAAGATTCAAAGCCCCAGGCCATGCCTCTCATTACCTGAATCCACAGTACCTTGTTTGGAAAACCACAGCTAAGGATAGGGTAGGTAGTAATCTTCCACTTTACATTTTTACAACCTGCCCAGGGCTTTCTTAAGAATCAACTAAGGAAACATCTTCTTTACATTTTTGACACTCTATAAAGGAACAGTTTGGAAATGGACAGATTACAGAGTAATGACCCCAAATTTTTCTATACGAAGAACATAGTTGTATTCAAGCAAATAAATCATTTTAAACACAAATATCTCACTGATTATTTGTTTACATTAATGCGCCAATTTACAAACTGTCAAAGCGTGTGGTTTTTTTGTTTGTGTACCACTAAAAGAACTTATTTCAATTTCATTTTTCCTGAAGAGAAAGGACAGAGTTAGGTTTTCTCTATGAATTTCTCAATGTGAACTCTTGAAAATGAACAAGGTTGAAAAAAGAGGTAAGGAATGGATGAATCCTAGTTAAAGCAGAGCACAGAAAAAGAAAATAAAAATTTTAGTTTTCTCAAAAACAGAAAAGTAAAATTATCAGTTGCTTCTAGAAACACAAAGGGAACAACTTTACCAAATTCTCATATTCAAGGGTGCTCAACTCTACAACGTGCATACCCCTCTGCCCTTCATCTCACCTCATTATCACACCTCTTTCAGACTAAAGCTTGGCTTCCACTGGCCCAGGGAAAGGAATGCCTTTACCAGAGCAAAAGCTGTGCTTCCAAGGATCTAGATGGCCATTTGGGTGTACAAGGTTATCTTTGATTAAGGTTTATTTTCATTGTGCTTTCCCTCCATTATACTTTTATTTCCTTAAATACATTCAAGATATGTACACTATATTCTTTATGTGATAATCCCAACAACTGCATGTTTGTTGATTCAAAAGCAGATCTGTTACTTCTGCTAACTTAGGCACATATATTATGTGATTTGTGTCTATTAATTTGCTCTGGAATTTTAGCTCTAAAAATCTTTGATGCCTGGGTTTAATGCATTTTCCCTTCAGAGAGGATGAAATCTGCCTTTGCTACATAGCAGAGGATGACCCTTCTAAATACTTAATCATTTAATCCCTGGAACATCCTTATAAAGTTGCTCTTCGTGTTTAAAAAAGATATATCTAAAACATAAGACACAGAAAGGACAGAAGTAAAAGAATGGAAAATTACATCCCAGGCAATTACTAATCAAAAGAAAGCATTTCCAGATGTCAGTTAAGGAGGGCCCCAAATCAACAGCAGCAGGTTCCGTGGCCCCAGTGGTACTTCTGGGCTATCACTGGGTTCAGTTAGGCCCATACCTGCAGAAGTGTATTTGTTCAAGTTATGAATCTGGCTTTATTGAAGAGTATCTGGAAGAGATACCCCTGGCAGCCAAGGATACCTTGTGAGAAAGTAGATTCACACCTGTTCACACTGACAAAGAGCAGTTTGCTTTCGGCATCTCTGATGACAGCTACAAAAGCACAGTTCTAGAATATATAAATAACTCCTACAAGTCAGTAACAAAAGACAGACAAGCTGATTGAAAGGATTAAGGCACCTGAATAGACTTTTCACCAAAGAAGAGACACAAACAGCCAATAAGCAAATGAAAAGGTGCTCAACACCATTAGTCACTGCTGCTGCTAAGTCATTTCAGTCATGTCTGACTCTGTGTGACCTCATGGACTGCAGCCTACCAGGCTTCTCCATCCATGGGATTCTCCAGGCAAGAACACTGGAGTGGGTTGCCATTTCCTTCTCCAATGCATGAAAGTGGAAAGTGAAAGTGAAGTCGCTCAGTTGTGTCCGACTCAGCGACCCTATGGACTGCAGCCTACCAGGCTCCTCCATCCATGGGATTTTCCAGGCAACAGTACTGGAGTGGGGTGCCATTGCCTTCTTCCACCATTAGTCACGATGGAAATGCAAATCAAAACCACAATGAGGTATCACAGCACACCCATTAGGAGTGCAATCATCAAAAAAATAAAAGAAGGAAAATAATGTGTTAGCAGAATCCTTGTGCATTGTTGATAGGAATGCAAAATGGTGCAGCCACTGTGGAAACCATTTTGTCAGTTTCTCAAAAGTTTAAACGTAAAATTACCATACTATCCAAAATACCTGAAGGCAGGGACTTCAGATATTTGTACACTGATGTTCACAGACACCATTATAAACAATAGCCAAAAGGCAGAAACAACCCACATGTCCATAACAGTTGAAAGAATAAACAAAAGGTACTATATACAAACAAGAGAAAATTATTCAGCCATATAAAGGAATTAGGTTTTGACATATGATACCACATGGATGGAGCCTGAAAATACTATGCTGATGAAAGAAAACAGACAGAGAAGGAAAAATATTATGTGAGTCCACTTATTTAAGGTATGTAGAATAGGCACATTCATAACAGAAAAAAGGTTACTAGGGGTGGGCAAAAAAGGTGGTAGGACAAATTCTTACTTAATGGGTACAAAGTTTTGGTTGTATATGATGAAAAAGTCTTGGATACAAATGGACAGTAGTGATTGTTACATGACATTGTGAATATATTTAATACTAATGATCACATACTTATGAGTGATTAAAATAAAAAATAACATGCTATGTATACTTTAGAACAGGAAAAACAAATTTAAAACAGCACTGGTGATAAATAAAAGTAAGTAAATAAAAACTAAAAGGATAGAAATAACACAAAGTATGTTCTACCATCAAAATAGAATAAAATTAGAAATGAGAAATAAATTTGGGAAATTCAAAAAAATATGGAAACTGAAAAATACACTAGTAATTAATTGATCAAAGAAAAAATCAAAAAGGAAATTAAAAATAGTCTGAATGAAAATAAAGGCAAACACCAAACTTTATCAGATAAAGCTGAAGGATTGCTTAGAGGAAAAACTACAGCTGTAAATGCTTATATTAAAAAAAAAAAGAAAAACTACAAACAAAAAAACTTAAAATGTCCACCCAAGACACTGGATAAAGAAGAGCAAACTAAACCCGAAACAAGCAGAAGGAAGAACATTAAAAAGAACATAAATCAATGAAACAGAGAAGAGAGAAACAATAGAGAAATTCAATGAAATAACAAATTAGTTTTTAGAAAACATCAACAAAATTGACAAACTGTGAGCTATACTAACCAAGGGGAAAAAGAGATGAATTAAATTAATAATGTTAGAAAAGAGGACATTACTACCGATGTTAAAACTATAAAAATAACTTTAAAGGAATAGTAAGAAAAATACCAATAAATTAGTTAATTTAGGTGAAATGGACAAATTCCTGAAAAGACAAAAACTACTGAAAATGTATGACTGAATTTGATTATACCAAAAATTAAAAAAAAAAAAAAAAAAAAGAACACCAATCCTCACAAACTTCTCCACATAGAAGAAGGAACACTTCCCAAATCATCCTATGGGGGCTGTAGTTGTACCCTGATACCAAAAGCAGACTAAGACAGCAACAATAAAATACAGACTAATATTTCTTACAAATATGGATGTATAAATTCTCAACAGCAAACCAAATTCAGAAACATATAAAAAGAATTATACACCAAGACCAAGTGAGACTTACCCCAAGAATGCAAAATTGGTTCAACATCCAAAAATTAATTAAAGTAACATGTCATATTAACAGAATAAAAAAAAATTCATATGATTACCTCAATAGTTAAAGGCAACTGACAAAAATCCAACATCCATCCATGATAAAAAAAATTAACTAAAAAAAACATGAGGATTAGAAGGGGACTTTCTCAACCAGATAAAGGGCACATAGAAAACAAAGCAAAGCAAAAAAACCCTCATAGTCAACATCACAGTTAATGATGAGAGACTGGATGCTTTTTCCTAAGAATGGGAACAAGATAAGGATTCTACTCTGGCCACTTCTATTCAACACTGAATTGGAGAATCTAGCTAGGGCAATTAGGCAAAAATAAGATTCACCCAGGTTGAAAAGAAAAAAATAGTACTATCTCAATTTATAGGTGGTATGATCTTATATACAGAAAATCCTAAGGAATACACTAAAAAACTGTTAGGACCAACTAATATGTTTGGCATGTTTGTAAGATACAAGATTACAAAAATTAGGCATGTTTCTATACACTTGAACAATCTGAAAATGAAATAAGAAAATTCCATTTACAATAGCATCAACAAGAATAAAATGTCTAATAATAAATTTAATAAAAGATAAAATTTTACTCTGAAAACTACAAAACACTGTTAAAAGAAATTAAAGATCTAAATAAATAGAAATATACCATATGATTGGAAGATTTATTGTTAAAATAATAAAACCTCAATAATCTCCAAACTGATCTACTCATTCAATACAGTCTATATCAGAATCTCAGCTGATTGCTTTGTAGAAATTGACAAACTGAACCTGAAATTCATATGAGATTGCAAGGGATCCTGAAGAGCCCAAACAATACTGAAAAAGAAGGACAAAGCAGAGGACTCACATTTCTTGATTTCAAAACTTATTATAAGTCAGTGATTATCAACATAATGTGACAAGTGGCACTAGGATACAGAAACAGATCAGTGAAAAAGAAGCCACAAGTAAACTCACACTTTTTTGGTCAACTGATTTTGATAAGGGTGCTAAGATCATCCAACGGGGACTCTTACCATGTATAAAAAGACAGTTAATACATATAAAAGTTAACTCAAAATGGATCAAAGATCTGAATGGAAGAGCTAAAACTATAAAATTCTTAGAAGAGAACATATGAGTAAGTCTTCATGACCTTGGATTTGGCTAAGGATTCTTACATATGACCTCAAAACATGAGGAACAAAAGAAAAACAAGACAAATTGGATTTCAACAAGATTTAATATTTCTGTGCTTTACAGGTGATCATCAAGAAAATAAAAACACAATCCACACAATGTATCTAAAACTTATAAAGAAGCCTTTAAACTCGATAATAAAAAGACAATGTAAATAAAAAATGAGCAAGGGATCTGAATAGATATGTACCCAAGGAATTTATACAAATGGCCAATATGTATACAAAAAGATGCTGGATGCCATTAGTCATCAAAGAAATGCAAACTGAAGCCACAGCAAAACACCACTCCATACCCACTAGAATATCCAGAACCAAAGAGTCTAATAAGTGTGGTGAGGTAGGAATGTAAAATGATACCAACACTTTGGAAAACATTCTGCAGTGCCTCAACCAATTAGAGTTACCACAGCAATGCTCCATATGTCTACACAAAAACTTATACATGAATGTTTATAGCAGCATTATTCATAATAGCCAAAGAGTATAAATAACCTACATATCCATCAACTGATGAACAGATAAACAAATCATAGTGTATTCATACAATGGAATATTATTCAGTCATAAAAAAGAACAACCAGGTAAAAGTGAAAGTCACTCAGTCACTCTTTGAGACCCCATGGACTATACAGTCCATGGAATTCTCCAGGCCAGAATACCAGAGTGGGTAGCCTTTCCCTTCTCCAGGGGATCTTCCGAACCCAGGGATCAAACCCAGGTCTCCCGCACTGCAGATCGTTTCTTTACCAGCTGAGCCACAAGGGAAGCCCAATAACCATCTGATACATGTTACAACACGGATGAACCCGGAAAACACTGTACTAAAAAAGCAGACAGTTACCAAAGACCATATATGCTATGATTTCATTCATATGCAATGTTCAAACCAGAGAAATCTACAGACACAAAAAGTAGATCAGTGGTTACTTACAGCTGGGAGGAGATGGATGGGGACTGATAGCTAAAGGAACAGGGTTCTTTTTGAGATGATGAAATGTTTTAAAATTGATAGTGGTAATCACTGTACATATCTGTGAATATACTAAAATCACTGAATTGTACACCTCAAATGGGTAAAGCATACGGTATGTAAATTACAGCTCAATAAAGGTGGTATTTAAACAAGATAAATGAACTGAGACTGCCAAAACAAAAACCTGTTTTTTTAAGAACCCAAATGTCCACCAACTCTAAAACAGAAAAATATTGTATAATTAATGAATCATAGTTATATATATACATATACATACCAAAATGAATGAGTCTACAAAATAATCCTGAGTAAGAAAAGCTACTCACAGAAGAATACATGCAATAGGATTCTATTTCTATAAAGCAGCCATTATGCAAAATAGGAAGGGAGTTATTAACACAGAGTTCAGCAGAATTACTATTTCTGGAAGGAGTGATGAGAGGTGTATTGAAGAAAGGATAGACAGAGGGCTTCAAAATATTGATAATGTTATTTGTCTTCCAAGCTGAATGGTGAGGACACAGATCATGTACTCATTGTTTAAATTGTTTAAATTATATAGTTTCTTTTGTTTGTAGGGTGTATTTTCAAAATATTTTTCAATGTGTTGCTAACACTTGGGCCTAATCTGGAAAACATACCTTTTATTTTTTGTATCCTCCTCAGCCCTTATAGAATTATGTATCCACATAAATATACATGTATACATACTCTCCATATACGTATCTCCCAGGAGGGAAGGGTTCCCAGTTTTAAATCAGTTCACACTTTTAAATACCAACATAGGCAAAACACCAAACAAAGTACTCTTCTAGAAGCATGAATAGCAAAGTCTCCCTAGCCACAATTTGCCAAATAACAGTTACACAAGTAGAGCAGTATAAAGAACACTGTGCTTTCTGTGTCACAGCAGAAATACATAGAAAGTTTTATGAGAATATGAACGAAAGCAAGATTAATTCCAACTGCAGACACTTAAAGGGTTTCATGGAGGATGTGGCATCTCAGACAAGACCTGAGATATAGGTATTTTATCTCAGACATCTCATACTCATCTCAGACAAGCCCTTAATATAGCCCTGAAATTCAAGTAACCACAGAGGATGAGGAAAGGGTATTCCACAGAAAGAAAAAAGAGTATGAATAATAATAACTTATTATTATTAAAATATAATTTTTCTTATACACTTAGTAGTTACAATAAAAATGTCATTGCTGTTTAGTTGCTAGGTATTGTCTGACCCCTTTGAGCCCCACAGATGGCAGATAGACAAGCTCCTTTGTGCATGGGATTTCCCAGGTAAGAATACTGGAATCGATTGCCATGCCCTCCTCCAGGGGATCTTCCCAACCCAGGGATCAAGGCTGTGTCTCCTGCATTGGCAGGCAAGTTCTTTACCACTGAGCCACCAGGGCAGCCCAATAAAAATAGCAGCAACTAATATTTACTGATTGGATACTATGAACCAAGCACTATTTTAAGTATTTTTAAATGTATTACTCCATTTAATCTTAACCAAAATCCTATGGTAGATACTACTATTATCTCCACTTTAGAGATAAAATAACTTGTCATTGTGGCAGTAAGAAATGAGGCTATAATTTGAATCTGGCTCCACAGCCTGTTCAACTACAAAAGCGGCAGAAAAAAAAAATCAAAATACACCACACATGTTTAAAGAACAAATATTCTAATTTACTTGGCATATAAGAATTATTGATAACTGAGGACACTTAGTAAGAAGAGAAAGGGCACTTAAGTGGAATCCACTGAAAACAGGAACCAAAATATTACTGTAAACAAACCAGATCAGAGGACTTAAATGAGGCTACCCTGCAAAAAAATACTGAAAATGGATATATTTAGCTTATATTTAATAAAATATAAATTATAACTATGCTAATTTTTATAATGAATCAACTGTGGATCATAATATCAAATTATATGAGGCCTTAATGAATGGCTGGAGAAGGAAATGGCAACCCACTCCAGTATCCTTGTCTGGAAAATCCCATGGACAGAGAAGCCTGGTGGGCTACAGTCCATGGGGTCCCAAAGAGTCAGGCACGACTGAGTAACACTTACTTAATAAATGGCATCAATGGCATAACAAAAAGATAACTGTGCAGACTCAGATTACAAATGCTTGAATGATCATGTCTTGGGTTGAAAGGGAGTATAAGAGATTTACATTGGGAAAGTAGTTTGAAGCCAGTTTATGACAGGCTTAAACTCTCAAAGGAAAAAGACTGGCAAACAGGAGACAATGAAAGGAAGAAATAGGAAAAAACAGTCGAGAGAGAGAATTGACAGGACTTGCTGACAGTCTGAATGGAGTATGTAGCAGAAACATAAATTAAAGATCACCAATTTTGTGACCAAGGAATTGCTAGACCATCAACAAAGGAAGAGCTAACAAAAGAACAACAACAACAAAAGACACATGAAGAAAACTGGCATTGGGAGCCAAAGCAAGGAGTTCAGTTTGGCTGAAACAGAGGGGAAACTCAGGAGACTGGCAGTCAGCCACTGAAATCTGAGTCCAGATCTCTGGAGAGAACTTGAAACTAAGGATGTAGATTTAAAACCCACAGATGCAAAAGGAGCCGCATAAGTAGATGGAGAAATTATCAAGGAAAAGATATACAGAAAAGATAAAGGGAATGAAAAAAATAGTTGGGCGTTATCTAAGAATAAGAGGTGCAAAGATGCAAAGAAAAGATGACTATCAAAAGTAGAAGTAAGACCATTCAAAAGCAGTGGGACAAATAACGGACTATGAAATTGAGGAGTACAGATGAGCTGGATCAAATATTCAATGGAATATTTCACTTCTATGTTATAACAACAACAAAAAAAGGGATGCAATTGCATATACCAGATTTTGGAGACAAATTTTCCCTGAAAATACTAAATTCTCAGAGAAATTAAGAAATCAGTCCCATTCACCACTGCAACAATATCTAGGATTAAATATCTAGGAATAAACTTACCTAAGGAGACAAAAGAACTGTACACAGAAAATTATAAGGCACTGATGAAAGAACTCAAGGACAATATAAACAGATAGAGAGATATTCCATGTTCCTGAGTAGGAAGAATCAATATTGAGAAAATGACTATACTACCAAACGCAATCTACAGATTCAATGCGATCCCTATCAAATTACCAAGACCATTCTTCACAGAACTAGAACAAAAAATTTCACAATTCATATGGAAACACAGAAGACCCCGAATACTCAAAGCAGTCTTGAGATAGAAGAATGGAGCTGGAGGAATCAACCTTCCCGACTTCAGGTTATACTACAAAGCTATAGTCATCAAGACAGTATGGTATGGCACAAAAACAGAAATATAGACTAATGGAACAAGACAGAAAGCCCAGAAATAAACCCATGCACCTATGGGTATCTTATTTTTGACAAAGGAGGCAAGAATATATAATGGGGCAAAGACACCCTCTTCAATAAATGGTGCTGGGAAAACTGGACAACTGTATGTAAAAGAATGAAATTAGAACACTTCCTAACACCATACACAAAGATAAACTTGAAATGGATTAAAGACCTAAATGTAAGACCAGAAACTATAAAACTCTTAGAAGAAAACATAGGCAGAACACTCCATGACATAAATCAAAGCAAGATCCTCTATGACCCATCTCCTAGAGTAATGGAAATAAAAACAAAAGTAAAGAAGTGGGGCCTGATTAAACTTAAAAGCTTTTGCACAGCAAAGGAAACTATAAGCCAGGTGAAAAGACAACCCTTGGAATGGGAGAAAACAATAGCAAATGAAACAACTGACAAGGATTAATTTCCAAAATATACAAGCAGCTCACACAACTCAATACCAGGAAAACAAACAACCTAATCAAAAAGTGGGGAAAAGACCTAAAGAGACATTTCTCCAAAGAAGACATACAGATGGCTAACAAACACATGAAAAGATGCTCAACATCACTCATTAATTAGAAAAATGCAAATCAAAACCACAATGAGATATCACCTCACACCAGTCAGAATGCTGCTGCTGCTAAGTCACTTCAGTCGTGTCTGACTCTGTGTGACCCCACAGACGGCAGCCCACCAGGCTCCTCCGTTCCTAGGATTCTCCAGGCAAGAATATTGGAGTGGGCTGCCATTTCCTTCTCCAATGCATACATGCATGCTAAGTCGCTTCAGTCATGTCCGACTCTGTGCAATCCTATGGACAGCAGCCCACCAGGCTCCTCTGTCCACAGGATTCTCTAGGTAAGAATAATGGAGTGGGTTGCCATTTCCTTCTCCAATCAGTTAGAATGGCCATCATCAAAAAAGTCTACAAACAATAAATGCTGGAGAGGGTGTGGAGAAAAGGGAATGCTCTTGCACTGTTGCTGGGAATGTAAATTGATACAACCACTATGGAAGATGGTATGGAGATTCCTTAAAAAACTAGGAATAAAACCACCATATGATCCGGCAATCCCACTCCTAGGCGTATACCCTGAGGAAACCAGGGTTGAAAAAGACACATGTATCCCATTGTTCATTGCAGCACTATTAACAACAGCTAGAACATGGAAGCAACCTAGATGCCCACCAACAAATGAATGGATAAAGAAGTTGTGGTACATACACACAATGGAATACATTCGGCCATAAAAAGGAACGTCTTTGAGTCAGTTCTGATGAGGTGGATGAACCTAGAACCTATTATACAGAGTGAAGTGAGTCAGAAAGAGAAAGATAACTGTTGTACTCTAACACACATACACGGAATCTAGAAGAATGGTACTGAAGAACTTATTTACAGGGTAGCAGTGGAGAAAGAGACATAGAGAATAGACTTATAGACAAAGAGAGAGGGGAGAAGAAGGTGAGATGTATGGAAAGAGTAACATGGAAACTTATATTACCGTATGTAAAATAGACAGCCAATGGGAATTTGCTCAAACAGGGGCTCTGTATTAACCTAGAGGGGTGGGATGGGGAGGGAGATGGGAGGGAGGTTCAAAAGGGAGGGAATATATGTATACCTATGGCTGATTCATGTTGAGGTTTGACAGAAAACAACAAAATTCTGTAAAGCAATTATCCTTCAATAAAAAAATAAATTAAAAAAAGATATTAAATTAAACAGAACAAATTCAGTTTACATTTTTCCATCTAATAAAAACCTGTCACTAAGGAAAGGGAGCCAGAAGGAAGACAGCAAAGAAAAACATTAGTAAGAAAATGAAAGAGGATGAAGAAATCAAACCTGAAAAACCTAAGATACTTCAAAAGTCCAAGACATTCCTAAGAGATTCTCAGGTTAGCTTTCTCTGTATACTTCTCATAACTGCCCACCAAAAACCATGAATGAGAAAAATATCAAGTCCCAAATTGGAAAATTTGAGCAGAAGTTCTTAACATCCTATCTTTCTGCACCCAACAAAATTTTATTAAAACAGAAAAGAAGACCAATTTCCTGGTAAAAACTTTAATTATTAGTCTTTGCACTAAAGGCTAAGCTAACTAAAAGTAGCATTTCATATTTAGAATCAGACACAGAATCTCCCAAAAGGTTAAGAGGTAAGGGTCCTCTAATAAAGCAATAAAGATAAGAAAGAAAATAGGTTCTTGTTTTATGACCAGTAAATTTTAATTCAAAATAAGTCTAAGTCCTGGAAGACAAGGAAATCACTGAATCCTAGACATTAGAGCATGTGGCCTGAAGAGAAAGGAACATCCTCCAAGTATTTCTCATTATACACTGAAGACACATTGTAGAGGCTTCTTCACATCTTTATCTTTCCTCAAAGTTTTTGCATTTTGCCCACACCAACATCTTAATTCTGAGCCAGAGACATCTACGATATATTACTGTCATTTAAAATAGCAAGTAGAATATGACAATGACAATGATGGCGACATCATGATTTAAACCATGGAACTGTCTGAATTTAAACCTGTTGGGAGTTGGGGGGATAGTCTCACTTCTTGTGGTCCCTTCTGTGGTTCATGAACCTTGTGTTGAAAGGAAAAATAAAAATACTTTGCAGAATAATAAAAATTTTGGGTAAATGAAGGAAATATAAGAGTCAGTCAAAAATATACTGATCAACTGCTAAGCTGGTGACTTGCAAGTTCAAACTGTTTATCACTAAGTAACTAATACACGTCACTTATAACCCTTCACTGTTGACTCTTATCAATCAAGCTTTACATTAACTTACAGCTAATAAGTTTGAATATTATGCAGCAATATTTAATAATAAGTGCAATAGTAGGGCCAAATCATGTGGTTTTTAACAATACTGTTCCTAAATCAGATAGGATACACAAAATCTCCAAAAAAGTCAAAAGCATTAGTTATTATGTCAATCAAAGGCCTCCACAACTCTGCCTCAGCAAAGCTAAAATGCTTGCAAGAAAAGATCCTGATGACTTTTTTTTAGGCAGCTGCACTGCTCCCAATTTCCTATGACTATGATGAATCATGTGAAATTATTAAAGGAACCTAGCTTGTATGCTGAAAAAGATGCTGTTAACCGTGAAGCGGGGACGCATAAGAGGTTGAAGAAAGTTGTGCCATGAAAGGAAAGTCATACATCTTCCAGCTTTCATTCTACTACCTATTTCCTAATATCCATTTCTCTCCATCCCAAAAGTCACTCTTCCTAATGCCAGGGGTGAGCCATATATGGCTTACAGGAATGGCAGCAAGTTCTGCATTTCCCATATATCAACAAATGGGCAAGATAAACTTCCCCCACCTCATTCCTTAATCACAGATTCAAATGCCATACAAACTAAATACATTGCTCACTTTCAATACACACTTAGTAAACTATCTCCTTTCAGGAAACCTCTGTAGCTTGTTTTATATTGACAAAAATAGAACATCTGTTTGTCTATCTCAAGTATCTGCTTTCCTTATAAAGAAAAGGCCATTATCAAACACCTCTATGTCAATGGTAGTGCTGGTTTCTTATATTATAGGCAAAATGTTTTAGTACCAGGACCAGATCTGGACTGAAATTTATTCTCCCACATAGGAGAATAAAAAGTTAGTTAAGCATGTAAGTGCAAACAAAAGAATTAAACAAAATTAAAGAATATCAAGAGAATATGCTATTTTTAAAGCATTCTAATACTACACAAATACATTTTGCATGTGTGCTCAGTCATGTCCAACTCTTCTACAACCCCACAGTCTGTAGCCCACCAGGGTCTTCTGTACATGGAATTTTCTAGGCAAGAATACTGGAGTGGGTTGCTATTTTCTTGTCCAACAAATACATTTTAACAGATACTAATTACAAAAAAAGTTATTACAATGGATTTTAAAAGACTTCCAAAAGTCAAGTTTATGTTAGTAAGTTGAAAATATGAATCTGAAAACAAGTAAATTTCATTTTATAAGACATTCTGTAACTCCTACTCTTTACTATTCAGATTAAGATGTTATTGTTTAGTTGCTTAGTCATGTCCGACTCTTTTGCAACCCCAAGGACTGTAGTCTGCCAGGCTCCTCTATCCATGGGATTTTCCATGGCAAGAATACTGGAGTGGGTCGCCACTTCCTTCTCCAGGATGAAAATTAAGATAATTCATGGTAAAGATGATAGGAACAGATCCACAGACAATCCTTGTAATTATTTTAAAAGCAAAAGGTTTTAAATATTTCTTCTTAAGTAAAAGAAACATCCAACAAATATTTGTGAAACAAGGAAGGAATCAGTTTCAAAACTGAGCTATAGGAAGTTCTACCCCATATATTCAGCCTAAAACAGAGACAATAAATAGACTCTAAAACACTGGATTACAGGAAAATAAATATTCCACAATACATATGGCAAGCTTCTTCTGAGTCCTATTTCCTTTGTTCTTAAGACTCAGTTTCCCACATTACTATGCTTAAAAACCTTTTCTCAGATAACTCAGTAAAGAATAAGCAGGCTGTGAAGTTAAACTAGTTAAAACAATCTCTGAATAAGATACTGACATTGCCTTTTATTCTTGCTTTCACAGAGGTCTGATGAATTCTCTTTGGTCACCTTCTTCAGTCTTCTTATAACCCAGATGAGCACCTTATCACTCGGATCATAAGCACCACACTGGACTAAACACTACCCAACCCGAAGGAAAACACAAAAACAAACCATCTCGGGTGGAGCACGGTTGAAAAAGAATATTTCCTTAACTTCTCATTTACTCTCTTCTCTACCTAACCATTGCCACCCAACCACCACCAACTGCTACCATAACACACTCCACCCCACTCAAGACTTGAAACAACTGCTTTAAATTTCTTTTAGTGCAGCAAGCAATAGCTTGTAAAAGGATGCAAACCAGCTGAAACATTTGACAGACAGTGCTAAATACCAGGGAATTCCTATCAACCATTTTACTTTAAAAGGTACTTTGATGTTGGCTATCTTTCATGTACCTCTTTCATGGCACATTAATAAAGAAAACGGAGCTGAAGTAAATCAAGTCCCTAGGTCACATCTAGAATTACAGCACTGTAGATACCTGATGAAATACGGATTAATGCTGCATGAGTAGTGAATAAATAAAAGCTCTTCTACCCACCAATCAGGCAAGTTTTATAAGTGCTTCTGAACTTTATTCTGCAACTAGACCTGAGACATCTTTAATCCCCTATGCCCCTGAAACCTAATTATCATAATGTGAACCCAAATGTTAGGGTCCCTTCAAAATGCAAGTGCTGTGAAGCAGAAAAGTAATGGGAATTAAGCTGGGTGTAACCTTAGAAATGTACAGATGTGAAGAACTTGAAAGTGGTATTTCAATAAGTTAGGAGAGCGTAACACAAAGATTTAGCCAGATAAAATACATTAGAATCAAAAGGTGCGCCCCTCAAAAAAAAAAAAAAAAGATTAAAACACAAGTAAGGTGGATTCAAAAACTACTGTTTACAAATAGCAATTTCTGGTCCCAGAATCTTCAAGTTCTATGTAACCAAATGAAACAGATCTCAACGACAAAGAATTCCAGTACTTTTTTCACCGTTTTAATGCAACTGAAATATGAAACAGAGCCATAATATTTCTGCATAACCCAAACAGTTCTAATTTAAAAAATTTAATGTTCCCAAATAATCAACTGAATATATTTTTTCAAGTACTGGTCAAATGTGGGGGACAACAGCAAGCTGTTTAATGCCAAAGAAAAGAAAAGCATGAATCAGAATAAGCCAGAGTTGACAATCTCAACATACAACTTGTTCCATTAGTAACCTGTTGATAAGGCATTCACACATCTAATTTATTCTAGGAACTATGATTAAAAAGAAGAGTTAAAATTACATAATATAAACACATTCTTTTCATATTCACAATACACTGGTGTTCACTATAACACAGAATTCAGCATAAATCAGGCTCTAATCACAGAGATGGGTTATTTACAGTCCCAAAAGACCTACATTACAACACTATAATATGGTTGCTAACTTCACCAAATACGTATTTTGAAAAATCAACGTAATTATTTTGTCTACCTATTTATAAGCATGAGAATCTTAAAAATATTTTTTCTACTCAACCATGTATCGATGACAAGTGTTTATCTGACGTATGCACTTCAAGAAATAACTGAACCATGTATATATAAAATTGGTGAACTCCACTCTGCTTTCAAGATCACAGTAAAACACGAGCATATAAGAATAAAAGACTTTATGTACACAAACTAATAAGGGCAGAGAAAAAAATGTAAAACAATTGCTCAAAATAAGGCATTGTTCCTGCCATTTCTAAAGGTTATCTAAAACACTCAACATTCCAAAGTTCATCAATTCTTACATTAATGTTGAACATATTTAATTTACATTTTTGGTTGTTATAGCAAATACACTTGTCTAAACAGAACATCTGTTTTGGTTATAATACACTGTATCTTTGGCAAGAACCTACAATAAAACTAACAAAAACAATCAAGACTCTTTATTGGATCTGGCAACAAAAGCAGATTTGTAACCAAAAACCTAGAGACATGAAATGACCATCACTGGGCTTGAAGCCAGTTCTAATCTAAGTCAATAAACAAAGATGTGCAAGAGTTAAGGGGAGGAGAGGGAAGCTGGGGTAATTCCTGCAGATACTTAAGTTGGACTTGGGGATACAGAAACACATGGATTACAAACTGCTAGACCATATTTTATTTTGATCAAAAACTGTCAAACTGAATCTAAAACCTAATAGTATTTTAAAACCACACACACAACATAATTATTCATTCCTTATGCCTCCCTTTCCAACATACCTCACTGAAATGGTCTCTCTATAAAGGTATATTAAAAAAAATATTTGGCCATTTCAACAACATGAACATAAACTATACTGGATGTACAGCAGTTTTATTTTTAAACTTACTCAATGTCACAAACATCCTAGAAAGTAAGCCTTATAAACAACAGTCTAGTGTTTATAATAGTCAAAGAAATGGAGGAAGAAATACCAGTAGGTGAAAGACAACAAAACCCTAGAATATCACAGCACATTTTCTCAAGCCATCACTGTACTCTGTCCATGGGATCTCCCAGGCAAGAATACTGCTGTGGGCTGCCATTTCCTTCTCCAGGGGATCTTCCCAACCCAAGGATCGAACCTGTATCTCTTGCATTGGCAGGTGGATTCTTTACCACTGAGCCACCAGGGAAGCCTTTCCTGTATCCTATCCTTTTATAGTAAACCAGTTGGGCGATTAAACTGTTTTCCTGAGTTCTTTGAGCCACTCTAGCAAATTAATCAAACCTGAGGAGGGTTTTCAGAGGTTGGGAACTCCAATCTACAGCTAGTCAGTCAGTCATAAATACAGGTGACAATCTGGGGGTGGGGAGGAGTTCACAGTCGTTTGGGACTGAGCCATTGGCCTATGGAATCTAAGCTATCTCTAGGTAGACAGTATCAGAACTGAACGGCAGGGCATTGAACTGGTGTCAGAGCACTGCCTGTCATATACAGGGGACTATACATGGGGAATTCCCCCAAACTTTGAAATTCGGTGAAGGAATTCAAAAGAACTCAACCCAGTACACAATACGTATATGCAACTAAAACAAATATTCATGAAATAATACTTAGCCTTACTATATGAAATGACTCTATTTTCTATTGTTTCCTATTTAATTTTTTTAATGCTGCTAGGACCCACTACTGCCTTCACCTTCCACTAATGGGCTGCAATCTACAATTTGAAAAACATGGCCTTACAGAGCCGTATGACATGGAAAAGATGACAATAATGACACAAGTCTGGATAACACAGATAAACAAGGACATAAATTCATCATGCTTTATTTCAGCCTGGGTGGTTTCCTTAATATATCTCATACATCACACCACACAAATAGAATTCCTATCACTAAAAGACAAGAGTATTTGTTATATCTATCTCTACCAAAAATGTCACTTCTTGTCCCTCTCTATCCACTTACCTTGCTTTTAATTCTCTATATAGAATTTATCACTAATTGACATAGTATATAAACACATACACACACATATATGCACACACTTGTGCCTTTATCATCTGTTTTCCTCCCTAGAATAAAGGCTTCAAGAAGGCAGGTACCTTGTCTGTCTTGTTCATTGCTCTCACTCCCAGCACATAGTACTGCACCTGCCATACAGTTTGGGTAGGAACATACTTTGCTGATTGCATGAGAGCACCTCAGGTGGAAGGATCCCACTTGCCCCATGTCATGTGATGGGGCTTCACTAGGACCAACATGTGAATATAAGGAAAACAGATGCAAGAACAAGCATAGGAGAGAAAAAGAATAAAAAGGGGGAGAGCTGCACTAATCTGCTGATCCCCCTTTTAGAGTAAGCAAGGATGTATGAGCCAGATAGGTCTGCAGGAGGAAGTGGGAGGTAAGCCTGAAAGAGATCCTGTTTAAGAGGTGTGTGTACACTCAGTCATGTCTGACTCTACGAACCCATGGACAATAGCCTGCCAGGCTCCTCTGTCCATGGGATTTCTCTCAGCAAGGATACTGGAGTGGATTGCCATTTCCTCCTCCAGGGGATCTTCTCTACCCAGGGATTGAACCTGTGTCTCCTGCATCAGCAGGCAGATCCTTTACCACTGCGCCACCTGGCAAACTGCTCTGCCCCAGAGGACTGAGTAGCAAAGGATATCAGAGAACAGCCTGCCTAAAGCCTGGGTCTAGAGAAGGAGAGTCATAACCAGAGAAGATATCTGCCAAGTCACAGGGATCGCAGTTCAAGGATCCTATTGGTGAAAATCTCAGAAAACAAAAACAAAAGTTTTTCAAAAACACCCCATAGAACAATGAATCAGCAACAGTAAAGATGCCACTGAGAGGACTCTCTCCTCTAGAGTCTAGTCTAGAAGGGCTAGGCTTCTTTTCCCTATTATCAACTCTGAGAACTCAGCTTGGAGAAAATTCAGCTAGTGAATTAGAGAGGAAGAGAAAAATAACAAGAAGGGAAAAGGAAGAAAGTTATGGCTCCTGCAAAACCCATTAGTACAGCAGTATTTCCCAGAGTGACATGGAATTTAATTTATCTCAGGTTTGGAGCTTTGATTATTGCACTAGAGAAGATATTATGATTGCTAAAATGAGACTACCCTAATGACTAAAAGGAAATGAAGAAGCTGAGATCTCTCCATTATTACAGGCAAGAATGAAAAGAACTACTCTAAACATGATTATGAAGCAAAAGAGAAATTAAAAGTTTTCTTCTTGCACTGTTTTGAGTCTATCTCATTCAATTAATCATCTACATATGATAAATATTTGTTGAATGAATGAATAAATAAAGTAAAATAACTATTAACAGAATAAAATATAATGAAATATTAATATCATTCTCTGAGTGGTGAATTACAAATTATTTTTATTTTCCTTCTATTTTCCTGGACTTTTCAAAATTCTTCCGAGCATACTTTTTTAAAAAGGCTAGTAAACTGACAGAGAACAATATCATGTACATATTTCATAAGCATTCATACCCAGAGGAAAAAGAACCAAATAGTTCTTAACCTAAAAGCATAAACTGAGGGAATTCCCTGGCAGTCCAGTGATTAGGGCTCGGCAATTTCTCTGCTGCAAGTGGCAAGGTCAAAGAAAAAGAAGTATAAATTGAGATGATTTTAAATGATCATCTTCTAAATCTCACACCAAATTTTAAATTTAAAGCAGACTAAGGACAGAAAATTAAGTAGTGACCATGTTGCCAGTAATAGTAATAAACTGGTTAGATGCATCAACAGTTTATTGAAAACAAATACAAACACTAGATATAATACATCTTCTTAAATGCATTAGCGAGTTGGCAAAAAAAAAAAAAAAAAAACTCTAGCAAAAAAAAAAAAAAAAAGGGAAGACAAAGAAGAACACAGGAACCTTGATTTCTGAAGCTTACTTTTACCTGAGGGCATTGCTGAACCAGGTGAATTTTATGGCCTCAGAGAGCTTCACAGAATTAGAGAAGAGCTTCACAGAATTTGTCTTCACAGAAGACAAAACCCAGGGTCCACCTGGGTCTTAGATGGTATTAACAAATGATTCCTCCAACAACCCTCCCACATATAAAGCTGATATCAAAAAGTTTAAATCTGCAGTATATGGGTCAAAGTATACCCTGTACCCTAACCCCAAGATATTGCAATGACAATGGACTATCTCAGACCTTATCACAGGAGAAATCTCTGATGAGAATATGGAACCATAAGCCATCTCTTTCGTTTGCAGCCGAAATTCACACTCCTGGGTGGCCAGCAAAAAAAAATCAAGCTGAGAATTTAATTTAAATGATCCCAAACTGGTAGTGTCTACAGGAGCCTGACAGAAGGAAATACAAATCCTCTTTGAAGAGACTCAATCAATCCAGGCCTCAGTGAATTCCCACAGACAAAGTTCCATGAAAATAAGGAGTTTTCAATAAAAACTAACAGAACAAAAAAAGGAAACAAAGCAGAACCAGCAGTAACAACAGAAGGCAGAAATAGACTTGCAAGGATTTTAGATATTAGAATTATCACAGACTACAAAGTAACAATGCTAAGTATAATTAAGGAAGTAAAAGATAGGTTTAAAAATATATTTAGGAACAAGTGAAAAACTGTAAGATGATCAAGCAGATTTGAAAACAGTTTCTAGATATAAAAAAATAACTGAAATTAAAAATTAAACAGATGGATATCAAGTCTCTACAAATTACATTATAGAATCAACTCCCAAGCAAAATAAGGATGCCCATTAGCACAAACTGAAAGGCTGATTCTGCAATTTATGTATAAGTGCTGTGGACCTAGAATAGCCAAACAATTTTGAAAAAGAAGTATGAAGTTGAAGGGCCACACCATCTAATTTCATCACTTATTAAGCTATACAAATCAGCACTAGTAGTGTTAAAGATACAAAGATTAGTGTAAAGACATACAGTTAAACAGACAGACTCTAGAAACAGATCCACACATATAAGAGCAGCTGATTTTCAACAAAGATGCCAAAGCAATTCAGTGGGGAAAAGAAAATCTCTCAACAAAAGGTACTGGAATAATCCATAGCCATATAGGAAAAAAAGAACTCCTTACCGTATATAAAAATTAACTTTAAATGAATCACAGACCTAAACAAAATTAAAGCTATTTCTAAAACAAAACACACAGGAAAATCATGGTGACCTTAGTTTTTTCAAACATTACTTACATAAGACAAAAGACAAGAACCATACAAAATACCCTGATAAATCCAGCATCATCAAAACTTAAAACGTTTGCTTTTCCAAAGACCATGTTAAAAAATGAAGAGTGGAGACTGGAAGAAAATGTTTACAAAACATGTACTTATAGGCTCTGAACTCAGAATAAATATAAAAAATATAAAATACTCTTAATAATAGGAAGAAAAATAATACAATTTTTTTAAATGGGAAAAAGATCTGGACAGATACTACATGAAGAAAATACATGGATGACAAATAAGCAAATGAAGATGCTCAACATCATTAATTGCTGGGGAATGTCCATTAAAACCACAATGAAATGTCACTACATATCCACTAGGCTGGCTGAATTTAAAAGACCCCCAGCCAAAGCAAGCAGATTGATAAGGATGTGGATAAGCTGGAACTCTGATACACTCCTGGTGGGCACGCAGAACAGTAAAAGCACCTCAGAATACATTGTGGCAGTTTCTTAGGTTAAACTATACCTACCATACCACATAGCCATTCCATTCCTACTTACATACCCAACATGAATGAAAGCATTTTGTCTACACAAAGACTTGAACAAGAACGTTCATACAGCTTTATCTGTAATAGCCAAATACCAGCAACAATTCAAATGTCCATCAACAAGTAAATGAACAAACTAATTATGATTTAATCATACAATAGAATATTCAGTAACAAAAAGAACTATTGACAAATATAACATCATGGATGAACCTCAAAATAATTACACTGTATGACTATATACTATATGATTCCAATTACATACAAGTCTAAACAGTGCAAACTAATCTATAGCTACATAAAGCAAATCAGAGGTTACCTGGGGGAGGGAGGGTTCAGGGAAGGCAGGACGGATTACAAAGGAATATGAGGAAATTTGGGGGGTGGTGGGTATGTTCATTATTTTAATTGTGGTGACAGTTTCATGGGAGAACACATATGTCAAAACCTAGGAAACTGAAAAAAATTAAATATGTGCAGTTTATTACATGTCAATTCTCTCTCAATAAAGCTGAAAAAGTAACAAATAGGACTTCTAGAAGTGAAAAACTACAGCTTCTAGAAATGAAAATTCAATGGATGGGTCTGAAAGCTAAAGAAAAAGCTGGTGAATTGGAGAAAAGATCTGAAGAAAGCAACCAAAAAGCAGCTCAGAGAAATAAGAAATGGAAAATGAAAAGAGAGAAGTTAAAAAGCATGGAGGATAGAATGAGAAGGCTGAGTAGATGTAAACAGAATTTCAGAGGTAGAAGAGAGGGTAAAATGGGACAGAGGTAATATCTGAAAAGTGATGGCTGAGATTTTGAAGAACCAAAAAGTATCACTCTACCTATTCAAGAGGCCCAGGAAATTTTAAGTATTAACAGAACAAACAAAGAAAGCAGTATATAGAATGCCACCTAATAGCAAAAAGGAACAATAAAAATTTTGATATTTTATTTCTCATCAACATATATATACCCTTCTGACTGAGTTGTAAATAATAAATTTGAAAACAGAAATGTCCAGAAGAGCTCTCATTGGAAAAGACCCTGATGCTGGGAAAGATCAAGCACAGGAGGAGAAGGGGGCTACAGAGGACAAGATGATTGGACGGCATCACTAACTCAACGGACGTGAGTTTGAGCAAACTCTGGGAAATGGTGAAGGACAGGGAAACCTGGTGTGCTACAGTCCATGGGATTGCAAAGATCTGACACAACTGAGCAGCTGAACAACAACTGTCTCCTCAGCTCATTACAAACACCATACTAAATACGCCTACAAATAAACACTGAAATTGTGGTCAGATGTCTGTACTGACAGGCTTAAAACTAAAGATACATCAAATATAGTAAACAATCCAGCTGTCAAATGACAGGAAATGCCAAAAATATGATATAGCTAAACAAGAGATTAAGGGAAGGGAAAGTGACAGATATAAGGAGGGAGGGAAAAAGGAGAAAAATGACGGAAGGATAAAGAGAAAGGGAGGGGTGCGGGGGAAGCAAAGGAGGAAATCAAGTGGTTCTGCTGTTTACAAAACCGCAGAGTTGGCAAACAGAGGCCTGAAGGGAAACTGGCATCCTTCCATATTCAAAACCACCCTGAGGTTATTTCACAGCCTTCTACTTTCTATTTCTGTTATCTAAGCTTATTGAAGTTCTCTCATTAATTTTTGGTTTCTTAGAGAATAAAGCTTCAAAGCAACCATACAAGTAACTGAGAGGATAATGAGGTTTTGTGACTTCAAAACAAAAAGTCAGAAGACAGAAAAGTTTCAAGCATGATACAAAACTCGTAAGCCATAAAGAAAAAGATAAACACAAAGTTTGAAAACAAAAAAAAAAGATAAATAAATAAAATTCAGGACAAAAAAAAAGATAAATAAACTGGAGAAAATAAAATACGAAATTCTACATGAAATAAAGCTCAAATTACAAACACAAAGATGGGGAAGTGATTTGCAAGATTTGCAAAAACTGTAACAAACTAATCATTAATATAAAGACAATTTACAAATCTGAACAAGATGAGCAATTATGAACAAAATGAAAACTTTCAAAAGAAAAAAAAATGGACAAAGGACACAAACAAGCCATTCATACACAAAAAATACAGAAATAGGAAATGAATATATAAAATTATATTTGACCTCATTAATAATGGTGTGCTGTTCTAAGCACATTATACTACATATATAAACTCGTTTAACCTTCATGATAACTCTAAGATGGGTACTTTTATTATTTCATTTTATGCATGATGAAACTGAAATAGACAGATTTATTGGTATGAGAAAATGAAAATATACGAAGTAGGGGAAAGGTTATAACAAATACACAGTGATCAAAGTCATTTGTAAATTGCAGATTTTAGAATAGGAACACTAAGAGAAGGTGTGAATTAACAGCACTAAATCTGTTTTCCATATTCTACTCCCAGGTTTAAAGGAGTCTCATATAGTGTTCAGAGAAGGCAATGGCACCCCACTCCAGTACTCTTGCCTGGAAAATCCCATGGATGGAGGAGCCTGGTGGGCTGCAGTCCATGGGGTCACTAAGAGCTGGACACGACTGAGCGACTTCATTTTCACTTTTCACTTTCCTGCATTGGAGAAGGCAATGGCAACCCACTCCAGTGTTCTTGCCTGGAGAATCCCAGGGATGGGGGAGCCTGGTGGGCTGCCGTCTATGGGGTCGCACAGAGTCAGATACGACTGAGGTGACTTAGCAGCAGTAGCAGCATATAGTGTTAACATTAATATTCAACAATTTAAGTTAGTAAATATTTATTGAGATGCATCTGTAAGTACAGAAATACACAATGTGAAGGAGGTAGAGACAAATAAAACATGGTACCCTGATTAAAGAAGGTATCAATGTAGGAGAAACCAGATACAATACATAAAAACATAAATGTTTCATAAGAAGCTAGTGATTTCTACCTTTCAATAAATTTCACCATTACTACATAAAAGGAAACATTTTTTTTAACAAAAGGAGAAAGAGGAATTAAAAAAAAGAGAGAAAATAATCAAGTGTGACATTTTAAAATGAATGGGAATAAATACTCAGATATTAAAAAAATAAAGTGATATCTACTATGGGCCAGAGAATTGATCAAATCATTCTAGCACATACTTAAAACAAATGATACATGTAATACTGTGTAATTCCTTTTCACAAACACTTCCAACTTTAAACATGTGTGACAAACTAAGTTCCAACATGTTATAATCTATAACTTAATCCAGATTTTTTTTTCCTTGATAACTGAGATTGAAGCTTTGGATGATTTTCTCCATAGAAGGTATAAGTGCCAGAGTTTATTTTAAGAGAAATGACTGAGACAGAAGCTGGATAGATGGGTCAGAATGCATGGGGTTTACAAGTTACAAGATGAATCATGCTGTATGGCAGAAAAATCAGGGCAAAAGTTGTTAGAAGAAATAGATAAGAAGGAACGTGCTGGTGGATTGTCAGGAAAAGGTTTTTCAGGATAAATAAGTACCTGAAAGAATTATAGGAACACCCATTAGATTATCTGTTCAGGAACATTAAAAATGACTGCCAGAGAAAGCTTGGAAATTTCAACTTAAATGTAGCTTGCAATGTCATTTCAAGGCACTGGATGAGAAAACATGGTTTCTTCATAAAGGTATGTTGAACTGGCAAAAGGATAACAAAATGAAATTGTGAACAGCTGATTTTCCTAAAGCTCACACTGTAAATTCTGATTATATATTTGCATCATTTGAGGGTTTCAAAAGCACATAATAAAATACTAGCAAATATATTCCAAAAGTACATTAAAAGAGTGATATACTATGACAAAGTTCACATTAGAACTGCAAAGATTGTTCAACTGTAGGAAACCTACTACTTTCAGAATTTAGCATATTGATCAAAAGAGAAAAAAAAACCTCTTTAGAGAAAATCATGGCAAAATTCTGAAAAAGCATTAATGTTATCTTTTACTTTTGATTTTTTAAGTACAATAGGAATCTGTAGTTTTAAAACCCTCATAAATAAAGACTATTTCCTTTAAATGATTTTTAAAAATATATACAAAGGTAGTAACATACTTAAGGGAAATACTAGAAGCATTCTAATAAAACTAAAGGAGGGGGAAAAATCCCCTATCATTACTATTTAATAGCTTTTCAAAGATACTGCATGATACTATTAAAGAAGAGAAGAAAATAAAAAGGTTTACAACTAGAAAAAGAACTGATAAATTCAATACCTTTTATAAATGATATGATCATATACTCTCTTGAAATTCAAGAAAATGAATTGAAAAACTAATTATAAAGAATGAAAGAATTCTTTACTATGGTTGGGGAACAAAATTAACATCCTTTATAGAGATACAAAGTAATATAGTAAAGCAATTCTTAATACAACACAAAAAGAAATATTAAAGAAAGTTTTAATATTGAATATGGAAATAATTATAAAGAAAATTTCAAAATGTTATTACTGAAAGCAAAAGCATTCCCTATTTCTTTCCATTTTCTGATCTATTTACACATTTATTGCATTTTTAGTAGGCCAGGTATTAAAGCATTCCCCACTTTAATGATGAGGGAAGAGAAGACCACAGAGGCGGAGTAAGCCTTCCAAACATGCATAACTAGCACATGGTGACAACAAAAGACAGACCCAGATTTTTCTGGCTCCAAAGCTCCCCTCTTTCTACTACGACACACTGCTGCAAGTTCAAGAAAGGGGAGAACCTCTAAGCAAATTCAGATAAAATCCAACAAGTCTTCAATATTTAATGTCTTTAATAAAGTTCTATTTACAATCACTGTAAATGTATGCAAGATATTTATATCAAATTAATGTGAACAAGTTAAACAGAAATCAGAGAAGTTGTCAGAAAGAAACTGAATTAGCTATGTCAGGTCCTAGTCTTACGTTCTCAAAAGGACTGAGTATATGTGTGCAGTTCCCAGAATAGCGAAGATTCACAGTACTTCCTAGACTGACCTAACCAACATGGAGAGGGAAAAAAGCTAAGACAGACAATTCAACCTGATTCTATCCTGAATCATGATCCCATGTCACCTACAGATTGACCCTACCCTTCGAATCCCCTTTGGTTACCCTGAATTTGCTTTTCTAACATCGTGATTATACTCCTGGCATAGAAAAGTGAAAAATGCAGTGAAACAGTCACTCAGTCGGTCCAACTCGTAGTGACCCCATAGACTGTAGTCTGCCAGGCTCCTCTGTCTATGGAATTCTCCAGGTAAGAATACTGGAGTGAGTAGCCATTCCCTTCTCCAGGGGATGTTCCCAACCCAGGGATTGAACCCAGGTCTCCTGCACTGCAGGCAGGTTCTTTACCATCTGAGCCACCAGAGCAGTCCCTTGGCATAAAGAATATACTACAATACAATTCCACGTACCAAGGAATACTACACTAAATAAAAGCCCCCGTCTTTTGGCCTATCAGAATGGATCCTAGCATTCTTCTTCCTGTACTGGGTTTTGTTTTTGTTTTGTTGATCCTGATCACATACTTATTAGCTGAATTACATTTTTCAAAAAGCAGTGGGAGATGGCTCCTAACGTGTTTTCCCCTAGATATCATCCATTATAACTATCTTCTCCCGTAGTATTCAACTCTAGGATTTAGCATTCAACCGTCCTTTGGAAAAGGGAAAGATGGCTATTTGAGGTTTAAAAGGAAAGTGAGGAAACAATGGTGAATGAAAGCAGAATTACTACAGATCCAGGAGCAGAACTACTACAGATCTAGGTCCTGCTAATCCAAAGCTATTTAGAAGTCAACTGTATGCCTTACAAGATGAAAGCGTGTGATGAAGAGACAAACGAGATAGGAACATCAGAAAAGTTATCAATTTTTAATACTTACCTTAGGTCTCAGTTCCGAAGACTAATAATTCATAGACATCAAATTGAAACACATACATTACCATATATAAAATGTAATAGCTAGCCAATGAGAATTTGCTGTATGACATAGGGAGCTTAAATCTGGTGCTCTGTGACAAACTAAAGGGGTGGGATGGGGTAGGAGGTAGGAAGGAGGTTCAAGAGGGATGGGACATAAGTATTTATGGTTAATCTATGTTGACATATGGCAGAAGACAATATAATACTGTAAAGCAATTATCCTTTAATTAAAAATAAATAAATTTAAAAAAAGAAAAACTTTTGCAGAAGAAGGCTAAGCTATCCACAATCTATAGCTGCTGGGCCTGGACACCGTTCTACTTAATCACTAGTTAGCTACAGCCTCACACAATGTACAGCCTGAAAAATCCCATGAATCCAAGCCCTAAGTTGCTGCATCTGAAAGCCGTTTCAGGATACTGAAACTCAACTCGTTTCAGAAACTCAAATTTCTCCAAGAGACAGACACTTTACATTGTCCTGCAAAGCCCTTAAGAATGCGAAGAGGTGATACATGAGGACAAAAAGGTACACATCTTAAGAGAAAGAAGAATTCATCACTGAAGAACTTCAGAAGTTCCTTTGCTTCTCAAAAAAAAAAAAGAAGAAACATTCCTAACATCCTTACCAGTAAACGACATCCAGTGGTGCAAAGTAGTTGTTCATTATCAGGTCAGCAAAGTAAGCTTCTGTTTCCCGGCAGGCAGTTCCATTTCCAATCACCACTGTGCTGCAGCTTGAAGAAGAAACAGAATGAAAAAAAGGATGAGATCAAGGCATGCTTATAAATCAATCAGGAGAAAATGGACAGAATGCACAAACAATATTATATGATGCTCGTATTGTCTCATATATCCAAGCAACCTCTCCACTATCTCACAAGGGCAGTGCAGACTTATGTAGAATAAAAGACACTGCCTCTGCACTTGGTATTATAGGAGGTCATGGAGAAATGTTTTATGATCACATAGTCTCAAAAACAGTTAGCTTTCTCCCCACCTAGAAGTAACCAAATTTAGGCAAGAATAAGTGAACAGTTCAGTTCAGTCACTCAGTTGTGTCCGACTCTTTGCGTACCCCATAGGCTGCAGCACACCAGGCTTCCCTGTCCATCACTAACTCCCAGAGCTTGCTCAAATTCATGTCCATCAAGTCGGTGATGCCATCCAACCATCTCATCCTCTGTCATCCCCTTCTCCTGCCTTCAATCTTTCTCAGCATCAGCGTCTTTTCCAATGAGTCAGTTCTTTGCATCAGGTGGCCAAAATATTGGAACTTCAGCATTAGCACTTCCAATGAATATTCAGGACTGATTTCCCTTAGGATTGACTGGTTGGATCTCCTTGCAGTCCAAGGGACCCTCAAGAGTCTTCTCCAACACTGCAGTTCAAAAGCATCAATTCTTTAGCTCTCAACTTTCTTTATGGTCCAATTCTCACATCCATATGTAACTACTGGAAAAAGTACAGCTTTGACTCTACAGACCTCTGTTGGCAAAGTAATGTTTCTGCTTTTTAATATGCTGTCTAGATTGGTCACAGCTTTTCTTCCAAGGAGCAAGCATCTTTTAATTTCACACCTCCAGTTACCATCTGCAGTGATTTCAGAGCCCAAGAAAAATAAAGTCTCTGTTTCCATTGCCTCCCCATCTATTTTCCATGAAGTGATGGGACCAGATGCTATGATCTGTTTTTTGAATGTTGAATTTTAAGCCAGCTTTTTTACCCTCCTCTTCGACTTTCATCAAGAGGCTCTTTAGTTCCTCTTCACTTTCTGCCACAAGGGTGGTGTCCTCTGCATATCTGAGGTTATTGATATTTCTCTCAGAAATCTTGATTCCAGCTTGTGCTTCATCCAGTCCGGCATTTCACAAGATGTACTCTACATACAAATTAAATAAGCAGGGTGACAATACACAGCTTTGACTACTCCTTTCCCAATTTGGAACCAGTCTGTAGTCCACATCTGTTTCTAAACTGTTGCTTCTTAACCTGCATGCAGATTTCTCAGGAGGCAGATCAGGTGGTCTGGTATTCCCATCTCTTTAAGAATTTTCCACAGTTTGTTATGATCCACACAGTCAAAGGTTTTGGCATAGTATTTCTGGAATTCTCTTGCTTTTTCTATGATCCAATGGATGTTGGCAATTTGATCTCTGGTTCCTGTGCCTTTTCTAAATCCAGCTTGAACATCTGCAAGTTCTCAGTTCACGTAATGTTGAAGCCTGGCTTGGAGAATTTTGAGCATTACTTGGCTAGCATGTGAGATGAGTGCAATTTGCAGTACTTTGAACATTCTTTTTGGCATTGCCTTTCTTTGGGATTGGAATGAAAACTGACATTTACCGATGCTGAGTGTGGTCACTGCTGTGTTTTCCAAATTTGCTGGCGTATTGAGTGCAGCACTTTCACAGCATCATCTTTTAGGCTTTGGAATAGTTCAGCTGAAATTCCATTATTTCCACTAGTTTTGTTCATGGTGATTCTTCCTAAGGCCCACTTGACTTCACACTCCAGGATGTCTGGCTCTAGGTGAGTGATCATACCATCAGGGTTATCTGAGTCATTAAGATTTTTTTTTTGTATAGTTATTCTGTGTATTTTTGCCACCTCTTGCTAATATCTTTTGCTTCTGATAGGTCCATAATGTTTCTATCCTTTATTGTGCCCATCTTTGCATAAAATGTAATTGAAATGTAATGTAACGGAATAAGAGAACATTCTAAGCCATAATAAAGAACTATGACTGAATTATGTGGTATGTTTTCAAGTAATTTCTGAAGCTTCCAACTACTGCCAAATCCATTCCTCAGATCTATAAAAAAGAAAGAAAGAGAGGGAGGGAGAGAAGAAGGAAGGAAGGGGAGGAGGAAGAAGAGAAAGAGAAAGCCCAAACTGAAGAATTAAATGGTCACTTTTGCTTATATTGGACTTCCCTGGTGGCTCAGATGGTAAAGCATCTGTCTACAATGTGGGAGACCTGGGTTCGAGCCCTGGGTGGGGAAGATCCCCTGGAGAAGGAAATGGCAATCTACTCCAGTACTATTGCCTGGAAAATCCCATGGACAGAGAAGCCTGGTAGGCTACAGTCTGTGGGGTTGCAAAGAGTCAGACACGACTGAGCGACTTCACTTCACTTCACTTTGCTTATATTACCAACTTTGTTTAGTGAAGGCTGCAGAAGCGGGCAGCATTCCTCCAGTCTCCAAATAGCAAAGTTCTCCAGCAATTTGCCCCAGCATGGTTTAACATAGCTCCTTTCCTCACACCAAGGCACTTCCCTTAATACGCCCCTCCAAATTAGGAACTTCAAAGGTTATCTCTGACTGTCTGAGCCACTGAAGTACTCAAAAGGATACTTATTTTCATACTTGAAATTCAGCAAAAGCCTCTTTATTTTCTCTGCCTCTCGGAAGCCTTGTCCACAATGCAGGTATACCACGTCAGTATGAAGTATCTGACCTTAGGAAAAAATAAAAGGAATAAGCCATTTTGTAAGAAATTACAAAACATAAAACACCACTGATTTGATTAAGCAAGTTGAAACTGAAAAGCAAACTGGTTTATCTTTTTTAGAAATGCAGTCTGAATCTTTCTTTATATATATATAATTTCTTAAAAAAATTTTTTTTAATTGGAAGATAATTGCTTCACAATGTTATGTTGGTTTCTGCCATACATTAACTTGAATCAGCCATAGGTATACATACGTCCCCTCCCTCTTGAACCTTCCCTTAACCTCCCACCCAAACCCACCCCTCTAGGTTGTCCCAGAGCACAAGTTTGAGCTCCCTGCATCATTCAGCAAACTCCCACTATCTGTTTTACATATGGTACATATGATTCCATGCTACTGTCTCAATATTCTTCAATCAGATACTGCCATAAGGACTCTGAAATTTTGTTACTTTCAGAGTTACTAGAACTCTATTTTGCTACACTAAATCTTTACTAACTAGATAATATACCATGATACCTAAAAGAGAAATGATTTTTAGTAACACTTAACATCAAAAATAGTAAAAGCTAACATTTACTGAAAATTTATTATATATCAGAGGGTTATAATACTATTCTATTTCTTCCTTTGAGTTATAGATACGTAAATTTCTTGACCTTGTGTAAATTTTTTAGCTACGTACTTGTTAACTATGACCTTTTCTGTACTAAACAATATTTTGGCCAGAAATACATTTTAAAATATGAGGGTAACTACCTAAAGAATAGAAGTGATGAGCTAAATGACCAACTTAGGAAGTTAGGAAAAGGACAGTAAAATAATCTCAAAGAAAGTGTAAGGAACAAAATGATAAAAGTTAAAAAAGCAGAAATAAATGAAACAGAAAAGAAGAAAATTCATATAACATAGAAGACCAATGAAGTTTCACCTATTAAGAAAAATACATAAATTTAGCAATACCAACCAAGAAAAATAAAGATGACATAAATAAATTGTATTAGAAATGAATTTAGCAGATGCAGAGAGATTACTATAAAAACTTTATGTTAATTTAGATTAGAATAAATTCTAGAAAAGTCTTAAAACACACTGAAAATATATACGTGTATATGCATGTACGTATGTGTGCATAAAATTTTAAAAAGAACTATCCTATAAACAATACAAATACAGTAAAAGATAAAAGCCATATGAGAGCTCAACAAATACAGGAAAAAACACTGACAAAATACACTACCCATTTATTAGTACTATAAAAAAGCATAATATAAAAAAAGAACAACTGGGACAGCAAAATAAAAAACCCATGAATATATTTATAAAAAAATGTATCCCCACAAAACCCAAAAGATGAGCAGGTGGGAACAATGACCCAACAACCACAAAGGCGGATGTGTATCAGCATTTCTATCAGACGAGGCAGAGCAAAACAATGCAGAATCTCATGGACCTCAGATCGGAAAAAGCCTCAAAATATCAGAAGGTACTTCCCTGGAAATCAAAACTGGTTCATTTCACACCAGGAAGTAAAACTGAAAAAGACTTCTGCATACTCTAATTTATAGGTCAGTATAAACATTGCACAGTAAGTTCCGGAAAGATTGGAAAACTCTGATCTCTGAACTCTTGAAACTAATCCATAGGATATTCAAGACAAAATGTCACAGTGAGAAAAAAACTGTTCAGAATCGTATCCACACTAGGCTTCCCTAGTGGCTCGGGTAAAGAATCTGCCTGCAATGAAGGAGACCTGGGTTCGATCCCTAGGTTGGGAAGATCCTCTGGAGGAAGGCATAGCAATCCAGTCCAGTATTCTTGCCTGGAGAATCCTCATGGACAAAGGAGCCTGGTGGGCTACAGTCCTTGGGGTCACAAAGAGTGAGACACGACTGAGGACACAGCAAGGACAGTATGGGCGAAAGGGGCAAAAACGTCTAGATAAAAGGGAAGAAAGCAAATTTTAACAAGTATAAGGCTATCTCTCTTTCCAAATAGATATAAAAGTTTTTCTTCCAAATAATTTGGAAAAAGTAGAAATAACAGTTCTAGAGATATGCAGCTACCCTAACACAGCCTTCATTCCTAAAAGTTGAGTAAAACTCATTTTATGTAAAATTAAGAAAAGTATCACAGTCAAATTTCACATAGAATGATTATTTCTCAAATCAGGAAACAAAAATGATTAGAAGGATATCCTTACAGAAAGGTGTGCCCCCAAACAGAGAAAAACTGTAACCTAATATATAAAAACAAACAAACAAACAAAAAAAAGATTATAGAAAATGAGAATAAAATAAATCAGAACTAGAAAATGTCAGAAATAAGATGAAAGAATACAGGAATGAATTAAATGTGAAAGAAAAAGTTATTCCAGAAACGGAAAACTTAAACCAAGAAAAATTTTTTAAAAATGTAAATAATCAAAAAAATAAAAGGTGAAGAAGTTCACCATTGAACTATAACCCATTTTTTATCAGTATCAAATGGAAATTCAAAACTTTAAAAACATAGTACCTTAAATAACTAAATGGATGGATTTAATAGCACATTAGACCCTAAACCACTTCAGTGTTCTTGCCTTGAGAACCCCATGAACAGTATGAAAACGCAAAATGATAGGACACTGAAAGAGAAACTTCCCAGGTCAGTACGTGCCCAATATGCTACTGGAGATGAGTGGAGAAATAACTCCAGAAAGAATGAAGGGATGGAGCCAAAGCAAAAACAATACCCAGCTGTAGACGTGACTGGTGATACAAGCAAGGTCCGATGCTGTAAAGAGCAATATTGCATAGGAACCTGGAATGTCAGGTCCGTGAATCAAGGCAAATTGGAAGTGGTCAAACAGGAGATGGCAAGAGTGAATGTCGACATTCTAGGAATCAGAGAACTGAAATGGACTGGAATGGGTGAATTTAACTCAGATGACCATTATATCTACTACTGCGGGCAGGAATCCCTCAGAAGAAATGGAGTGGCCATCATGGTCAACAGAAGAGTCTGAAATGCAGTACTTGGATGCAATCTCAAAAACGACAGAATGATCTCTATTCCTTTCCAAGGCAAACCATTCAGTATCACAGTAATCCAAGTCTATGCCCCAACCAGTAACACTGAAGAAGCTGAAGTTGAATGGTTCTATGAAGACCTACAAGACCTTTTAGAACTAACACCCAAAAAAGATGTCCTTTTCATTATAGGGGAATGGAATGCAAAAGTAGGAAGTCAAGAAACACCTGGAGTAACAGGCAAATTTGGCCTTGGAATACGGAATGAAGCAGGGCAAACACTAATAGAGTTTTGCCAAGAAAATGCACTGGTCATAACAAACACCCTCTTCCAACAACACAAGAGAAGACTCTATACATGGACATCACCAGATGGTCAACACCGAAGTAAGATGATTATATTCTTTGCAGCCAAAGATGGAGAAGCTCTATACAGTCAGCAAAAACAAGACCAGGAGCTGACTGTGGCTCAGACCATGAACTCCTTATTGCCAAATTCAGACTTAAATTGAAGAAAGTAGGGAAAACCACTAGACCATTCAGGTATGACCTAAATCAAATCCCTTATGATTATACAGTGGAAGTGAGAAATAGATTTAAGGGCCTAGATCTGATAGATAGAGTGCCTGATGAACTATGGAATGAAGTTCGTGACATTGTACAGGAGACAGGGATCAAGACCATCCCCATGGAAAAGAAACGCAAAAAAGCAAAATGGCTGTCTGGGGAGGCCTTACAAATAGCTGTGAAAAGAAGAGAAGCAAAAAGCAAACAAGCAAAGGAAAGATATAAACATTTGAATGCAGAGTTCCAAGAATAGCAAGAAGAGAAAAGCCTTCTTCAGCGACCAATGCAAAGAAATAGAGGAAAACAACAGAATGGGAAAGACTAGGGATCACTTCAAGAAAATCAGAGATACCAAAGGAACATTTCAGGCAAAGATGAGTTCGATAAAGGACAGAAATGGTATGGACCTAACAGAAGCTGAAGATATTAAGAAGAGATGGCAAGAATACACGGAAGAACTGTACAAAAAAGATCTTCACGACCCAGATAATCACGATGGTGTGATCACTGACCTAGAGCCAGACATCCTGGAATGTGAAGTCAAGTGGGCCTTAGAAAGCATCACTACAAACAAAGCTAGTGGAGGTGATGGAATTCCAATTGAGCTATTCCAAATCCTGAAAGATGATGCTGTGAAAGTGCTGCACTCAATATGCCAGCAAATTTGGAAAACTCAGCAGTGGCCACAAGACTGGAAAAGGTCAGTTTTCATTCGAATCCCAAAGAAAGGCAATGCTGAAGAATGCTCTAACTACCGCACAATTGCACTCATCTCACACGCTAGTAAAGTAATGCTCAAAATTCTCCAAGCCAGGCTTCAGCAATATGTGAACCGTGAACTTCCTAATGTTCAAGCTGGTTTTAGAAAAGGCAGAGGAACCAGAGATCAAATTGCCAACATCCGCTGGATCATAGAAAAAGCAAGAGAGTTCCAGAAAAACATCTATTTCTGCTTTATTGACTATGCCAAAGCCTCTGACTGTGTGGATCACAATAAACTGTGGAAAATTCTTCAAGAGATGGGAAAACCAGACCACCTGATCTGCCTCTTGAGAAATTTGTATGCAGGTCAGGAAGCAACAGTTAGAACTGGACATGGAACAACAGACTGGTTCCAAATAGGAAAAGGAGTTCGTCAAGGCTGTATATTGTCACCCTGTTTATTTAACTTATATGTAGAGTACATCATGAGAAACGCTGGACTGGAATAAACACAAACTGGAATCAAGATTGCCGGGAGAAATATCAATAACCTCAGATATGCAGATGACACCACCCTTATGGCAGAAAGTGAAGAAGAACTCAAAAGCCTCTTGATGAAAGTGAAAGAGGAGAGTGAAAAAGTTGGCTTACAGCTCAACACTCAGAAAACGAAGATCATGGCATCCGGTCCCATCACTTCATGGGAAATAGATGGGGAAACAGTGGAAACAGTTTCAGACTTTATTTTTCTGGGCTCCAAAATCACTACAGATGGTGACTGCAACCATGAAATTAAAAGACACTTACTCCTTGGAAGGAAAATTATGAACAACCTAGATAGCATATTCAAAAGCAGAGACATTACTTTGCCAACAAAGGTCCATCTAGTCATGGCTATGGTTTTTCCTGTGGTCACATATGGATGTGAGAGTTGGACTGTGAAGAAGGCTGAGTGCCAAAGAATTGATGCTTTTGAACTGTGGTGTTGGAGAAGACTCTCGAGAATCCCTTGGACTGCAAGGAGATCCAAATAGTCCATTCTGAAGGAGATCAGCCCTGGGATTTCTTTGGAAGGAATGATGCTAAAGCTGAAACTCCAGTACTTTGGCCACCTCATGCGAAGAGTTGACTCATCGGAAAAGATTCTGATGCTGGGAGGGATTGGGGGCAGGAGGAGAAGGGGACGACAGAGGATGAGATGGCTGGATGGCATCACTGACTCGATGGATGTGAGTCGCAGTGAACTCCGGGAGTTGGTGATGGACAGGAAGGCCTGGCGTGCTGCAATTCATGGGGTTGTGAAGAGTTGTACACGACTGAGCGACTGATCTGATCTGATCTAGACATACCAGAATAAAGGATTAATTATAAAGACAGTCAATGGAAAATAAAAGAATTGGAAATAGAGGGAAAAATTGAATGATCTAAAATACATGTAATTAGAATTCCAGAAAAAAAGATTCAAGAAGTTCTACAAACCTCAAGCACAATTCATGTTCTCCCCTCAAAACAAACAAACAATACACACACAAAGAACTATTAAGTATGTAAGAAAACTTTTGAAAACCAAGAAGAAAAAATTTTTTCAGTAGAGGAAAAAACTATTACCTTCAAAGAAACAATAATAAGATTTTTGGCTGATTTCTAAACAGAAACTATAGTCGTCAGAAAAGAAAAAAGATGTCTTTAAATTACTGGAAATAACTGCCAATCTTGAATTCTATACCCAGCAAAATATTTTTCAAATCTGAAGGCAAATCAGAAACTTTCAGTCAAGAAAAAAAAAAATTGAGACAATTTTTCACTACCTGATCTACATTAAAAAGTAACAGGCTAGAGTTTTGGGAAGAAAGAAAATGATCTCAAATGGATATAGAAATGTAGAAAGAAATGAAGATAATAGAAAGGGCAAATAAATGAGTAAACAGGAAAAAAAAACAGTGACTGGACAAAACAATAAAAATGACTTGTGGTATTTAAAATATATACAGTATTAAAATGCATCATAGAGGGAGGAGCTAAGATGGCGGAGGAGGACGGGGAGAACACTTTCTTGAACCCCACAAATTCATCAAAAGAACATTTAAACGCGGAGTAAATTCCACAAAATAACTTCTGAATGCCGGCAGAGGACATCAGGCACCCAGAAAAGCAACCCAACTCTGCAAAAGGAGGTAGGAAAAAATATAAAAGACAAAAAAAGAGACAAAAGAGGGAGGGACGGAGTTCCGTCCCGGGAAGGAAGTCTTAAAAAGAGAGAAGTTTCCAAACACCAGGAAACCTTCCCACTGCCGAATCTGTGCCGAGCCTTGGAAGCACAGAGGGCAACATAACAGGGAGGAAAAATAAACTATTAAAACCCGCACATTGCGAGCCCTACAGTAACTCCCCCAGCGGAGAAGCAGCGCAGACGCCTGCATCCACCATTAGCAAGCGGGGGCTGGGCAGGGAGGCTTGGCGCGGGCTGCAACGCAAGGAACTGGCCTGAATACCCCGAGCGCTATCTGAGCGAAATAATTTGGGCTAGCAAACCAGACTGTGGGCTATCTACCACGCGAAAAGCCAGCCCTAACCTAAGACACCGCCAGGCCCGCGCAGAACAAAGGACTGAACAGAGATAGCCGGCGGCAGACCATCCCCCTCCGGTGATAGGCAGCCAGAGCTGGGAGGGGACAATCGCAGCCCCAGAGAGACATTATCTATAAAACTGTAAGCAGGCTTCTTTGCTAACTAAAACTTCTTGGGGGTCTGGACGGTCAACATCTGCCTGAGAAGGTGCGCCGGTGCACACCTAGATAACCGAGCGGCGGGGAGGCGATAAGTCGCAGCAATCGCGCATGCGAAACACCTCATCACCTGAGCTGCTCGGATCTGGGAAGGGCACAAAACGCAGGCCCAACCCAGAGTCTGCGCCTCTGAGGACTACCCGAGTGCCTGAACCTGAGCGGCCTGGACCTGGAAGTGCAGGCAGCCCAGGGCCGGCCACAGATGGTTCCCAGTGGAGCAACCTAGAGCCTGAGGAGCATGGGCAGGGAGGCCACACGCGCCGTGAAGGGGGGGTGGGGGCAGACCCAATGTGGCTGAGGCACTGCGAGCATACGCCAGTGTTATTTGTTTGCAGCATTCCTCCCTACCTCCCCTCAGAGCGACTGAACAAGTGAGCCTAAAAAAAAAAAAAAAAAGTGTTCTCCACCGTCCCCTTTGTGTCAGGGCGGAAACCACACACTGAAGAGACCAGCAAACAGAAGAAGCTGTAACAGAGGGAACCACCTTGGAAGCTACAGGCAATAGATTAAAACCCTGTGTATAGAACAGTTTTATGGACTCTGTGGGAGAGGGAGAGGGGTGGGAAGATTTGGGAGAATGGCATTGAAACATGTAGAATATCATGTATGAAACGAGATGCCAGTCCAGGTTCGATGCACGATACTGGATGCTTGGGGCTAATGCACTGGGACAACCCAGAGGGATGGTATGGGGAGGGAGGAGGGAGGAGGGTTCAGGATGGGGAACACATGTATACCTGTGGTGGATTCATTTTGATATTTGGCAAAACTAATACAATTATGTTAAGTTTAAAAATAAAATAAAATTTAAAAAAATAAAAGTAAAAAAAAAAAAAAAAAAAAACCCTGTGGTTAGTACCAACTACATAGGAAGGGGCCTATAGATCTTGAGAAATGTAAGTCGGACCCAGGAACTAGCCAAAAATGAACTGAACCATAATACTCACAACAAAACCAGAGAAAGTCCTAGATATATTTTTACTATTTTTACAATCATTCTTTCTTTCTTTTTTCTATTTTTAATTGAAAAAAAAAATTTTTAAGTCCTCTATTATTCCTTTAATTTTCACTTTTATAACTAATTAATTTGCAAAAAAAAAAAAAGACCCCATTTTTTTAAAGCAAACTTCATATATATATTTTTATAATTTTTTGACCTTGTTTTTTTTTTTTCTTCTTTTTCTTTAACATTGTATTTTTTGAAATTCCAAACTCTACTCTAGATTTTTAATTTTAGCTTTTTGGTATTTGTTATCAATTTTGTACCTATAGTTTGTTTTTTTATAATTTCTGTGACCCTTTTTATTTTCTCTTTTTCTTTTTCTCTGTTTCTTTCTCTTCTTCTTTTAAATAACATTGTATACCTGAAATTCCAAACTCTATTCTAGATTTTTAATTTATGCTTTTTGGTATTTGTTATCAATTTTGTACCTGTATTTTCTTTATAATTTATGCGACTTTGTTCTTGCTTGTTTTTTTCTCTCGCTCTTTCTTTTTCTTCTTCTTTTTTTAAAATTGTATTTTTGAAATTCCAAACTCTACTCTAGATTTTTAACTTTTGCTTTTTGGTATTAGTTATCAATTTTGTACCTATATTTTCTTTATAATTTTCACGACCTTGTTTGTTTTTGTTCGTTTTTTCTCTCTTTCTTTTCCTTCTTCTTTTCTTTAACAGCGTATTTTTGAAATTCCAAACTCTACTCTAGATTTTTAATTTTTGCTTTTATGTATTTGTTACCAATTTTGTACCTTTAAGAACCCAATCTTCAGGACCCATTTATCACTAGGGAGCGAGATTACTGGCTTAACTGCTGTCTCTCCCTTTGGACTCTCCTTTTTCTCCACCAGGTCACCTGTGTCTCCTCCCTAACTCCTCTCTACTCTACCCAACTCTGTGAATTTCTGTGTGTTCCAGACGGTGGAGAACACTTAGGGAACTGATTACTGGCTGGATCTGTCTCCCTCCTTTTCATTGCCCCCCCTTTTATCCTCCTGGCCACCTCTGTCACCTTCCTCCTTCTTCTCTTCTCTGTATAACTCCGTGAACAACTCTGAGCAGTCCAGATGTGGAGTGCACATAAGGAAGAGATTACTGGATAGCCCACTCTCTCCTCTACTGATTCCACCTCATCTCATTCGGATCACCTCTAACTCCCTCCTCCCTCATCTCTTCTTCATATAACGCTGTGAACCTCTCTGGGTGACCCTGACGGTAGAGAAACTTTTCATCTTTAACGTAGATGTTTTATCAATGGTGCTGTATAGAAGGAGAAACTATGAAACTACTGTAAAAATAAGACCGATAACTGGAAGCAGGAGGCTTAAGTCCAAACCCTGACTCCAGGGAGCTCCTGACTCCAGGGAGCTCCTGATTCCAAGGAACATTAAATGACAGGAGCTCATCAAATGCCTCCATACCTGCACTGAAACCAAGCACCACACAAGGGCCAACAAGTTTCAGGGCAAGACACACCAAGCAAATTCTCCAGCAACAAGGAACACAGCCCTGAGCTCCAACATACAGGCAGCGCAAAGTCACCCCAAAACCACAGACATCCCATAACTCATTACTGGACATTTCATTGCACTTCAGAGAGAAGAAATACAGCTCCACCCACCAGAACACCGACACAAGCTTCCCTAACGAAGAAACCTTGACAAGCCACCTGTACAAACCCACACAGAGCGAGGAAAGGCCACAATAAAGAGAACTCCACAAACTGCCAGAATACAGAAAGGACACCCCAAACTCAGCAATTTAAACAAGATGAAGAGACAGAGGAATACCCAGCAGATAAAGGAACAGGATAAATGCCCACCAAATCAAAAGAAAGAGGAAGAGATAGGGAATCTACCTGATAAAGAATTCCGAATAATGATAGTGAAATTGATCCAAAATCTTGAAATCAAAATGGAATCACAGATAGATAGCCTGGAGACAAGGATTGAGAAGATGCAAGAAAGGTTTAACAAGGACCTACAAGAAATAAAAGAGAGTCAATATATAATGAATAATGCAATAAATGAAATTAAAAACCCTCTGGAGGCAACAAAGAGTAGAATAACAGAGGCAGAAGATAGGATTAGTGAATTAGAAGATAGAATGGTAGAAATAAATGAATCAGAGAGGATAAAAGAAAAACGAATTAAAAGAAATGAGGACAATCTCAGAGACGTCCAGGACAATATTAAACGCTACAACATTCGAATCATAGGGGTCCCAGAAGAAGACAAAAAGAAAAACCATGAGAAAATACTTGAGGAAAAAATAGTTGAAAACTTCCCTAAAATGGGGAAGGAAATAATCACCCAAGTCCAAGAAACCCAGAGAGTCCCAAACAGGAGAAACCAAAGGTGAAACACCCTAAGACACATATTAATCAAATTAACAAAGATCAAACACAAAGAACAAATATTAAAAGCAGCAAGGGAAAAACAATAAATAACACACAAGGGAATTCCCATAAGGATAACAGCTGATCTTTCGATAGAAACTCTTCAAGCCAGGAGGGAATGGCAAGACATACTTAAAGTGATGAAAGAAAATAACCTACAGCCCTGATTATTGTACCCAGCAAGGATCTCATTCAAATATGAAGGAGAAATCAAAAGCTTTTCAGACAAGCAAAAGCTGAGAGAATTCAGCACCATCAAACCAGCTCTCCAACAAATACTAAAGGATATTCTCTAGACAGGAAACACAAAAACGGTGTATAAAATCAAACCCAAAACAATAAAGTAAATGGCAATGGGATCATACTTATCAGTAATTACCTTAAACGTAAATGGGTTGAATGCCCCAACCAAAAGACAAAGACTGAGTGAATGGCTACAAAAACAAGACCCCTACGTATGTTGTCAAAAGAGACCCACCTCAAAACAGGGGACACATACAGACTGAAAGTGAAAGGCTGGAAAAAGATTTTCCATGCAAATAGGGACCAAAAGAAAGCAGGAGAAGCAATACTTATATCAGATAAAATAGACTTTAAAACAAAGGCTGTGAAAAGAGACAAAGATGGTCACTACATAATGATCAAAGGATCAATCCAAGAAAAAGATATAACAATTATAAATATATATGCACCCAACATGGGAGCACCGCAATATGTAAGACAAATGCTAACAAGTATGAAAGGAGAAATTAACAATAACACAATAATAGTGGGAGACTTTAATACCCCACTCACACCTAGGGATAGATCAACTAAACATAAAATTAACAAGGAAACACAAACTTTACATGATACAATAGACCACTTAGACCTAATTGATATCTATAGGACATTTCATCCCAAAACAATGAATTTCACCTTTTTCTCAAGCGCACATGGAACCTTCTCCAGGATAGATCACATCCTGGGCCATAAATCTAGCCTTGGTAAATTCAAAAAAATAGAAATCATTCCAAGTATCTTTTCTGACCACAATGCAGTAAGATTAGATCTCAATTACAGGAGAAAAACTATTAAAAATTCCAACATATGGAGGCTGAACAACACGCTTCTGAATGACCAACAAATCACAGAAGAAATCAAAAAAGAAATAAAAATTTGCATAGAAAGAATAAAAACGAAAAAACAACAACCCAAAACCTATGGGACACTTTAAAAGCAGTCCTAAGGGGAAAATTCATAGCAATACAGGCATACCTCAAGAAACAAGAAAAAAGTCAAATAAATAACCTAACTCTACACCTAAAGCAACTAGAAAAGGAAGAAATGAAGAACCCCAGGGTTAGTAGAAGGAAAGAAATCTTAAAAATTAGGGCAGAAATAAATGCAAAAGAAACAAAAGAGACCATAGCAAAAATCAACAAAGCCAAAAGCTGGTTCTTTGAAAGGATAAATAAAATTGACAAACCATTAGCCAGACTCATCAAGAAACAAAGGGAGAAAAATCAAATCAATAAAATTGGAAAGGAAAATGGAGAGATCACAACAGACAACACAGAAATGCAAAGGATCATAAGAGACTACTATCACCAATTATATGCCAATAAAATGGACAACGTGGAAGAAATGGACAAATTCTTAGAAAACTACAACTTTCCAAAACTCGACCAGGAAGACATAGAAAATCTTAACAGACCCATCACAAGCACGGAAATTGAAACTGTAATCAAAAATCTTCCAGCAAACAAAAGCCCCGGTCCAGACGGCTTCACAGCTGAATTCTACCAAAAATTTAGAGAAGAGCTAACACCTATCCTGCTCAAACTCTACCAGAAAATTGCAGAGGAAGGTAAACTTCCAAACTCATTCTATGAGGCCACCATCACCCTAATACCAAAACCTGACAAAGATGCCACAAAAAAAAAACTACAGGCCAATATCACTGATGAACATAGATGCAAAAATCCGTAATAAAAAATTCTAGCAATCAGAATCCAACAACACATTAAAAAGATCATACACCATGACCAAGTGGGCTTTATCCCAGGGATGCAAGGATTCTTCAATATCCATAAATCAATCAATGTAATACACCACATTAACAAATTGAAAAATAAAAACCATATGATTATCTCAATAGATGCAGAGAAAGCCTTTGACAAAATTCAATACCCATTTATGATAAAACTCTCCAGAAAGCAGGAATAGAAGGAACATACCTCAACATAATAAAGGCTATATATGACAAACCCACAGCAAACATTATCCTCAATGGTGAAAAATTGAAAGCATTTCCTCTAAAGTCAGGAACAAGACAAGGGTGCCCACTTTCACCTTTACTATTCAACATAGTTTTGGAAGTTTTGGCCACAGCAGTCAGAGCACAAAAAGAAATAAAAGGAATCCAAATTGGAAAAGAAGAAGTAAAACTCTCACTATTTGCAGATGACATGATCCTCTCTACATAGAAAACCCTAAAGACTCCACCAGAAAATTACTAGAACTAATCAATGGTGATAGTAAAGTTGCAGGATATAAAATCAACACACAGAAATCCCTTGCATTCCTATACACTAACATGAGAAAATAAGAAATTAAGGAAACAATTCCATTCACCATTGCAACGGAAAGAATAAAATACTTAGGAATATATCTACCTACAGAAACTAAAGACCTATATATAGAAAACTATAAAACACTGGTGAAAGAAATCAAAGAGGACACTAATAGATGGAGAAATATACCATGTTCATGGATTGGAAGAATCAATATAGTGAAAATAAGTATACTACCCAAAGCAATTTATAGATTCAATGCAATCCCCATCAAGGTACCAACGGTATTCTTCACAGAGCTAGAACAAATAATTTCACAATTTGTATGGAAATACAAAAAAACCTCGAATAGCCAAAGCTATCTTGAGAAAGAAGAAGGGAACTGGAAGAATCAACCTACCTGACTTCAGGCTCTATTACAAAGCCACAGTCATCAAGACAGTATGGTACTGGCACAAAGACAGAAATATTGATCAATGGAACAAAATAGAAAGCCCAGAGATAAATTCACGCACATATGGACACCTTATTTTTGACAAAGGAGGCAAGAATATACAATGGATTAAAGACAATCTCTTTAACAAGTGGTGCTGGAAAAACTGGTCAACCACTTGTAAAACAATGAAACTAGAACACTTTCTAACACCATACACAAAAATAAACTCAAAATGGATTAAAGATCTCAACGTAAGACCAGAAACTATAAAACTCCTAGAGAGAACATAGGCAAAACACTCTCCAACATACATCACAGCAGGACCCTCTATGACCCACCTCCCAGAATATTGGAAATAAAAGCAAAAATAAACAAATGGGACCTAATTAAACTTAAAAGCTTCTGCACAACAAAGGAAACTATTAGCAAGGTGAAAAGGCAGCCTTCAGAATGGGAGAAAATAATAGCAAATGAAGCAACTGACAAACAACTAATCTCAAAAATATACAAGCAACTCCTACAGCTCAACTCCAGAAAAATAAATGACCCAATCAAAAAATGGGCCAAAGAACTAAATAGACATTTCTCCAAAGAAGACATACAGATGGCTAACAAACACATGAAAAGATGCTCAACATCACTCAGTATCAGAAAAATGCAAATCAAAATCACTATGAGGTACCATTTCACACCAGTCAGAATGGCTGCGATCCAAAAGTCTACAAGCAATAAATGGTGGAGAGGGTGTGGAGAAAAGGGAACCCTCTTACACTGTTGGTGGGAATGCAAACTAGAACAGCCACTATGGAGAACAGTGTGGAGATTCCTTCAAAAACTGGAAATAGAACTGCCTTATGATCCAGCAATCCCACTGCTGGGCATACACACTGAGGAAACCAGAATTGAAAGAGACACGTGTACCCCAATGTTCATCGCAGCACTGTTTATAATAGCCAGAACATGGAAGCAACCTAGATGCCCATCAGCAGATGAATGGATAAGAAAGCTGTGGTACATATACACAATGGAGTATTACTCAGCCATTAAAAAGAATACATTTGAATCAGTTCTAACGAGGTGGATGAAACTGGAACCTATTATACAGAGTGAAGTAAGCCAGAAAGAAAAACACCAATAAAGTATACTAACACATATATATGGAATTTAGAAAGATGGTAACAATAACCCTGTGTACAAGACAGCAAAAGAGACACTGATGCATAGATCAGTCTTATGGAATCTGTGGGAAAGGGAGAGGGAGAGGGTGGGGAGATTTGGGAGAATGGCATTGAAACATGTATAATATCATGTATGAAACCAGTCACCAGTCCAGGTTCGATGCACGATACTGGATGCTTGGGGCTGGTGCACTGGGACGACCCAGAGGGAGGGTATGGGGAGGGAGGAGGGAGGAGGGTTCAGGATGGGGAGCACGGGTATACCTGTGGTGGATTCATTTTGATGTTTGGCAAAACTAATACAATATTGTAAAGTTTAAAAATAAAATTAAATTAAAAAAAGAAATAAATAAAATGAGGTTCATAACTAAGCCTACTCTTAAAAAAAAAAAATAAATAAATAATAAAATGCATCATACATAAATGTATCACAACAAAATATTTTTCAAATATTTTGATGGGGGATAAATAAAGTTATTAATGTCTGAACCCAGTTAATCCTCAATATCTCCCCTGTGACCCAGTGAAGGGCATAAAAGTAAAAGTTGAGTGTTTAGGTCAACAAACAGGACAAACAGGAAGTATGATTCTGATTCCCATATCCCTTTTTGTGAGTAAACCATCTTCTATTCCTTGAAAATTAAGATTATTTCCACATTCTCATGAAATACATGAAGTGAAATTTATGACCAATGAACTTCTATACCAAAAAAATGAAAGATATGCTTACTAGTTGGAGAAATTACAGCTAATTTGCAACCGTGTTTATAACCAGGATCCACTCCCATCAAGGTACGCCCTGGGACAGGGCTTGTTAAAAGGAGCTGACGAAGATTCCGTCCAAACATCATTACTGACTCCTTCTCTGCATCTGATGTTAGTTTGGCTCTTTAGAAACAGAAAAGGAGAAGAAAAAAGATAAAGTATTCAGTTTTTAGTTCATTCAAATTTTCTTCCAGAAAAACAACACAATTTATTTTGTACAATTATTCCTCACTAGTGCATTCATTATAACAAAGTAACTTAATAGAAAAAAAAATCACATACAAAATTTCATTGAGTCTCTTTTTGCTAATTTCAATAATACATGAACCACAAACAATTTTGTGGCATCAAACCTGCAGAGTTTGTCATACTGCCCTTCTTCTCCATCTGCTCTCCCTTATATAAGTAATCTACATGTACACAGATATTTATCCGTGTATATGATAGAGACAGAGTATATCAAGATTTGGACATTACATAGAATGTCAAATTGAAGTTTATCAGCTGATTAAAAATATAAACATATGATTAGTGATAAATTATTGAACCCCAGTAGCCTCCTCCATCAATACTTAGTTTTATACCTTTCACCTAAATATCTCTCAGTGCCATCTTCTCATTCTATTCCATCCCCTTTGGCATTCTCACAGTGATGTGACATGATCAAAGATACTAATATCAGTCCAGAACCATACCTCATATAAATAACTCTCCAATTTTATCCAGAGAAGCTTTTAAAAGTCAAATTTTAAAACTTTTTCTAGGATAAAAACATGTATGTCTGTATTGGGCTTAAGGGCTTCCCCAGTGGCTCAGCAGTAAAGAATTCGCCTGCAATGCAGGAGATCCAGGTTATATCCCTGGGTCGAGAAGATCCCCTGGAGGAGGGCAAGGCAACCCACTCCAGTAGTCTTGCCTGGAGAATCCCATGGACAGAGGAGCCTGGCGGGCTACAGTCAATAGCATCGCAAACGGTCAGACACGACTGAAGCTGAAGCGACTGAGCACATTGGACTTAAGAGGCATTTGGAAACTAAGTTTTACATCATTCATCTACTTAACAAAAGTTCTTAATGTATTATCTACTGAAATTCAAAAAGAATCTATAAAAAGTATCTCTTCTCTATTAGACAAGGTTAAGAAAAAAGTACATACCAATGGCCACAAAAACAAAAGCAATTCAGAGCACGGGTCAGTGTTGAGATAGAATTATCTACATATCTAAAGGCATACATAGCTAACTAAAGCTAACAAACATTTGTTTTGGGGGCTTAATTCAGTTTCTTAAGGCTTTTCCCCCATTTTGTCTAATATTTCAACATCATTCTCCCTGTATTTAGCCAAGCAACATGCAAATATCATTATAAGTATTTCTAAATCTTCACTTTTTATTTATTGAGTGAGCATCTGCATTCAGTCTTACATAAGGTACTGTAATCAGTGTGAGAGATACAAAACTGAAAAAAAAAAAAAACAAACCCTGCCCTGGAGATCACTGTTGAGTGAAAGAAACAGAAAAATTAAACAGATGAGTACAATATACATGACAGGGATGGCTAAATTAGGAGAACTTCCTAAAAGAAATGTCTTCTCAGGTGAATCAAGAAGGATAAGTAATAGTTAAGCAAACAAAGGTAGGAAGAGTGGCTGAAGAGCATAGGAGAAAATATTACAGGCAATAGAAACAGCATATATAAAAGTTCATGGTTCATTTATAGAAAAAGCAAGTAATATCACACAAAAAAGTAAAAAGAAATATCAAGACAAAGGGCTGCAGAGGAAAGGTTTTTCTAAAGAGCTTGGATTTCATTCTGGAGACAAAGAAGATCCACTGAAGGATTTTAAGTTAGAAGAGTGTGAAATAATCAGATGGGAATTTTAGGACAGCAATGTGGAACATATATTAGGAAATTCAAGACAGAGATCATCTATGACCCTAGTACAGTTATTCAGATAAGAAACAATGATATCCTGAACTAATCACAGATATATTTTCTCCTAGTAAAGATGGAGATAAAGAGGAGCCAAAATCAAGATACAATAAAAGACAGTATAGAAGACAACATTTGATAATACTGATAATGTAGTCTCGATGAAAGAGGTATGCGTAAAAAAAGGAAACATGGATAACTGATCATGAAGTCAGGGAAACAAAAATGTAGAAGCAGACTATGAATCTCAGTCAACTGAGTAAAGTAGCTGCAAAATAATACAGTCTACATGATCTCTTTTAACATGCACACATGAATGGAGAAAAAGTCTGGCAAACTAAGTAGTGGAAGTATGTGCTTTTTTTTTCCTTTGTGTTTTACTCATTCTTTCAATTTTTCTACATTTGGACAAATTTCTTTTTAATTAGAGAATTAAAGTACTTCTCTTTAAGAAACAAATCTTAAGGGGTTTTCCCTCTCAACGCTGTTAAGGTAATTACAAGTGTTTCTACCAAGTGACACATCTGTAGACAATGTCTGCAAACCAACTTATGGACTGGAATTAAGATATATTTTTTTAACTACAGGCATTTTAGAAAAAGGGAAGGGAAGTGCTCTCGCTTGCCACTGCTAAAGTCAGAGAAGAATTATACATTAAATATCCCACACCAAACTGAATATATTAAATCTCAATGAGATTATTCTACAGGCAATAAAAATACTCACATCAAATACATACAAAAATGTCAAAAGCACCACTGGATGTTATAATGCAAATAAGAAAATGATAAATATATAGCAAAAAGGGAATTAAAATTTTAGTAAGATAATTTTTTTTTCTTCATTAAGAACAAAAGCCCTTTTTAAAACATTATATCCCAGCACTCAAAAGCAAGTTATGTTACTTCACAGACTTGAAATGAGATAGGGTTCCAAAAGAAACAATATATTTAAGGGATGTCTGGGCTAAAAAGGATGAATCAAGACAATGAACGACCTTGATAAAAAGAAGTTGGACAGAAAGGAGCTATATGTCCTTTTTAAAAGTATCTGCTCACTCCCTACTCTAATGCCTCCAAAGTCAGCGGTCAGGTCCAGGAAAGGAAAAAGAGACAGACACAAAGGCTGCTATAAATTCTAGTGAGGCTGAAGAGATGGCTACAATTTCTAGTTTTTGGTGACTCTTGCTAAAACCTTTAAATAAGTCAGAATAAAGAAAATCTATAGCACAAAGGAAAGAATATATGAAGGCATGGCTGGTGTCTAAAGGCTAACTACCAAGATAAAGGTTAGAGAGAGAGGTAGAAGAGAGGGTTTTTACCTCCCAACATTTCTGTCCATCTCCTCCCCTACAGATAATTCAGTACCTCACCTCTTTTGCAGTTCTTTGTAAACCTTAGTTCTTCTGCTAGTCCATTTAGATGGTCACTTTAACAGTCTCATAATATTTGCTCATCACTGCTGATGATTATTCCTCCGAACAACTCCCATTTGGAGTTTAAAACATATATATTAGCTTTCTCTCATAGTAACATATTCCTCACGCACTCTACTGATTTCCTTATGCCTTTTTTGGCTCTCTTACCTCTGAAACTGCTGCCAATTAACTTCTCTATTAACTGCTTAGTTTGTTTCTCCCAAGCCAAATCTCTCATCAATAAAACCATTTGTTTGGCTTGGTTGTCAAACTGAAATACTGGTATTGCAGAACTGGAAGGGGTATACATTAAGTGGTCAAGATTTGAAAAGTATACTGTGTAATTAAGAGCTATGTTTTGTGATCTATGCATGTGAATGCCTCTACAGATTGAAATCTAGGCTTAAATTTAAGACTCTGTGATTCTGACTCAGTTCTCTGGCTTGGTTAATGGATCGACAAATATTTACTGCACGCTTTTATGGGCCTATTACCATACGTAAAAGTAAACAGTACACAAAGTTAAACAACACAAGATGCATACCTGAACTCTCTACAAAGGAGAGGATAAATAAGGCGTTTAAAGGAATCATCCAGTGAGTTGTATAAGATCTTCATTAACTCTGGCCTTGCAAAGCCACGTGGTCTCCACCTGTAAAAAAGAAAAGCCTATACTAACACTGATGTAACAAGAATAAGACCATAAAAGGGCTCCTGGAAGAGGAGGGGGAAGTGGAAAAGAAAAGAGGGGGAAGAAACTTTACTGAAGCCAAAGTAACATAATCTGTGAGGAGAGGCTGTGATGTCTGAAAATTATTACTATGACATCTGGAGTTCTTATTTTTAAAAACCTGGTAACCATGGTCACACACAAAACTTAAGGAAGGAAAAACCTATTCTGGGGAGAGTCCCCAAGGCATTATTAATAATGGTCAAAATTGTTAAGCTATAAGAAAGTCACAAAAATTACTGAAGCGCTGCTACAGACTGAATTATGTCCCTAAAATTAGTATGTTGAAACCCTAACCACTAAGTTGGATGGAGATGTGGCTGTTGAGAGATAATTAGGTTTAGATGAGGTCATGAAGGCAGGGTCTCCATGATGGGATTAGTGCCCACATAAGAAGAAACATCAGATACCCACCTCTCCACAATGCCAGGTGAGGACATAATGAGAAGCAAGCCAAAAAGAGGGTTCCCATCAAAATCCACATCAGCCTGACCTTGATCTTCGACCTCCAGCTTCCAGAACTGGGAGAAAATTTCTATTGTTTAAGCCACCCAGTCTATGGTATTTTGTTATGGCAGCTGAAGCTAAGACAAGCACTGTATCCTTCTTTCACTATTTCTTAATCTCTTCCTGTGGAGAAGGCAATGGCACCCCACTCCAGTACTCTTGCCTGGAAAATCCCATGGACGGAGGAGCCTGGAAGGCTGCAGTCCATGAAGTCGCTAAGAGTCGGACACCACCGAGCGACTTCACTTTCAGTTTTCACTTTCACGCACTGGAGAAGGAAATGGCAACCCACTCCAGTGTTCTTGCCTAGAGAATCCCAGGGATGGGGGAGCCTGGTGGGCTGCCATCTATGGGGTCGCACAGAGTCGGACACGACTAAAGAGACCTAGCAACAGCAGCAGCAGCAATCTCTTCCTGAGAATTAAAATAGATTGAGGAAAGGAGAAATTCTGTTTTTTTCATTGCCTCTTGTCATTCTTGAGTAGAACTCACTCTATTCCTGAGGTTGTACTGCTCTATTAGGCAGTATATCTGCACACATACTGATAAATATAAATATCAGAGAACCCATCATTAGTAGAAATTTGAGAAAGAATAGTAAGATAAAAACACAAGCTAAAAAGGACAAACAAATTCAGCCCTACCCCTTCTGTTTTCTCTACAACTACAGCATTTCTGCCTGCATCCTTCAACGGCTCTTGAATAGAAAAATACTAATATTTTATCAATCGTTCTTAATAAACCATTAATATACACTGTCATCTCCCTTACTTATCTCAGCTAGGAAATTAACTAAATTTCAGTGAACAAATATTTAAGCATTTCTAATATGATACAAGAGCTTCCCTGGTGGCTCTGCGATAAAGAATCCACCTGCAATGCAGGAGACCTGGGTTTGATCCCTGGCTTGGGAAGATCCCTTAGAGAAAGGAATGGCTATCCACCCCAGTATTCTTGCCCGGAAAATTCCATGGACAGAGGAGCCTGGCAGGCTACCGTCCATGGGGTCAGAAACGAACACAACTGAGCGTGCATAAAGACACACACACACACGAAAGGCTACAGAACAACTAACTGAATCCCTTCCATAGAAGGGTATTACTTGAGTAGAATACAGTTTTGCTTCTTAATTTGAATGAATGCAATTTTATGTAGAACATATATCCTTCCTTCCATCCAAACCCTGTTTCTCCCTACTGTCACCTATTCCTGATGTCATGAGAGGTAGAAGAACTAAGATGTGAATTAAGGCACAGTTATTATTTTTATATTCTGTCGCTGTTACAGGCATACCTCAGAGATACTGTCAGTTAGATAGGTTCCAGACCACCACAATAAAGTATCACAATTAAGTGAGTTACATGACGTTTTTGATTTCCTAGAGCATATATAAGAGTAATGTTTATACTATACTGTAGTCTTTTAAGTGTGTAATACTGTTATGACAATGATTCTTCCTCTAACTCAACAGTTAAACATCTCTGAATAAATACTAAGAAGGGCAGCACTTTAATTAAAATCCCACAATACAAAAGACATGGTACATAAGATGTGTACAATGAAGCACACAGATTAAGACAGAGGTCACAAACCTCAGATTCCTACATGGGTCAAGAAAGTACTGTAAAATTGGGGCTCTGTCACAACCCAGAGGGGCAGGCAGGGGTGGGAGGTGGGAGGGAGGTTCAAGAGAGAAGGGACATAAGTACACCTATAGCTAATTCATGCTGCTGTATGGCAGAAATCAAACCAATATTGTAAAGCAATCATCCTTCAATTAAAAATAAAGAAATTAAAATTAAAAAAAATTTTTTTAAAGAAAGTACTATAAACAAATGAAAAAGACCCAGGGCTTACATGTGTGTTTTTGACAGAGACATGCTTTGCTAACCCCTTTAGACAAAGAAACATACTCCACTTTGGCAAAGAAATACACTCCCCCCGATTTTATATCTATAGATAAAGGTAGGCTCTCTCCATCTAGCTTTCATTTTCCCATATTTAAAAGAGAAATGGATATAGGGTACAATTCCCTTTAAATCTACTACATGACAATCTACTACAGAACCACTTTAGTGTAGCATTTTCTCAAAGTGATATGACAAACATTTGGGGACAGAATGATTTACTATATGACTATCCCATGCACTGACACTAAAAGCTAATTTTAAAAAATAAAAAAGGCTAGTGGCCAGTAATTCATTCACTATTCATATGATATCTGATAAAATTTTGTCTCAATTATCCTTAATGAACAAAAGACTTCAGATATAGTATACACAATATGTTTCTGTTAATTCATCTTTTTCAAAAAAGAAAAAATGCTCTTTAGAAAAGATTTGGAGAAGGCAATGGCAACCTACTCCAGTGTTCTGGAAAATCCCATGGGCGCAAGAGCCCGGCAGGCTGCAGTCCATGGGGTCACGAAGAGTCGGACACAACTGAGCGACTTCACTGTCATTTTTCACTTTCATGCATTGGAGAAGGAAATGGCAACCCACTCCACTGTTCTTGCCTGGAGAATCCCAGGGACGGGGGAGCCTGGTGGGCTGCTGTCTATGGGGTCACACAGAGTCGGACATGACTGGAGCAATTTAGCAGCGGTAGCAGCAGCATAAAAGATTTATATGATACAGATTAAACTGAAAGTCCTTCTTCCCAGAAATAGCCATTATTAATAATTCTTACATACTTGCCAGATAGTTCCTATTTCAACACACACGTTTTTATAAAAATGTAAAAAAGATACATATCTATCCATTGTTTATTTTTTAACACAACGGACATCTTTCCATATAGATCTCGATAAAGCATTTTTAAAATGAAAGAAAGAAATTCTGTAAAAACCTGTTTTGTATGCACCACTTGCAGAACTCTTTCTTTACTCCATCAGGAATGTTAACCTTGACAGTCAGTATCTTCAAATTTTCTCCACGGTTAATTGCCAGAATCTGAGTGCAAACATATAGAGTAAAGAATGATGATCCACAAAATACATAAATGATCAATTTAATCAGTCAACACTTGTGAAACAAACTGGGTGGTTACCCAGGTTACAGTTCTATCAGTTCATTTATTTACCAAGAATGTATTCAAAAACACTCATTTTTAAATACTTTTTTCCAAAATAAAATAGAGCTACAAAGCCTATGACAGTCACAGGAAGAGACTTCAGTGATCTAAAATCTCATTTCAGATTCTACTAACTCAAAGTTTTTGATCACCTAGAGCTCCAAATTACTGTAGATGGTGACTGCAGCCATGAAATTAAAAAGACACTTGCTCCTTGGAAGAAAAGCTATGACCAACCTAGACAGCATATTAAAAAGCAGAGACATTACTTTGCCAACAAAGGTCTGTCTAGTCAAAGTTATGGTTTTTTAAGTAGTCATGGATGGATGTGAGAGTTGGACTATAAAGAAAGCTGAGTGCCAAAGAATTGATGCTTTCAAACTGTGGTGTTGGAGAAGACTCTTTAGAGTCCCTTGGACTGCAAGGAGATCAAACCAGTCCATCCTAAAGGAAATCAGTCCTGAATATTCATTGGAAGGACTGATGCTGAAGCTGAAACTCCAGTACCTTGGCCACCTGATGCCAAGAATTGACTCACTGGAAGAGACCCTGATGCTGGGAAAGACTGAAAGTGGGAGGAAAAAGGGATGACAGAGGATGAGGTAGTTGGATGGCATCACCAACTCAATGGACATGAGTTTGAGTAAGCTCCGGGAGTTGGTGATAGACAGGGAAACCTGGCGTGCTGCTGCAGTCCATGGGGTCGCAACGAGTTGGACATGACTGAGCAACTGAACTGAACTGAGAGCAGAGGTTCCTTACCTCTGGGATCTACTGCCTGATGATCTGCGATAGAGCTAATGTAATAATAACAGAAATACAGTACACAATAAATAGAAGTAATAGAAACAAAGCGCACTATAAATGTAAAGGGCTTAAATCACCCTGAAACCATCCACTCCACATCCTACCCCACCCCCACACCCCAAGCCTATAGAAAAATAATCTTCCACAAAACTGGTCCCTGGTGCCAAAAAGTTTGGGGACTATAAACTAGGCTTAAAAGGATATACTTCCTTCATTTGTTAAAAGACATCACTAAGATAAATACAAATATGCAAAACTCTAAGTGGAATATTTAACAACTACTAATCATTACCATTTATTGAGCACTTACTAATTGTCAGGTCCATCTAAGCACTAAATATGTCACCTCATTTATCTTCAAAGCCACCAGTAATGCATGTGCTATCATCTTACTTTTATATGATAATTCTTCTAAAACTAACTTGTCCAAGACCAAAAAGCCAGCAAGTAGCAAAGGAGGAATTTAAATTCACATCAAGCTGTCTCTGCTCTTTATCAGTATATTAAAAGAATAATTATTTTAAAACACATTAAAAACACTCCTCAAAAACAGCAAACAAAGCAAACCTAAAGCAAGCAGAAGGAAGAAAATAATAAACAATGGAAGGGAACTAAATAAAATACAGAATAGAGAACAACAAAAAATATCAACAAAACCAGAAGCTAGGTCTTGGAAAATATCAGCAAAATCAACAAGCCTTTCAATAGATGACCAAGGCAAAGAAGGAGACATTCCAATTATCACAATCAGGAGTGAAAGGAGCCATTAATATGAATATTATAGAAATAAAAATAAAAGAGTTATAAGAGAATACTACAACTATATGCCAAATTAGGTTAATCAAATGAACAAATTCCTAAAAAGACACCAACTTCCAAAATAGAACAAAAAAGAAACAGAAAATCCACAATGATCCCTAACAAGTAAAAAGATAGAATTAATAATTTTAAATTTTCCCACAAGGAAAAACCCAGGCTCCTATGGCTACACTGCTGAATTCCACTAAATATTTAAAGAAGAATCAATACCAATTCATCACAAACTCCTCGAAAAATACAATAGGAACAAAAAAAGCTTCCTGATTCTGTTTACCCTAATACCAAAACCAGACAAGAACACTGTAAGAAAAATGTAAAGACTGTTACTTCTTATGAATATAGATGCAAACATTCTCAATAAAATACTAGTAATAGTAAACCAAACTCATAAACATACTTAAAAAATTATACATGAGGCTCAAAAGGGATTAATTCCAGGAATGCAAGGTTGATTTAACATCCAAAAAGCAGCTAGCATAATACATCATTAACAATAGAATAAAAAATAAAAATTACACGGTCATGTCGATAAATGCAGAAGTAATATTTGAAAAAATTCCAGCAGTTGTTCATGATAAAAAATACAGAGTAAACTAGGAACAGAAAGCAAACTCTTCAACATGATAAAGGTACATACAAAAACTCCACAGAAAACATAATATTTAACAGTAAAAGACTGGATGTTTTCTCTCTACGATTACAAGGGTGTCTCCTCTTGCACTTCTAGTCAACACTGTATTAAAGGTTCCATCCTGGAAAATTACCCAAGAAATAAAAGGCCTCTAGATTGAAAAGAAAGAAGTAAAACTATCTCTATTTGCAGATAATATGCTCTTGCTTACACTAAATCCTAAGAAATTCACTATAAAACTATTTGAACTAATACAGTTCAGCAAGGTTGCAGGATAATCAGTTTCTACACACTAGCAATAAACATTATGAAAATAATTTTTTAAAATTCTATTTACCATACCACCAGCAAGAATAAAATACTTAGGAATAAATTTAACAAAATACATTTAAAACTTATACTCTTGAAAACTATAAACATTTTTTTTTTAAATTGAACCCAAATAAATGGAAAGACATCCCAGGTCCATGGACCAAAAGGGTTAATATTGCTAAATGGCAATAATCCCCAAATTAATTCATAAATTCAATATAAGCCCTATCAAATCCCAGTCGATTTTGTTGCAGAAATTGAACAAACTCCAAGATTCAAACAGAAATTAAAGGGACCCAGCATAAACAAGTCAATCTTGTTTAAAAAAAGAACAAACCTGGAGGACTGTTGCTTCTCAATTACAAACTACAGTAAACAACAGTGTGGCATTAAAGATAAACATACAGATCAACAGAATAGAACTGACAGTCCAGAAATAAATCTATACATCCACCATCAAGTGAATGTCAGTAACGGTGCTAAGACAGTTTAATGGGGAAAATAGCCTTTTCGGTAAGTGATGCTGGGACAATGGGTGGTCACATGCATAAGTATGAAGTTGGATGGTTTCCACACATCATACACAAAAATTAGCTCAAAATTGATCACACCCCTTGATATAAGACACTTAGAAGAAAATACATGAGAAAATACATAGTCTTAAGTTACATACAGCCTTAGGTAAAACACCACAAGCATAATCAACACAATAAAAAAACTACACAGATGACTTTAACAAGATTATACTCTCTAAACCTCACAGAATACTGTCAAGAAAGTGAAAAGAAAGCCCTTAGCAAAAAAATTTTTTAAAGTTTTGCAAATCGTACATCATACAAAGGACTTACACCTGAACATACAACTCATAACTCAACAGTAAAAAGATACAACCTAACTAAAAATATTCAAAAGGGCCACAGACATATTTTTTCAAAGATAATATAGTAATGTTCAATGAGTACATAAAAAGATGCTCAACATCAGTTTTTACTAGAGAAATGCAAATCAAAACCATAATGAGATATGACTTCATAATAAAATGGCCACAATAAAAAAGACAGAGAGTAAGTATGGATTAGGATATAAAGAAACAGAATCCTCATAAACTGTTGGTGCAAAGGTAAAATAGTGTAGCCACTTTGGACAACAATATGGCAGTTCTTCAAAAGGTTAAAGAAAGATACTATATAATTCAGCAATTTCACTGCTACATAAAAAAGGAAAAGTATATATCTTTTTGAAACTTTATATAGATTTTAAAAGTATTTTCAAGTAAAATGTTAAATACAGAACAAATTGTCAAAGTTTAAAAAACTATAGATACTTTAAAAACACTTTAAATATATTTGAGATATTTCTAAGGTAAACACTGGCAGAAATAATCACTTAAAAATAAATTTTTAATGCAAAATAAACTTTATTTGGGGCTGGACAAAACCTTCAATGTCTGCCAGCTCTCTAAAATAGTGAAAGGAACACTCAACAGTAAATAAAAGTTCTTTATCCAAAGATTTATAGATAATAAATTCATTCATGCAGAATACAATAATAGAGTAGAAGTTACTTAATCTTTATTTATTAAAATATAATACAAGGCCATTCTCACCTTTGCTCCAGAAAAGCACCTAATTCTGCTTTATTGACTATGCCAAAGCCTTTGACTGTGTGGATCACAACAAACTGTGGAAAATTCTGAAAGAGATGGGAATACCAGACCACCTGACCTGCCTCTTGAGAAACCTGTATGCAGGTCAGGAAGCAACAGTTAGAACTGGACATGGAACAGACTGGTTCCAAATCGGGAAAGGAGTACATCAAGGCTGTATATTGTCACCCTGCTTATTTAACTTATATGCAGAGTACATCATGAGAAACGCTGGACTGGAGGATTCCACTGAAGCTGGAATCAAGATTGCTGGGAGAAATATCAATAACCTCAGATACGCATATGACACTACCCTTATGACAGAAAGTAAAGAACAACTAAAGAGCCTCTTGATGAAAGTAAAAGAGGAGAGTGAAAAAGCTGGCTTAAAACTCAACATTTGGAAAACTAAGATCATGGCACCCAGTCCCATCACTTCATGGCAAATAGAGAAACAATGGAAACAGTGAGGGACTTTATATTGGGGGCTCCAAAATCACTGCAGATGGTGACTTCAGCGATGAAATTAAAAGACACTTGCTCCTTGGAAGAAAAGCTATGATCATTCTAGACAGCATATTAAAAAGCAGAACTGAAAATGGATTAAAGACATAAATGTAACACCAGAAACTAACTCTTAGAAGAGAACATAGGCAGAACACTCAATGACATAAATCAAAGCAAGATCTTCTATGACTCACCTCCTAGAGTAATGGAAATAAAAACAAAAATAAACAAGTGGGACCTAATTAAACTTGAAAGCTTTAAAAGGTGAAGACAGCCCTCAAAATGGAGAAAATACCACCAAGGGAGACAACTGATAGAGAATTAATTTCCAAAACATACAAGCAGCTTATACAATTCAATACCAAAAAAACAACCCAATCAAAAGGTGGGAAAGAGACCTCAAGAGACATTCCTCCAAAGAAGACATACAGATGGCTAACAAGCACATGAAAAGATGCTCAACATCACTCACTATCAGATAAATGCAAATCAGTAAAACCACCATATAACCTAGCAATCTCACTTCTAGGCATATACCCTAAGGAAATCAAAACTGAAAAAGATACACATACCCCAGTGTTCACTGCAGCTCTATCTACAATAGCTAGAACATGGAAGCAACCTAGATGTCCATTGTCAGAAAATGGATAAAGAAGCTGTGGTACATATATACAATGGAATACTACTCAGCCATAAAAAGGAACACATGTGAATCTGTTCTAATGAAGTGGACGAAACTAGAGCCCATTATACTTAGTGAAGTAAGTCAGAAAAAGAAATATAAATATCGTATACTGACACATATATATGGAATCTGAAGAGATGGCACTGATGAATATATTTTTAGGGTGGCAACGGAGAAATGGACATAGAGAACGGACCTACGGACAAAGTGGGAGGAGAGGAGGGAGAAGGGGAGATGTATGGAGAGAGTAACACAGAAATTTACAATACCATGTGTAAAACAGAGAGCCAAAGGGAATTTTCTGTAAGACTCAGGGAACTCAAACAGGGGCTCTGTGACAGGCTGAAGGGTGGGGTGGGAAGGGAGATGGGAGGGAGATCTGGAGGGAGGGGAAATGGGTATACCTATGGTGGATTCTTGTTGATGTATGACAGAAAACCACAAAATTCTGTAAAGCAATTATCCTTCAATTAAAAAAAAATTTTTTTTAAAGCAGAGACATTACTTTGCCAACAAAGGTCCATATAGTCAAAGCTATGGCTTCTTCAGTAGCCATGTATTGATGTGAGAGTTGAACTATAAAAAAAAAGCTGAGTGCCGAAGAATTGATGGCTTTGAACTGTGGTGTTGGAGAAGATTCTTGCGAATCCCTTGGACTGCAAGGAGATCCAACCAGTCTATCCTAAAGGAAATCAGTCCTGAATATTCACTGAAAGGACTGATGCTGAAGCTGAAACTCCAATACTTTGGCCACCTGATGCAAAGAACTGACTAATTTGAAAAGACCCTAATGCTGGGAAAGATTGAAGGCAGGAGAAGGGGAGGACAGAGGATGAGATGGTTGCATCACCGACTCAATGGACATGAATTTGAGCAAGCTCCAGGAGTTGGTGATGGACAGGGAAGCCTGGCATGCTGCAGTCCATGGGGTCACAAAGAGTCGGACATGACTGAGTGGCTGAACAGAATTGAAAGATATACCAGAAGTACTGTAGATGACAGCAACACTGAATGTAAAAGTGGTACTATTAAAAGGCACAGAAAGTGAGACATCAGTGAAAGAAGCTATTATTAAAAAAGAATAGGCTGAGTTACAAATCCATGTTGTGGAAAGGAGCACACTAAGGAACCAACGTACAAAAAAAAAAGAGAAAACAAGATGCAGCAAGAAGAAATAGTGTAAATTTAGTAGACAGCTACAACAGCTCTTCCCACAGTATTTGGAGAAGGAGTTCCAGCCACTGTTGTTCCTTCATCACGGTCTGTCATCATTCTCCCTTGCTGCTGTATTCTGGGATGCTATATGCTTGGCTATCTATGTGGAGGCTGAAAAGCAGAGTTCAGAGTTGGGGACATGAGGCCTTGGCATCATAGGGATGGAAAAATCATCTTTCTGAGCTGGCATATCATCACTCTAGCCTCCAAGATAACTGAAAAATTCTCAAAACACAGGGCTGTTTTTCAAAACTGACATTACCCAAAACGCTCTACTTTCTCAGGTCTTAGTATTGTCACTTAGAAACGTGTGTCAATCACAAATTTAAATGCAATAACAACTAACTCAGAATGTCACATGTGCTATGCATACTAGTTAAAATGCAGAAACCAAAATGTTTTTTGGCATTCAAAACAGAAGTATTATTCATATTTATTATTAACAGAATAAAACGATTTTTTCCAAAGTCGCAATAAAATTAAATCAAATGAAAGGAGACAACGTCTAACAGCCCAATAATTTCTGCAAATGGAATTTTAGTAGTTTAGTAACTGGTTTTGCTAAAACTTATTTTTCATTAGGCTGTATCAGTAGACAATAAGTAGGTAAGTAAAACTTCACTCTAACAATTTTTCCAATTATCAGAAGTATGCACTTTACCCCATGTGATACACTGTACACAGAAGTAAAAACAGACAACTTAGATATAACAGTGAAACACTTCAAAAGCTCAAGAGCAGGGACCATGTCACCTATATACCCTAAGAAGGAACAAATGCAGTTAGTGTTCAAGAATGTTTGTAGCATAACTGAAGATTCTTTTTTGTTACACACACAAAAATAAAAAAAAACATTTTCAAATGTATACCACCATATAAGTTTTCAAAAATTTTAGTGATGATAATTAAATATCATTATGAAAAGTAATACATTCTAGTCTTTTTCATTCAGTTCAGTTCAGTCGTTCAGTCATGTCGGACTCTTTGCCACCCCATGAACCACAGCACGCCAGGCCTCCCTGTCCATCGTCAACTCCCGGAGTTCACTGAAACCCATGTTCACTGTGTCGGTGATGCCATCCAACCATCTCATCCTCTGTTGTCCCCTTCTCTTCCTGCCCTCAATCTTTCCCAGCATCAGGGTCTTTCCAAATAAGTCAGTTCTTCACATCAGGTACCCAAAGTACTGGAGTTTCAGCTTCAACATCAGTCCCTCCAATGAACACCCAGGACTGATGTCCTTTAGGATGGACTGGTTGGATCTACCTACAGTCCAAGGGACTCTCAAGAGTCTTCTCCAACACCACAGGTCAAAAGCATCAATTCTTCCCAGCACTCAGCTTTCTTTACAGTGTAACTCTCACATCCATACATGACCAGTGGAGAAACCATGGCCTTGACTAGATGGACCTTTGTTGACAAAGTAATGTCTCTGCTTTTTAATATGCTGTCTAGGTTGGTCATAACTTTCCTTCCAAGGAGTAAGTGTCTTTTAATTTCATGGCTGCAATCACCATCCGCAGTAATTTTGGAGCCCAGAAAAATAAAGTCTGACACCGTTTCCACTGTTTCCCCATCTATTTCCCATGAAGTGATGGGACCAGATGCCATGATCTTCGTTTTCTGAATGTTGAGCTTTAAGCCAACTTTTTCACTCTCTTCTTTCACTTTCATCAAGAGGCTCTTTAGTTCCTCTTCACTTTCTGCCATAAGGGTGGTGTCATCTGCATATCTGAGGTTATTGATATTTCTCCCGGCAATCTTGATTCCAGCTTGTGCTTCTTCCAGCCCAGGATTTCTCATGATGTACTCTGCATAGAAGTTAAATAAGCAGGGTGACAATATACATCCTTGACGTACTCCTTTTCCTATTTGGAACCATTCTGTTGTTCCATGTCCAGTTCTAACTGTTGCTTCCTGAGCTGTATACAGGTTTCTCAAGAGGCAGGTGAGGTGGTCTGCCATTCCCATCTCTTTTAGAATTTTCCACAGGTTTATTGGGATCCACACAGTCAGAGGCTTTGGCATAGTCAATAAAGCAGAGATAGATGTTTTTCTGGAACTCTCTTGCTTTTTCCATGATCCAGCAGATGTTGGCAATTTGATCTCTGGTTCCTCTGCCTTTTCTAAAATCAGCTTGAACATCTGGAAGTTCACAGTTCACGTACTGCTGAAGCCTGGCTTGGAGAATTTTGAGCATTACTTTACTAGTGTGTGAGATGAGTGCAATTGTGCGGTAGTTTGAGCATTCTTTGCCTTTCTTTGGGATTGGAATGAAACTGACCTTTTCCAGTCCTATGGCCACTGTTGAGTTTTCCAAATTTGCTGGCACATTGATTTCAGCACTTTCACAGCATTATCTTTTAGGATTTGAAAAAGACCAACTGGAATTCCATCGCTTCCACTAGCTTTGTTAGTAGTGATGCTTCCTAAGGCTCACCTGACTTCACATTCCAGGATGTCTGGCTCTATGTTAAGAGTGAGTGATCACACCTTCATGATTATCTGGGTCATGAAGATCTTTTTTGTACAGTTCTCTGTGTATTCTTGCCATCTTTTGTTAATATCTTCTGCTTCTGTTAGGTCTATACCATTTCTGTCCTTTATTGAGACCATCTTTGCATGAAATGTTCCCTTGGTATCTCTAATTTTCTTGAAGAGCTCTCTAGTCGTTCCCATTCTGTTGTTTTCCTCTATTTCTTTTATTGATCCCTGAGGAAGGCTTTCTTATCTCTCCCTGCTATTCTTTGGAACTCTGCATTCAAATGGGTATACTTTCCTTTTCTCTTTTGCTTTTTGCTTCCCTTCTTTTCACAGCTATTTGTAAGGCCTCCTCAGACAGCCATTTTGCTTTTTTGCATTTCTTTTTCTTGGGGATGGTCTTGCTCCCTGTCTCCTGTACAATGTCTTTTTCATTATCTTCTCTTTATAATAGTAAAATTCAGAAAGGAGGACAAAATAAATTTTTTAAATGATTTCTTGAGGAATTCCAGGTTTAAAGAACATTGGCAGTGTCCTGATTTCAAATCGCCCTCATCCTTGTATAAACCAATAAAGTAAAGGAATAAACAACACAGGACCCACATCTTCAGTTCTTCTAGAAAACAGAAAATGAGACTGACATCTGATTTCCAAAAACAAACAAGCAAATGAAAACATGCAAAGCAAGACAACAGAGAAACATATTTGACAAACATAAGGAAAGGAAATGCAAGGAAAAAATATTATACTGAGCCAAGCTGTCCTTCAAGTATCAAGGACAAAGGAAACAATTGTGACTGTGTCATAAAGTCAGAGAATACAGGTGAATCTCAGAGATACTGAAACAGATTCAGCTTCAGACTACTACAATAAAGCAACTATCACAATAAAGCAAGTCATATTTTTTGGTTACCCAGTGCATATAAAAGTTATATTATACTGTAGTCTAGGTATACAATAACAATATGTCTTAAAAGAAAAAAATGTACATACCTTAATTTAAAAGCGGCTATCATCAAAAAGAACACAAATAACAAATGTTGGCGAGGATATGGAATAGGGAACCCTGTACATAGTTGCTGAGAATGTAAATTGGTGCAGCCACTGGGGAAAACAGCATGGAAGTTTCTCAAAAAACTAAAAGTAGAACTGTCATATGACCCAGCAATTCCACTGCTGAGTGTATATCCAAAACAAAAACACTAACTCAGAAAGATACATGCACCGCAATGTTCAAAGCCGAATTATTTACAATTGCCAAGATATGGAAGCAATTTAAGTGTCCTTCAACAGAAGAATGGATAAAGAAGATGTGGTATATATCAACACACACACACAGCCATAAAAAAGAAGAAAATTTTTGTCATATGTAACAACATGGATGAACAGGGAGGGTATTATGCTAAGTGAAATAGCCAGATAGAGAAGAAAAATATTATGATATCACTTATATGTGGAATATAGAAATACAATAAATTACAGAATACAGCAAAAAAAGATACACAGATACAGAGAACAAACTAGTGTACCAGTGGGGTGAGGGAATGGAGGAGAGGAAAAGATAGGGGAAAGGGATTAAGAGGTACAAACTAGGGACCTCCCTGGTGGTCTGCTGCTGCTGCTGCTGCTGCTAAGTCGCTTCAGTTGTGTCTGACTCTGTGCGACCCCATAGACGGCAGCCCACAAGGCTACACCATCCCTGGGATTCTCCAGGCAAGAATACTGGAGTGGGTTGCCATTTCCTTCTCCAATGCATGAAAGTGAAAAGTGAAAGTGAAGTCGCTCAGTCGTGTCCGACTCTTAGCGACCCCATGGACTGCAGCCTACCAGGCTCCTCTGCCCATGGGATTTTCCAGGCAAGAGTACTGGAGTGGGGTGCCATTGCCTTCTCCACCTGGTGGTCGAGTAGTTAATAATTCACCTGCCAAAGCAGGGGACATGGGTTCAACTCCTGGTCCAGGAGGATCCCACGTGCCATGGAGCAACTAAGTCTGTGTGCCCAACTACTGAGCTAGGGCTCTAGAGCCCATCCTCCACAAGAGAAGTCACCACAGTGAGAAGTCCTCACACCACAACAAAGAGTAGCTCCTGCTCTCTACAACTAGAGAAAGCCTACATGCCACAACAAAGATGCAGAGCAGTCAAAAAATGAAATAAAAATAGATAATTTTTTTAAAGGGTTACAAACTATGTATAAAATAAGCTACAAGGATATACTATACAACACAGGAAATATAACCAATATTTTATAATGACTATAAATGGAGCATAAACCTTTAACATTTGTGAATTGATATACATAACCTGCCATTTATATAAAATTGTACAACTATATTTCAATAAATATTTTAGAAAAATTATAAATACTTCATTGCTAAATAATGTTAATTATCATCTGAACCTTCAGCAAGTCATCATCTTTTTGTTAGTGGAGGGTCTTGCCTCAGTTTTGATGGCTGCTGAATGATCTGGGTGGTGGCTGCAGAAGATTGGGGTGGCTATGACAATTTCTTAAAATAAGACAACAATGAAGTTTGCCACATCAATTGACCCTTCCTTTCTGGAGCAATTTCTCTGTAACAGGCAAATGCTGACAGCATTTTACCCACAGTAGAACCTGGAATCAATCCCCTCAAAACCTGACACTGCTTTACCAACAAAGCTGATGTAACATTCTATTAATAAATCATTTGTTGCCATCTCAACAATCTTTCCAACATCTGTACCAGGAGCAGATTCCATCTCACAGAAACATCTTTCTTTGCTCATCCATAAAAAGTAACTCCTCGTCCATTAGTTAAGTCACAAGATGATAATTCTTTCACATCTTTAGGCTCTACTTCTAATTCAAGCTTTCTTGCTATTTCTATCATAGCTTCAGTTATTTCCTTCACTGAAGTCTTGAACCCTTAAAAGTCACCCATAAAGACTGAAATCAACTTCTTCCAAATTCCTATTAACATTGATACCATATCTCTTCCCACGAATCACAAATAGTCTTAATGGCATCTAGAATGGTGAATCCTTTCTTGTTGTTCAGTCCCTCAGTTGTGTCCAACTCTTTGAGACCCCATGGACTGCGGCACTCCAGGCTTCCCTGTCCTTCACCATCTCCTGGATCTTGCTCAAACTATGTCCATCGAGTCAGTGATGCCATCCAACCATCTCGTCCTCTGTTTGTTGTCCCCTTCTCCTCCTGCCTTCTATTTTTCCCAGCATCAGGGTCTTTTCCAGCTCTTCACATCAGGTGGCCAAAGTACTACTGGCGCTTCAGCTTCAGCATCAGTCCTTGCAATGAATATTCAGGGCTGATTTCCTTAGGGTTGACTGTTTTGATCTCCTTGCAGTCCAAGGGATTCTCAAGAGTCTTCTCCAACACCACAATAAGAAAGCATCAATTCTTCAGCGCTCAGCCTTCTTTGTGGTCCAACTCTTACATCCATACACAACTACTGGAAAAACCACAGCTTTGATTAGATGGACCTTTGTCAGCAAAGTGATGTCTCTGCTTTTTAATATGCTATCTAGGTTTGTCATAGCTTTTCTTGCAAGGACCAAGCGTCTTCTAATTTCATGGCTCCAGTTACTGTCTGCAGTGATTTTGGAGCCCCCCAAAATGAAGTCTGTCACTGTTTCCATTGTTTTCCCATCTATTTGCCATGAAGTGATGGGACCAGATGCCATGATCTTCATTTTTTAATCTTTTCTAGAGGTTTTCAATTTACTTTACCCAAATCCATCAGAGGATTTTCTATAGCACCTATAGTCTTCTGAAATGCATTTCATAAATAATAAGACTTGATAGTCAAAATTACTCCTTGCAGAGTGGATGCTGTGTTAGGCATGAAAACAACATTAATCTCATTGTACATCTCCATCAGAACTCTTGGGTGACCAGGTGCATTGTGAATGAGCAATAATATTTTGAAAGGCATCTTTATTCCTGAGCAGTAGAACTCAACTGTAGGCTTAAAGTATTCAGCAAACCATGTTGTAAACAGATGTGCTGTTATCCTGGCTTTCTTTGTTGTTCCATTTATAGAGCATTGGTAAATGAGCATTGGCTTCAATTTCAAGTCACCAGCTGCATTAGTCCCTAACAAGAGAGACTGTATCCTTTGAAGCTTTGAAGCCAGGCATTTTTTCCTCTCTAGCTATGAAAGTCCTAGATGGCATCTTCCTCAAGTATAAGGCTGTTTTTTGTCTATAATGAAAATCTGTTGCTTATTGTAGCTACCTTCATTAATTATCTTGTTAGATTTTCTGGATAACTTGTTGCAGCTTCTACATTAGCATGTGCTGTTTCACCTTTTTTTCCTTTTTTTGGTTGAGCTGAATAGCACAAAAGGTCTTATTTCACCAACCAGGGACTCAATCCGTGCCCCCTGCAGTGGAAGCATGGAGTCCTAACCACTGCACCACCAGGGAAGTCCCCAGCTTGCACTTTTAAGTTATGAAGATTGCTTCTTTCCTTAAACCTCATGAACCAACCTCTGCTAGTTTCAAACTTTTCTTCTGCAGCCTCCTCAACTTTCAGCCTTCACAGAATTAAAGATAGCTTGGCCCGTGCAATGGCACCCCACTCCAGTACTTTTGCCTGGAAAATCCCATGGATGGAAGAGCCTGGTAGGCTACAGTCCATGGGGTTGCTAAGAGTCGGACACGACTGAGCGACTTCGTTTTCACTTTTCACTTTCATGCATTGGAGAAGGAAATGGCAACCCACTCCAGTGTTCTTGCCTGGAGAATCCCAGGGACAGGGGAGCCTGGTGGGCTGCCGTCTATGGGGTCACACAGAGTCGGACACGACTGAAGTGACTTAGCATAGCAGAGCATAAGGAAGTGTTACTGCTGCTTTGATCTTCTACCTAGACCACTGAACATTTCTCGATATCATCAAAAGGCTGCTTTTTTTTCTTATCATTCTTTGTTCCTTAGAGTAGCACTTTCAGTTTCCTTCAAGAATGTATCCTTTGCATTGACAACTTGGCTGCCTATTTGGCACAAGAGGCTAGACAGTAGCCTATCTCAGCTTTTGGCTTATTTTTCTCACTAAACTTAATCATTTCTAGTTTTTGATTTAAAGTGAGAGATGTGCAACTCCTCCTTTCATTTGAACACTTAGGGGCCACTGTAGGATAATTAAATGGCCTAATGTCAATGTTATTGTATCTCAGGAAATAGTGAGATCCAAGGAAGAGACAGAAAGGAGAACAGCTGATTGGTGGAGCAGTCAGAACACACACAGTACTTATCAATTCAGTTTGCTGTCTTATACAGGTGTGGTTGTGGCACCCCAAAACAATTACAATAGTAACATCTAAGATCACTGATCACAGATCACTATAACAAACACTTAAAACTTTGAAATATTGTGAGAATTATGAAAATGTGACAAAAGAGACATAAAGTCAGCAAGTGTTGGAAACTGGTGCCAACAGACTTGTATGACACACAGTTGTCACAAACCTTCAATCTGTAAACTAGGCAGTATTTGCAAAGCATAATAAAGCAAAGCACTATGGAATAAGGCATGCCTGTACTATACACATAAAATCTTCTTGAGAAAACATTAATATAAGAGCAGAGGCCAGCAAACTATGGCCCATGGACCAAATCCAATCCAACATCTGTTTTCACAAACAGAATTTTTTTAAAAACACAACTGTGCTCATTCCCTTACATACTATCTGTGACTGCTTTCCTGCTACAGTGGCAGTTGTGAATTTGCAGGAAGAGCCATCCAGCCTACCAAGTTTAAAGTATTTTCTCTCTGGTCATTTACAGAAAAGTTTTGCCAACTCCATACTAGACTAGAGAATCAGCTTCAATCAGCTAAAGGAAGACTATAAATTTTTAGCAAAAGAACCAAGGGCAAGCATTTCATATAATTGAAAAGTTAAGATTAAAACAAGGGTGGAATCAATTTTCATTAAGAAAATATAAGTTGCAATCCTGATGTCAAAGTCACATGCTGGTTTTAGAACAGAACAGGGGAATACATGCTGTTAAATATGGTATCACCAAAGTGGCCGAGGAAGAAATTCTAAAATCCAAACCTTTACAGAAGTAACAAGCTGGCATAAAATGGTCAGATTCAATTTTTTCATAACTCTGAAATCCAATCAAAAACTTATAACAACCAGAGGAACACAAAAAGAAGAAAACTTATAACAGAGGAACACTAAAAGAAGAAAGAAGCTGCAGAATTTTTGTAAAACAGCACTTTTAACGTACCCACTTACCATCCTCCACTCTCCAGTTCAACAGTGGTGGTACCGATAAGAGCCTACTTTTCTGGTGCAGGTTGCTAGTACTAGAGGGAGCAATATGGACCTTATTCTTAAAGACTTGTGATTATGTGGTTCGGTCTGTTTCATGCTTCCTGAGGGTTTGGCTCAAGGACTTGCCCTTGTTTTGCCTGTCACAGAGCTTCCCCAGGGCATATGTCATTTCCTAGATGGTATCTGTCCAAAGTATTTAAAGGCAATGTGTTAGCTGCAGTCTCAAAGGTAAAGGGACACTTGGGGATAAGGAATTATAATTAGAGCAACATCAGATAGACCAGAAAACTGGGAAAGGAAGAAGCCAGTAAATGAGACACTTGAGGGAAAGAGGCATTTTTAAATTTCTGCATATTTTAGGGAATCTTAGAGGTCATGTGTCTTGTCTAGTACTCAGGACTAGACAAGACACTTGCTCTGAGAAGACCTTAACCTTTCACTTCTGTCTGACCTTTGAGTTCCATGTAAAGAGGAAGTGAAGGCTAAGGTAGAGCTGTAAATACACTCACTAAACATTGATGAATGTCCCAATGAGAGCAAATACACAGGATGGGGAGAGAGTTATTTGTATTGGCTCCAGGGATTAAGTAAATCTCTGTCAAGTAAACAGATGTCAACTAAGCTAATGGACCATAGACTTCTGTGTATTCATGATAGAGGATACAGACTACAGAAACAATTTAGAAGTCCCTAAACAAACCACAAAACAATAACAGCAATAAAAACAAATGCTGGGGAGGAGGAGAACCTGATTTTCAGTGTTGACAACTTATTAAAACTGCCAAGTTTTAACAACAAATTACAAGGCAGGCAAACGTTCACAGGAAAAAAGAAACTAATAGAAACTGTCTCTGAGGAAGCTCAGACATTGGCATTAATAGACACACTTTAAATTGTCTAGTCAAGGCTATGGTTTTTCCAGTAATCATGTATGGATGTGAGAGTTGGACTATAAAGAAAGCTGAGCACCGAAGAATTAATGCTTCTGAACTGTGGTGTTGGAGAAGACTCTTGAGAGTCCCTTGGACTGCAAGGAGATCCAATCAGTCCATCCTAAAGAAGATCAGTCCTGAGTGTTCATTGGAGGGACTGATGCTGAAGCTGAAACTCCAATACTTTGGCCACCTGATGCGAAGAACTGACTAATTTGAAAACACCCTGATGCTGGGAAAGATTGAAGACAGGAGGAGAAGGGGACGACAGAGGATGAGATGGTTGGATGGCATCACTGACTTGATGGACATGAGTTTGGGTAAATTCCTGGAGTTGGTGATAGAGAGGGAGGTCTGGAGTGCTGCAGTCCATGGGGTTGGACACGACTGAGCAAGTGAACTGAACTGAAACTGTTATAAACATGCTCAGTTAAAGGAAATCTTAGACAGAGACCTAAAAGAAACCATGAGAATGCTGTCCCAACAAATACAGAGTATCAATAGAATTGGGAATCATAAAAAAGAACCAGAGAAATTCCTGAGCAAAGAAGTACAATGACTCAAATGAAAAATTTACTTAAGGGTTTTAATCGTCTATTTGAACAAGAAGAATCAACTTGGAAGATATGTCAACTGAGGTTACACTCTGAGAAGAAAGAAAAGAAATGAACAGAGCCTAAGAGACTCGTGGGATACTCTAAAGCATGCCAACATACATTTAACAGGAAAACTCAGGAGAGAAAAGGGCTCAAAGAATATTTGAAAAAATAATGGCCATAATTTTCCCAATTTTGATGAAAAACATCTATATACACAACCAAGAATCACAACAAACTTCAAGAAGAATAAACTTGGAGATCCACAGCAAGACAAATTATAATCAAATTGTCAAAAGCTAAAGAGAATCTTGAATGAAGCAAGAAAAGTAATTCATCATATGTGAAGGCTCAGTAAGATTAACAGCTGATTTCTCATCAAAACCATGTATGTCAAAAGATAATGGAATGACATATTCAAAGTGCTGAAAGAAAAAACCATCAACCAAGAATTCTACATTCACAAAAGCTGGTTTGCAAGATAAAAAACAAAAAAACAAAAAACCTGGAGATTGGTTGCACAATAATGTCAATATACTTAACATTACTAAACTGTACCCTTAAAAACAGTTAAGATAGTAAAGCTTGTTATATGTATTTTGTCACAACTAAAAATCAATTTTAAAAATAAGGAGAAATTAAGATTTTTCCAGAAAAACAAAATCTGAGGGGGTTGACCCAACCTACATGAAACATAACAGGAAGTCCTCCAGGCTGAAATAAAATCTAGACAGTAACTCAAAAGCATACAAAGAAGTAAAGAACACTGGTAAAGACAGCTACGCAGGTAAATATAAAAGTTAGTGTTATTGTATTATTGGTTTGTAATAAAAAATTTTTTTTCTACAAGTTTAAGCAACATTCCACATATAACCTATAACTACAATTAGGATAAGAATTAGTAAAATGAAAAATGAGATTAAAAGACAGATATAATAACTATAATTTATATAACTAGGTGAGATTTCTCATACTTTATTCTAAATCAGGTATCTCTAATTTGTATTTCAAATGGAAAGGATCCAGAATTGAGCTCACATCCAGATCAAATCTTTTTCTGGGAAGGAAAGTCTAATAAGAAAGATCATCTGCCAGAGAGCTAAGATACCTAGTGTTATATTTTTAGCTCTGCTAATAATTCTCAGTATCATTTACTAACTTCTGTGGGTCTTGAGATTCCCATTTGTGAAATGCAGAGGATGTAAGAAAATTATAAAAATTTATATGAAGGAAAAAATAGCTGATTGAAAATTCTTTAATTCCTTAGTAAAAAAAGTAATAAACAAATCTGAAGAATTATCATTATTACTACTACCCACATGAATAAGCAGTTTCCTTATTTACCTGATGATGTTGGATGTTTCTTATATTGCATGAGAAGTTTTGATAGAGCTGAAACTTATCAATATCTTTTTCATTTACTTTTTTTGAGGACACTTTTGCCAAAGATGACTGGATATGAATATATCTATCTTGGCACCTGTTCAGATACACAAGTATTCAACCACAAGTAGTTATTAACATGTATTTCAGTAAAGAAACACATTATACAGAAGTAAGATTAGCAAAAAAGTAAACAAGAATTACCAAATAAGATTTTTTTATATATGATGCTCAACTATAAAAATGATATTGACCCATGAAAAAAGGACTCCTCACTTATTCACGCTAGCATAGGTCTAGCATATCTAGCATAGCACAAATCTATTTATATATCAACCCAGGCCTCCTATAAAACATCTAAATGAGTTGAGATACTACCTGCAGTTACCCAAGAGACCAATAACTCTGGCCTAGATATCATCCTTTCCTAACCGCTGAGTTAGGGAGTCAGAACCAATTTAAAGCTAAAAAGAGGGGAAACGATAATATGTCAGGACAGCTTCCAATGACAATTTAGAAATTGAACCAAATTTCAGCAGTATGATTACTTATAAAAACACACTTAAAAACCTGGGCAATTAATTCTTCTACTTCAACTCATTCTATGAGGGCTACTGAGGAAACAGAAAATTTTTCTCCCTTATATCAACAAAAACCCTGATAAACAACAGTAGTCAACTGGTTCATCTCCACCTTTGCTCTCCTCTGCACAGCTCACACAGCTAGAGATGTTAAAGAGAGAGGAAGAACAGACCTCTGCAAAAAAAAAAAACAAAAAAAACTGTCTTTCGACATACAGAAGAAAAGGAAAGACAGAGTACCTAAAAATGGGGTTTTTAAATAATGTCTTTTTTTTTGGAGGCATAAAATCCATAAACCCAAGTAGTGTCTAGGTCAAAAGGTTTTACTTTCTTATAAATGGTGTGACACTATGGATAAGCTGCTCTCTCCATCACCTAAAATTCATTTTGAGGTCATCACATTTATCCATACCTGACATTACACATTTCCAAGGTAATCCAACCACTGGTAAATACTAGAAATGACGTATTATAAAATTAAGTACATACATCACTATTTGCTGAAAAAGCAATGCCACCCACTCTAAATAGTTATGAATTGCTCTCTAGCATATACTGCATTATGCAGTGGTTTTTAAACCATGTTCCTCAGAGGCCTCTGCTGAGGTGCTTCAGAATAAGGAGGATGAACAGGCAGAGTTCCAGGATCCATGCCCAGAATTCAATCAAAACAACTTTACTTTTATCTGTTTCATGTACTCGGGTTCTGTTGTTTGAACAAAGAATTCTGCTACTAAAAAAATTTAAAAAAATTTTTAAGTCTGAAAGTAAAGTTTTAATGAGCACTGGAATTAGCACTAACTGTGCAACCCTTAACAGCATGTGTCCACAGAGCAGAAAACTCTCCAAGAGTTACTCACAATTTTCGAATGAAGTCAAGTGTGTCTTTGTCTTTAGCAATCATGTCTGCTAAAATATGCTGCACTCCTGTTTCAATATCCTGGAGTGCGGAAAGCCCTTTAGGAGAAGGGTAAGAAGGAAAACAAAAGCAAGAACTAGAGATTGGTTTTTAAATCTATAATTAAATCACAATAAATTTTTTCCAGTCAAAATAAAACCTTAAACCGACAAATTTAAGACAGAAACGTATCATAGCAGTGACAAGCTTCCCTCAGCATTGAAAACAAGCCTCCAGAAACCGTAATACAGGGCCTTAACATACCATATAACCTAGTGGTAAAAAAATGCAAGTCTGGAGCCAGCTGCCTGGTCTAATCCTGGCTCTACCATCTACCAAATGTGTGCTGGGCAAGTTACTTGTCGTCTCTGTGCCTCAGACTCCTATAAAAACGGTAATAATAGTATCTACTTCATGAACTATTTACAAATATTAAGTGTGGTTATAGGAAATACATATTAATAGTCATACCCCAAGGTATACTACTTCATTCCAGTTATAAAAATTCTCCTTTACAAGGAATTTTATTAATATCCCAATTTTGTTTATGAGGCATTTATTCACATTTTCAATACCTATTTGAAATAGGTCTCAAATCTCAAATAAGCACAAAACAAGAGTCATTATGTGGCTGTTCATCTTAGAGCTGAACTGTCTACTAATGGTATGTTAAGTTCTCTCCAAGTGCTTTCAGTTTGCTAATTTACAGCAGTGTGTCTTGTATATTATGGTCCCTGCAATATCAGCTTATATACCAAGAAATCATTTGCAATGCATTCCTTCATTTCTTTTGTCTTTATTGTTCTATTTCCATTAAAGCTTTTTCTTGCATTAAAGCTTCAATTACACAAGCACGAGTATCATGTTTTTCTAAGAGCACAGATTTAATGAATAACAGGTAAAAAAGACAAAGAGAGCAGGACAGACTTACAGAATAATTAATAAAGAGGAAATAACTTGTTGGGTTGCATTATGATAACTGATCTTAACTAATGATGTAATTGCATTTATTTCAAGGAAATTTGGTAACTGAAATAGGTATCCTGTTTACATTTTAAGAGAATTTCCCTATGAGGCAATTTTCAGGAACAATCTTTGATAGGTGGAAGGCTATATATATAAGAACTTTGAACAGCTATGGCACATAGTAAGCAGTCAATAGATGTCTGCTCTGTGTTAGCTTTCTCACTAGACCAGTCTTTATCCTAGAAAACGACTCACTATGCACTCATTCCTGGGGTCCAAAAGTACCTCAGAGTATCATCACTCAAAGTTTAAGGAGAGTACCAGGGTGAGAAGTCAGTAGTAAAAGGGGAACCTACAATGAGATCAATTAATGAGAGAGAACTGAAAGAGGAAATTATAGATTTGGCGATTAAAACAAAGAGTTTTTGAAAAGTTCACATTATTGAGGGAGATACAATTTGTAAACCTTATGAATTTAACGAACCATATGTAATTAAAATTATTCAAAAGCTCTAGAACAATGGATTGTATAGTCTAAGGACCCTAAAATAAAATTATAGTACATACTTGCTAAAAATATAGATTCTAGACTGTGGCATTTTATTGTTTTACAGAGCATCCCAGATGATTCTGATACTCATTAAATCATAAAGAAACCATTGGTAGGGAGGTGTTTTGAACCACCTCAGAGCCAGAGTGCTTAACAACAGGTAGAAACATTCAGCCATTCCAAAAGCTCATCCAAATTACAAACCCCCCATCTCAGTCCAACTAGGGAGAGAGAATTGAAGAGAGTCTTGTGTGTTTTGAAAAAGCACCTTGTCTCATCAGAGAGAATTGTTCATTGGGGCTTAATACAGCCAAGGATAACAAGAGTTCAAAAAGTTTAGCACCTCAGTAAAATCAGGAGAAAATAATGTCCAGAGAACCAGAAAATCATATCCCTTGCCTTGCAGTGAAAGCTTTACAGCCACATGCTCTTCAAACCTCCACAATTAAAAAACTGAACACTTCTCTTCAGCTTATCTGCACTAACACCACCTCATCTTACTTACAAAGGGGCAATTAGCTACTCCTCCTTGTACAGGGATATTCTGGATCTTCTAGGATGTAGTCCATTTGTAGCACAGGCTATCTTTCTGATTTGCACCAATTCTTGTTGGTCTGTGGTAATTAAAAGTGCCTCCTATCTTGAGAGGGTGGCGACACTGAAATATCTGGTTTCTGAAATACTTCTTTGAGGAATGATGGGAATAAAGAAAATACTTATTTAGAAAAACAGTAAGGAACAGAGAGTAATCATGAGGATGTATGTGGCATAAAGAAGGAAGAAACAGAAGGGAAAAACATTCCAAGCAAACTTTGAAAAGCAATTCAAAGTTGTTTAGAATTGATTACAATACTATGTTTGTGATTAGAGTAAAAGAAAAAGGGAGAAAAGCAAACAGAGAAGTTCTTGTATGTGTGCTAGATGGGTTCTGGGATGTGTAACTGTGCTGGGCCCAACCTACCCCATTATCAGAAGTATTACCTAGTGCTCATCATCAGATAGTGCATGAGCATCACCCCACAGGCCAATTAAAAGATATAAGGTTATCAAACATACTGAATAGGAATTCAGTATGTGTGTGAACTAAGGAAAACTTTGTACCAGAGGAGGTGAAGAGTAGAAGGAAAGGAAACAGACCAGAAGTTAAAAATAAAACAAACCATAAATCATTGTGCATCTAACATTTTGAAAGCTCCAACATTTGTAATAAAACATACCAACACTGGGCTCAGATAGTTTCCACTGTGGCTAACCTCAATGCTTGGTTAAATAGTTGCAGCTAACATTAAAATATTAAAGTTGCAACCATTTGAAAATATAACAGAAAATACACATTAAAAAATTAAACTTGAATTTTACTCATTTCAACCCATTTCTAAATTCAAATAATACAAATTTGCTTTTTCTTATCATTACTGCCCTTTTCAATACAGATATTAAGGTGGGTGTACTTGGGTATGAGCAGATATTCATATTTTCACAGACACACATACTCAATTTTTCCAACTGCAAATCTGTATTTGCCAGATTATTTTTTAAAAAAACACAGGTTTCAGTACGCTGTTTCTCTACAGTTTAGTACATCCTGCAGATTTTGTTATCAGAGACTGCCCCCTACAGACAATCTCCCAGCCTAAAGAACAGAAGGTCAAAAAGAACTAGAATGAGAGCAGTGATCCCTAGAGAATCAATCTCCCCATTCAATCCTGTCAGAGCACTCCCTGAAAAAAGCCCCCACTCTTACTTAAAAAGCTCTCACTTCAAGGCTCATTTTGACAATAAAACCAATACACCTTGACATGTATCATTTGTCACTTTCCTTGGGTTTTTCTTAGAAATCTCTCTCCTTTACCCCTTTCCTCTTTCATCCTTTCCTGTACATGTACACACACTGAGATAAGAAGATACACTTCAGAAAAAGACAAGCATTTTACTCATGGAGAGCAGAAGTGTGGGAGTAGGACTTTCTTTTACAATTCATGTCTGTCTGAATTGTTGAAATTCTTTCTAAAGAGAAGATATGACTTTTTAATTGTAAAATCTTTATAAGTTTTTAGAAATGGGATAAAGGTTTTAAAAGAATATAGGAATATCTGCATAATCTTGGATGCAAAGGGAATTCTTTAAAAAGAAAAAAAAGCAATTATCTTAAAAGAAAAGATTAATAAAATTGAAAAGATAAATAAATCAACTATGATAAAACTAAGACTCTATTTACCAAAAGATACCATAAACAAAGTGAAAAGAGAAGTTACAAGTTGGGAGGAAAGATCTGTAACACATATAACTCCGAGAGAGAATATCTAAAAAATACTCACAAATTAATAAGAAAAAAGAGAAACAACACAACAGAAAAATGAGCAAAAGACAAGAACAGGCACTTTATCAAAAAAGGAAAGCTAAATGGCTAAGAAAGAGATATACTGGGATTTGTTTTATTAGAATAATTTGCCCTTTATATGCTATACTATTCTATTGTATTACTTAATGAAACAATTTTTTAACTTAAGTTTTTAAATTAGAAAAGAAACAGGAGCGACCTCTTTAAACAATTAAGTACCTTTCACATTGGGTTTAATATAAGAGAGAAGACTCAGCTCCCCTGGGTTCTCCAGCAGTGTCCTGGCTGCTCCTTCTAATCCCAACTGCTTTGCTCTCTGGGCTTTGGTGCCTTTGCTTCCAGTTTTATATGGCGCTGACTAGGGTAAAAAGTCAGAAAGCATACCCAATCAATAAATTTTAAAAAGCAAAAGTTAAAATTAAGACACAAAATGAGAGGACATGCAAGAATGCTAAAGACATCCTCTTTTCAACTCTTTCTTCTTCCTTCAGAGAGGAATTAATACTAACAAAGAATACAAGATGTATAAAAACAGTTATTCCTTATCAAATGCTTTATACTTTCCTACATGCTTACAGTCAGCTATTTGCTTGGATTCATTCCCTTTACAAACTCAGTGCTTGGGCTGCAAGGACTACAAGTTCTCAACTCAAGCAAGCTCCTCTAAAACATGTCCACACACAATGCTTCTACTTCTGAGTACATGTTCACTACTCAACCCACCTCCACCTGGCTTCTCTTTCCATACACCTTGCTGAAAGTGGTATCACAAAGAGCCATAATGATCCCCTAATTACCAAATAAACATTTTTTAGTCCTTATCTTGCCAAAACTCCCTGCTATATTTAATTACTTAAGACCACTGATCATTACCTCCTTCTATGACTCTCTGCCTCAATCCTATGGGTACCTTATCTCCTGATTCTCTTCATACTTCTCTCACTATTCTTTCCACGTTTCCTTCTTAGGCTATCCCTTCCTCTATCCATGCTTCAAAAGTTAGTTTTTCTCAATGGTCTACCCTGACCTGCTTACCCTATGATCTTTCCTTGAGTGAAATCTTCCATTTTCATGGCTCCAAATACCAACTACATGCTGAAGACATTCACATCTGTGTCTCCAGCTTAGCACTCTCCCTCAAGCTTCTCACTTCTGTTACCTACTCTTTTTCCTTACTCGACTGGGAATTCCTTGAAGACAAGGATTATACACTAGTCATCTTTGTAAATCCAAGTGCCTAGCACACACACAAAAAGGCTTAAAAGATGTTTACTGAATAAAGAATATTTTGTTGAATTAAATAATGATGGTGGCTGATGACTCTGTGGCTTTTTATTTCTAGCTATTTTTTAACTATAAAAAGACACAAATTATAATATATTCAGGTAGGTATTACATTAAATAAAAAGGGTTCCTTACCACGTGTTCTAGTTCTTCAAAAGTCTTACAGTTCAGCAAAGCTTTTAACAGGCACTCAGACATCTTCCCCTCCTTTTTAATTTTTTGGATTGTACTATGAGCCTTCTTTGCAACAGCCCTGAAAATAAAAATTTTTGTAATATATAATAATATCGATATTATGGGCTTCCTTTTGGCTCAGCTGGTAAAAAATCTGCCCACGATGCTGGAGACCTGGGTTTGATATTATATTGATATATTATATTCTAACACTCAGATCTCATTTAAGTTTCACCAATTGTTCCTATAATGTCTTTGATACTGAATTCAGCTAAGAATGAGTTTTATGTAATTGCTATGTGTCTACAATCTCCTTCAAGCTGAAATAGTATTTTAGTCTCTCCTTGGTTTTCAGAATCTTGATATTTTAGAATATATTATTATTAAAACCTCTCATCCTATTTTATTACCTGTTATTATTTATAATCTAATAATAGTACTGATAAAATAACAGGCAGAAAGTTAGAGAGATGATAATATTAATTAGTAAAAATGATTGATGGAAAAGAAAACTAAATCTACTTATGAAAAAAAACAAAAAAAACAAAACCCAAAGGCAGCAGATTCTAAGTTAAACAGGAAGAAATATGCAGTCCTTCGATCACACCTCTCTGTGTCTTTTACATTCCTGATAGCCCAAGACTGCTTTCAGAGACTGAAGTCTACCAGGATCACTTTGACAAAAGGCCAAGGAGCCACTAACTTGCATATAAGGGAGAGGCGAGGCATCTTCAGAAGTTTACTGTCCATAACCATAGTCATTTTTTAATTCACTTTTTTAACAGGGACTCTCAGTAAGAAATATATTTTACCCTGCAACCCAATATATACACATATAATTTCATATTCATTAGGTTTGTGCAAAAGTAACTGGGGTTTTCAACCACAAATTTTAAATCATTTTAACTAGGCTCAAACACATCTTTATTAATCAAAATAGGAACCATTATAATCAACACATTTTTAACAATGAGAAATAAGCTTGCTCTTTTGTGCAGCATAAAAATCTGTGCTTTGGAATTTGACAAACTCAAAAAGCATTTTCTGTCTCCTGCTGGTTGTGGAAGCATTTTCCCTGCAAAAGTTGTCGAGATGCTTAAAGAAGTGGTAGTCGGTTCGTGAGAGGTTAGGTGAGTATGCTAAATGAGGCAAAACTTCGTAGCCAATTCATTCAACTTTTCAAGTGTTGCCTGTGCAACATGCAGTCGGTTGTTGCTGCAGAGAAGAATGGGGTCCTTTCTGTTGACCAAAGCCAGCTGCAGGCATTGCAGTTTTTGGTGCATCTCACCAATTTGCTGAGCATATTTTGCAGATATAATGGTTTCACCGGGATTCAGAAAGCTGGAGAGGATGAAACACCACCAGACAGTGACCATGACCTTTTTTTGGTGCAAGTCTGGCTTTGGGAAGTGCTTTAGAGTTTCTTCTCAGTTTAACCACTGAGCTGGTCGTCACTGGTTGCCATATAAAATCCACTTCTCGTCACACGTCACAATCTGATCAAGAAATGGGTCACTGTTGTGCACAATAAGAGAAGAAGAGAAGACAACCCTTCAAAACAATGATTTTTTTAAATTTTTGGTCAGCTCATGAGGTACCCACGTTATCAAGCGTTTTCACCTTTCCAATTTGCTTCAAATGCCAAATGACCATAGAATGGTCGACACTGAGTTCCTCGGCAATTTTCTCACGTAGTTTTAAGAGGATCAGCTTTGTTGGTCCTCTCAATTGGTCATCGCCAACTTCCAATGCTGGTCACCACACATCTCAGCTTCAAGGTTCTCATCTCCTTTGTGAAAGTTCTTGACCTACCAATGCGTGTGTACATGTTCGTTAGCAGTTACTGGGCCAAATGCATTCTGATGTTGTGAGTTATCTCCACTGCTTTATGACCCATTTTGAACTCAAATAAGAAAGTTGCTCAAGTTTGCTTTTTTCTAGCATCTTTTCCATAGTCCAAAATAAATATAAAATAAACAGTAAGTAATAAGTCATCAGCAAAAAAACATAAAGCGAGAAATGCACATTAAAAAGATGTATAGAACAGTCTTTTGGACTCTGTGGGAGAGGGAGAGGGTGGGATGATTTGGGAGAATGGCATTGAAATACGTATAATATCATATATGAAACAAGTCGCCAGTCCAGGTTCGATGCACGATACTGGATGCTTGGGGCTGGTGCACTGAGGCAACCCAGAGGGATGGTATGGGGAGGGAGGAGGGTGGAGGGTTCAGGATGGGGAACACATGTATACCTGTGGCAGATTCATTTCGATATTTGGCAAAACCAATACAATATTGTAAAGTTTAAAAATAAAATAAAAAAATAAAATAAATTTTAAAAAAAGGTGTATAACCATAACCACATTTATTAAGAATGTATTTCAATATCAAACAGCAAATTTCAACAACGCAAAAACCACAGTTACATTTGCACCAACCTAATAATAAAGTTATATAAACACATGATAGTTTCATCAAACAATATTTACCTTTATTACAGAAACTGCACTCATATTTCCTATTCTCTATTTCATTTTTGTTAAAGTGGTAATGACCCACTAAATTAGTTTCATTACTCATTGATGAGTAGCAGTTAACACATTGAAAACCATGCTCTAGTCATAGAAAAAGCTTAAGAAAAACAGATACCATACCTAATAACCAAAAAGAAATCTCTGTATGACATAAAAAGATCTTCTAAGTCACTACTAATCATTGCCACACTTACTAACAGAAATAATCCTCTACTAATATTTAATGTATTCCTTTATTAATAGATGTCTAGAAATTGAATTCTGTTGTAGCCGAAATGCTTTTTAGAGAAAAAGAAAATAATAATAATAGTAATCTTGACATAAAGCTCCTATCTGTCCCGCACTCAATAAAAAACTAATTGGTAGAATACTTTTAATATTTTTTAAGTTAACTATTCCTGCTTTTTTGTGACACTCTCCCCAATTCACACCCCTAAATCCTTAAATTTTCTTCATCACTTTGCCTTCAACCAAACAGAGAGCTTACTTCAGAATTTGTAAACTGCTGGACTTCTAGACGTGGCCTGTAGATGATTTTGCTTGACCTACAAAATTTTTTACATCAAAATTCAGATTGCTGGTTTTTCAAAAATGGAAGATCCAGCAATTTCAGTAGAGAAGACTGCATACTATGGTCTGTTAGAGATGAGCAGTGGTTGGCCCTCTTAGGATCTGTCATCTCCGATTTGCAGCCCTTTAAGCTTGATTATATTAGACTAGCCCTGGAAGATGTGACTCTGAAACCACTTGATTAAACTGTCATTTATATTTCTGGGTTGGCTAATTGATTCTGCTTCTCAGTGAACTATAACTTCCAACATATTAGCATTTGAATCCTCCTGGCACCAAAAGAAATTCCACAAAAGGGATAGAAATGTTAGTGAGATGCAAGTCCCTCCAAAATTATTAGGCTTGTTCTATTAATAAAAATAATCCTTGGCGCTTTTAGAATGGCTTGATGGTAAGATTATATCCAATTTAAACCAGATCCTTGTTAAAGAACACAGGTATCAACAACACAGCACCTGGCAGGTAGGATACATGTAGTAAATAAATGAATGGGGAAGAGTGTTTAAATAAACTCTACCGAATAATATAGTTAGATACTTATAGTCTCTGGTATGCTTATTTCTGAGTTCTTACAATAAGTCCACAGGAATAATATTTTTAAAGGGTGTTTTCCATTCTATAATCATAAACAAGTTACAATCCACTACCATTAAATTACTATATCCTCTAAAAGACTAGAAAAGGGAAATATACATTATTTCCTAGCAAACTTGATACTTTTAAAGAACTCTCCTTTTAATAGGGACTTTAAAGTTATTAAGAGGACAGTTTTACAAAAGCTATTGAAGATTTAGATGAAACTGTATTTTCCTGAGTTTCATGCTGGTAGTTCTAATTTTGCATTATGCAAAATCACTTCTATGAGAGAAGATGACATTCAAACTCATATTAATAATGCAAACCACCTTTTGTAGATTCATGCCCAAGCTATGCATGAACACACCAGCAGAGGGACTCTGAATACCTCTAAATAAGTAAAATGAAGTTGGCTTTCTCTTTTAGGAGGGGATTGACTATATTCAGATCACAATAAATCAAGAAAACAAAATATCAGCACTGTTAAAATATACTATCACTCTCTTTCTCACTGCTTCCACTCATCAGCTCACATACCCTCTTTCCCCTTACACAAAGCTCACCCCTGCCCAGGTTTCTTACCGTAGCTCCTCTAGAGTTTGTTGAACTTCTCTCAAGGAATCAGCATCAAGATTATTAATAAGCTCTCTTCGATAACGTATAATGAAGGGAATTGTGTTATCATCATTAAAGAGACGGATAATATTGGCACAAACCCAAAGTTCAATATCAGTTCTCTCAGATAAAACCTGCAAATTAAGCACATTTAGTGATTTAAAACCCTGAAAAGTAAACATATTATAATATATGGTTTAAAATATAATATCAAATAATGTTTTCCAGTCACTTAGAAACTGCTGTGGTTTTTAAAAAAGAGAATTGCATGAAATATAGAATATATATTGATAATCACAGAATAGTCATTTCACTAATTCAATAAAACCCAATAAAAACCACTTTGTATCATCCAAATTCTACAGGGCTCAATGAGATACGTATTTTTAACCTTTCAGATTGGCATCAAAGATTAAAAAGTTGGTAACTCATTGTGTTGGCATAAATGATGGGAAAAGGCACTTTCAATTATTGTTAATGAGAAAGTACAATGCTATAACCTCTGGAGGAAGAACAATTGGCAGTATTTATCAAAATTTATAACGCATAAACTCTATGATCCAGCAGTTACACTCCTGGGAATTTTGTTCTGACATATTCATACTTCTGGAAAATGATACTTATTTACAGTGATATTTTTTGAAGAACTTTTTCTAGTCTGGTAGAAGTTAGCAAAAACCAGTCTACAATGGGGAACTGGTGAATAAATTATACACCCATGGAGAAGAATACCATGTAACTTACTCTTGTATGATCTGATATGGAATGAACTACAAGAACTTGGAACATGGCTTATTTGGGGGAAAGGTAATTGGTTGACTTAGAGCTAGGGCAGGAAGATCCTTCTGTGTCTTTGGCATTGTCTATGATTCCCATCTACCACATATTCAAAATAATTATTTTTTAAAAAAGTCTATAGGTCTCAGCAAAAGGTACATGTAAACAGAAAAGTTCAGAGAAGTCAGCCTGGAGAACAGAAAAAATAAAATCCAATTTCAGTTACTGTTCTCAAAACCCAAGTGGATTTTTAAAGTAAAGCATGAAAGGCATATGTTTTATTATTATTTCAATCCTACTGCTCGAGATATGCCAAAAATTAAAGAAAAATTCAAAACTTAATTAAAGAACTGTCATTATCAACTTGTCAAAAAAATCAAGGCAATATATAAAACAGACTAAATTTCAAAACAACAGATGAAATAAATGGCTGAACTCCAGAGACTATTGAGGATACTTTCATTCCTCTGTGTACCTGAAATCCTTTAGGCCTACATCTTATTATGCACTCTGATGAATTAACACCAACTCTCTGGTGAGAAAGTCAGCTTCGTATCTCCAGCCCTTGCTCTCTTCCGCATGAGCTCTGGACTCATTTAAGTAAGCTACCTGATGTATTCTCTTGAAAACCTATTAGGCATCTCAAACTGCGTTCATAAAAGTATTAGTCTTCATTTCTTCCCCACAACCCAGACTGTCTTCTACTGTGCTTGCAGGCTTCCCAGGTAGCACAGTACTAAATAATCCACCTGCCAACGCAGGAGGTGCAAGAGACATGGGTTTGATCCCTGGGTCAGGAAGATCCCCTGGAGTAGGAAATGACAACCTGCTCCAGTATTCTTGCCTGGAAAATTCCATAGACAGAGAAGCCTGGCAGGCTGCAGTCCGTGGAGTCTCAAAGAGTCGGACACAACTGAGCAACTGAACTGAACTGATTCTCATTTTACAGGTATAAAAACTGATGCTCAAAGAAGTCAAGTAAATGGCCAAAAGTCCCACAAGCTATTTACTCCTCTTTGAAAATTTGATTTGTGGGCAAAGCAAGATGATATTCTTCAGGCAAAAGTACAAATTAATCAAGTTGTCTCACTTCTCTTCCTGAATCCCACTGCAGAGGAGACATGGTGCCGTCATGGTGTCCAAAACCCCTAACAAAATGGCCTTCTCTCCAAGTAGCCTGAGAATTTACTCTTCAAAGTCTATATTCCCACCTTCTCAGTTAAAAAAGAAAACTTCTGGGTATCAACAACTAAACTATTGCTTTAATAATCCAGGCAGCATCTGCAGTTTAAAATAACTTATATTTAAATTAAATAACACTTAAATGACTAGCACTGAGAGAAAGAACTTTTTATTCTTTCAAAAATCAAACCAGCAACTGGATACTCCCTTCTGAAATGCTCTCTATTACTGCTATTGACTTTATTACATCACTTATTTTACCACACAAATAAGTTTCCTAAAGACTGCAAAAGGAAAAACTATGTATGATGTTAGAAGTCAGAAGAGTGGTTTTAGGAAAGGGGACACAGGACTGAGAAGGGGTATAAAGAGATTCTAGGCTGCTGGTAACATTCTGTTTCTTGATCTGGAAGCTTATTACACGTTTACATTTTTGAACACTCATGAGGTGTATACTTTAGTACAATTTTCTCCATATATATTTCAGAAAGTTTGTTTTAAGGCCCATAATAAATACCTCCAGCTATATTATAAAAAGCAAGGGTCAATCCAACTGTTTTTACTAAATTCCTCCTAACAAGTGACACATGCTTATGTGTAAAAGTGCTGTGAGAAAGTTAATTCAGAGACATTCGTCTCCTTCCCACTTCTTTCCCCTATTCTGTCACCCCGTGGTCTTCCTCACCCACATATTTCCACATCATCTCTTGCAAGAATGGGGAAAATGGCTAATAAGTAGGTTTTGCTCACTCTTCTCCCCTGATTTAGCAAACATTACTAATATATTGCATATGGCTCCTCTACTCCACCTCCCTCAAAATAGACTACATAATAGCAATCACCACTTCAGGGCATTTAATTTTCTCAAAAACTGCTTGTAGCTAGTCATCTCTTCAAATTCTTATAAAGGTTATGGTATTCACAATATATTTGCTTAATGATATAATATACTTTAACAAAAACTAATTTCTTAAGGCAACCACATATTTGCAGTTTGCAGAAAAGCAATGAAGTAGGCTGTTTCTCCCCGAGGAGTCTGGTGATCCCAGAACCTGATTAGGAAATAGATACAAAGTGTGTTTATAGGTAAAGTCCCTCCCCAGATGAGACAGTGATGCTCCTGAAAAAGTTACGGAACTTTAGAGTTGGAAAAAAAAAAAAAAACCTTGAAAGAAAAAAGTTAAGAGGATCAAGGTATCATGGTAGGCAGGGTCCATGGTCCTTAAAATGAAGGAAATATAAATAACATTTCCCTCATGTTCAAGACAATAATTCCTATACAGTTAATTTCCATCAACCATTCCTTACTAATGAGATACTTGTCAGAACTTCCCCTAAGAACTTGGGCAAACATTTCATTTTGTGGCAGTTAATATGTATACCACAGGCATTTCATTGAGTCTCACTCAAATGTTCAAAGCCTTCCTGATTGTCTTGCTGACTGACTTGGCACTGCTGACTCTCACTCTGCTCTTCCTGTTTCCCTTTAACACCTGCCACTATTCTCAACCATGTTTGGCAGATAAAATGATTCTCTCTCCTGCTAATGGAAAATAGTATAGGACAGGAAGTCCACATATATGACAAGATTTAAAAGTAATTCAAGATTAGGCAAGGATGACTGTACCTGGTTAAATCTTTTAAAAACCCCAACAAGTCACACCTAAAGTTCCCCAGGCAATTTTCCTAAACCCATCTAGAAAATGCTGAGCTTACTAGTGGTCCTCAGGATGCTCAGAGAAGGTCGCAGCTGAGCCAACCACTTCTCCCAACTCACATGCAACGGAGTGGCACATTCTGAGAACAGGCTTGTTTGAGCTGCCAAAAATCACTATTAATATAAGGAGAAAAGATACTTAGAATTGAAAGGAAAGACAAGCACATTCATACTACCCAGATAATACGGTCAAAGGCCATAAAATAGTTCTAGACCTGAAAGCTTGCTTCCATTTCATATTGAAACATCTCATGGACATTCCTGCTACCGATTTACAGATGAAACTTTTACTCCTGGCTGCTCTTCTTCTGCCACTCACCCTATGGCAGCTGGGGACCTGTTCTCACTGTACGCTTTTCCCTCCTCACTAGCTAAAACTAATGGTAAATGAAGTGTGGGGCTATCATCTCCCACCTTTCATAAAGAAGTAGGGAAATCTGATCTGCTTTCTGATCTGCCAAGAGAAAACAACAACTCAAACAGAGAAGGGGTGAAAATGGGTGATCATGAAATCTCTGAAATAGAGAAAATTGAGAAAATGGCTTCCTCAAGTCCTCAGTTTTCCAATTTCTGGTTCAAGGCCTTAGGAGACTTGATCACGCTTTGTCCTTTGCATTCTTCGAAAGGCCCCTGCATCCTCTTTTCTGCTTAAGCTCATTAGAAGCAGGATTCTATTACCTGTAAACAACTGTCATAGGTAGGGTTATTTTCATTTCTTTCTTTTACACAGATTATGAGATATGGGTGTGAAGCAGAGTTTCATAGAATAACTAACCCCTGACTTCATTTTGCAAAACTTATTTCCATAGTTTAAGAGACTTCCTGTGCTTTGAAACCTTCCCCCTCCTTCCTACTCAGGGTCAACTACTAGAGGTAGATCTATGTCAACAGCAGAAATAGGCTGAAAAGTTAAGGAGAAGAGACGGGAAGTGGGACACACCCACCTGCCCCTGTAGGTCTGGTTTGGAACTAAGGGATGTGCATGTTAAGAAAGCCTTCAGGGTGAACCTGATGCAGGCTGTTTTAAATGTCTTTTAAAACATTTCCTTGTAGGCTTAAGTGAAAAAAAGAAAAAAAAGGCATAGAAAGGAGCCTAATTATGCAGTTTCTCAATTTTGGACTGTTCAGGAATGAGAAGAAGGCTATGAGGCAACATTCTATTCCTTAATGAGTCAGAGAGAAGAAAAATCATAATTAAAAGTTACTGGCAATGTTCAACTAGTAGGTAATAGAAAAGGCAGCATGGGTAAAAAGAACTTCCTTTGAAGAGAAAGGTAACACACAGACAATTCCAGACGGAGAAGTGGTATTTCCCAGCAGAGGCACTGGGCTCTAGAGCAGTATTTCCCAGCAGAGGAAGGAGCACTCGTCAGAATCACCATGCGTCAGACAATAAGGAGGGAGGTGATCCCCATCCACCCTGAGGGGTACTGCTATGATTAAGTCTGAAATGTTTACAGAGTGTGTGGGGGTGGACAAAACATTGGGAATCACTGCTTAATGAGTCACTCCTCAGGTCTTCTCTATCATCCTCAAAGCTAGTCAAAGAAACTGGAAGAAATATGATTTTTCCTGTAGTAAGAAATATAATTATGGGAGCCCAAGTTGGAATTCAGATAGAAATTTCCTTTAAGAAGTTACTAGGCAGAGAAGGCAATGGCACCCCACTCCGGTACTCTTGCCTGGAGAATCCCATGGATGGAGGAGCCTGGTGGGCTGTAGTCCATGGGGTCGCTAAGAGTTGGGCACAACTGAGCGACTTCACTTTCACTTTTCACTTTCATGCATTGGAGAAGGAAATGGCAACCCACTCCAGTACTCTTGCCTGGAGAATCCCAGGGATGGGGGAGCCTGGTGGGCTGCCGTCTATTGGGTCGCACAGAGTTGGACACAACTGAAGCGACTTAGCAGCAGCAGCAGCAACAGCAGCAGGCCTGGTTCATAGTGTATTACAACATTACACTAAGAGTTAAATAGATGTACTAACAGCCAATGACTTAATCACTTGCACTGCTTTTATGGGGAATTACAGTCCAAGTACAAAGCAAAAACGTACCAAGGAACTTAGGAGGGCCCAATCTGTTGAGGTGATCTGTCTACAGAATACATGTTCACTAGAACACCATGGAAAGAAATCTACTTTCCTGAGGTCGCAGCTTTTAACTGAAGAATTAATGACAATAAGCTATAATACCAAACAACGTACCCAAGAGCCAAAGCCTACAGGAACCACTGGCAAAGTGACAAGGGAACTGAAAACTCCCAGGTCTTCCCTCACCCCATACCAGTCAAAAAGAATCAAACTGAAGTGACAGAATAAGGCTGTGCATACCTGTACTATGTCCCAGTTCATTTCCACCTCCTCAATATTACTGATATTTTCTGGAAGCCTGGCAGGCTGCCCCTGAGGACACGTTTCCGTCTTCACTTTCTTCAAAGGGGGCTGACCACACGTAAAGTAGTCTTTGTTCTCCTCTTCCTTACACCCACCTTCCCACATGGCGCTAGTGGATGGTATCTCTGTGCTATTATTTCTGCTCTCTAAGCTGCTGGCTTTGTTGGCTTCTTCATCAGTTTTCAGCTTTTTAGTCCTCCGAGCTGAAGGTGACTGAGCTGAATTTTTCCGTTTTGTCTTTGCTGTTTTCAGAGTCTGCCCAGTCTCCAATTTGTTTTTGTCTTCTAAATCAACATCGGCAATAGCGACAGAGTTATTCTAGCAAACCACAAAGAGAACACATGAGAATTAGAAGATTAAAAAAACCAATGGACCTGGAATATTATTTAGCAATGAAAAGGCACAAATTATTCACATACACAGTAATTTGAAAGAATCTCAAGGAAATTGTTGAATGGAGAGAAAAAGACAATCTCAAAACTTACATACTGTACAGCTGTATTTATATAATATTCCTGGAAAAAATTAACGGTTACTTGGGGGGGGTCAGAGTTGGGGGTGGAAGTTGGGAGGGAGGTGGATATGGCTATAAAAGGTCAATACTAGGGATCCTTGTGGTGATGGAACTGTGTGGTGGATACAGAGACCTACACATAGGGTAATCCTGCATAAAACTAAACACACATATCCACACACATGCATACAAATGAATACAAATAAAACTGGAGAAATCTAAGTAAGATCACTGGGATTTTATCAATGTCAATATCCTGGTTGTGATATTTAACTATAGTTTTTCAAGATGTTACCATAGGGGGAAATTGGATAAAGGGTACATGATATCTTTCTGTATTATTTTTTACAACTGCATGTGAAATTACAATTATCTAGAAATAAAAGGTTTCATTTTTTTTTAATGAGTAAAGGGAAGGTATACACCTGGAAGAAAAAACAAGATTTAAAATCTGCAATCAAAAGTCAACATTTTATGAGAGAAGAGTAACACAGGCTCATAAAACTCAACAGGCTATGCCTGCCACCCATTTTGCTGAAAGAAAACATGGCAGGACAGCAAGAGTATCAGGCATTTTTTCTTCGTAGGAGTCTGCAGGGCAGTACACACAGGTGTCCAGGGGTTATTCTCTGGACCACCCACCTGCCGGGTGACAGCTCGGGAATGAAGCAAGGACATCTGGCACTTGTTTTGACACTAGAGTGGGAAATAAAATACAGACCTTGCCCCATGGAATTTTCAATTTCACAAGCTAGCCTGTTTTCAGTTACCTGAGTGAAGCAGATGGCACAAACTCGAACAAAAGAACTCCCAAATTAAATGTCAGTAAATATTCACTTTCCTCTCCTAGCAGATATTTTTTCCCAGAATTACTGACTACTGAAAATACTAGAAACTACAAACCACACCCTCATCCTAACGCCCACCCATCACCACCTAACCTGGAAACTATATACATTAAATAGCCCTGTCAGTATTGCATTTGTAATTGAACAAAATGGATAAGAACAGAGGTACAAAAATAGAATTTCCCCCGAAGTCCATAAGAGCTGATAATAACCTGATCAAATTAATTGACATAGCTAAAGAAGGAATATGTCAATCATACAAGAGTTCTCAGCCCCAGAGGAACAGAAAAAGGAGATCTGTAGAAAGCAAATACGATCAGCATTCTAGGTAATGCACAAAGAAGAGAAAAAGTCAGAAAACAGATTTTGATTAATTTGGTCCCAGTGGTAAGACTGGCGTCTTGTGAGATGGATACATCAAACTACCTTAGATTTATGCAGTTAAAACATTCAGTTCTTAGTGTGACAAGCAGAGCACCTTGACCACATTAGGTATTCAATAAACCCCCAAAATTTATCTAATTCTCCTAATCTGAGCCCATGATCATCAAGTAAATTTCTGATTATTATTTCTCTACTTACTTCAGCCTCCAATGAGAGACAGTGCTAGTTATAGGAACTTAACTCCTTGTGATGGTTTTATCAAAACTACGCATTATTAAACCAGCACTCTGGTCTTATACAGGCTTCCCTGATAGCTCAGTTGGTAAACAATCCACCTGCAATGAAGGAGACCCCGGTTTGATTCCTGGGTCGGGAAGATCTGCTGGTGAAGGGATAGGCTATCCACTCCAGTATTCTTGGGCTTGCTTTATGGTTCAGCTGGTAAAGAATCCACCTGTAATGCGGGAGACCTGGGTTTGATCCCTGGGTTGGGAAGATCCCCTGGAGAAGGAAAAGCTACCCACTCCAGTATTCTGGCTTGGAGAATTCCACGGACTGTATAGTCAACGGGGTCACAAAGAGTCGGACACGACTGAGCGACTTTCACTGGTCTTATATACTCTTACGACAATGGCTGGTATAAAAATATCCGAGATAGAATGGTTTCTGAAATGCTGAAAAAATTCACGTTCGTGACTTAGAAACCCAGTTCTATGACTTACTATCTGTGGTCCATGAGCAAGTCACTTAACATCTCTTGCCTTGGCTTTCTCGTCTATAAAACCAAGATAATTACAGCACCTGACTCAACAGGTTGTGAAGAATAAATAAGATCATACAAGTGGAGTGTTGAGCATGTTGCCTGGCTAATGATAAGTAATCAAATATCTGCTGATACCACCATCATTATCATGGCTACTACACCCAAACCGATTACTAGGAGAGAGAAAAGGAAGTAACTTGAAGAAATAAAGAAAAAGTAAAATGACTTAAAGCTGGGGAGTTCAAAATAAGAGAAAAACTAACAATCATAAATTAGATACTTAACAGTATCTTCAAGTACTGGAGTCTTCAAGTAAATTTTATCTAATGTTTATCAGTGTTTCTCACAGACACAAGATCCTTTCAAGAGATCTGCAAGTTCACAACTGTTTTCATAATAATGTCAAGGCACTTGACATTTCACTAATGGTACAAGAGCAATGGTAGCAAAAACCAAGATAGTGCACCAAGCCGTACTAATAATCACTGCTCCCTTCACTGTCACACACTTGCAATAAAACAATTGTCAGTTTCACTTAAGAATGAATCAGTATAAGTTATTAATTTTTACAATTTCAATCCCTGAAAACACACCTTTTTCATATTTATGTTCTGTACTGAAATGTATGTAAAGCACAAATGTTCACATAAGGAACTTCTGCTGCAGGCCAATGCATACTGACGTGCAGTGGTTGTCTCACAGTAAATCTGTGAACCAGTATTTTCCAAATGTTGTTGTTTAGTCGCTAAGTCGTATCCAACTCTTTGTGACCCCGTGGACTGTAGCCTGCCGGGCTCCTCTGTCCATGGGATTTCCCAGGCAAAAATGCTGGAGTGAGTTGCTATTTCCTTCTCCACAGGATCTTCCCAATGCAGGCACTGAACCCACATCTCCTGCACTGCCAGGCTGATTCTTTACCACTGAGCCACCAAGGAAGCCTCATCATTTGCCTAAAGACCAACACATAATGTTACAAGTTCATGCATGGGTAAAAGATCCATTCAAATAACACAGACCAACAGATTTTAATGTAATAGAATACAGTGTCGTTACAGATTCCACAAAGAAATCTTTTAGAAAGTACCACTTACTGAGTTTGGATATAGTATCAAATATCCACAATTATCTAAGATATTACAACATCACTTACTTTTCCAAATACATACCTGTGTAGAGGCCTTCTTTTTTATTTAAATTATCTTCTATCTTCTATACGTCGGACATTAAAGATAATTGCAAAAATGTAAAACAACATCATTCTTTCCATTAATTTTTGGTTGTTTTGAAAATATATACCTATTTTTCATTAAAACATGTTATTTGCATTAACACGAAATAGGTTTAATAATATTTTTAATTAATCAATTATTTTCATTTTTAATTTCTAATATGGTACATATTTACAGACATAAACCACATAAGCAAAAGTCCCTTAGGGTCCTTAGTAAGTTCTAAGAGTGTAAAGAAGTCCAACGACCAAAAATTTTGAGAAAAGGTAAATCTAAGCATGTTAGGAGAAGGCAATGGCACCCCACTGCAGTACTCTTGCCTGGAAAATCCCATGGACAGAGGAGCCTGGTAGGCTGTAGTCCATGGGGTCGCTAAGGGTTGGACACGACTGAGCGACTTCACTTTCACTTTTCACTTTCATGCATTGGAGAAGGAAATGGCAACTCACTCCAGTGTTCTTGCCTGGAGAATCCCAGGGACAGGGGAGCCTGGTGGGCTGTCGTTTCTGGGGTCGCACAGAGTCGGACACGACTGAAGTGACTTAGCAGCAACAGCAAGCATGTTTAGATCAAAATACAGATGAAAACCATATGGCAATATTGCTCCATTTTTAAAGCTTCTAAGATTCTACAGCCTTCCCCAGTGACATACTCAAGCTTAACAAGCCATGAAAATATTTTTTCTCCTTTATTTAACTTGAATCTTTGACAGACTGAATAATCATAGTACATTTTCTTTCGCCTTCATGGGTTTTTTAATCACTCATAACACTTCAAATGCTAATTAGGTAGCCTATGACTAAACCCAAAACTCCAGGAAGAATCTGACCATCCTTCTTTATACTATCTCTGAAAGTTGTAAAGTGTCTAAATCAAAAAAGTGATTCATTATCTTTACCAGTTCAATCAGTCAGTAGGCCTTGGCCTTGACCCCCTTATGTTGTACTGTGTGAGCTTGACAGCTAACTGGAAAGGGATATGGAGTCAAGGGAAGGCTTCTTTAAAACTAGATGTAAAAGCATTTTTATACTCAGAAGCAATTTAGGAAGAAAAGCTGACAAGAGAAAAGAAAGGAGATTACAGAGGGAACAGAGACTCTACACAAGAGAGCATGAGATAATAAGCCCAAGAGGCAAACCCATCCTTGGTAGGAGGAATGACACTTACTCCACGGCAACAGGATAGAAGGTGAAAACAAATATGAGCAGATCATTATTTAATTGGTCATTATTATTTAATTGGTCTCAGCTTGGTCATGGGAAAATGAGAAATATCATATATTCTCAAATAAATAAAAGGCAATGGCATCAGCTGAGTGAGAGAAGGGAAAGGAAGTGAGGAAGTTTAAAGAGAAAAAAGTCGAAAATCAAACTTGCTGGAAAAAAACAGTAAGTCTACCAGGTATTTCTGATGCAAATCAAGGGTCTGAAGTTATGAATCTAATGTAAAACAAATTGGTTATGAATCTAATGTAAAACAAATCAAGTCATTGGTGAAGCTGTTTTCTGCTCAGTGCAGGCAGAAGCTATGGCTCACCTAGTGCCTTGGTTTAAGTCAGCCATGTAGCATCAAATAAAAGAAGGACTGGAAAAGGTCAGTTTTCATTCCAGTCCCAAAGAAGGGCAATGCAAAAGAATGCTCAAACTACTGCACAATTGCACTCAACTCACACGCAAGTAAAGTAATGCTCAAAATTCTCCAAGCCAGGCTTCAGCAATATGTGAACCGTGGACTTCCAGATGTTCAAGCTGGTTTTAGAAAAGGCAGAGGAACCAGAGATCAAATTGCCAACATCTGCTGGATCATGGAAAAAGCAAGAGAGTTCCAGAAAAACATCTATCTCTGCTTTATTGACTATGCCAAAGCCTTTGACTGTATGGATCACAAGAAACTGTGGAAAATTCTGAAAGAGATGGGAATACCAGACCACCTGACCTGCCTCTTGAGAAATCTGTATGTAGGTCAGGAAGCAACAGTTAGAACCGGACACGGAACAACAGACTGGTTCCAAATAGGAAAAGGAGTACGTCAAAGCTGTATATTGTCACCCTGCTTATTTAACTTATATGCAGAGTACATCATGAGAAACACTGGGCTGGAAGAAGCACCAGCTGGAATCAAGATTGCCAGGAGAAATATCAATAACCTCAGATATGCAGATGACACCACCCTTATGGCAGAAAGTGAAGAGGAACTAAAAAGCCTCTTAATGAAAGTGAAAGAGGAGAGTGAAAAAGTTGGCTCAAAGCTCAACATTCAGAAAACTAAGATCATGGCATCGGGTCCCATCACTTTGTGGGAAATAGATGGGGAAACAGTGGAAACAGTGTCAGACTTTTTTGGGGGGGAGGCTCCAAAATAACTGCAGATGGTGATTGCAGCCATGAAATTAAAAGACACTTACTTCTTGGAAGGAAAGTTATGACCAACCTAGATAGCGTATTGAAAAGCAGAGACATTACTTTGCCAGAAAAGGTCCGTCTAGTCAAGGCTATGGTTTTTCCAGTAGTCGTGTATGGATGTGAGAGTTGGACTGTGAAGAAAGCTGACTGCCAAGAATTGATGCTTTTGAACCGTGGTGTTGGAGAGGACTGTTGAGAGTCCCTTGGACTGCGAGGAGATCCAACCAGTCCATCCTAAAGGAGATCAGTCCTGGGTGTTCTTTGGAAGGAATGATGCTGAAGCTGAAACTCCAGTACTTTGCAAAGAGTTGACTCATTGGAAAAGACTCTGATGCTGGGAGGGATTGGGGGCAGGAGGAGAAGGGGACGACAGAGGATGAGATGGCTGGATGGCATTACCGACTCGATGGACATGAGTTTGAGTGAACTCCGGCCTGGCGTGCTGTGATCCATGGGGTCGAAAAGAGTCAGACACGACTGAGTGACTGAACTAAACTGAACTGAAATAGTCTTACTATTTACTATTCAATAAAAAGTGATTATGTAATCTAAGCTAGATTAGGTAGGAAAATAATGGGCTGATGGACAATGACAGAGCTCTAGAGTCAAAGGATTAGGTAGTGGATCTCAACTCTGACTATACATAACAATCACATGAGGAGCTTTAAAAAAGTAATACCACTGGTACCAAGCTCACCTCCAGAATTCTTCGGAAAAGGCATCTAGGCATTGGCATTTTTTTCAAGCTCCCTAGGCTGAGAACTGCTAAGAAGTTCTGAAGAAACGGCAAAATTGTGGCAGTGAGGGCATCTGAGCAAGTAGGGTAGTAAGACAGGAAACAGTGAACTGATGGCACAAAAGTGAGATAGACACAATAGAAATGTCAGAGGTAGCACAGCTTCTGGTCATGACAAGATTCAGGTTGAGATCATGAGCAGGGGAGTGAAGGCAGAGAAGAAAAAGTCCCTGGAGGTGTGGAGGTTAAAGAACCAGGAACACAAGGTACTAGACGGCTCATCAAGTAGAGAGGGAAAGCACTGAGAAAAATTACAGAAGATGGCAGAGAGGAAGATATGAAGCTGCAGCTAAATTCTTCAAATGAAGAGGAATGGCCAGTGGATTGGCAAAGTATAGCAATATGGAAAGGAAGAGACTGAATAATGGATTTTGTCTACGATGCTTGCTAGCAACAGATTTTAAAATTATTAAGAGACTACCAATTCTAGCTCCACCCAAAATAGGGTTTTCAATTATTTTGTTCAGTGGTGGTTACACCAAGGCAAGATGAAAAACCAATGAAATGAAATCTAAAATGCTCCATGTGTTTTGACTGAGCTAGAAAACTAGCTCAATATCTCTTGAGAGGCTTCCCATGTGAATTCTCTTTTTCCCTTAAAAAAAAATATACATACATCAAGCATAATGGAAAGGATCAAGAAGTCGCCATGACAAGGGTTCTTAAGTTGTACGCTCTTAAAATAAACTTTAAAACTTAGAGGATGGGCATGTGCACGTGTTCCTGAAGAGAAAGTTCATAACTATAATCAAATTCTCAAAGGGTTAGTGACCCCAAAACAAAGAACCAGGCAACTAAGATGTATTTCCTAATTAGACAGCCAGGCTACTTTTAAGTGCAGCTATGCCACCCTTAATAAAAGACCTCCAAACTCTTGTAACAAACAAGTCAATACTTTCTTCAGTTCAATTCAGTTCAGTTGCTCAGTTGGGTCCAACTCTTTGCGACCCCATGGACTGCAACATGCCAGGCCTCTCTGTCCATCACCAACATCTGGAGTTTACGCAAACACATGTCTATTGAGTCGGTGATGCCATCCAACCATCTCATTCTCTGTCTTACCCTTCTCCTCCTGCCTTCAATCTTTCCCAGTATTAGGGCGTTTTCAAAAGAGTCAGATCTTCATATCACGTGGCCAAAGCATTGGAGTTTCAGCTTCAGCATCAGTCCTTCCAATGAATATTTAGGACTGATTTCCTTTAGGATGGACTGGTTGGATCTCCTTGCTGTCCAAGGGACTCTCAAGAGTCTTCAACACCACAGTTCAAAAGCATCATTCTTTGGCGCACAACTTTCTTTATAGTCCAACTCTCACATCCATACATGACTACTGGAAAAACCATAGCTTTGACAAGACGGACCTTTTGTTGGCAAAGTAATGTCTCTGCTTTTTAACAAGCTGTCTAGGTTGGTCATAACTTTCCTTCCAAGAAGTAAGTGTCTTAATTTCATGGCTGCACTCACCATCTGCAGTGATTCTGGAGCCCAAAAAAATAAAGTCTGTCACTGTTTCCACTGATTCCCCATCTATTTCCCATGAAGTGATGGGACCAGATGCCGTGATGTTAGTTTTCTGAATGCTGAGTTTTAAGCCAACTTTTTCACTCTCCTCTTTCACTTTAATCAAGAAGCTCTTTAGTTCTTCTTCGCTTTCTGCCATAGTTCAGTTCAGTTCAGTCGCTCAGTCGTGTCCGACTCTTTGTGACCCCATGAATCACAGCATGCCAGGCCTCCCTGTCCATCACCAACTCCCGGAGTTCACTCAAACTCACGTCCATTGAGTTGGTGATGCCATCCAGCCATCTCATCCTCTGTCGTCCCCTTCTCCTCCTGCCCCCAATTTCTCCCAGCATCGGAGTCTTTTCCAATGAGTCAACTCTTCGCATGAGGTGGCCAAAGTACTGGAGTTTCAGCTTTAGCATCATTCCTTCCAAAGAAATCCCAGGGCTGATCTCCTTCTAATCTGCATATCTGAGGTTATTGATATTTCTCCTGGCAATCTTGATTCCAACTTGTGCTTCATCCAGTCCAGCATTTCTCATGATATACTCTGCATGTAAGTTAAATAATCAGGGTGACAATATACAGCCTTGACGTACTCCTTTTCCTATTTGGAACCAGTCTGTTGTTCCATGTCCAGTTCTAACTGTTGCTTCTTGACCTGCATACAGATTTCTCAGGAGGCAGGTAAAGTGGTCTGGTATTCCCATCTCTTTCAGAATTTTCCACAGTTTATTGTGATCCACATAGTCAAAGGCTTTGGCATAGTCAATAAAGCAGAAATAAATGTTTTTCTGGAACTCTCTTACTTTTTCGATGATCCAACGGATGTTGTCAATTTGATCTCTGGTTCCTCTGCCTTTTCTAAATCCAGCTTGAAAATCTGGAAGTTCACAGTTCACGTACTGTTGACACCTGGCTTGGAGAATTTTTAGTATTATTTTGCTAGCGTCTAAGATGAGTGTAATTGTGCGGTAGTTTGAGCATTCTTTGGCATTGCCTTTCTTTGGGATTGGAATGAAGACTGAGCTTTTCCAGTTGTGGCCACTGCTGAGTTTCCCAAATTTGCTGGCATATTGAGTGCAGCACTTGCACAGCATCATCTTTTAGGATTTGGAATAGCTCAATTAGAATTCCATCACCTCCACTAGCTTTGTTCATAGTCGTGCTTCCTAAGGCCCACTTGACTTTGCATTCCAGGATGTCTGGCTCTAGGTGAGTAATCACACCATCGTGATTATCTGGGTCATGAAGATCTTTTTTGTATAGTTCTTCTGTGTATTCTTGCCGTCTCTTCTTAATATCTTTTGTTTTTGTTAGGTTCATACCATTTCTGTCCTTTATTGTGCCCATCTTTGCATGAAAAGTTCCCTTGGTATCTTTAATTTTCTTGAAGAGATCTCTAGTCTTTCCCATTCTATTGTTTTCCTCTATTTCTTTGCATTGATCACTGAGGAAGGCTTTCTTATCTCTTTGCTATTCTTTAAAATTTTGCATTCAAATCGGTATATCTTTCCTTTTCTCCTCTGCCTTTCATTTCTTTTCATAGCTGTTTGTAAGGCCTGGTCAGACAACCATTTTGCCTTTTTCCATTTCTTTTTCTTGGGAATGGTCTTGGTCACTGCCTCCTATACAATGTCACAAACCTCCATCCATAGTTCTTCAGGCACTCTGTCTATCAGATCTAATCCCTTGGATCTATTTGTCACTTCTACTGTATATTTGTAAGGGATTTGATTTAGGTCAGACCTGAATGGTCTAGTGGTTTTCCCTACTTCTTCAATTTAAGTCTGAATTTGGCAATAAGGAGTTCATGATCTGAGCCACAGTCAGCTCCTGGTCTTGTTTTTGCTCACTGTATAGAGCATCTCCATCTTTGGCTGCTAAAAATATAATCAATCTGATTTTGGTATTGACCATCTAGTGATGCCCATGTGTACAGTCCTCTCTTGTGTTGTTGGAACAGGGTGTTTGCTGTGACCAGTGCGTTCTCTTGGCAAAACTCTGTTAGCCTTTGCCCTGCTTCATTCTGTACTCTAAAGCCAAATTTGCCTGTTACTCTAGGTGTTTCTCGACTTCCTACTTTTGCATTCCAGTCCCTTATAACAAAAAGGACATCTTTTTTGGGTGTTAGTTCTCGAAGGTCTTGTAGGTTTTCATAGAACTGTTCAACTTTAGCTTCTTCAGCATTATTGGTTGGGGCATAGACTTGGATTCCTGTGATACTGAATGGTTTGCCTTAGAAACGAACAGAGATCGTTCTGTTATTTTTGAGACTGTATCCAAGAACTGAATTTCAGAGTCTTGTTGACCATGATGGCTACTCCATTTCTTCTAAGAAATTCTTGCCCACAGTAGTAGATATCATGGTCATCTGAGTTAAATTCACCCATTCCAGTCGATTTTAGTTTGCTGATTCCCAAAATGTCGATGATCACTCTTGCCATCTCCTATTTGACCACTTCCAATTTGCCTTGATTCGTGTGGGCTGCCGTCTATGGGGTCGCACAGAGCCAGACACGACTGAAGCAACTTAGCAGCAGCATGGACCTAACATTCCAGGTTTCCATGCAATTTTGCTCTTTACAGCATCAGACTTTACTTCCATCACCAGTTACATTCACAACTGGGTGTTGTGTTTGCTTTGGCTATGTCTTTTCATTCTTTCTGGAGTTAGTTCTCCATCAATCTCAGTAGCATACTGGGCACCTGCCGACCTGGAGAGTTCATCTTTCAGTGTCCTATCTTTTCACCTTTTCAGACTGTTCATGGAGTTCTCAAGACAAGAATACTGAAGCACTTTACCATTCCCTTCTCCAGTAGACCATGTTTTGTCCGAACTCTCCACCATGACCCATCTGTCTTGGGTGGCCCTACACAGCATGGCTCACAGTTTTATTGAGTTAGACAAGGCTGCAGTCCACGTCATCAGACTTGTCAGTTTTCTGTGATTGTGGTTTCTTAGCTATAGGTAAAACCTACTCACCTACCCACTAAAAGTGTGTTAGTGAAAAGTTTGCCTGTAAAGATGAAGAAACAGAGGTACTGGCTGATAGGAGAAAAGATCAACTAAATAACCTTCAATTATTCTTTTATTCTTTCACTGCATATTAAAAGTTTTGCATTTTAGAAATGCATAATTCTTTTGATATTGCAACAGAGCCTATAATTTATTGTTGTTGGTGTCTTTTAATCCAGATTGGTGCAGATACAGTGTTTGCTTATGGCAAGACAGACATATGTGCCAGGTAATAAATATTCTTCTTCCTCCAATGTGGTAGATCTGATGGTAAATACCATTAAGACCCCTGGCAGAGGAAACCATTGATCCGCAGTTTCTGCCATTTACCTGGTTTTTCCTAGTCCATATAAGGAGAAAGTAGCATCACTAATTAAGAAGACACTGCAGGGTGCTTGGCTGCAATAAACCTGTGCCCGCCCTCCAAAAAAAAAAAAAAGACACTGCAGGGTTCCCTCTATCCAGCTAAGGTACCTACCAGCTCCTCCTTGACAGCCACGTCTTCCGAGCCATCACTGATCTGCAGCGTGTTCTTCACTCGTGGTACTCTCTTTGGTTTGGATACCTTGGAAACAGGTGGCTTACGGCTTCTGGGGACTTTCTTTTGGGGTTCCCAGGCACTGTCCTCCTTATCATCTTCAGAGGCAGATGATCTGAGAGTAAAACGACAGAAAAATTTTCGGGAAACAGAAGCCAAATGCTAAAGGTTTCTGAAAAAGAGACATATGCTTCTTGAAAAAAAAGAAGGTAGATGTTTAAAATAAAATGTAGTGATGTGAATACAGACTATGAACTGAACCAAGAAATTTGACCAGAAATACCCTCCAATACACTGTAAATCACAGGTCTCCCTTCATTTTCCTCTTACCTAACCAATATACACAACCATATACTCAAGACATAGAAAATCATTTATTACCTTAAGTAGTAAATAGTAAATGGGTCATGTCACACCATAGTCATGGTGAGGTTTTCCATTTTTAAACAATATCTAAAGACATTTTTGATTGTTACTACTTGGGTGGGGGAGGGGAAATATAACCAACTAATGGGTAGAGACCAGGGATGCTGCTAAAGATCCTACAAAGACAGTTCCCACATCAAAGAATTATCTGGTCAATAGTGCTGAAGTTGAGAAACTGCGCTCTAAATCAACATAAAAAACTCCTCTACTCCCATGGATCGTATATTCTAGTGTAAATATTATATTATATACTTAGTTGGTCACTTCCTCCTTGTTCAACAGTGTATCATCAACACCTAAACAGAGCCTGGAACACAACTCTGTTCAATAAATACAGTGAGTTCAGTAGATATTTGTTGCATGAATGAATGAAGAAACAAAGCTTTCTTCCAAAAAAATGACTTCTGAAGTTAGTAAATGACAGAATGCATATCCTTAAAATATACATCATTCTCCCACGCCATGTAAAACAAGTATGCTTACAACTCAGAGAAGGAAGAGAATTCATCTTTGGGTATCACAGTCTGGACCTTTGCTTTTGCTCTCCTTGGCAATGATGACATCTGGAAGAAGAAATATAACATGAAATCATCATGATTTAAATCACTTGCATGACTGATAACTTATTTTGTCTACAAAATGATGTGCCATTGAAAACTAACACTCCAATAGCTCTTCTGCTAGAAAATGCCATAGGAGGAAAAAAATGACAATCATTCACAAGCCTGAACACTTGTTTTCCCTTCTATGGCTGCCAATTATAAGGGCAGCTAACAGCCTTCCAATAACTTCAAAAGCCTGGTGAGCGTGGGCCATCTTTGGAAAAATGTAAGTCCTATAGGGTGAGAACTCTTAATTTTTTTTCCAGAATTATAGGCTTGCATATACTCGAAGTATTATTTGATAATTTATCAGACAGCAAATAATAAAGTCCTTTATTAAACTGTATCTCAAAGACAAGAAATGTCTTCCCTCTTCTTTATCTTCTTAAGAATACAGTTAATGCCAATCTACAAAGCTGACAGTCAATTACATGATGCTGACTGACTAAGCAGCCAGGTTGTTCCTAAAACAAGATAATTTAGTCCCTTATTATAAAATTTCACAATATTTAAGTAGGATAATAAATCACAAATCCCACTAAAAAGTATTTCACAAATTCAAAGGCCCAGCTCTAAATTTAAAAAAAAAAGAGTCAAACAGCCAGAGATGTCATACAATACACAAATTTTGCTTTAGCTGATAAATTTTACTACCTAAAGGATGTAGGTCAAACCTAAAAACTACAGTGGACTCGAACACGCTTGTAAACCTTTCAACAAGTTCCTAAACCAGGCCTACATTATAATGCCTCTGTTCTAATTCCTGCTGGAAGAAGGAACACTTCCCAGAAATACCAAAGGGGTTGTCACAAAAAAAGGGAACACATCCTCCTGGCAGCTATCCCTCAACTCAGTACAGTGGGTACAGAAATACCTGACAGGAAAGCACCCAGAGGGAACCAGGAGAACAAAAGGAAGTAGACAGAAAATTCTTCCATCTTCTCCTTCACCCCCTTTTTGGAATTTTATGTTTCTCAAGGCCATCATTCCTTAAATAATTGCTCCTTGATACTGATTATAAAGGAATGGATAACTTGTGATTTCTGTGTTGAATGTATTGTACCACAACAGAGAAACAGAGGAAGTCAGCGTATGATACGATGGCATTTCAAATCAGGACAGAAATGAATTATTCAATAAGTGGTATTACGACAACCAGCTATCCTCTGCAGGAAAACAAGTGTTTAATTCTTGCTTCCACACCATGAACTAACAATACATTCCACACTGATGATGTAAAGGTACCAAATTTTTTTAAAAAACTACAGTACTACAAAAATTAAAGAACACTATTTTCATAACTTTGAGTGGAGGTGGGAGAATAAAGCTTTTTCTAGGCATGACTCAAAATTCCAAAAGCCTAAAAGATTAGCAGATTTTACTATGTAAAAATTAAACCCCCAAGTCAGCAGTGGGAGCATTTCAGAACCAAACCAATTTTCTCTGCTGCTGCTGCTGCTAAGTCGCTTCAGTCGTGTCCGACTCTGTGCGACCCCACAGACGGCAGCCCACCAGGCTCCCCCGTCCCTGGGATTCTCCAGGCAACAGTACTGGAGTGGGTTGCCACTGCCTTCTCCGAATTTTCTCTGCAGTATCCTCCAAAAAAAGCACAGGACACGGTATCTGATACCTCAGAACTAAGGGTAAAGGGAGTAGGAGCTGGGTATATGTTGTCTGAGGCAAAGGAATGTCTCTACAAGCTCTACTCTGCTTCATGAAATTAACAAACGCCCCTGGAAAAAGTCTGGAGGTTCCTTCTCCGGAGAAGGTAAAACAGAGTCTCTAAACTAGGGGATACCAAGTACAGCTGTTGGTAGGGGAACCATACAGAGATTTCCGGTCCCCTTCTCCCACTGTGCTCCCAAAAAACCTGCCAGGCAGATTCCTACCATCTAGGGAGAAGTGTGAAAAGACTCTTCCTTGTGAATCTCACCCGCCCAAGAATAAAAAGCTAAAGATACTAAGCTCCCCACAAACAACCAATTCAGTGTGCCCTCAGGCACAGAGCTGAGGATGCAGCTGCTTCTGCCCGGGACAGGATCTGAGAGTCAAAAGGGCGCTTCCTCCCCCACCTCCGTTCATTTGAGGTATGAAAACAAACTAGGTCTATCTACCCGGCTTTCCCACAACTGCGCTTATGTACTAAGTGCTGAAATTTGACTGAGAAAACGCGCCAGGTGACACGCAGCAGCTAGGACGGGTTTTCCGAGGGGGCAGGGTGTGGGATACTGCAGTCAGTACTATGTAATGAAACTCCTCACTTTAAAAACGGATGTTATTCCCCCAGTGATCGCTCAGAACTTTTTTAATGGTCCCAAAAATATCGGAGCCCGGGCACCTGGCTCCAGCGAGCCCGCAAGAAGCCCGCGAAGGCGGACGTTCGGCTCACCTTCCCGCCCGGCGTGTCTGAAGCTCCGTGAGTCTGTGTGCTAGACAACATCTTCCGGTTCCCGCCGGAAGTTTTTCAAACGCCGGAAGTCCCGCCTGGCTCCCCCCGGACTCGCCGCTTAGGCGCTCATCTCCCAGAATGGGGTGGAGCCACGCTGAACGGAGGCGGGGCTAGAACGAGGATCTCGTTGAAGCTCTGGGGTGGGACCCCTTCCAGGACTGGGGGCGGAGCTCGGACCCGGACCGGTCGGAGATGGGGCGCGAGGTGTTTGGAAAGGCCGACCCACCTTCCTGTTTTTCTTATTTTTCCTTCTCTTAATCCGCTTTGTTTTTATTTTCTTCTTTCCTCTTTTAAACTTTTTTCAATTATGTTTCTGTTGATTGCATTATTTGTAATTTGCAATGGAAAAAATGAAAAACAATCAACCTTTAGCCTTTCTAACGTGAATGTTAAATATCGGTAATTAACTTTCCTAAGGGTGTTTCTTCGGAGAAGGCAATGGCACCCCACTCCAGTACTCTTGCCTGGAAAATCCCATGGACAGAGGAGCCTGGTAGGCTGCAGTCTATGGGGTTGCTAAGAGTCAGACATGACTGAGCGACTTCACTTTCACTTTTCAGTTTCATGCATTGGAGAAGGAAATGGCAACCCACTCCAGTGTTCTTGCCTGGAGAATTCCAGGGACGGTGGAGCCTGGTAGGCTGCCTTCCATGGGGTCGTACAGAGTCGGACACGACTGAAGTGACTTAGCAGCAGCAGCAGCAAGGGTGTTTCTTAAACCCGGAGATAAGGGTTTGCTATAACTTTAGAGGCATATCCAAATTTTCCCTCTTCTGATAAGCCTTCAAAGGTCCGTCAAGTCAAAGCCATGGTTTTTCCAGTAGTCATGTAAGGATGTGAGAGTTGGACTATAAACAAAGCTGCACACCAAAGAATTGATGCTTTTGAACTGTGGTGTTGGAGGAGACTCTTGAGAGTCCCTTGGGCTGCGAGGAGATCCAACCAGTCCATTCTAAAGGAAATCAGTTCTAAATATTCATTGGAAGGACTGATGCTGAAGCTGAAACTCCAATACTTTGGCCACCTGATGTGAAGAACTCACTTATTTGAAAACACCCTGATTCTGTTGCAGGAAGGCGGACCCCTTCCAGGACCCGAAACTGGGCACTTGTCTAACACTCGGAAATGCATTGTCTGAGGAGACACATGTGCTGACAAAGCAAGAGATTTTACTGGGAAAGGGCACTCCGGTGGAGAGCAGTAGGGTAAAGGAACCCAGGAGAACTGCTCTGCCACATGGGTCTCAGTCTCAGGTTTTATGGTGATGGGATTAGTTTCTGGGTGCTCTTTGGCCAATCATTCTAATTCAGAGTCTTTCCTGGTGGCGCATGCATTGCTCAGCCAAGATGGATGCTAGTGAGAGGGATTCTGGGAAGTGGATGGACACACAGTGTCTCCTTTCAACGTTTCCCGAACTCTTCTGGTTGGTGGTGGCTTGCTGCTGGTGCTAAGTCGCTTCAGTCGTGTCCGACTCTGTGCGACCCCATAGACGGCAGCCTACCAGGCTCCCCCGTCCCTGGGATTCTCCAGGCAAGAACACTGGAGTGGGTTGCCATTTCCTTCTCCAATGCATGAAAGTGAAAAGTGAAAGTGAAGTCGCTCAGTCGTGTCCGACTCCTAGCGACCCCATGGACTGCAGCCCACCAGGCTCCTCCATCCATGGGATTTTTCCAGGCAAGAATACCGGAGTGGGGTGCCATTGCATTCTCCGGTGGTGGCTTACTAGTTCCGTATTCCTTATCAGGATCTCCTGTTATAAAACAACTCATGCAAATGGTTACTATGGTGTCTGGCCAGGGTGGGAGGTTTCAATCAGTGTACTTCCCCTAACAATTCTGGGAAAGATTGAAGGCGGGAGGAGAAGGGGATGACAGAGGATGAGGTGGTTGGATGGCAACACCAGCTCAATGGACATGAGTTTGAGTAAACTCTGGGAGTTCGTGATGGACAGGAGGCCTGGCGTGTTGCAGTCCATGGGGTCGCAAAGAGTTGGACATGAGTGAGTAACTGAACTGAACTGAACGGATAAGCCCTCACAGGGTCCTTGAGGTTTATGGGAGGGTTTAGCCCTAGTGGGGCGTTCCTGGTAGCTCAGATGCTGAAGAATCTGCCTGCAGTCCAGGAGACCTAGGTTGGATCCCTGGTTTGGGAAGATCCTCTGGAGAAGGGAGTGGCTACCCACTCCAGTATTCTTGTGGTGGGCTACAGTCCATGGGCTTGAAAGGAGTCAGACACCACTGAGCAACTAGCACACTTTAGGTCTAGCAGCATTACTACCTTACTTAGGTGTCTTAGGCAGCTTAGGGGAGACACCTATCAAGACGGTAGAATGGTCAGTGAGAGCACCTCTTCCCACAAGTACATCAAAAATACATCTAGGAAAAGAAAAAACACACCTAGGATTCCCCTGGTGGTCCACTGGTTAAGAATCTGCCTGTGAATGCAGCAGACACAGGTTCAGTCCCTGACTGGTGAAGATTCCACATGCAGCTAAGCTGCGCTGCCACAACTACTGAAGCCCGTACACTCCAGAGACTATGCTCTGCAACAGGAGAAGTCACTGCAATGAGAAGCCTGTGCACATTAATGTGAGAGCAGCCACTGCTGAAGGCAACTAGAAATAGCCCATGCACAGCAACAAAGACCCAGCACAGCCAAAAATAAATAAGTGAAAAAAAAAATTTTTTTTAATGTGTATGTGTGTGCTCAGTCATGTCTGACACATTGTGACCCCATGGACCATAGTCAGGCTTTTCTGTCCATGGAATTTTCCAGGAAAGAGTACTGGAGTAGATTATCATTTCCTACTCCAGGGGATCTTCCTGACCAAGGGATCGAACCCACGTAGCTGCATTGGCAGACGAATTCTTTACCAGTGCACTATCTGGGAACCCCAAGTACATCTATAGCTGGAATAGTTCTCACAGAATACCTACTGACACAATAATTCAAACACCCAAAATTGAAAGAAAGATCTCCACGCGACCAGGTAGGACAAAAAGGGAAAAAAAAGAGGAATCCCAGGTACACTGCCAGGCACACCAATTTGGAAACTCAGTTTACTCAAGAACTTTCTCGTGTTCTGGGCAAATGCTTTATGTCTCTGGATTTTTTTTTCCCCACAGTCTACCTCTCTATCTCACTCCTTACCTGATAAGGTACCCTGCACATATGAGGGGTGAGTACTCATGAATTAATTTACTTGAAGCAAAGGCAGGTCCCAGTTATCTAACTTTCTTGGGCAAGAATAGAAAAATTCCTTTCATTTTTAGATTCTTGAAAAGTGCTGTGTGTTAAGTCCTGTTAACTTAGTATCCTAGGTGAGATGTCCTCCAGATCCACCAGCTTCATTTCCCTTCCCACAAAACACAAAAACAGCTCCTGCTTTTTATTTTGATGAGGCCAAGTATCTTAACCCCACTTCTATACTCTAAGCCCCACTTCTTTTTATAAACTGAATTTAAAAGCTATTATAAAGGCCTCCCCAGAAATTCTTATTTCATCTTACCTTGAATATATTTTCTCATAATTAGTCCTCAATAGAAATGAAAAATGACATTTTTGGTTGTTGTTGTTGTGTTTTTTTACTAGGTACATTAAGCTCTAAGTGCACAGAAAGAGCCCAAGACCTTAGACTGTAAAATTAGGGAAATAAGACTGCTGTTAGTCTAAATTAGAATTTAGCAAATCAAAACCCCACGGATTTGTTTTAGAAGACTCTAAGCAACCTCCCATGCTACTCACTGATTTCCAGCAACTCTAACATACTGAAGAGCTGAGCAAGCTTCAGATCCTTTGGGTGCTAAGTGAACATAATTTTTATTGGATAATTTTTGCAATGGGGAGTAAAAGAGGACTCTAACGTTATTCAGGCCCATTCTTCTATATCTAAGATCCTGGGCAATAAGGATCCATTTCTGAGATTGATTAGGGATTTTTTTTCTTAATTTGAAGCTCTAGGTTGCCTTTTACAATAGTTCCAGGAGATCTGGAACTCTGCTACAATTACGGTGGGTTCCACAATTTCTAATTTTAAAAGACTACTAGAGCACACATTACAGTTTAGATTTGGGGGAAGTGAAGCCAGGTCATAATCAACAACAACAATTTCCTATTTATTATTCACCTAATTTTGATATTGAATTGTGCTACACAGGTTTAAGGTAGGGGTAAATCAAGCTGAATCAATATTCTACAAAATCTTTGGACATAAGTTCTGCCCTGAAAGAATTTATAAACAAAACTGAGGACTATATATAGTCACAAGAGACTGCAGACAAGACAGTCTAGATTCAAGGGCTAGGTTGTGCGTGGCAGTAGCCACATAATCAGTGAGAACGAGAGTAGGGCTTGGCCCCACAGTGCTGGACCTTGACTCGCCTCTCCTCCACCAGGGATATTTGTCTTTCAGCTGGGAAAGAAAAAAGATTACTAAGCCAAAGTAAATAACCTGGTAAGGTTTTAGACATCAGTCATCAGCCATATGGGGCAAATAAAAGCTAGGGCAGAATCCTCGAAAATTAATGTAGGTGTTGACTTACTCCAAAGGCAAATAAGACAGTCCAGAACATATTTCCCTTGGAATTTTGCAAGAAAGCCACTTACACTAAAAGCTGTCAAGGGAAATTTGTAATCACTAAGTATAAACCAGACTCCACTGCAAAAACTGCCTTTTCTCTCTAGGACCCTGCCCAGTGTGTTGTTTAACTTTGGATCTTAAGTGCTGAATTCCAAGAAATTCATGGATTTAGAATCACAGCCTGAAATAATCAGAACACCCACCTGAGACTCATGCAGTAGAGTTTAGGAGTAATGAAAACATGTCTTGGATTTTCTTGGAGGTTATTTATTTTCTTGTTCCAAAGCAAATAGCTCATTGTATGATATTCATTGGTATGCATTACTGTAATAGTAATAACTTACAGTCATTCCTCATCTACTATGTTCCAGGCACTAAGTTTATACTTTTATATTATGTGTCTATTTTATTAACATATCAGCTCAATGAGATGTTGCTATTATCCTCTTTTTATAAAATAAGAAGGCCAAGGTATGGGTAGGTTACATAACTTTTCTAAAGTCATGTCAACTATTAAATTGCAGATCTGGAATTCAAATCCAGTGATCTGCCATACTCCTATCCAGTACTCTTCATTAAAGATATCCACATAGTACCACCAACTTGAAGCAAAGGTCTTTTCTTTCTCCATTATGGTGGCCAGTGTAAGACTCAGACTCTTTGAGATGCTCAAGAACCATTGAATCTCTAAATGCACTAAATAAATTACTATCTTCCCACCTAAAATAGAACAAAGCCATTCTCCCTATTAACTTCAAACTAATTTAAGTTCCCTGAGAAAAAAATTTTTTAATATAGATGCAACGGTTTCACCCACTAAATTGTAAGATACTTGGATCTAAGTCCTGGAACTAAGTCTTAATCATTTTGGTCTCCCTTTCTCCATTTTCTCCCTCCACTGACACAAGGTCTATTGATATTGACAAATAATAGGTACTCAATAAAATAGTAGACTAGCTCTTGGTCTCAAGAATGTGCCTGGAATAAAAGAAAACCCTTCCTTGTACTAGAAAAGTAGTCTAAAGTTCCTGCAACACTGAAAATGGGTTACCATTTTAAAAATCAGGTGTACTTTTGGATTTTGTTACTTAGAGCCAGTCACCCAACAAAGGCAAAAAAAAAGGGACTGTTTCAGGTTAGAGGATGTACAAATTGAAACTGAGCCTATTTCATAAATTTCTGTGTTGCTTCCTGCCCCTCCACGCTCCCACTGTTGGAAGTTCTCATTTCTAAACACTAAAACTAACGGGCTTCAGGACTTGCCTGGTGCTCCAGGGGCTAAGACTCTGCACTCCCAATGCAGGAGACCCGGCTTCCATCTCTAGTCAGGGAACTAGATCCCACACGCTGCAAATAAGAGTTCGTATGCCACAATGTAATCCCACAGGCTGCAACACAGACCAGTGCAGTCCAAAAAATACCTAAATAAATATTTTAAAAGCAAAACAAAGCAGATTGGCTTCAATGAGCTTCTCCCAATAACTCAGTCAGGAACTTAGAAATTTCCTGCAAGATCTAAGAGATTGGGAAGCAGAGAGTGAACTGCCTCTGTTTCCCAGATAAGAAAGGAGTTTCTTGTCAGTGAGGTAGACTAGGCTGGTAGATAAGTTCCCAAATTTAGACTTCCCTGTTACTCTTTCATTCTGACTGGGAACAGCAGCATAGTTCCAGAGTGCTGGTCTGGTAATGAAGACATTGTTCTGGCCCAGAGTGAGATTGTCAGTCTTTCTTCTGTGTAAGAGAAATAAGATTCAAGGGATTAAAATCCTGAGTTTTGAAAAAATATTAAATTGATCTTGAGAAGGCATCAGTTAAGCCTGAGGAAATTAATTGTACAGATTTTTCAAAGAAATGGTTATTCAGGCATCATTCATAAGAATTACATACATTTAAATTTATTTTACATGAAGAAAAATTGTGGGCTTTACTTATTACACTAGAATATAAATTTAATCTTTACCTGAAAACTGAATTTTGCAGTGTTTTGTTCACTTAATCTTTTACAAATCCTCAAAGTAATTTTTGTAATAAATGTAATTAAAAGCAACATTAAGAGGGAAAAAAGTCTGGATCATAGATAAAATACTGTATCTATTGCATGGCCCACTGTTCCATCTTCACCTGCCTGGCAAATTCACCAGCTCAATCACTGACACTCAATCAGTTGCTTCCATGCACAGACAAATTGCAAATTTTTCTCCTGGTGAGTTTCTCATCCTTTAGTAGTGTCCAGAGACCATCTCAAAGACCTAAAATATCCATTGAATAGCCTGAGAGCCAAACATAGACACTCCAGAGAACTCTTTAGGATCCTAATGATGACGTGGCTGGTTGAGTTGTGGGGAAGGAATGAAAGGCAGGATAGTGGGCCCAGATTTATTTTGTTTTTCACCACAGGAAGCCATGTCTGAAAACTCTATACATCAGAACCAGTACTTGGTTTCCAGTACCTTGAGTTCATCCTGCAGCTTAATAGCTGGAACTATCCTGCAAGGTGCTTATTTGAAACATTCATTCAGAGTTTTAATACTGGAAGCTTCATAGATGAACTGAAATTGAAATTTAGAAAGCATCATGTGTCAGACCAGTCTATGTCCAAATTTGTATATTTTTGTTGTTGTTGTTTAGTTGCTGCTACTGCTGCTGCTGCTAAGTCGAATCAGTCGTGTCCGACTCTGTGCGACCCCATAGACGGCAGCCCACTAGGCTCCCCTGTTTCTGGGATTCTCCAGGCAAGAACACTGGAGTGGGTTGCCATTTCCTTCTCCAATGCATGAAAGTGAAAAGTGAAAGTGAAGTCGCTCAGTCATGTCGGACTCTGTGCGACCCCATAGACGGCGGCCCACCAGGCTCCTCCATCCATGCTAAGTTGTATCTAATGCTTTTTCGACCCCATGGACTATAGCCCGCCAGACTCCTCTGTCCGTGAAATTTCCCAAGTGAGAATACTGGAATGGGTTGCCATTTTCTTCTTCAGGGGATCTTCCCGACCCAGCTATGGGACTGGCACCTCCTGCATTAGCAGGCAGATTCTTTACTAATGAGCCACCAGGGGAGCCCTGTTTTTGTTTTTAAGTCAGATTTATTGAGTATAAGTTACATAGAGTAAAACTCAATTTTTAAATTTTGACAAACATATACATTCATGTAACCACCACTACAATCAAGATGTAAAATATTTCTATCACACACACAAATGTCCCTTGGTAGTTAACCTCCTTCCCCATGGCCAGCCCCCTGGGAACCAATGCTTGGTCTCTGTCCCAATAATTTCACTTTTCAGACTGTTATATAAGCTACTTCACACACTATGTAGTCACTTGAGTCTTTTTTTTTTTTTTTTTTTCGCTTACTAGAAAAGTGGAAAAGACCCACTTACTGGGTCTTTGTTGCTGCATGCGGGTTTCTCTTGAAGCAGCAAGCGGGGGCTACTCTCTAGTTGCAGTGTACAGGCTCTAGAGTGCACAGGCTTCAGTGGTTGCAGCTCACAGACTCTAGAATGTGGGCTCAGAAGTTGTGGTGCGGGCTTAGCTGCCTCACTGCATGTGTGATCCTCCCCGACCAGGGATCGAACCTGTGTCCCCTGCATTGGCAGGAGGATTCTTAATCACTGGATCACCAAAGAAGCCCAATAGAAGGCATTTCAGATTAATCTATATTGTTGCATGTTTCGGTAGTTTGTTTCCTTCTATTGCCAGTGAGCATTCCATTGTGAGAATGTTTGTTTAGCCATTTGGCAACTGATGAAAAGGTGTTTTCTTTCCACGTTTTGGCTCTCATTAACAATGCTGCTATGAATACTCACATACAGGTTTTGTGTGGACATAGTTTTCATTTCTCTTGGTAAATAAATACCTAGGAACAGGATTGCTGAGTCACACAGTGAGTGTTTAGCTTTATAAGAAACTACTAAATTGCTTTCAAAAGTGGGTGTACCATTTTGCTCTCCCACCAGCACTGCATCAGAGTTCCAAATGCTCCACGTCTTCACAAGGATTTGATATTGTCAGGTTTGTCTGTTTGGTTGTTTTTTTGCCATTTAATAGGAGGACAGGGAAGCCCGGGGACAGGGAAGCCTGGTGGGCTGCCGTCTATGGGGTCGCACAGAGTCGGACACGACTGAAGCGACTTAGCAGCAGCAGCAGGTGTATAGGAGTATCTGATTTGAATTTTAATTTGCATTTCTTTAATGTCTAAATAACACTTATTGGTAATATGTTTATTTGCCACCTACATATCCTCTTTGATGAAATGTCTGTTCAAATATTTTGACATTTTCAAGTTGGATTTTTAATTATTAAATTATGAGTGTTCTTTACATATTGCAGATACTAGTCCCTGATTAAATATGACACTTAGCTTTAAGAGCTGTTATTGTAGGCAACTGCCATCATAATGGCACACAGAAAAATGATTGCTTCTCTGATTATGAAGAAAACTCTACCACAGCCAAGTGTTTTTCAAGAGACTAGCTAACAGATGGTATCAAAACCACCAGTCTTTTTACATACATAAAATTTCCTCAACCCACCATTACCACAGTCAGAAAACATTCTTTGTAGAAAAATGGCCTAACTTCACAGTGAAAGATGATCAAAGTATGAGCTTAAAATACCCTAAGTATTTGTTACCCTAAAGGAATGCTTTAAAATTGAGAAAATGCCACCCACGAGCTTTAGCAAATAATGTAAAAGTTAGCTAAACCATAATGTTCATACAACATAAGTGGGTGTTTTGTTTAGACTGGACCATGACCTGAGTATAAGAAAATACAGACAGTTTACTGAGAAACTCCTGTTGGATTCTGAAAGTTAGAGAGTTTAGCAGAAGTAGGTGTTCCATATATAAGGACCTTTCATAACTTTCTGAGTTTTTTGTTAGTTGGGAAACCCAGATTTATAGTTCTTATAACTTTTAGGCCTATTTCTAGAAACCATTAGCTAGTATTTCTCAAAATTTCATGCACATTAGAATCATGGGAAGAACTTCTTTTTAAATAGTGATTCCCAGTCCTTGTGGTGGTGCTGAAGCAGATTCTTGAGAGTCCCTTGTACTGTAAGGAGAGCAGACCAGTCAATCCTAAAGGAAATCAACCCTGAATATTCACTGGGGGGACTGATGCTGAAGCTGAAGTTCCAAAACTTTGGCCACTAGATGAAAAGAGCTGACGCATTGGAAAAGACTTTGATGCTGGGAAAGATCAAAGGCAAAAAGAGAAGAGGGTAGCAGAGGGAGAGATGGCTAGATGGCATCATCGACTTAGTGGACATAAATTTGAGCAAACTCCAGGAGATAGTGAGGACAGAGGAGCCTGATGTGCTGCAGTCCATGGGGTCACAAAGTGTTAGACACAACTTAGCAACTGAACGATAACAACAATCTAGAACCTAAAATCCCAACTGAGTGAGTTTGCCTGATGAAGGTGTTTATACTGGCCTAATTCTCAACATGTTCTTAACATGAAAACTTAGAGGACTGAGCCATAGTAGTATACTTTCTAAATATAATGTTTTATGGTGCTTAACCTTAAACATGGCCATCCTAAAGGTGGCCAAATAGCTCCTGCTAGCCACACTGACTGTTGTGGTGTGTGTGTGACTGTTGTGATATGTGCTAAGTCACTTCAGTGGTGTCAGACTCTGGGCAACCCCATGGACTGTAGTCTGCCAGGTTCCTCTGTCCATGGAATTCTCCAGGCAAGAATACTGGAGTGAGTTGCCATGCCCTCCTCCAGGGGATCTTCCCTATCTAGAGATGGAACCTACATTTCTTAAGTCTCCTGCAACGGCAGGTGGGTTCTTTACCACTAGTGCCACCTGGGAAGCCTGACTATTGTGGTATAATTTATTAATTGAAAATAGCTTTCAAAAAAAAAAAAAAAAGAAAATAGCTTTCACTTAGGGATTGCTTAATATTTGTAAGATATTGTAGCAATTACTTTATAAACTTTTTCATTTTGTTTTTAAAATAATTTTGAGGCAGTTGGACAATATATTTATTTCCATTTTAAGATGATAAAACTGATACTTAGCACACTCACCCAAATTCACCCAAAATTATACAGCACTATTAAATAAATGTATCACAAACTAAAAAAAATTAGTTTTATGCCAACTAGCTTTATATCTACAACTAAACTCTTACATATTAATTATCTATTGCTGCATAGCAAATTATCCAATAATATTTTTTTGTAAATGTTTTAAATAACCTCTTGGTAAATAAACTGGATGAACTGGAGTTCAGAAAGAGAGTCTAGATGAGTGAGAGTGCATATTCAAAGACTATATTTGTCAATCAAATTAAACTACATGTTAAAAATAATGTTCCCAGACTATTTCATAACATAGCAAAAACTTCCAGTTAAAAGACAAGTTCTAGGAATGTAATGGACAACATAATGACTATAGTGAACAATATTATATTGTATATTTTAAAATGATTAAGAGTAGATATTAGAAGTCCTCATCACAAGGAAATGTTTTATGTCAGTTGCTTGTCAAATAATTAACCTTATTAAAAAGTAAATTTATACCTGTGGCGGATTCATTTTGATATTTGGCAAAACTAATACAATTATGTAAAGTTTAAAAATAAAATAAAATTGGAAGAATAAAAAAAAAAAAAAAAGTAGGTCTGTCCTAATTCGAGCAAGTATTTTTTCTGTACCCCAGCACACAAACCACTGAAAATTGTTCCTTTTACTAATGGGCCTTTAAACTTTCTTCACCTTGCAGCAGCCTGTTGATTAGAGGGAACCACAAATGCCAACAAGAACTGATGGTAATCACCCTGGAATCTGTCGTTATCCATGCCCAACCAGCACTAGTTGGATCCTATCTACATCAAACTGGAAAGCTCTGGCCCTGAAAATTCTTCCTCTATTCTGTATTGAACTTTTTTAGCTTTTTTTTTAAATAGGCCTGATATCTCAGCATAGCTCTGGTAGCTACTATTTGCCATCCAACATTGCTAGGATTGATTTTGCCTACTTGAGATTTAATACTACTTTTGTGTGTAGAAAACATTCAGAGCGGTCTGGGAAGTGGCTATTTGCATTTCTAAATATCATCATCAATCGGAATGAATCAGCAATGCTGGTTTAGTGACACGCATTACTGCTAGCATCTTAGAGTCATTCATTGCATCTGCCTCCTGGCTTATTTAGCAAACACCATGTATGAGCTATCATGGTAATTTAATGGTTGCCAAGTGCTTTGGTGCCAATTAAATTTTTTTTTTTTTTCCTTTCAAGATATTTCTCTCCTCCTCTCCCTAGATGCTGCTAGATGGTTCTGCTGAAAGTCAACATCTCATAAAAGCAGAGCATCTGATATACTTATGCTTTGCCTTATGGAACAATTTCATCAGTAGAAATGTGAAGGAAGCAATGAGAGGAACAGCTATAGTGAACTCAATTTTAACCAATAAAGATCTGATTGGTGATTTGAAAGTGACAAAAAACTTGGGGAAAAGGGATGATGTCAGTTGGAGAGTGCCTGGCCAGGCTCAATGCTGAACTTGGGTTGAGAGTGGGATATATGATGGCACAGTCATGACTAGGAACAAACAAAACTGCACAAATCTGAATGAATGTAACGGTGGCAGGAGGACCCAAGTCCTGTTGCACTTTTAGAATTTGAATTATTGTTCAATTTTTCATTTATTAACATAATTATGGGATTCAAATATTGAAGGATACAAAAGGGAATGCAATAGATATCCTGTCACCTCTGCTCCCCAGTCACTTAGTTTTCCTCCCTTTGAGCAATATTTTTTTAACCAGTTTCTTACGAATTCTCCTAGAGAAACTTCTTTGCATGTGCAATTAAAAGAAATAATGTACTTTATCAAATGTACGATCCCATTGATAACAAAATGTACCATTATTATGCTTTATATACTATATATATATATATATAAATAAAGTATGGAGCTTCCCTGGTGGCACTAGTTGTAAAGAATCTGCCTGCCAATGCAGGAGATACAGGAGATGTGAGTTTGATCCCTGCATCAGGAAGATCCTGTGGAGAAGAATATGGAAACCCATTCCAGTATTCTTGCCTGGAGAATCCCATGAAGGAGGAGCCTGGCAGGCTGCAGTCCATGGGGTTGCAGAGTTGGACACAGCTGAGCGGCTGAGCATAGCACAGCATACTATATATATATATATATATATATATATGTTATATGGTATACTATATTATGTGGCATATATTATGCATACAGTATAATTATAGTATGTTATACTACTAGAAAAGAAAAAAATTAAAAAGCACTACCAAATAAATTACTATTTGCCATCAATACAATGAATTCTAATTTCAGAGACATCCAAAGTGTGAAAATACATGCATTTTAGAATCAATGAAATATGCACTATATTTTTTTTCCAAATTTTACACAAAAGATTGTAGCCTATGTTTATGATTCTGTACTGTCTTGCTTCACTCAACAATATATCCTGGAGCTTATTTCATACCAGTACTTAAGGTATTTTCTCCTACTTTTTTATGTGGGAGAACTGTGAAAGAAGACTTTAACAAATATGTTTTAATATAGAAAGTGAAAAAGAAAGGAATAGGACATTCTTTGGGAAAGATAGTGAATAAACTGCAGATGACTGAAAGAAAACTCATAACAACCCTTATTTTGCTTGTTTTTTCTCCAAGGATAAAGATATTGGAAAGTTGGATAGGATAAACAAAGATAAACAAATTGGAAAGTTAAATGAAAAAGGACTCAAGTTTGCCATAAAAGTAAAAAAAAAAAAAAAGTAAGACAAAGTCTAAATAATTTACAGGAGTTAAGGCATTTGAGCCTGAACAAATATAAACACAGTACTAAAAGAAACACATGGAGGTGATAAAATCATTTGGGGTAATTCTGTGAAATAATGAATGAAAGAAGAGGTGAATAAAGAAACAGTAAAGGATTTTTACAAAAGGGGAAAATATGAGTTACAGGAAATATAGGCTAGTAAATTTTCCTATTCACAAGTTTTAAAATACACAATTAAAATATGATTGATTAGCACTTAAGTAAAAATTTCACGCGAGCTTAGTCGCTCAGTTGTGTCCGACTCTTTGCGGCCCCATGAACTGCAGCCCGCCAGACTCCTCCATCCATGGGGATTCATCAGGCAAGAATACTGGAGTCAGTTGCCATGCCCTCCTCCAGGGGATCTTCCCAACCCAGGGATCTAACCCAGGTCTCCCACACTGCAGGCAGATTCTTTATCATCTGAGCCATCAGGGAAGACCAAAAATATCACACTTATTTTAAAATTAAAATTCTGGAGAGGGTGTGGAGAAAAGGGAACCCTCTTACACTGTTGGTGGGATTGCAAACTAGTACAGCCACTATGGAGAACAGTGTGGAGATTCATTAAAAAACTGGAAATAGAACTTTCTGATGACCCAGCAATCCCACTGCTGGGCATACACACTGAGGAAACCAGAATTGAAAGAGACACGTGTACCCCAATGTTCATCACAGCACTGTTTATAATAGCCAGGACATGGAAGCAACCTAGATGTCCATCAGCAGATGAATGGATAAGAAAGCTGTGGTACATATACACAATGGAGTATTACTCAGCCATTAAAAAGAATACATTTGAATCAGTTCTAATGAGGTAGATGAAACTGGAGCCTATTATACGGACTGAAGTAAGCCAGAAAGAAAAACACCAATACAGTATACTAATGCATACATATGGAATTTAGAAAGATGGTAACAATAGCCCTGTATACGAGACAGCAAAAGAGACACTGACGTATAGAATAGTCTTTTGGACTCTGTGGGAGAGGGAGAGGGTGGGGTGTTTTGGGAGAACGGCATTGAAATATGTATAATATCATATATGGAACGAGTCGCCAGTCCAGGTTTGATGCATGATATTGGATGCTTGGGGCTGGTGCACTGGGACGACCCAGAGGGATGGTATGGGGAGGGAGGAGGAAGGAGGGTTCAGGATGGGGAACACGTGTATACCTGTGGCAGATACATGTTGATATATGGCAAAACCAATACAATATTGTAAAGTTAAAAAATAAAATTAAAAAAAAAGGAAAAAAAAAAAAAGAGGTGATTAAAAAGAACCAGAAGAGATTCGCTGGAACTGTTATGCCACAGCTAGGTTGCGACTCTGGTGAGGGGGAAAGAACTGAAGAGAAGCTTGCTGTGCAAACTAAACAACTGCCCTGCCAACAGTCAAGTGACTGTGCCCTACACCTCTGCTCTGAATGACATGAAGAGCAGCAAGGTGAAAAATGGAACCGGATTCAAGTCCTGCTGCTGACACTACCCTAACCTCAGAAAAGTCACTCATTTTATTTTTACTTATCTTAAATAAGACTTCATTTGTTAATTCCTAAATTTCCTTCTGTGAATTATTTTTTTCACTATAATCTGGTTATAACTATATTGTTGTTGTCTAATCACTAACTCGTGTCTGACTCTTTGCGACTCCATAGACTATAGCCCACCAGATTCCTCTCTCCATGGGATTTTCCGGGCAAGAATACTAGAGTGGGTGGCCATTCCCTTCCCCAGGGGATCTTCCTGACCCAGGGATCAAACTCATGTCTCCTGAATTGGCAGGCAGATTCTTTACTGCTGTGCTACCAGGGAAGCTATAACTATATTACAAAAAGCTATATATTATCATTATAATCTAGAAAATTTGTAAGATCAAGAGTTTGTTGCTGTAAGCAAAATGTCTGATGTCTTTCATGGTACCTTTGTGGAAATGATAAAGAAATGTGGGTTAGGTTCCCATCTAGTTCCAATTAAGCTAATGTTTCTACACAACAGGTTGGTTAATAAATCAAATAAAGACATAGGATTGGGAAAACCAGGGTTCAAAATCACCTCAAATTTCTGAAAAAGTACCTGAATTCAATAAAGGGAAATTTAATAAAGTTGATCCTGAACTCCTCTGTTTTGTTTTGTTTTTTTTGCTGTACCTGTTTGCATGTGGGATCTTAGTTCCCTGCCCAAGGACTGAACCCAAGCCCCCTGCATTGGAAGCATGTAATTTTAACCCCTGGACCACCAGGGAAGTACCTCCTCTATTTTGATTGTTAAAAAAAAAATGTTATTTATGGTGTGGAGAAATTAGAACCTTCATATGTTGCTGGTAGAAATGTAAAAAATGGTGCAGATGCTGCGGAAAACAGTTCCTCAAAAATTTAAACATTAGACCTGCCATCAGTTCAGTTCAGTTCAGTCACTCAGTCGTGTCCAACTCTTTGCGACTCCATGAATCCCAGCACTCCAGGCCTCCCTGTCCATCACCATCTCCCAGAGTTCACTCAAACTCACGTCCATCGAGTCGCTGATGCCATCCAGCCATCTCATTCTCTGTTGTCCCCTTTTCTTCCTGCCCCCAATCCCTCCCAGGATCAGAGTCTTTTCCAATGAGTCAACTCTTCACATGAGGTGGCCAAAGTACTGGAGTTTCAGCTTTAGCATCATTCCTTCCAAAGAAATCCCAGGACTGATCTCCTTTAGAATGGACTAGTTGGATCTCCTTGCAGCCCAAGGGACTCTCAAGAGTCTTCTCCAACACAATTCAAAAGCATCAATTCTTCTGTGCTCAGCTTTCTTCACAGTCTAACTCTCACATCCATACATGACCACTGGAAAAAACCATAGCCTTGACTAGACGGACCTTTGTTGGCAAAGTAATGTCTCTGCTTTTGAATATGCTATCTAGGTTGGTCATAACTTTTATTGACTATGCCAAAGACTTTGACTGTGTGGATCACAATAAACTGTGGAAAATTCTGAAAGAGATGGGAATACCAGACCACCTGACCTGCCTCTTGAGAAACCTATATGCAGGTCAGGAAGCAACAGTTAGAACTGGACATGGAACAACAGACTGGTTCCAAATAGGAAAAGGAGTATGTCAAGGCTGTATATTGTCACCCTGCTTATTTAACTTATATGCAGAATACATCATGAGAAACACTGGGCTGGAAGAAGCACAAGCTGGAATCAAGATTGCTGGGAGAAATATTAATAACCTCAGATATGCAGATGACACCACCCTTATGGAAGAAAGTGAAGAGGAACTCAAAAGCCTCTTGATGAAAGTGAAAGAGGAGAGTGAAAAAGTTGGCTTAAAGCTCAACATTCAGAAAATGAAGATCATGGCATCTGGTCCCATCACTTCATGGGAAATAGATGGGGAAACAGTAGAAATAGTGTCAGACTTTATTTTGGGGGGCTCCAAAATCACTGCAGATGCTGACTGCAGCCATGAAATTAAAAAGACCTGCCATATGACCCAGCAATTCCATCCCTAGATATATACCCATGAGAAATGAAGACACGTGTTCATACAAAGACATGTACATTAAAGTTTATAGCAGCATTTGTAATAGCAGAAAAGGGAAACAACCCAATTGACTATCAGTTGACAAATAGGTGAGTAAAATATAGTATATCCAGACAATGGAATATTAATCAGCCATTAAAAGGAATGAAGTATTGATATATACTACAAGATCAGATCAGATCAGTCGCTCAGTCGTGTCCGACTCTTTGCGACCCCATGAATTGCAGCACGCCAGGCCTCCCTGTCCACCACCAACTCCCTGAGTTCACTCAGACTCACATCCATCAAGTCAGTGATGCCATCCAGCCATCTCATCCTCTGTTGTCCCCTTCTCCTCTTGCCCCCAATCCCTCCCAGGATCAGAGTCTTTTCCAATGAGTCAACTCTTCACATGAGGTGGCCAAAGTACTGGAGTTTCAGCTTTAGCATCATTCCTTCCAAAGAAATCCCAGGGCTGATCTCCTTCAGAATGGACTGGATGGATCTCCTTGCAGTCCAAGGGACTCTCAAGAGTCTTGATGAACCTTAAAAACATTATCCTCAGGGCTGTGTCTTTATTTCCTAATTGGAGGAATCTATGAATAAATTAGGCAATCGCTTAACAATTGATTTAGATCATGTGAATTCCTTTTTACTGCCAGAGAGGGTTAATTAGATCAGATTGTTTTGTGGCCTTTTCTAGACTTCTGTATCACTGACATTTTTTCCCCCTTTGTGTTCTTCTATCTTTTACTTTCATTATTTTCTTTTTAATCTCAAGAAGTGCATCCTTTTATCTATATTTTAATTTATACGAAAATTTTTTCCTCTTGTTGAATTAGAAAAGTTGACAATAAATATTTCTCCAACAACAACAACAAATTATCCTCAGTGAAAGAAGACAAACACAAAAGGCCACATATTGTATAAATGCATTTATATAAAATATCCAGAATAGGCAAATCCATAGAGACAAAAGGAGATTAATGATTGTCATGGGTAGGAATAGAGGCAATGAGAAATGACTGCTGAGAGGTATGAGGTTTCTTTGGGTGATAATGAAAATGTTCTGGAATTAGATCGTGATGATAGTTATGCAATCTTGTGAATAAACTACACACCACTGAGTTGTACATTTGAAAATGATAAATTGTATGGCATGTGAATTTTATCTTAATATAAAAAAATTAATTTAAAATGTATTTACAGAAAATCAATATGGCAGAATAGACTTCATAGTTTAATAAGATGAAAAGAAAACTGTAATTTTGAGTTGGCTATGACCTCTTAATTGACTGAAATGGCTGCTTAAGAAACTACGCCACCTTGAATTTTGTTAACACTTCCTGAGAATGTATTGGGAACTAGCCAAGCATTTCCAGGATCATCAGAACAATTCTGTAAATGGCTCCTGTTATCTTCATTTTACAGAAAATGAACCTGGAGGTTAAGTGACTTGCCAGAGAGCAATCAGGTAGGAAAGAAAGGGGCAGGCTTCCAGGGCCTACATACTTATGTATGTGACAACTGCACTGTACTTGTGTTAAGAAAAGATGAAAATTCAGATCAAGGGAGTGATAGCCTGACAGCCAACGACACTAATCATACTTCATCTTGGCCACTGTGGCCAGGTCTGAAAACCATGGTTTTAGGTTATGTGCACAAGCTCTTTGACGCTGCTCCCTTCAAAAGGTGAAGCCAAACTTCCCTCCTTGAGTGTGGGCTTTGCTTTGGAACTGGGTTCTATAGAATAAGAAGGAAATAATAGTGTGTGATTCTGGTATTAGGACATAAAACCTATTATGTCCCTCTTGCTTTCTCTTTTGGATCAGTACCTCTAGAGGAAGCAAACTGCCATATGTTGAGGACACTCGAGCAGTCCTATGGAGAGGTCCACACAGTGAGGAGTTGAGCCTTTTAGGAACTCGGGCCTCCTGCCAAAAAGCAGCAATAACTTGCCAACCATGTGAATGGGCCTTCTTAGAAGCAGACCTTCCTGTCCCATTCCAACCTTCAGATGATTGACTCTTGATTGGGACCTTAAGAGAGACCCAGAGCCCAGAACCACCCCTAAGCTATTTGTGGATTCCTGACTTTTTGGAATGATGAAAATGTTCTAGAATTACATTGTAATGATGGTTGCACAACCTTTAGTGAATACATTAAAAATCCCTGAATTGTACACTCAGAAATGGTGTAAAATAATATACAGTTAAAGCTTCAAACAGCTGAGTTTTAGAGTCATTAGTTTCATAGCAATACATAACTTTAAGGGACACTGAAAAACCTAAATATTTCCCAAAAAGGACAACCAGGAGGTCCCTAGGGTAAAAGCTCTATCATATGCGGAATGCACTTGAGGTATTTTTGTCTGGACTAGGGGAGTCTGATGAGGACTTGGCTTCTGTATGCAAATATCTTCCAGGAGGGTGACATCAGCATCAAGGCTGAATAAGATGCTCCCTCATCGTGTCCCCTCAACAGCAACAATTCAGTATCCATCCATGGACAAAAGTGCCTTGTGGGAGCTGTGGGATCCAGCGTCATGACAAGGGACGTGGGAGGAATTTTGCACACTTGTGCATCAAGTAATAAGCATATAGACCTCAAAGCGATGAATGGGCTCAACCTCTCTTGACCATGTACTGAGAGCCCCTGGAAAACATTATCTTAGACAAACACCTATGGATGAGAGATCCTTTGTCGAAGTCCAGATTTCCAGAGGAGGTGTATCCGCAAGCAGTTGGAACAAAGTAAATGAGCTGGACACACTGGAAGAGGTTAGTAAAGACTGGAGGACATGAGTGTTACTTCAAATACCAAGATAACAATGCAGAACTTCACAGAACATGAAAAATCAAGGAAACATGACACCACCACAAGCTCATGATAATTTTCCAGTAACTGACCCCAGTGATATGGAGATCTATTATTTTCTCAACAAAGTATTCAGAATAGCTGTCTTACGGAAGATCAACAAAACTAAAAGCTGTTTTTCTGAAAAGATAAACAAAATTGACACATCTTTAGCAAGACTAAGAATAAAAGAAGATATTCAAATATATAATTCAAAAATAAAAGAAGAAACATTGCAGATGATATCACAGAAACATAAAGAATCATAAGAGACTATGAATAATTATACATCACCAAACAGGACAATCTAGAAGAAATGGATAAACATATGATATGAACATATGATATAACACATTAACATAATGAAAGATAAACATTATATGATCATTTCAGTAGTTACCAAAGAAAGCATTTGACAAAATACAACCTCTTTCATGATAAAAGCTCTCAATAAATTGGGTATAGAAGGGATGTACCTCAACATAATAAAGGCCATGTGTGACAACCTCACAGCTAACATTATACTCAAAGGTAGAAGGCTGAAAGCTTTTCCTCTAAGGTTAGGTAAAAACCAAGGGTTCCCACTCTCACTGTTCCTATTCAACATGGTACTGGAAATATTAGCCAGGACAGTTAGCCAAGACAAAGAAATAAAAGGCATCCAAATAGAAAAGAAGTAAAATTTTCTCTGCAGATGTTCTGATCTTACATGTTCAGTTCAATTCAGTTCAGTCGCTCAGTCGTGTCGGACTCTGCGACCCCATGAATCACAGCACACCAGGACTCCCTGTCCATCACCAACTCCCGGACTTCACTCAGACTCACGTCCATCGAGTCAGTGATGCCATCCAGCCATCTCATCCTTTGTCGTCCCCTTCTCCTCCTGCCCCCAATCCCTCCCAGCATCAGAGTCTTTTCCAATGAGTCAACTCTTCGCATGAGGTGGCCAAAGTACTGGAGTTTCAGCTTTAGCATCATTCCTTCCAAAGAAATCCCAGGGCTGATCTCCTTCAGAATGGACTGGTTGGATCTCCTTGCAGTTCAAGGGACTCTCAAGAGTCTTCTCCAACACCACAGTTCAAAAGCATCAATTCTTTGGCACTCAGCCTTCTTCACAGTCCAACTCTCACATCCATACATGACCACAGGAAAAACCATAGCCTTGACTAGATGGACCTTTGTTGGCAAAGTAATGTCTCTGCTTTTGAATATGCTATCTAGGTTGGTCATAACTTTCCTTCCAAGGAGTAAGCGTCTTTTAATTTCATGGCTGCAGTCACCATCTGCAGTGATTTTGGAGCCCCCCAAAATAAAGTCTGACACTATTTCCACTGTTTCCCCATCTATTTCCCATGAAGTGATGGGACCAGATGCCATGATCTTCGTTTTCTGAATGTTGAGTTTTAAGCCAACTTTTTCACTCTCCTCTTTCACTTTCATCAAGAGGCTTTTTAGTTCCTCTTCACTTTCTGCCGTAAGGGTGGTGTCATCTGCATATCTGAGGTTATTGATATTTTCTCCTGGCAATCTTGATTCCAGCTTGTGCTTCTTCCAGCCCAGTGTTTCTCATGATGTACTCTGCATATAAGTTAAATAAGCAGGGTGACAACATACAGCCTTGACGTACTCCTTTTCCTATTTGGAACCAGTCTGTTGTTCCATGTCCAGTTCTAACTGTTGCTTCCTGACCTGCATATAGGTTTCTCAAGAGGCAGGTCAGGTGGTCTGGTATTCCCATCTCTTTCAGAATTTTCCACAGATTATTGTGATCCACACAGTCAAAGGCTTTGGCATAGTCAAATCTTACGTGTAGAAAACCCTAAAGATGCCATCAAAAACCTGAGAACTAATCAGTGAGTTTAGTAAAGTTGTAAGATATAAAGAAATCAGTTGCACTTCTATATACTAACACTGAGAAATCTGGGGGAAAAAAAGAAAGAAATTTTTTATGCAGCCTATGAAGGAATGAGCAGCCTTTCTCTGTGTGACTCTGGCAGCCAAACAAACAAACAAACAAAAAAAGGTAGATGTGGATTACAATTCTTACTAGTGAAGCATTTGTTTACAGTCATAACTGATCCACATGAGCAGGGGACTCTTAAAGAGTTAACAGGAGGCTCCCACAAAATGTTTCTGTGTGGGGTCCCTCATGGGAACACGGGATATCTCCTTGGGGACATCTGAAAGCACCACCACCACCCCACTGTATAAAATCCTGTTTTAGGATATTTACTTGCAACTCAGAGTGGACCACAGCTCAGCTGTTAGTGTAAATGGGTATAAAGAGCTGTCTTCTCTACATCAAATCATAAGCTATTGGAGTTCAAGATCTCTGACCAGTGCTGAACGCTGAGCATGAGCAGATGGCTAAGGTGATACTTCACAATAGTATTATTTACTTCCGCACAGGCTTCTAGAGTTTTCAGTGTGCTTTTACATTGTTTGATCTCTCATTTAAGATCAACGCTGCGAGTAGGTGGCAGGGATGACTCGCCTCTTTTGTACAGAGAAGGCACAAAACCATTAAGTGACTCACCCAGAAGCACACAGCTGGTAACTGGTCAGGCAGGGACTCAGAAGCTGGATCCAGTCCAAGTTCTAAGAGAACTGTCACAAGGAAAGTTGAACTGCAGAGAAACAGATCCTGCTGGGCAGTGTTCAGGGGAGATTCGGTAAACTCTAAAGCTAAATAGAGCAAACAGACCAGTGAAGGAGAGACCAATGTTGCTGTGTGTTCCCAGAATGTTTTCAAGACCGTCTTCCACCTGCCTCTTCTAAACCAACCAAATTACCCGAAGGAACAAGTGTGTGGTTGCAGGAGTGAAAATCAGATAGTTGAACAATTTCCTTTCCTGGAAAAGGGCAATAACCTCCTAAGTGAGATGAGTGTGAAAAGGAAGCATCATTTCCCAGACCGTGGGGTGCAAGAGGGAAATTGGTGACAATAATCAATAAATTTGACGGTTTAAAAATGTATATTCTTCATGGTAGGCTTAACCCCTTTTCTCTTACAAGTGTAGCTGGTGCTTACTGGAAAATTCCTTGTAAGAACTGGAGGGAAATGGAGACTCTGGCTCTGGTCCCAGTGACACTATCTGAAAGTTAAAAGCCCAGTTCAAACAGGGTGAATATACCTCTTCCAGGGCAGTGTGTTCTGCAGGCTGAGGGTAGGTGCATTGGAGCACCGGTGACGTGGAAGAAGAGAAAGAAGTCAGTAGAATTGCCTCCTTTTTCAAATAGGCTTTTGGTTCACTCTCCTGTTCACCAAACCTGGGTTGAAACAAGCTCCAAAGCCTGAGATAGGCAACTGCCCTTATTGTTTCATTTTTGAGTGACCCATGGTCCCGGGGTTTACTGAGCAGCTCAGGTCTCTAGAGCGCGATGTTAAAGCTCTGTCATTTCATATTCAATGTGGCATGTCTTCCTTAAGCAATGAGCCCAGCCACACTTCATCAGAGAGTTCATTGCTCCCTTCTGAACACATTCTGCTCTTACAGTGAAGGAAGTGACAGAGAAGCCAGCATCTAAGGCATCTCACACTCATTCTTTGCCCTCAGTCTTGAGCCTTTCCTGACTTCCACTGGGAGGCGGCATTTTCTTGTATGGAAAACAGGCATTGGAGCCAAACAGACCACCATATCCTGTTTCCATCACTTAGAAACAGTGTGACATCATTCCCCTCTGAGCATCAATTTCCCCATATGAAACTGGGAAAGATACTACTGCTTACCTCATGCAATGCTCATGAGGATTGAACGAGGTCATACACGTAAGCACCTAGCACGGGGCCAAGATCACAGGACCTGCACAATGCACGCGAGTGCCTTTGCTCTTAGCTTCCATTCCCAGCTGCCAGTACCTCCAACTATGTCAGTTAACTGGGCAGGTTCCCCCAAGAGGTGGGGTATGAATCTTCCAAATGTGTCCTTCTTGTAGAAACTGGAAGGCCCTTAGAGAGACAGGGCCCTCTGAGTGCTACCCCTCTTTATGAAGGAGGAAAGTTGGTACTGAACGATCTACCACTACATAGCTGACTCCCTTATGCCCAAGGGTGTGTGTGTGAAAGATGAACAGCCAAGATGAGGAACAATGTCTACAGCCAGGGTTGGAATGAAACATGTGACTAGAAGGAGTTCTGAATTCCTCTTCTTTTTCAAAACTTACCTTATCACTTATTTATTTATCTTGGTTGCACTGGGTCTTCGCTGCTGCATGCACCCTTTCTGTCGTTGCTATGTGCAGGGGTCACTGTCTAGTTGCAGTGTGTGGACTTCTTATCGCAACGGCTTCGCATGTTGCAGAGAGCACAGGCTCTAGGCTCCTGGGCTTCAGCAGATACAGCTTGTGGGCTCTAGAGCTTGGGCTCAGTAGTTGTGGGCATGGGCTTAGTTCTGTGGCATGTGGGCTCTTCAAATCCATGTCCCTGCATTGGCAGGCAGAGTCCCACCCACTGGACCACCAGAGAAGTCCTGACTTCATCTCTGAGTACGGACTAGGGACAGGCTAACTGGCTCACTGAGGGTTGAGGCTGGGACTCTGAAGAAAGGTTGACTCTGGAGAGGCAGTGGATTCCTCTCCGTGACCTGCGGGCGTCCCTTCCTGGGTCTTGATTTCATTTAAAGGCCCAGGAAGTGTGTGCCACCTAGCTTGGTTTCCTGTGGCTACTGCAACAAATTACCATAAATCAGGAGGTTTCAAGCACCAGACATTTCACGCCCTCACAGTCTGGAGGCCAGAAGTATGAAATCAAGACAACCACAGTCCCTTATTCCCTCCGGAGGCTCTAGGGGGAGAATCCTTCCTTACCTATTCCAGCGTCCAGTGGTGTGAGCATCCTTTAGCTTTCTTGGCTTGTGACTTCATCACTCCAGTCTCTGCCTCTGTCTTCACATCACCTTCTCCTCTGTGTCAGTCAATCTCCCTCTGCTTCCCTTATAGAAGGGTATTTGTCATTGGCTTTAGGGTCTACCCAGATAATAGAGGATGATCTTCTTATCTCAAGATCTTTGACTTAATTACATTGCAATGACCATTCTTCCCAAATAAGGTAACAGTCACAGTTTTAAGAATCAAGTTCCAGAGATTAGGATGTAGACATATTAGGGGGCCACTATGTAACTCATTACACCACACGAACCCTTTTAGAGAGCTGCCCAACTAGCTCACAACAATGTGAGTCCAAGTATTAATCCTTCTCAGGGTCTTTGCATTATAAATGTATTAATCTAAAAGAAATGGGCAATGATTAATTCAAAAGGAAAAATAATCACTAGCAGTAGTATTTCAGATACTATCAAAGAACTGTTTCTTTTCATCATTTTCTCCTCAGAAAGTGCCCCAGAAGATACCCCTCACTCCCAACTCTCACTGTATAGTTTTTTTGAACTTTAAAAAATAATTTTATTCATTCATTTTTAGCTGTTCAGTGATTATCTTTTCATTAAAAATAATTTTTTTCTCTCTGTGTTTCATTTTGGGTTATTTCTATTGCTATGTCTTCAAATTCACTCAGTCTTTTCTTTTGCAAAGTCTTCATTGCCATTAATTCCATCTGATGTGTTTTTCTCCTCAGATACTGTAGTTTATATCTCTACATGTTTGTCTCGTTCAGTTCAGTCCAGTTCAGTTGCTCAGTCATGTCCGACTCTTTGTGACCCCATGGAATGCAGCACACCAGGCTTCCCTGTCCATCATGAACTCCTGGAGCCTACTCAAACTCATGTCCATCGAGTTGGTGATACCATCCAATCATCTCATCCTCTGTTGTCCCCTTCTCTTCTTGTCCTCGATCTTTCCCAGCATCAGGGTCTTTTCAAATGAGTCAGCTCTTTGCAACAGGTGGCCAAAGTATTGGAGTTTCAGCTTCAGCATCAGTCCTTCCAATGAATATTTAGGACTGATTTCCTTTAGGATGGACTGGTTGGATCTCCTTGCAGTCCAAGGGACTCTCAAGAGTCTTCTCCAACACCATAGTTCAAAAGCATCAATTCTTTGGCACTCAGTTTTCTTTACAGTCCAACTCTCACATCCATACATGACTACTGGTAAAATCATAGCTTTGACTAGATGGACCATTGTTGGCAAAGTAATGTCTCTGCTTTTTAATATGCTCCCTTGGTGGGTCATAACTTTTCTTCCAAGGAGTAAGCGTCTTTTAATTTCATGGCTGCAGTCACCATCTGCAGTGATTTTGGAGCCCCCAAAAATAAAGTCTATCACTGTTTCTGTTGTTTCCCCATCATTTGCCATGAACTGATGGGACTAGATGCCATGATCTTAGTTTTCTGAATGTTGAGCTTTAAGCCAACTTTTTCACTCTCCTCTTTCACTTTCATCAAAAGGCTCTTTAGTTCTTCTCCGTAAGTGTGGTGTCATCTGAATATCTGAGGTTATTGATATTTCTTCCGGCAATCTTGATTCCAGCTTGTGCTTCATCCAGCTCAGCATTTCTCATGATGTACTCTGCATATAAGTTAAATAAGCAGGGTGACAATATACAGCCTTGACGAACTCCTTTCCTGATTTGGAACCAGGCTGTTTTTCTAACTGTTGTTTCTTGACTTGCAAACAGATGTTTGTCTTGGGTCTTTTTAATATTCCTCTCTCTATTTAAGCTTTTGAATATATGGCATTCAGTTATAATAACCATTTTAATGTCTTCATCTGATAATGTAACATCTCTGCCAGTTCTGGATCAGTTTCAATTGATTTGTTTTTCTCCTCATCATGGAACATATTTCTTTGCTGCATTGCATACCTGGTAATTTTTTATTGGATGAACAATTGAAATTTCAGCAGAATTTTTGGCAGATATAGGCAAGCTGACTCTAAGATATATGTAGAAAGGCAAAGGACCTTTGAAAAAGAAAAACAAAAGTTAAAGGACTCACATTACTTACTTTTGAGACTTATCTATCCTAAAGCTAAGTGATTGAAACAATGTGGTACTGGTGAAAGTTTACACAGGTAGATCAACAGAACAAAATAACAGTCTTAGATCCTCACGAGTATGATCAATTTGTTTTTTAAGATAGATTGTTTTGTTAAGATAAAATTCACATAGCACAAAGTTTACCATTTAAATCATTTTAAAGTTTATAATTCATGATTAGTTGATTTTTAATGAAGGTTTGAAGGCAAGCCAGTGGATAAAGGACAGTCCTTTCATCAAATGAAACAAGAAGACATCCACTTACAAAAAAAGGAAAGAACTTCAATCAAGACATCAGAATATAATTTATAGGAAAATTAACTTCAAATGGATTATAGATCTGAATGTAAACCAAAAGGTATAAATTTTTATTTAAAATTATGTGAGAAAAAGTTAAGCAAAGAGTTCTTGAGAATGTGAAAGTGTTAGTCCCTTAGACGTGTCCAACTCTTTGTGACCCCTTGGAATGTAGCCCACCAGACTCCTCTGTCCATGGAATTCTCGAGGCAAGAATACTGGAGTGGGTTGCAGTTGCCTTCTCCAGAGGATCTTTCTGACATAGGGATCGAACCTGGGTCTCTCACATTGCAGGTAGATTCTTTACTTATGTCTGAAAAAAGAGAAAAAAAAAATGATCCATAAAAGAAACACAAAGGAAAACTGGACATCACCAAATTAAAAGTTTTTGTTTGCAAAAGACATTGTTAAGAGAATTAAAAGGCAAGCTACAAACTGAGAGATAATATTAATAAATTATATATCCAACAAAGGACTTGCATTCAGAATATGTAAATAATTTTCAAAAATTAACAGTAAGAGAACAACAATCTAGTTTAAAAATAGGCAAAAGTGTTGAATAAACACTTCACCAAAGAAGATATATAGATGGATGATAAGCACATCGAAAAGATGCTCAACACTGGGGTGGGAGGGAGAAATTAGGAGTTTGGGGTTAAAATATACACACTGCTATATATAGAGTACATAACCAGCAAGAATCTACTGTAAAGCACAGGGAACTATGTTCAATATCTTGTAATAACCTATAATGGAGAATAATCTAAATATATATATATATGAATCATTTTGCTATACCTCTGAAACTAACACAACATTGTAAATCAATTATATTTTAATAAAAATTTTAAACAAAAAAAGATGCAGCTTCATTGGTCATTACGAAAACATAAATTAAAATCACAGATATTACTATACACCTACTATTAGAATGACTAAAGTAAAACAACGACAAAACCCAACTGAAAATATAAAGTATTAGTTAGGATGCAGAACAACTGGAACCTTCATACATTGCTTATAGGAATGCAAAATGGCACAGACACTCTGAAAACAGTTTGACGCTTTCTTATAAAGTGAAGTATGTATTTACTATATAATCCACCCTTAAAAAATGAAAACTTATCTTCATACAAAAACAGATACATGAATGTTTATAGCAGCTTTATTCATAATTACCACACACACACACACAAAAACCCCCAAACTGGAAACACTCTAAATGCCCTTCAGTGAATGAATGGCTAAGTAAAACATAGTCATCTATTCAATGACTCTCTACTCAACAATAAAAAGGAACAAATTATTGATATGGTCAACAACATGGATAAGCTCATTTTTCTAAGTGAATGAAACCAGTCTCCAAAGGTTCATATTATATGGTTCCATTTATATGCTAGTGCTGGTGCTAAGTCACTCTCAGTCATGTCTGACTCTTTGCAACCCCAAGGACTATAGCCCACCAGGCTCCTCTGTCCATGGGATTCTCCAGGCAAGAATACTGGAGGGGGTTGCCATGCCCTCCTCCAGGGGATCTTCCAGACCCAGGGATCAAACCCATGTCTCTTATGTCTCCTGCACCGGCAGGCGGGTTAAGGCAACACTATTAGGATGAAGACCTGATCGTGGGTTGAAAGAGGCTTCGTGGGAAGCAGAAATTCAACAACGTTAAAACAAGGGAATGATGGTGATGATGGAACTGTTCTGTATTGATCAGGGCGGTGGTTGTACAAATCTATACATGTGTTAAACTCATAGAAGCATACACACAAAGAAGTACACTTCACTCTTTTAACATAAAAAAGAGGTTACAAATATTGAAGATGTTGTGCTCAAATGTTTAAAATGCTAAGGATGCACCAGCAAAAAAGTTTGGAACTGGTGCAGGCCCCTCATTTTCCAGTTGGGAAAACTGAGGCCAGAAGGCAAAAGTAACAGAAGTCCAAATACAAATCAACTACAGGGGTGGATTTTCTCTTGGGAAATATCTCTGATGCCTATCCCTTACTGCAGGCCCACCCAGGCAGGTTTAAATGGGCTTCTGTTTTTCTTCAAGCAGTTTCTAAATTCAGAGTTTTCTGTAAGAGACATCACTTTACCGACAAAGGTTCATATAGTCAAAGCTATGGTTTTTCCAGTAGTCACATATGGATGTGAGAATTGGACCATAAAGAAGGCTGAGTGCTGAATAATTGATGCTTTCAAACTGTGGTGCTGGAGAAGACTCTTGAGAGACCCTTGGACAGCAAGGAGATCAAACCGGTCAATCCTAAAGGAAATCAACCTTGAATATTCATTGAAAGGACAGGAGCCGAAGCTGGAACTCCAATACTTTGGCCACCTGATGCAAACAGCAGACTCATTTGAAAATACATTGATTCTGGCAAAGGTTGAGGGCAGGAGGAGAATGGGGTGACAGAGGATGGGATGATTGTATGGCATCATTGACTCAATGGACATGAGTTTGAGCAAACTATGGGAGATACCGTAGGACAGAGAAGCCTAGTATGCTGCAAGGAGGGGTCCCAAAGAGTCGGACACAACTTAGCAACTGAACAACAACAAAATTCAGAGTTTCCTGTAGGAGACAGAATAGAATCATGGTTATATGAAAAGTTAAAACAAAATCAATCTGAATGAAAAAATATATATACCTTGTTTTACAGAGCATGTAGTCATCACGAGCCTGGTTCCTGGTAGACAGACCTAGGAGGAAATGTTTGCAGGATGCCTGAGGTTGCAAAAACAAACACACAGATAGACTCTGGGACACTTGTGTCTGAAACCTGGCTCTGCAACCTCCTAGCAGTGGGACCCTGGTTACATCACTTAGTTTTTCTCCAGTTTACTTGCTTCATCTTAAAAATGCACCCTAATTTAATATGCTGCATTGCAGGTGGATTCTTCATCAACTGAGCTAACAGGGAAGCCAAATTTAAAGTGCTACTATGAGATAAAAAATTTTTTCACTAGTCATTATAATACAACATAGTATTCCCTTATCATGGATTTTAAAATGTTAAAATGTAACTTTAAAACCATGTCTTAGAAGTGGAGAAAAATGGTAATACCTATTTCATTGGGTTGTTTTAATGATTTAAAGAGTTGTTATATGTTAATGCCTGGCTCAGAGTTCTCAACCAGTAGAGAAAGAACTATTATGATTATTAATATTGCTGCTATTGTTACTACTACTACCACTACATTAAGAAGTGAAGAGTGGGACTCACGATGCAATAAATGGTCACTTACCCCTCTCCTTCCACCCTGCCTTTTCACATGCCCTACCCTCTTTGCTGTTGAATTTTCAAGTTCTGGCACAAGCAAACTCAGAACGCATGGACTCACCAGAGGACAACATGAGAAACATTTACCACTTCTCCATTCTTGCTCGAGAGAAACCACAACGACACGCTCTGTTCCTCATTGGCAAGGTCAGTTCTTGCACTGGCATGTACCCTGGTTCTCACCAGATGAGGGAGTCAGAGTGGGAGCCTAAACGAATTGAGCAAGGTGTGTGTCAATTGTGCACTGATGGACAGGGGAGGGGAGGCCGTGTCCAGGGTGGCAGAAGGAGCATGCATCTGGTCTGCACTTTGAGCTCTGCCATCTGCCCCAGCTCACCCCGTGTTCCAGAAGCTCAGCTATGCAGGTAGCCCGACTCTGTTTCTCTGAGAGACACAGATAAATAATCACTACTTTCAGCCATCGAGGGTTCCAGTTGGGTTAAATGGCTGGAAAGCTCAACCGCAGCTACAAGTGGAAGCTGGTTAGCCGCATGATTTGTTTCCTTATTATTCGTATTTTTCTTCAAGTTCCTGAATATTTTCTGCAGTCCTCTGTCTTACTGTAGGGAGGAGCGGTAGATAAGAAGGGGTACTCCAGATCTGGCCTCAGGGCCATTCTTAGTGGAGTGCTGGGCCCAGGGCAAACCTCTGTGTGCCTGGACCCTTCACACCAAAACCCCACTATCCAGTGGCCAGGTCTGTCAGTGCTAGAGAGAGAAAGGATTTTATTATTTTTTTTTTTGTAATATTCCTTAGGGAGTCAGTCTGTAAAGGAATTTCCTGAGACCCATTCAGAGGCAGTTACTGTACCTGGCTGTAACACAATGCCCATTGTCATTCTATAAGGCGGTTGTTACAAACCCCTGTTACCTTTGAATCAAGCAGGGCCCACTGAAAGGCAGATCATTTGCCCAAGATCCTAGAACCAAGTCCCTGAGCTTCCAAATTGGACTCCACCCCACTCTGTATGGCTTCTCTTGTGACTCAGCTGGTAAAGAATCTGCCAGCTATGGGGGAGACCTGGGTTCAATCCCTGGGTTGGGAAGATCCCCTGGACAAGGGAAAGGCTATCCACTACAGTATTCTGGCCTGGAGAATTCCATGAATAGCATAGTCCATGGGGTTGCAAAGAGTTGGACACACCTGAACAACTTTCACACTTTCACTTTCCACTCTGTACTGTGCTGAAAGGACCAGCCAGCCTGCCCAGATTGCCCAGATGACAGGGCTGAGGGCTTTTAATGAGAACCCCTGGTCTGCCAAGCAATAACTAAGGATCCTTTCTTCCTTTCATCTTTTCACTTAACAAACATTTATTGAGAGTTTAGTCTTGTCCTGGACCTAGGAATACCACCAGGGAATCTGACACACAGTCCCCGAATCAGGGAGCTTGCAGAGTAATGGGAAAGATAGATATAAAAGCATCCTTAAAAATTCCAAGTACAGAATAGCCTTACAGCTGATGTTTGTGTCTGGTGACTTGCTCACCACCCCACAATTTCATCCCACACTGCACTGCAGCATCTCCAAGGTCAGCTAGAGGGAAGACCTTGACCAAGTTCACTTGGGGGTTGAGTGCATGCTCCCCCACCAGGAAACAGTAGGTGATGTCTCCCACCATGCCACAACATGCACTGAAGTTGAGGGAAACTTGGGCTGTTAATGGGCAGGGAGGGGGCCATTATTCCAGAAGGTGATAGCCTCTCTAGACACCAGCACACTGCTTTCTCCTGTTTCCTCACCTCTACTTTGAGTTGCACTTGCATCTCTTTCCCAAACTGCAGTGTCTTTGTAGCTCTTTTTAACACAAAAGAATGAGGTAAATGAAGAATGGATGAAATTTGCACATAGGTTAATCCAAATGGATCCTCCTAATCTCCAGTAAAGGGGGAAGAACCAAGTGGGAAATAGAACTCTTTGCTCACCAAAGAGACACACTCTCCTCATCCTAGACTGGTTCCCAGACTCCCTTGCAGTTAACACATGGCCACGTGACTAAGTCATAGCCAGTGGGATGAGAGCAACCTGGCCTTTCTGGCTCCATGATCCTTCATGATCTTTTCTCTTTCTGGATGGGTCCATTGGCTACAATCCCCAGAGTGACTGCTGCAGCCTGGGAAGAACAGGGCCACCCCTCTGACCTGTTATCCTACTTACTACTGTTGGGTGAACAAAACATAAACATCTATTGTATTTGAGTTTTTGTACATTTGAGGGTATACCTGTGAGAGTAGTTAGCCTACCCTAATTTAAACAGAATTATATAATTATATTCAAACAGAATATAGCCCACAAGTCCTGCCACCTCCTGGAAGCCTGTCTGGATTTCTCCCTTCTTTCTACCACTTAGACCTCTATCAAAGGCTACCTTATGTTGCTTCTTAATCATTTCACAGGAACATACACTAAAAGTTAAACTAGGGACTCATGTCTTTCTTCTTTTTTAATTTTACGTCCTGCGTCACAAAGAGACGCTTAATGATTTTGGATTAAATTTTTTCTTCCCTTGGGCATTTAGTGGCATGTTCCTCCACCAGGAATGCCCTTTCTCTTTGATAAGGTAGCCCATGTCTGTGCTCACTTTCCATCTCTCTTCCTCCAAGGGGGCTTCCCTTACCACTCTAGGTCATAGTGATCTTCTCTTCTTTCAAGGTTTACAGTACCTTTGGTCACTCACCTGACATTTTCATCAAGAAAATATTTGCATTGTCTTAGCATTCTGCTTCAGATGGTAAAGAATCCGCCTACAATGTGGGAGACCTGGGTTCAATCCCTGGGTTGGGAAGATCCCCTGGAGGAGGGCATGGCAACCCACTCCAGTATTCTTGCCTGGAGAATCCCCACAGACAGAGGAGCCTGGCAGGCTACAGTTCGTGAGATCCCAGAGTCGGACACAACTGAGCGACTAAGCACAGCACAGCACAACATTTTTCAGGATAATTATTACATAATAATTCATTTAAGAGATAAGCAGAGGAAGAGAAGAACAAAAGAAACTGAAGAGGAGAAGCCATGGAGGTAAGGAGAACATTTTGGAGAGCTCAGACATCATGGAAAGAGAGCATTTCCAGGGGAAGAGAGCATTTCAAGGAGGGAGGAGAAAACAGCATCCTATGTTGCCAAGAGAGTGGCCAAACCAGGTAGATTCCAAAACAAGGCTGGGCAGGGTAGAAATGACTGGAACCCTCCATGAGAGAGGGCTCAGTGACTCTCATGGCACAGGCTGAGGGAGTGGATTGTAAGAAAGTAGAGAATGTGAGAGTATGTAATGCTTAACTTTAGGGAGGGGGCAGAAGAAGTTTGAAAGGTAGCTGGAGAGAGATGTGAGGTTATGAAGAGTGCAACATATTTTTTAGGATGGGTGAGACTTATTGAGGGGAAAGAATGGTGGAGAAGGAGAGGAGCAAGGGGTGACCAGCAGCAGTCTCTGAAACAGAGGAGTGTGTAATAGATCCAACACAAGTTGGGGCTTGAGCTGGAGGGACTCGTTTCCATGACAACTGGTGGGATGGAGAAATGACACTCCTTCTTTCTCGCTACCTAAATGGTTTTGGGTTAAGTGGCAAAGTCAAGTCAGCCCCCAGCTGATGACATCTGTGTTTTTTTCATACAAGGAAACCAAGTTATGTGCTGGAATGAGGGGAGTAACCTCTGAGGGGACCTCAAATGATCTGCTGCTCCCAGTGTTTCCCATTATGGATGTGACTTTTCCTGTGTGGTTCCCTGGCCATTTCTCATGACCCTCACCTCAGCTTCAGGAACTGACTTGCTGTCTTAAGAAAAAAAGCAGGGTTGGTCTCTGGCCAGTCAGGAGGCCCTTTGAGTTCCTGCTCCTCAAAAATCTGGACCCCCATAGCCTTCATTTCTGTTTTTCCTGGACCTAACATGGGTTTAACTGGCAAACGGATGGCCTGTTGCTCTAACGCAGCGATAGGAACAGAATTCTTTACTTTGAGAAGCCTAGTCCTTAAAAAAAATTAAAAAAAAAAGAGCACAATATTCACAGCATCTTCATACAGCTAGTGACTGGATCTCTCCCCTGCTCCCGATGGGCATGTGGATAAAGCCAATGGTCACATACCATGTTGTCTTCCCCTTGACCTACCCCTTCCACTTTAAAAGATATCCTAGTGCTCCCAACACATGGAGCCCCGGCCCCGCGGATTCCGAGGAAGCAGAGGCGATCAAAGCGCCGGAGAAACCGGGCTGGGCACGCTTACTTCCGCCAGAGGGCGCTGTCGGCTCGCGGAGCCCGGCGCCGTAAATGCAGGCTCTGAGTTGCCACCGCGCGACCCGCCCAGCATCCCGGGGAATTCATCACTACAGTCCCTGGTTGCCTTGGCGCAAAGAGACCCAACCATGGCCCAGGACCTTATCTGGGTAAGGAGGGGTGAGGCTAACAAGATCTTGGGACAAATACTTGGAGAGTGCAAAGTTGTACCTACTATGTCCAAGATACTGGGGAGCAAGTATGGAGATGCTTGCTCCCCAAACTGCATCTCCAAACTTTAAGACTTTTTAGAGAAGGAACAGAGTTAAGACAGATACCAGACAGGAGACTGCAGTGCTGGCCTTGCAATGAGAAGTGAGGGGGACGGGGGGGAGTTCAGGGAGGAGAATTCATAGCTTCCGCTGGAGGAATAAGGTCTGAGTTCAGAGAGGGTTTGGGTATTGAAGGAGAGAAGGAATTGCCAATTATGCATTGCACATTGGTTGCAAAAGAACCTGTGAGCTTAACCAGCTCTCATTTTACATTTGTTATACCTATACATTTGTTATCCTTATCAGTGATGAGAGGCAATATTCCCTGCCATGGAGCCCCAAGTCCTTGATCCTGAAAAGTAAATTAGAAATTCAGTTCAGTTAAATCGCTCAGTCGTATCTGACTCTTTGCGACCCCATGGAGTGCAGCATGCCAGGCTTTCCTGCCTTTCACCAACTCTCAGAGCTTACTCAAACTCATGTCCATCAAGTCGGTGATGCCACCCAATCCTCTCATTCTCTGTCATCCCCTTCTTCTCCTGCCTTCAACCTTTCCCAGCATCAGGGTCTTTTCCAATGAGTTGGTTCTTCACATCAGGTGGCCAGAGTACTGGAGCTTCAGCTTCAGCATCAGTCATTTCAATGAATATTCAGGACTGATTTCCTTTAGGAATGACTGGTTTGATCTCCCTGCAGTCCAAGGGACTCTCAAGAGTCTTCTCCAATACCAGGTGGAAATGGCTTAACCAAATGTCCAGAACATGTTAGTGATCTATAACCTAATCTGAACAGTCAGATCCATCATTCTGCTAATTGATAAAATATCCACAGGGAGCCTCAGGAAACAGCTGTTACACTTGATGCAGGTATCGTAAAATCATATGCTGAAAATACATCTGACTGCTGTTACCAGAGAAGATGTAAAAATAGAGAAGTTGAGGAATAATAGAGTCCTTTTGTTTTTAAGATGCGTCACCAAAACAACTTCAGGAAGAACTCTATCAACATTATAGCTCTCTGAGAATTATTGTTGTCTAAATGCTGTACCTCACCAAGGCCAGTTAAACTGCAAGTCAGTACGTTAAAACAGACTTGGACGTTAGGTTTATAGAAATTTTGTTTCCAAGGAATTAAAATGGGATTGGGGTTATTATCATTACATGCATTGCATTAGTTCCAGTATGACAATGTAGAAGAAGAGTGAACTTCAACTAGGAAGTTCAAGCATTTGTTCTGACCTCTAAGTAGTGTTTTGGTTATTACTATTATTTTTTAAAATTTTCTTGTGTGGCAAGGCAGTTAACCTCTCTAGGACTGAGATTCCTCATTTAATAGAAGAATTTAGTAAGAATTTAGAGTATAGGCCAGGTGATCTCCCAAATCCTGCAGAGTAAAGCAAACAAGTCTTCGTTCTGTTGAGTTCAAATGCTTCCTTAGTGCTGACTCGGATCTGAAGTCACTTGAAGGACCTGCAGGTTCTGAGAAGTTAGATGTATCAAGGGAAGAAGAACAGGAGCTTAGGTGGTTGCTAGTCTGGTAGTTGGATTCTCCAGTTACTGGAAGATTCTGTATGCAGTGACCCAGGGCCATTGGGTTGCAAATAGTCTTACTCTGATTGTGATGGTCATGTGCCCTTAAATGATCACAGAACTTTCTGACTGTGCCATTTATCTGCCATTTACCATGTGCTACCTTGAATTATCTCTGTGTACCCGTTATTTGAAGACAGTGTCTAAGGCAGTCTTCAGTGCTATTTGTCAAATATTCCAGGCTCCTCACCCTGCAGGTGGGAGAACTTCTCAACTCACTTGCATATGAGGAAAAGAGGCCATGTGCCTGGTTCTAGCCAACAACTAGTGAGCAGACATAGAGGTTAGCACTTCGAGTGGGTTATTTAATTGCCTAACACCCTCTCAGGGTTCTTTTGCTCTCTGCCTGTGACCAGCTAGGTCCCCAAAAGTGACTTTTCTGTTGGTCTACATGCAGGAGTGGGGAAGATGCTTATGTGGACAACCCCACCATGGACTTACAGCTGTGTGAGAAGAGATCTTTGTTAGTTTTAGACTTTGGGATTTGGGGACTGCTTATTACAGCAGCATGAACTGGCCCATCCCAACTAATAAAGTGTCATTATGTGTCATCATCTTTGTTTCTCCAGTGGTCTAAATGACTTGGTATTCAATACTGACTGCTGAATAAATGAATGACTACCTGAATTGATCTTCCTATCTCCCCAGCCAGAGCAGGAATCATCAAGGAGCGGGAGTATCTATTTGTCCTCCCTAGAGCAGTCGATCCTAAAGGAAATCAGTCCTGAATATTCATTGGAAGGACTGGTGCTGAAGCTGAAGCTCCAATACTCTGGACACCTGATGTGAAGAACTGACACATTGGAAAAGACCCTCATGCTGTGAAAGATTGAAGGCAGGAGGAGAAGGGGATGACAGAAGGGGCAGTGGTTGGATAGCATCACTGACTCGATGGACATGAGTTTGAGTAAGCTCTGGGAGTTGGTGATAGACAGGGAAGCCTGGCGTGCTGCAGTCCATAGCGTCTCAAAGAGTCAGACAAGACTGAGCGACTGAACTGAACTGAGAGCACCTGCCCCAGTATTCTGAACGTAGCAATTCTCAGTAAAGATGGATGGATGAATTTATGGATTTCAGAGTCCCAAGATGCAGCCCAACATCAGAGCCAAAGACAATGTGGCATGTGATATTATTTTCCATATGGCACCTGAGGGAGTAGGGCTCAGGGTCATGGGAGCTGAGGAGGGAGGGATAGCAGGTCATTTCCCACCCATTATGCACTTTTAAGTTCTAGAGTTCCCTCTGATCCTTTCATCTCTTTGTAGAGTGTGACTGAAGCTTGTCTCTGAGTCACGGCAACAGAGTTCAGAGCAGAGACAGGGCCAACATAAGCAGACATGGCAGGCCAGACATGGGCCAGCAACAAGAGGGTGGGCCTAGGGTGGGATTAGAAGCTGGGCTGGAACTCAGGTGGGAGTTAGGCCAGGGCAGGGCCAACCAAACTCTACATGGTTTTCGTTTTGTTGTGCTCCTGCATATTCCCATCACATGGCTCAGATGGTTGAATCTGCTCCACAGAGCACATGTGGAATCTATGAGAGACCCTAACCAGGCAGACCTTTGCAGAAGCCATTAACATCTCACGAATGGCGAAGACCAGCAGAGCAACAAGGCTGCGAATCTGAATGTGCTAGTCTAAGGTTTGGACACCCCTCCTTGATTCCTTCTACTCAGCTCAACAATATCCATAGACTGTTTCTTTTTTGATCAGATGGAGGGTAAAGTGTCCTCAGACTTGGATCTTCTGTCTCCCTGACATCCTGTGTTTGGGGTGAGTCTTTTGGAGGAAAATTACGGAAGAGAAAGTACCTATCCCTGAAAAATTGCTTTTTTAAAAGTATGAACTCCCATTATGCTGCTTCTCTACGTTAGAAGGATCAGTGTCGCTCAAGGAGGAAGTTCCAGCTTCCTTCTTAGGCTCTACAAGGCCTTAGTCCAACCTAGCTCACCTCCTCTCACCTGAAAGGCCAGGCACACCCGGTTCCTTACTCATCCCAAACAGCCATGCTCTTACCTACCTGAGCTCTCTACACTCTGTTCCTGTTGCCTCCAATGCCCTTTTCTCTCCTCTTTGCTTTTGAAGAAACTCCTGTTGAAAAGCCTAGGCCTGCTGGGTGATGCCTTCCCAGGCAACTTCAGGCGAAGTGTTGACTCTTCTTTCATGCACTCCCAGAGGCTGGTACAGCCCTCCATTTGCAACTTATCATACTGCCCTGGGGACTCTTGCTCCACCAGCCTTTTTTCACGAGCCTTAATTTAATCAATTTATTTTTAAAATTTTATTTTATATTTTTGGCTGTGCTGGGCCTTTGTTGCTGTGTGCAGGCTTTCTCTAGACGCAGTGGGTGGGGGCCACTCTTCATTGCAGCGTGCAGGCTTCTCATTATGGTGGCTTCTCTTATTGCAGAGCACAGACACTAGGCGCCCAGCTTCAGTATTCGTGGCAAGCAGGCTCAGCAGTTGTGGTGCATGGGCTTAGTTGCTCTGAGGCATGTGAGATCTTCTCGGACCAGGGATTAAACCCACGTTCCCCGCAGTGGCAGGTGGATTCTTAACCATTGCACCACCAGGAAAGTCCCTAAGATCCTTAATTTTAAAAGGAGTCACCGTCCTTATCAAACTCTTCTATCATTTTTTTTCTCTTCCTCTTCCTCTCCCAAAGATAACAAAACAACCAGGCCATAGTTGGATTCTAAAGGGTGTTTTGTAGTAGGCTCAGTTGCTAAGTTGTATCTGACTCTTGGCAATCCCATAGACTGTAGCCTGTGAAGGATGTTTTTAGTCCCCTGGTCCTGGACGCGGGAATCTGGTCGAAGGGCCCTCAGCCTGAGCTGAGGATTGGAGACTGATCACCTCCTCTTGGCAGAGAACTCGAATTCTGGTTCTGGTCTGGTCTGATTTCTGGTAGGGCCGAGTTCCAGTCCTCCCTTCTCTGGAGGCCCAGGGAAAAGTCCCATAACGCCTGGGTATCTGTAGGTGGCAGGAGACATCTGTAAGGCCACCCCTTTCACCCTCCTCTCCCGCCTCCTCCCCCTTCTTCTTTCAACCTGGCTTCCTTTCCTCCCTTTGAAATCTTTGATGTTAGTACTTGGATCTGAAGTTCTGTGTCTCTATAGGAGGTTTTCTGAGAGACTGTATTCTTGTATTTAAGGGCTTCCCTGGTGGCACAGAGGTTAAAGCGTCTGCCTGCAATGTGGGAGACCTGGGTTCGATCCCTGGGTCAGGAAGATCCTCTGGAGAAGGAAACGGCAACCCACTCCAGTATTCTTGCCTGGAGAGTCCCATGGACAGAGGAGCTTTGTGGGCTACAGTCCACGGGTCACAAAGAGTCGGACACGACTGAGTGACTTCACTTTCACTTTATACCCAGGGCTGTCCTGTCTTTCAGGACTATACAGGGGCCAAGAGAAGGATGAAGTAGGCAGTAATTATTGATTGGAATTTTACATTCTAAAACCTCTGCCCTGCAATGGCTTGTTTTTCTTTTCATATGAAATCTGGAGCAGTGGGTTATTTTAGATCCAACTGCCCACCCGCAGGTAAATTTAAAGGTTTTCCCCTAAACAGACTCACATCTGGCATCTCCATGGTGCCCCTAGAGGATATATATTTTCATTTAGCTAAGTTTGAGAGGTGAATGGTGAGAGATTGATTTAGAAATAAGGATATAATAATTGTCAGGAAATTAGCAATGTTTTTATATAGACAACCAATATTCTCCCTTTTTATTTAAATATTCTTCCAACACAAAACAGAAAGTTTGTTTGGCCAAGTCTTTGAGTTACCCCACCTTCCTCCACCCCCAGGCAGAAAGACTTGTAATTGAAAGGAAAGGTCACCCTGGGATTGGTCACATCTGAGGATTGTAGTACAATTTATTCACATGGTGCAACAAGAAGTCTGTTAAGAGGCAGATGCAGCCTTTCTGTATCCCTACCCCGGTCCAGGGAAATGGTATTAGAAACTTGTAGGTTATTGGTTTTAAGAATGCCTAGTCCCTGGGACAGCAACAGGCCTATTTAATAACACTGGGGTTCTTGCCTGGGGAGGAGGAGGGGGGACATAAGAAGATGCCAAAAGTTCAAATTTGGTGTGTCTTTATTTCTAAATATATTTCCTGTTACAAACATAGAAGAGGAGGGATTTTGACCACTGTCTTCAATCCTTGTACTTGTCTGTTTGCTGGTAAGATAGGACTCACTCAGAAAATAGTAGAGAAAAGGTATGAAACACTCAAGAATTCCTCCTTCATGAAATCTATGCTGTTCTCCAGTTCCTCACAGAGACGGGGCTGGGGCAAGGCAAAGGAAGCCCTTTTCTCCCGCACGAAATTTCAGGGGTGCCCAGAAACTCAGCAATACAAATACTATTTTAATGTAATATCTAAAACTATTTTAAAATGTGGATATTGTGTGCATCTTGGAACCCTACATTCATTTTTATTTTTTCAAAATATCATATTAAAATATTATTTATCTTGATGGCCAGTTTGTTGGTAGCCCTTCAATTCTGCCTCTTTGTCAGGCATCTTACGAATCTCTCTCTAGCTCTTGCTTGGCTTCCAAACGCATTTGTAGAAGATCAAGCCCATCACATGCCCCCTGAAGGGGGAAACATGCTTAATAAGAATAGAATGGTGGTAGAAGCGAGGAGGAAAAAGTTCTGATGATCAAAGAAATAAAGTTAACAGCGATGAGATATCCCACCTGTGCTTTGTCAAACTGACAAATTTTAAAATATGCCTCCAGCTGGTGGGAGTGGCCCTGGAAGGCAAAACTTTTACATCCAGACTTTTTCCATGGGAACGGGACTCTTCTGTCTCTGACTGTAGGCTGGCTCTCTCTACCCTGCTGCTCCGTCTAACTTGGAGGGCTGCGTGAAATTACTGGTAAGCTCGAGAGAGCGCAGTAGCTGGAGGCCTTCGGAGAGGATCTGCCTAGGACTCTTCTGATCATTTTTGCAACCTGTCTGCGGCACTTAGTACCCTGTCGTTCCAGGGGTCTGCCTCCTTCTGCGCCTTTAAGCCTTTTTAAGCCTCTAAGCCACAGACAATGATAACTTTCCTTTTTTTTTTCCACTGAGAAAAAGTGATCGAGAGGTGGGTTTTAAACTTGGGCTAACCAGAGTCGAAAGATAAACACAGCTTACCACGATTCCTACAAACTCCCTGACTTGACTTGGCACGCGGGCGAGGGCCGAGGTTTTCTTTTTCCGTTTGCACAACACCCCACCCCCCGCCCCCCGGCTCGCAGGTTGCGGAGACGACCTCTTCCCAGGGCTGTCCTCCTGCAGTTCCAGGCAGGGCCGCGCCCCGGACCTCCGCGCTCTCCGCCCCGCCCTCCCAGGTTCGCGTCCCCAGGCGCCAGGCCGTCCCTCGCCTTCTCCGTCCCTGGCTCCCCGCGGAGGAAATTCTTCCCCAGCAGCCCAGGGCCCGCCTCACGTGATCAGCTGCCGCCGCGGCTTCCAGCGAGAGTTTAAAGGTTACGGAGGAAATTAACACGGACACAGCCCACAACCCCCAGTCCCCGCCGGAGGACGCGCCCCGTTTTCGCGCAGCTGGGACGGCCGCTGTCAGCGCGCTGATCAGAACCCTGTCCCCCCCCAAAGGGCACAGGCAAAGTCTAGAGTAAATATGAAGTCACTTTGTAAAATATAAACAAACACACGAACCGAGCCGGGGTGTTACTAAGCTTTCTCTTGCCAACAAGTTCTCGCAGCCCGAGAAGTTTGGGACAGACCCCCAAAAGGGAGAGTGCCCCCAAAGAAAGGGAAGAAAGAATAAGTGTTTTAAAACTCACACAGAGCCTTGCACGCCCCTCCCTTCCCCCCTTCCCCCACCACCGCAGAGCAGAGCGTCTCCGGACAGAATGACAGACAGACCGACCAATACTCCCGCAAGCTGCCCTGGCCAGCCACGGTCAGAGTAGGGGTGGGGCCGAGGGAGGGTCTCGAGTCCTCTGCAGCAGCGCGACCCCTGCCACCTCTCCGCTCCCGGCTGTAAAAGACAGTGCTGGCCGCAGAGCCTGGAAAGATGCGTGGCCCTCTAGTCTCCTGCGGGAGACCACAGACCAGGTATCCACAGCCAGCGGACCCGCATCCCCCCGCCCCCAAGGCCGCCACTCCCCCGGGTCCCGCGCGGGGTCCCAGTCCCGCTCCCCCGCCGGCCGCCGCGACCCCGAAAGGCTCGCCAGTTCTCGACAGTCCTCTGCTGGGCTCACTTTTCCCGTATTGCTCCCCCAACCGGCAAAACTTTCTATTTCCCCAAACACCAGGGCGCGCGCGCGCGCGCGCGTGCACACACACACACACTCACACACACACACACACACACACATACACACTGACGTCTTTTGCGCATTTCCTGCATTAGAGGGAGGGAGACTCGCTCGCACACCGACGGAGGGAGAAGAGACCGAGGGGGAGAGCGGGCGGGCAGCGAGCGAGCGGCAGCTGAAAGCCGGGACGCGGGGAGCGCGGCGGGCGGGCGCCGGCGCCCGGGAGGTGGGGCCGCGCCGAGTCGCAGTCCCGGCCCCGCCGCGCTGCGCACCGCCCGGTGCCGGCCTGCGCCCCAGCCGGAGCCGCGGCCACCCCGACTCTCGAGCCCGCGCGGATGTGAGATTCCCGACTCCTGGCGCCTCCCGATCGCCGACTGCGGCGCGGCGCTGCTTCGCCCAGGAGGAGGCGGCCGGGCTCGCCCTGTGGCTTGTGGATTTTTTTTTTTTTTAAATTTGGCTCCGAGGAGGACCATTTCCTCTGGACATGCATCCCTCCGGGTAGACTGCACATCCCTGGGTCCATCCCCCGCCCCGCGCGGTCAGAGGCAGGCGCTGGGTGTGCGAAGAGGATCCGGGTGGAAATCTGCGCCCCCGTTCTGGTCCCCGCCCCGTCTCACCGCCCCCTCCCCCTCCTGGAGTCGAAATTTCCCGGGGATTATGTTTCGGAAAGGTAGGTAAGCGCCCGGCTCGGCGCCCACTTCCCCGCAGCCCCGACCCGGAGAGCCAGCGAGGCGACGAGACAGCCCCCGCGGCTTTTGCAGCGGAGCCGATAGCTCGTCTCCTCTTCTGGAGGTGCTGCTGGTGGGGGGGGGCGGGGGGAGAGACTTCTCCAAACACGGACGTCCCCCAGCTCTCCCCCCTCCTTGTTTTCCGTTAGGAACCCGGCGAGGAAATACATGCACTGGCTGAGAATCGCCCGCGCCAGGGCGCAACACTACAAGGTGTAGGGAGAGTGTGGGGTGGGGCGAGAGGGGACCCAAGAGTCCCGTGCTCGGAGCGCCGCGGCGTCGGTTCTTCGTTCCTGCCCTCTGGGCGGACGGAGTGACCCCGGCCCCCACTCCCCGCCCCGACCATGGTAGTGTTCAATGGCCTTCTTAAGATCAAAATCTGCGAGGCCGTGAGCTTGAAACCCACAGCCTGGTCGCTGCGCCATGCGGTGGGACCCCGGCCGCAGACTTTCCTTCTCGACCCCTACATCGCCCTCAACGTGGACGACTCGCGCATCGGCCAAACGGCCACCAAGCAGAAGACCAACAGCCCGGCCTGGCACGACGAGTTCGTCACTGATGTGTGCAACGGGCGCAAGATCGAGCTGGCTGTCTTCCACGATGCCCCCATCGGCTACGATGACTTCGTGGCCAACTGCACCATCCAGTTTGAGGAGCTGCTGCAGAACGGGAGCCGTCACTTCGAGGACTGGGTGAGTTGGGCGCCTCCTGGTTCAGGAACCAGGCTGTGGGGTTCCAGGGGCAGAACTCACGACCTTGGCTTTGGTCGTGGGGCTCAGGGATTTAGTGCCATTTGGGGTGTGTGTGTGTGTCTCAATTACCTTGGGGAAGGCACATTCCACTTAGTAGTTGGGGAGAAGTAGCCACTGGGGCATGGAAGATGAGTCTTGGAAAGAGGGTAAGGTCCTCTGCCCTGTCCAGACAGTGGGCGCTACAGGGACTTAGAAAGCTGGGAACCCCAAACTGCTGGTGCTGAAGGTTGGCGGAGAAGCCGGCTCCTTCCGCCAGGAGCGTGGTGGGCTGGTTGTGTGTGGGTGGGTTCCTCAGTCCTTGGAGAGGCACGTGGAGCCCTACACTGAAGGCTTCTTGCACGTTCTGGCTTTGTCCTGAGTAGCCGAGTGAGGAGCTGTTTTATTTTTCCCTCCGGGATGAAGCTGGCTCATTTCTATTCTGTTGTCTGGCAGTTAGCTTATCTTCTGACATGCGGAGAGAAAAATTTCTTCTCTAGTCCCCTCCAGGGTCCCAGAAACATGGGCCGAGCTGGGTTTGCCCAATGCATTGTCCATCCATCCGGAACTAGCACTGTATTCTACAAACGGTTCGGCTTGTGATTAATTGGCAGTCAGTGCTTTGAATCCGACTTAAAGTTACATGTTTCCCTGTTTTGATTCTCAAGACACTGTGCCATGAGATACTATTTTTGAGACCAAGTTAATTGATTACACTGTCAAAATATTAGGGGCTTGGTAATAGGCCTTGTGCACACACTCTAAACCAAATGCATTGAACCTTGGCACTCAGAGAAACAGGGAGAAGCAACCTTGTTTTAGTTCTTTTTTAGAGGGAAGGTGTTAAATTAGGAAATGATTTTCTTTATTTTTATATTTGTTACATGTTTCCAGGGAGAGCAGATGTGACTCTGGGTGTATATAGTTTTAGGGTTCTTTGGTCTACACAGAGAATACCTGATCCTCGTGGAGAGATGTTTAATTATTGAAAACAAATAACTTCATGATGTCCTATGGTCAAAGGTTGCACATGAATCACCTTGGCATATCACCTTACATATAAATACATACATACATACATACATATATATATATATACCTACCCACATATATGTATATATACACACACTTTTTTTAAGGAGATGGAATCTTCTGGGAAAATAGGAAAAAGCTTTTCGTCTCCCCTTGATGCTCCTGGCTGTGATGTAGTCTGCCCGAAACCATGGTTACAGGGCTTACAAGGAAGCTCCAACAAACCACACCAAGTACAACCCTGGGAGATTTGTGGCTTACACTTTGGGAAGCAGGCAAACCTTTATGGAATCCCAAAGAACACAGTGTCATTCCATTCCATTCCAGTTCACCAATGGCCCTGGCCACTGCCCCCCTCCCACCACCGGAGTTCCCACTCATTTCCCATTTCCTGTCCACTGGCCTTCAGTCCTTTCACCCATGAAAGTGGTGCATCTCTGAGGGGGAGCTGAAGAGATAACTAATTTCAAAGCCAGATCTTAACACCAAAATCTGTGGTTTTCAAGTTGTTGTTTTAGGACAGGAAGGGGAAGAAAAAAATATGACTATGGTAGTGAGGAAATGAGGCTTTTTGCCGTGTATTCAGATGGAGTTGGACAGTGAGGCGGAGAGCGGGTAGGGTGAACAGCACGTCTGCTTTTCTCCACAAAACAGATGCTAGCTGGAGGGAAAGGTGTCTGAGTGTCTCTGATGATGCTTTGCCGGGGCCCACCCAAATCCTGGGTACATTGGCTCATGATCCTCACTTTGGAGCATGTCCAGTGAAGTGTGCACTGGACACTAGTCTTGGTCGTCTGTCACTCTCTGAGGTACTCAGATTCACATTGGACTTGGCCCTGGACCGGATCACTAGTGATAGGCAGTTTTCACAGCCAAGGATGCTGAGTCCCAGAGCAGCTAAGTGGGTTCCTGAGGTCACAAGACAAGCAGACGGGGCAGGGTTGGAAGGAGGGACCACAGCTCCTATTGCTCACAGCTTGCTCAGTGGAGAACTAGGCCCTCTGGTCTCCTAGTCTAAGTCTTCCTGCAGATTCATGTGCTGTGACCCTGATGTTTTTATTGTACATGATAATTTAAAGTGCTTTCAGAATCAGTGTCTCTTTTGCCTTATGCTATGCTATGCTAAGTCACTTCAGTCATGTCCGACTCTGTGCGACCCCGTAGACAGCAGCCTACCAGGCTCCCCCGTCCCTGGGATTCTCCAGGCAAGAATACTGGCGTGGGTTGCCATTTCCTTCTCCAATGCATGAAAGTGAACAAGTGTGAATTAGGTGTTGGTAGATTAAAAAACTTGAGATACAGAAAGGCCAGAGTCACAGGATGGATGAATCAAGTAGTGGAGCTGGTTCTGTTGTCTGGAATTGTTTTCATGAGGATGGTCCGGCCGCACTGGTTCTTCCAACTGAGGGTGAGGACGCAGCAGCAGACGTGACTGGACTGTGGAAGCAGACAGGTTGTACCTGGGATGGCTAAGGTCACCTTTCCCATCCCTGTCAGCCAGGGGACACCCACAGAATCACACCTCTGGGTAGAATTTCCTGGGCTCTAGCCTCTGCGCTCTTCACCTGGCAGTAATGAAGAGGTGTGGCTGAGAAATCTGGCCTGGAGTAAGGAGATGCAGAGGGCATGCAACAGCCACCTTTCTCATCGCTGTGGAACATTTCATTCAGCTGCGTGATGAATTCCCAGGTATTCACTGAGTTCTGTTTTGCACTCAGATCCAGCCAGGAACATTTAGCTCTTTGGGTAATCCAGGAGTGAAAGAGACCATGGGTTACTCTCAGGAGGCTTCATTTCACTAGGGAAATAACACTGAATACTCATAGACCCTTAAGTAGCAATTAGGCTCTAAATTAGTGGTACCTTAAGTATGTTACAGGAGTTCCAAAAGGGAGTATGCTGGGATGGCTGGAAGAGTCTAGAGGTTCCTGGAAGGAGACTTGAATTGGGGGTGAAACGATGGGTAACATTTAAAGAGGTGTTTATGGGAGAAGACAGTGTTCCGTGGGCGCAGACATGCTGGAGTAAAGGCGGAGCGTGCCTGGGTCAGAAACGCGTGGCTGAAACTGAGGTCGCCTGTCAGGAGAGGACCGAAGGTGAGGCTCCCCAAATTTAAGACTTTTATCTGAGTACTGCCAGTGCTATGATGGATTTACTTAATATTTTAAAACAGTAGCTCTTTGATTTCCCACTTAAGCCCCAGTATTTGTGAAATGACAGGTTTGGATATGGTAGTTACAGTTTTCTTTATTGACATTAAACTAAACATTTGTCTCTAAAATGAAAATGAAAAGCTTACCTCAGGTGCCTCTTAAAATCATTAGTACTATGGGGGCTAATGATTCCACCCCTTGGAAACCGTGGGATAAAGTTTGGAAAATTGAGGTGGATTCTAGAATGTTTAAAACCAGACTGAGATTGTTATTCCCCAGACAATGAGACACATACCTGTTATGGTGACAAAAGGGGTTGCTTTAGAGAAAGCTCATTGCATAGAGATGGGCAGATTTCACCTGTACTCGGAGCAGAATCCCATGAAACACAATTGCTGTAGCTCACTTCCCCAAAACTGTTAGAGGTGATAACTCTCCTCAGACTTCAGTGTGCAAGAGTCACTGGGTGGGGTCATTAAAAATCCAGGTCCTCCTGCCCCACTTTCAGAGCTTTCCATTCTGTTGTTTAGGACAGAATTCTTATTTAGAACAAGCTGTTCTGGAGATTCTGACCAGCCCATACCTTGAGAAACACTGAATTAGAATAGAAACTGCAGGTAGGGGAAGGCTCAGATAATGAATATACCAAGATCTTGTGCATAGAAATGTCCTGAGATTTTTGAATAGATTTGTTTTTTAAAATTTAATTGTCTAATTTTTTAAAATTTATTTTTAATTGGAGGACAATTGTTTTGCGATATTGTATTGACTTCTGCCATACAACCACGTGAATCAGCCACAAGTACACATATGCCCCCTCCCCCTTGAACCTCCTCCCCACCCCTCTAAGCTGTTACAGCGCCGGCTTGAGATCCCTGTGCCCAAACAGCAGTTATCTATTTTACATATGGTAGACGCTGATGCTGGGAGGGATCGGGGGCAGGAGGAGAAGGGGACGACAGAGGATGAGATGGCTGGGTGGCATCACTGACTCGATGGACGTGAGTTTGAGTGAACTCCAGGAGTTGGTGATGGACAGGGAGGCCTGGCCTGCTGCAATTCATGGGGTCGCAAAGAGTCAGACACGACTGAGCGACTGAACTGAACTGAGTGTATATATATCAGTGCTACTCTCTCAATTTGTAACCCCCTCTTCTTTGCACGTGAATAGACTTGTATAATTCCCAGTAGCTCAGTTGGTAAAGAATCTGCCTGCAATGAAGGAGACCCAGGTTTGACTCCTGCGTTGGGGAGATCCCCTGGAGAAGGAAACAGCAATCCACTCCAGTATTCTTGCCTGGCCCACCTGGATAAATGGATAAAGCAAGATTTGTAAGCAGGATTGGGTAAACTAGAAGCATTAGGATTCCTGAATGGATGCTGGTGGAGCAGCACTCGCATTTAGGACAGATGGTGGGGTACTAGGGGAGCAGGAGGATGGCAGAGAGGGCGGGTACAGCATGTGGGTTACAATTGTCTCGTCCTGTCACACTCTGGAGTCTGCTCGCTATGTCCTTTGCTCAGTTCTCTCCTTCCTGTCCCCAGACTCTGAAGTTATCTTTGGTTGGTGTTGCTCCCATGCTTCATGCTACAGAAGAGGCCCTCATCACAGTGGCAATGACAGAAAGTCATTTTCTGACAGGTGGTTTGGTGGAGCACCTGAGGGCAGAGCTCTGGAGCCCGGCTGCTTGGGCTTGAATCTCATCTCTATTACCAACCACTTGTGAGACCTTTAGGGAGCCATTTAAACTGTGTTTCTGTTTCTGCCTCTGTAAGACGTGGGCAGTGGGACAAGTTCCCACCTGTAATGCAACGGGCTTGTCCTGGGGATGGAAGGACCAGGTAAAGCACATCAGCCAAGGGCTCTGTGAATGTTTAACAACTGTAGCTATTGTTGTTATGTCCCCCTAAACCTACCATGGCTAGGCCCTAGAGAGGGGTCTTTATTGGTCTGAATATTATACAGGATCTAAGGAAGCCAGTTTTTCATAGCCTCCAAAATGTTTTTCATTCGGGGAGTCTCATTTGGCAAGGAATGGGGCACTCATGATTCTGTTTCATTTTTCCAAAGTAGCCCATTGACAGGGTCTCTCAAAACTATCCCAACCATGGAACGTCCATGGCGGTCCAGTCTTTAAGACTTCTGCTTCCAGTGCAGGGGGTGTGGGTTTGATCCCTGGTTGGGGAGCTATATCTTACATGCCTCATAGCCAGAATACCAGAACATAAACAACAGAAGCGATATTGTAGCAAATTCTGTAGAGGCCATTAAAAATGGTCCACATGAAAAAAGAATCTTAAAAATTGAGGGGAGTAGTGAGAGGGTGAGATGTATAGAGAGAGTAGCATGGAAATTTACCATATGTAAAATAGATAGCCAATGGGAATTTGCTGTATGACTCAGGAAACTCAAACAGGGACTCTGACAATCTAGAAAGGTGGGATGGGGAGAGAGATGGGTGGGATGGGACATGGGTGTACCAATGGCTGATTCTTGTTGATGTTTGACAGAAAACCACAAGATTCTGTAAAGCAATTATCCTTCAATTAAAAAAATAAAGTGGCAAAAAAAAAAAAAAATTATCCCACCCTGCTGACACTGGGAGATAGGCTGATGCCCCTTTTGGAGAGGTTGGGTTCAGGGGGATGGGGTACCCCCTGGACCCCAAAGCCCTTGGGGAGAATCTTCCAATGCAGAAGCCAAGGAGAGGGGCCTAGTGGCCCAGATGCTATGCCCTGGACAGAGCCTGAGGACATACCCGTGTTCTGGTGAAATTACCCCAGGAAATTACTCAGATCTGTTCTGGTAGTGGCCTGAGCACATGTGGGTATAAACAGCTTAAAGACCCATCTCTGTCTTCAGGGATTTTGTAAGGCAATCTCTCAGAGGATCTCTGAGACCTCTCATCATTTAGACAGAGTGAGGTGGGATTGTCTGGAAAGCAGTGTGGAAGGACTGGGAAGAGTCCACACCCACTTTGTGGGCACCTATGCCTTGAACTCTCCCAGCACCTGGGGCTCCAAGTATCTCCCTGCTGATTCCCTACTGACCCCTATATTGCTGTTGTTTTTGTTTAGTCGCTGATCTTGTCTGACTCTTTGCGACCCCGTAGACTGCAGCCCGCCAGGCTTCTCTGTCCATGGGACTTCCCAGGCAAGAATACTGGAGTGGGTTGCTATGCCCTCCTCCAGGGAATCTTCCCCACCCAGGGATCGAATCCACTTCCTGCATTGGCAGGTGGAGTCTTTACCATGGAGTCACCGGGAAAAGCCTATACTTAATATCTAAGGAAACATTGCTTCCCATGGTACGTAATTGGTTATTTAACAATGCAATTCTTGCCCCAGTGCTCCCACAGAACACTGTTTGACAGTGGGCCCTGAAGTTAAAGGGCCACGGGCCTCATATGCTGTCGGGCCTTGGCTGCTTGTCTGACCGGCAGCAGATTTAATGAATATTTGAGACCCTCAGCTCCCTAGCTCCTCAGTAGGCCTCTTGCCCTGAATCCATGAGCTCTAATTGCAGGATGCCTGGATCACTCACTAGCTGTATGTCTTTGGGCACGTGACTTACACTCTTGAAATCTGTTTCTTCCTTTGTACAATGGAAATATAATAGTTCTTACCTCTTAGGGTTGTTGTGAGACATAAGGGAATCTGTGTAAAGTTCTTAGCAAGGGGTCAGGCTACTGTACGTTCTAACAGTTTTATTAATATTTAATGGGTTGTGTGTATGTGTTCATAGTTTTAGAATCTTAAATCAGAACATATGGTCCAGTGAAAGATATTTTTCCCTTTGTATTTATATGAGAAGTCTCACATGGTCTAAAAATATACATATAAAATGTATTTATATGAGAAGTCTCACATTGTCTAAAAATAATGTTAACTTAGTTATACTTAACAATTGGCTTTTTGGAAATTTAATAATAGAATTACTTGAAATGAAATTGTTTTGGAAAGTCTAGAACTGTGGCTGCTGAAGTCAAAGGTTAAGTATTTATTGAAGTATATGATTAATTGGAAATAGGGATATTTGGGAGCTTCTGTTTTGGTTTTGCTGTACTGAATAATCTAGTTTCATGAATTTAAATACATTCCCAATGCTGTTGTCTCTTAAGTTCCTAATTCCATCCCATATCTGCTGTTGATATTCAGAACTCGTATAGGTGACTGCCTTCTTGTCATGGCCATTTGATTGTGTAAAGCGCATCTCAAACTCAATTATGCCCCAAGTTGTATATGTGATGTCTCCTCTCCCCATTTTAAGCCTTTCATAATTTTCCTCATCTCAAGAAATAGCAATTCCACCCTTCCAATTGCCCAGGCCATTCCTGACACCTCGCATTCTCATCCACTCCGTATGCAATCCCTCAGCAGTGTCTGTTTTCTCTGCCTTCAAAATAAGTCTCAAGTCTGATCATCTTTCCATACCTCTGCTGACGCTGCTCTGGCCTAAGTCCCAGCCGTCTCACACCAAGATTATTTCAACTTCTAACTGGCTCCCGCCCCCTACCCCAACTCTATCAGATCATGTCACTCTGCTCACAAACTTCTCAGGGTAAAAACCCAAGTCCTTATCACCATCTGTAAGGCCACCATGTCCAGGCCTCCGGTTACAACCTCTATGACCCCATCACCAAGTATTCCTCACCTGTTTGGTTCTCTCCCAGTCATATTCACCCACTTGTACCCGTACACTTACTGTGTTCTTTGCACCTGCTATTCCATCTTTCTAGAACATTCCTTCCTCAGATACACTCATAGTTTAAATCTTTACTCAAATATTATTGGTACAGTCTCAGTAAGGCCTTTTCTGGCAATCTCATCTAAACTTTTACCCTTCTCCTTGACACTTTATATGCTCTTTTCTTGCTTTATTTTTACTTTTTAGCTCTTATCTGTCTTATAAAGTATATATTTGCCTATCCTCATTGATTATCTCGAACACAAGAACAGAGGTTAGATAAATGCAGAGGTTGTTGTTCACTGCTCTGATCTTGGTACTCAATTCCTGGCACATTGTTGAATTAAAGAAAGCTTTTAATCAAACAAAGGTGTATTCCCCTAGCATCGACTGTGGTCTAGTGCTCTGGTAGACAGTGGGGGCTTGGGAAGACAAAGTGGTGGATAGTATCATTCCTGACTCTGAAGAGCAGGAATCGAGTTGGGAAGACCAGTAGGATAAGCAGGTGAGTGAATTCCTTAATCAATCTTTCTGTATGGTTGAAAGAAGTAAGGAAATGGTAGAAGAAAGGGATATTTTATTTTATAAAAACCTATGGGATCCTGGAAGGCGTTTTTATGAGAGAATGCTGTATTATTTCCATGAGGCAGTTTGCACCAAGCTGAAGCATCTCCATCAGGTGTGAGGTTTCTTTTTTCTTTTTCGATTTTTTTCCTCAGCCTGCTGAAGTGTGTGTGTGTGAAATTTGCTCAGTTGTGTCTGACTCTTTGCAACTCCATGGACTGTAGTCCACCAGGCGCCTCTGTCCATGAGGATTCTCCAGGCAAGAATACTGGAGTGGGTTGCCATTCCCTTCTTCAGGGGATCTTCCCAACCCAGGACTCCTGCATTGCAGGAAGATTCTTTACCATCTGAGCCACCAGGGAAGCATAATTGACAAATAAAAATTGTATACTTTTAGCGTGTACAATATGATGGTTTACTGTGTGTGTATATATATATACACACACACACACACATTGTAAAAGCTCAAAGCATTATTTATTTATTTGAAGTATAGTTGATTTCCAATGTTGTATTAGTTTCAGGTGTACAGCAGATTTATTCAGTTTTATATATATTCTTTTTCAGATTCTTTTCCATTATAGGTTATTATAAGATATAGATATAATTTCTTGTGCTATACAGTAGGTCTTTGTCAAACCATTTTTACAAGTGGGAACTGTCACAAAAAAATAAAGGTTCCAAATGCCAAATAACCATTACAGAGCAAAATGATGGTCTGAGGTTTCTGAAGGACGGAATTGTGTACCCTCTGGGTACTGAGGACCCCTGCAGAGTGCTGTGATAGGGGGAGAAAGAAAAGATCCACTTGTTCTCCCTTTGCAGAGTTTAAAATCAAGTTCAAATTCTCCTAAGGGCTTTAGAGACAACACCTTTTGTAATTGGCAGCAACGAGAAGAGAAGTGAAATTTTACGTTCTCGTGGTTGAACTCAGAGCTCATTGAAACACATGCAGACAAAGCTTCCAGAGTCTTCACTTGGAACTCTGGAGCAGGCCTGCAGTATTTTACATAAATAAAAGCTACATTTGGCAAAACATTGTGTTTCTCTCCAAGTCCCTCTGGGTATATACGGGCTTGTTAAGTAATTACAATCTATTATAATGCTAATCAGCAGGCTGCACCTGTTTGAAATCTAATTTTCTGGCAGTAACTCATGAAAAGTGGGCAGAAGTCTGCATTGTGCTGGGAGAACAGAGGGGACAGGGACAGACTATTGTCTTTGAACTTTGCCGACCTCTAAACAGAATGGAAATTCCGGACAGAGTTTGATTGATCTCTGTAGTATCTATTGCCTGGGAGGAGGAGGGTCACAAGCCTGTCACCAGATCCAAGTTCAGGAATGAAGACCTAGGGAGGGCCTCATCTCCCGTCCTGGTCCTGTCAACCTCACCTTGAAGTCTCAGACAGGTCACTTTCCTTTGCCCGCAAGGAATAAGCTCATTGAGCTATTGTCCCAAGTTCGGATATAATCAGATTCAAGAAGAATTTGGAAAAATCAAGGTGGGTGCACCTGTGATTAATTATTGAGGAAAAAATAGACTTGGAGCTTGCTTATGACCTTCTTGAATAAATGTGTTTGTTTTTTTCAGATGAGAGCACCTCTTGGTGCCCATTGTCTTTCAGATGTAAGTATCTTACATCTTAAGTATGTTAAGCAGGCGTCTTCCCCACCAGTCAGAATATGAGCCACTCAGAAGGAGCAGGCTAACGTACTCACTCATCTGTGGGTTGAGTAAAAGGCTGCCTATTTGGAGTCTCAAATAGACAGCGCTCTTTAATCAGGCTAACTTAGATTCTGCACCTCTTAGAAACTCATCTTCCAGTCCAGTACTGAAAAGAAAGATGGTGGAACTCACAAAAGATTCTAACCAGTGGACAAAGAGGAGTCTTTCTTCATTGTTCCAGCCATCCTTTCAGCCAGTTAGCGAATATTCATTGAATACTTTGAAGCTGATCCCTGATCTCATGGAGTATATGGTCTAGTAGAAGATACAATATTAATCAAAGAATAACATAAATATACTAGTATGGAAAGTTACAACTAAGAAGGAGAGTTGTTCACAAGCCTTTCAGAGTCTGGGGACACCTAAACCTCACCTCTTCAGGGTTGGATTGACTAACACCTTTTTCTCTCCCCGAGAAATTCACTGGATGGTGAGTCAGATGACTTCTATTACGCAGTAGCATTGGAGCTTAGATTCCACGTGTATGAGAGCAGGAGAGCGTAGGCTAGAGACTTTGTGAGGCCTCTGTAAACAATGGTCCTGACTTGGCTTTCTGCATTTGGGGCTTTGACTATGTTCAACTAGTGCAGGATAATGTTTTATCTTTATTGTTTTCCATGAAGCTAACTCTCATCTCCTCTGAGAAACTGTCAGTGTCTGCTTTTTCCCCTTCTCATCTTTCTTTCTTGTTGTGATCAAAAGCACAAATGCATTTTGAAAGCTCACTTCTTTGCCTAGTGTTCAAGGCCCACAAAAACACATTTATTAATATTTTTAAAATGGAGCCCTCTCTCTGTATCCTTGAGCCATTTGAAAGATATTCTGTAAACAAATAAAGCAAGCAGAATTTATAGAATGCAGGGTCTATGAATCCATCTCTCTGCCTTCCAGACTGATGAGCCTTTAGGCCATTTTGGGAAGCTAATAGAATCATCAATCAGCTGGCAAGGATGGAGCATGTGATCGGCCAGTATTTGCTAGCGTGTTTTTCGAAACACTGGAGTCTTGTAATGTTTTCAGGTTGCTGTGATCAAAGAATTTGGGAAATGTTACAGAGTCAAATATACATGTTATTAGCACCATAGAACTAGTGTTTTGTGGACAAATTTGTAAAGCATTATAGTTAGAAAAAAGAAGGAATGGACTTTCGTCAAGTGGGTCATTTGGGGATTCAAAAGTAATACCCTTTTATGAAACAGTGAAGTCAAAGAACGGTGGGACTTTGAAGGAGAGAGGGAATCACTGTCGATTCTAATAGATGGCAGGGGCTTCTTGGCAAGATTTGGATCTAGTCCTCGTAGAAAATGGAATCTGAATAGATAGACAAGGGAGTCTCTCTAAGTTGAAAGAAGAGCATAAAGAATGTTAGGCCATTTCTAGCATTTTGGGTTATGAGGGAAGTCAAGAAATTAGTGAGATTAAAGTAAGAATGCAATCCAAAAATAATTGCTTCACTAAAAAAAATATACACACAAAACTCAAACAATGAGATAGCCAAAGAAAGGGAACAGTGCATAGAACCTGGTATTCATTCATTAATCTGTCCATCCATCTAGCCTGCCAGCCAACTAGCCAGCCAGCCATTCAACAAATATTAATATATGTTGAATACTTTCTATGTTCCAGGAATTTTGCTCAGAGCAAAGTGTTGACAAAATCTCTCATGATGTATTGAACTATTTATTATCAAGGAAATCTATCCAGAGGGCTAACCTCAATCTCTTATGCCATATTTCCAGTTAATTTTCTATTGTTTGTTTCTTGATAGACTTAATAGAGATGAAGAATAGCTTTGTAGCATCCTTCATGTAATTGAGTAGTGGCTTGTCCAAATTCATGAACGTTAAAAACTAGTGTAGTCTTTGGAGTCAGTCCATCCTAGACTGAATTCTAGTTTAATCAGTTTTGGCTGCATGCTATTGGGAAAATTATTTAACCTCTCTGTACCAGTCTCATTATCTATAAAAGGGAAATAACAGCTATCTTGTAGAGTTATTATAATATTAGATAAGTAATATAGTAGGTTTGGAGAAGGCAATGGCACCCCACTCCAGTACTCTTGCCTGGAAAATCCCATGGGCAGAGGAGCCTGGTAGGCTGCAGTCCATGGGGTCGTGAAGAGTCGAACACGATTGAAGTGACTTAGCAGCAGCAGGAGCAGCAGCATAGTAGATTGGCCAATAACTTCAGATTTTTTCATAAGATCTTATGGAAAAACCTGACTGAACTTGTTAGCCAAACCAATAAAAGTACCCAACTTCTAGCAAATTTAAAAACATAATAGTTAATTATTATTGGTAAATATCTGCAATTAATATTTATTACCAGATACAGGTAAAATTGTGCTTCTGTCCTAAGATTTTGTTCAGTAATACTCAACTAAGGAGTCTTAAGCAAAACCTTTTTTCAATCCCTACTTCCCTCCCTCTCTGAAATGAGCTAGCAACAGGAATTTGAGGTTTGCTAATTCCATGTATGCAGAACTAGAACCCCACTCTTGGCCCTTCTTTAGGCGACCCCTTGGTGGGAGTTGCAGTAACATAGATGACCTGCCCTTGGACTCTCTTTGGTCCTGATGGATGGACCTTCCCAACACATGGCTCCCTCTTGTCTTTTTGCTTTTTTGGCCATGCCACACAGCATGTGGGATTTTAGTTCCCCAACCAGTGATCGAACCTGTACCCCCTGCATCCCTGCATTGGAAGGGCAGAGTCTTAGCCATTGGACCACCAGAGAAGTCCCCCTCTTACCTTTTTAAAAAGCAGAGACAGCATTGCATTTTGATCTGAACATCACCTCCTTAGCTTGTGGGCCTAATGTAGTAACTGAGTCTTGAAGGTTTTTTAACAGCCAGATTTGCTGTGGTCCAGGGCTCATCTCATGGCTCAGTTGGTAAAGAATCCACCTTCAATGCAGGAGACGTGGGTTCGATCCCTGGGTTGGGAAGACCTCCTGGAGAAAGGAAAGGCCACCTACTCCAGTATTCTGGCCTAGAGAATTCCATGCACTATACCGTCCATGGGGTCGCAAAGAATCTGACACGACTGAGCGACTTTCACTTTCAGGTGTACCCCCATTTCTCTGGGCCAAGGCAACTGCCTTCATTGCCCTACTGTGTGTCTCTTCTGTAAACCCATCCTTCAATGCAGTGCACACTGACTGCTCTGTTGTCCCAGCTCATAGGCAGCACCCAAAGCTTCTCCACTTAGAGAGTAGGACTTTGCTTTTGACCCAGACATTTTAGTTGCTGGGCTTCCCTAAACTCAGCGGGTAAAGAATCCACCTGCAACGCAGGACACCCCGGTTCAATTCCCAGGTCGGGAATATCCGGTGGAGAAAGGGATAGGCTACCCATTCCGTATTCTTGGGCTTCCCTGGTGGCTCAGCTGGTAAAGAATCTGCCTGCAATGCGGGAGAACTGGGTTTGATCCCTGGGTTGGGAAGATCCCCTGGAGAAGGGAACAGCTACCCACTCCAATATTCTGACCTGGAGAATTCTTTGGACTGCATAGTCCATGGAGTCTGAAAGAGTCGGACACGACTGAGTGACTTTCACTTACTTACTTACCAAGAGTAGAAGAATAGCCAGTCTTTTGAAAAGATTGTGTATATACTTATATACTTGTAAGGAACATTTACTTGTTAATTTTCTAAGACCCTGGTCTTTAAGCTCAGATTTCATTTTATATAACTTACATTGAAGTAACAAAAATGAATGAGGTAGATAGCTCATCTTCCCTTCTTTATGGATCAGTTTTCAGAAACTGCCTTTTTCTTCTCCTCAGTCAGAGAAGTCCTTTCCTTCCTTCAAGTCTTTCTTTAGACTTCACCCAGGAGCAGGAGGTCTGGTTCTTTTGTGGCTTTGTGACTTTGTGAAAATTCACTTAACAGCCTCAACCTTTAGTTGCCTAGTTTATGAAAAGCATTAATATTATTTTTCATCTTAGAGAAGACGATAGCATTTAAGTTCCAGGTGCCTGAGCACTAACTCATGATGATAGTGTTAGAACTGGTTTTGTATCTTTATTAGTCTGGGTCTCTGGAATCCAGAGGATTTGTGTGGGAGTTGTATAGTGGTACTAAATCCCCTTTCTGGGTGCTCAGAACCAAGGACAGTCTCCCTCCACCCCAGCAGCTTATAGGATAGAGTCCAGCCCCATTATCCTGCTAGACGTTAAAAGCCCTGCATGGTTCCCTCCCTCTCTCTGCCCCGTTTAATGGATCCCACATCCTCTGTGCTGGGAACTGCCTCCATGAGGGCTTGTTTCTGTCCTTCATGCCCAATGTTTTATGGTGCTCTGATCCCCCAAGTCTGTCTTCCTTGGTTAGTCTTACCACCCAGCCAAGTCTTGTCCTTTTTGGGGCATTGTTTCTAGAACTCTCCAGGCTACCTTTTGGCCTTTGGAATCCTGGTAACATTTTCCACTTGTGCCCCCCAGTTACAAGTATTGCTGTCTAGCGTTGACGATCCCATACTCCCTATGTTCTCTTACAGAGGTAGCAAAGGTCCCAGGGGAGAGGAAAAACACGTGCCATTTTGTGTTAATGTTTGGCATGTTGCCTTGAATATAATAGATACTTGCTGGGTCGGAACATTTTAACATTAAATACAGTAAGATTTACCTAAAAAAATAGATGCTCTTTAGATACTTGTTCTGAGTGTTCTGTCTCCTCCTGTGACAGAAAAGAATGTAATATTTAAAGAATAACACACACACATCTGCATGTGCTTTAAAAAAGAAAAAAGCAAGAGGGGGTGCTGATACACTGGGAAGATTTTTATCTTTTACTTTTATTCAGCATTTAAAAAATTAATCAACTTTATTTTCTAGCGCAGTTTTGTTGTTGTTGTTTAGTCACTAACTTGTGTCTGACTCTTTTGTGACCCCATGGACTGTAGCCTGCCAGGCTCCTCTGTTCATGAGATTTCCCAGGCAAGAATACTGGAGTTGGTTGCCATTTCCTTCTCCAGAGGCTCTTCCCGACCCAAGGATTGAACCCAAGTTTCCTGCTTGGCAGGCAGATTCTTTACCACTGAGCCACAGGGAAGCTCTGGAACAGTTTTAGGTTTATAGAAAAATTGGAAAGGCAGTACCGAGAGTCCCATAAAACCCCTCTGACCCCCAACCCCAAGTTTACCCTATTATTTTATATATATATTGACTTTAAGAAAAGGGGGAAAGATGCAACATAGCTACTGCACATTGAAGCAGGTGGTGTCATGGTTAAATGCAGAGGGTTTGCATTAGAGGGAGGTGGGTTCTAATCCTGGTTGTACCACTGAACCAGCTGTGAGACCTTTTGACAAATTGGGTAACCTGTCTGAGCCTTTGATGCTTCATCTGTAAAATAAACTCAGTAATATCTAATTGTGTTGTTTGGAATAAGTCATATAATGCATGGAAAGTGCTTAGAAAATTGCTTGTCACATGATAAGCACTTAAAAATGTTAGCTATTATTGTTATTCTAATTCTATTATAAAAAAATATACATTGTAGATTATGTGGCTTGGGACTTATGATGTTGTCAGAGTCCAGCTGATTTGATTCTGTTTGTTAGAAGGTGGCTTCCATGTGGGGCCGCTTTTTATATGAGGGTTATGTTCAAATAGATGGTAGTTTTCATTATAATGAGTGACGAGGAAAGTGACAGTGGTTTGCCAACTTTGTATTTGCTGTCTGCTTTCAAGCACTTAGAGACCAGCATACATTCACAAAATGCTGTATTCACAGTGGCTTATTTGTTCTTTATCAACTCAGCTCTGCCACTAATGAGCTGTGTGACCTTGGAGAAGAAATGTAACCTCTCTGAACTTCAGTTTCCTCTGCTGTCAAACAGGAATAGTCTTATTGCTGTGCTTGCCTTGTGCGGTTGAAAGACTCATTTACTCTACCTCTGAAAAGTGGAACTTGTCCCACATGAGTTAAGCAGTGATGAACCGCTTTGGAATTGGGGGAAGGATGTGGCATTTCATGGGAAATTTACAGACGGGATAACTGAGGATAGAGGTTGTCCCCTGGCAGGGACTAAAGTGGGTCTTATCTCCCCAAGTCCCTGATAACACTGAGTGGTAAGCAGCATTTGAGTTTCTGAGCCAAACAGTCTGCCTCACTCTCAAGTTGTTGGGGCTGAAGATTTAAAATTGATCTGCTGGCTCTGTTTCTAGGAAACAGGCGTCTTGGAAGCCCACCCCCACAAGCAAGAGAACATGTCTCCTTTTCTTTGCTTCCTTATCCCTTCTTGGCTCTTAAAATTTTTGTCTTTATCACTGCTTATCATATGACTGGGCACAGACAAACATAACGCCAACTATTTTAAGGGGAAAAGGGGAGGAAGACAGATAAGACAGTGATTCAGAAAGGATCAGCAAAGTGGAGTCACGTGGTCGTCCCCTGTGGGTAAGATGTGCAGCAGTTTTTAAGACTGAGAAGGCCTCCTGAGTGCCTGGAAAATAAATGAGGTGCGTCGAAAGTGCATTTTAAAGCCCTTCCCCGTTAGGAGAGATTCAGAGCCCAGACAGAGCACACGAACCACACGTGTGTGACCTACTGCCCTGCTCTGTGTGTGTGTGTGTGCTAGGTGCAGTGGGGACTCCAAAGAGAGGTCTTGGCACCTGCCCCCAGGAATAGGATAGGAGAAGTAATGCCCACTTGAAAAGACTGATCACATAAGGTTCAGAGTGAAAGGAAACTGGATCTTGTCCTAACCATTTTGGTAGAGGTATAAATGAGTGAAGTTTTCTTTTTAGAGAGCTACCTGGCAGGTGGGATCTGTAAAAACAAAAATGTATATTACAAGATATAATCCAGGTAATGGGTATAATTGACTCCATTGATAGTTATCAATCATATGGATACATTACATTGACACTATTTGAGATCCAGATCATAGCTTGTCTCTGATGGCTGAAGGGGTAGCCCTGTGGGTGTGCATATATCCTTAAGACTGCTATACGTCTTCTCTGATGGGATTTGAATTTTAGGCAAGCGAGCATCATTTGACCCTTTCTAAACTTAAATTGATTAAAAACTTTGAGAACTTTTATCTGTCTTTCATAGGAGGATCTGTTTTTGTTTTTAATGGGAAAAGACATGAGATAAGAGGATAACACCTCTTGATGTTGTTGTCTAGTTGAGTTTTTCAAACTAAAGGTCAGGCCCCATCCATTGAGGTCATGAGATCACTTAGATGGCTCTTAAACAGTGATTTTAGAGTTGGAAATAGAACAATATCAAACTGATCAGAATGCATCACAGGCAGTAAAGGTAAATATTACTTTAGAAAACCTCTGCTTCAGTTTTATGTGAGTTTTATTTATATGATGACCTTAATTCTTACTGTGAAAGTAAGGCTGTGAAAGTCGCTCAGTTGTGTTTAACTCTTTGCAACCCTACGGATTGTAGCTTGCCAGTCTGCTCTGTCCATGGAATTCTCCAGCAAGAATACTGGAGTAAGTAGCCTATCCCTTTTCCAGGGGATCTTCCCGACCCAGGAATCGAACCGGGGTTTCCTGCACTATGAGCGAGTTCTTTACCAACTGAGCTACCAGAGAAGCCCAATTCTAACTGTGGGTCCTAGTAAAATTTTTTTTAAAAATTGAGAAACATTGGTCAAGAACACAATTTCTGATATAATAGACTTGCGATGAGTACCAATAAGAGGGAGATGAAAAGGAAAGAAGATAGGGTTCTCTCTATTCAATAAGCTTCCAGTTTTCTCACCTCCAAAATTCCATAAAGGTGGTGACTATTGAAGAATGGGATAGACTGCTTCTGAAAATCCTTCTTTACTGGTTCTCAGTGAACAAAAATTCACAACTATGTAGGATGCAAAAGTGACCTGATGAACTGAAATATCTTGTGTTCTCCAAGAGTTCCCATGTCCTGACACCCCGGCGAATGGCAGTCAGTATTAGATAGTGGTGCATCAGGGTTCATGACTTTGAACCATCTGGAGTTCAAGGTTAGAGAGCTCAGTTCGTGCCCTGTGACACGTGATGGGTTTCAGCCAGCACAGGACAGTTTTACACTTTTTGATCAGGAATGTAGGGTCTTGGGTAACACTGCATAAGGTTAATACATTTATTAAAAAAACTGTACTTTTCGTCTTGATTCTCCCATCAAACTTGTAGAGTAGTAAATACATGTTCTCCATCTTAATTTGACATTTGAGGAAAAGACCTAGGGAAGTTAAATGATGAATCGGAGGCTGGGGCAGATGAATGAGTACCTGGCTCTCTTGGTTTTTTGGAGAAGGCTCTTTAGTGCACATGTGCAGGTATATTGTCTCCCAAACACACTGGTCTTGGAGGCCCAGGGCCTGGTTCAGAAGGTATTTATATCAATACCATTATACATTTTATTTATTTATTCATTAATTCATTTATTTGGCATGTGGTATGTTTGATCATTTTTTCGGCACATGGGATCTTTAGTTGTAACATGCGAGATCTTATTTGGGGCCTATGGGATCCAGTTCCCTGACTAGGGGTGGAACCCTTGCCTTGGGAGCTCAGAGTCTTAACCTCTGGACCACCAGGGAAGTCACCACCATTATACATCTTATACCATCATGTATTTATACACTGAAGCTCTATTCAAAAGGCATTTGAATGAATGAAAATTCCCTTCTACCTTCTTTTTCCCCCCTCTTCTTGCTTCACCACCTCCTCTCTTTCTTAGAAATGAGCAGATGGAGGAAAGGTTCATGGAACATTTTTCCTCTAATTGAAATTGTGCAAAAACTGCTCTTTAATAATAGATACCCACTTAATCCTTATGTGTAGATGGAAAACTGTAACATAAGTGATTTGATCAAGTTAAAAACTCCAGTAGAGACAGAGAAAATATGAGAAAACAGGTTTCCTGATTCCTATCAAGGTGATTGCATAGCTATACCACATTGGATCCAACCATCATCCACTAACAGGCTTCCATCACATGTCATTATACATCTGTCCCATTTACTGGTCATAAGTTAATGCCAGTACCACGTGTCTCAAACTTTTAGTAAGGGAGGTTGATTGATTTACTTATCTTTTCAATTTGTTCTTCAGCTGTTGACTGACGTAGATTACCATTTTGGTGAGCTGACCATTTGCCTAGCTCCCTGGAGTTGGTCTTTACATGTCAAGGGGATGTTAAAAACTGTAATGAGGGGTAATTGTAAAGAAAATGAGTCCCCTTTTTCTTCCTCTCGCTTCCAGAATTCTCTAGAGTGTCAGGATACATTGACTTTATAATTCAGCTTGCTGTACTGTCAGGATCCTTCCTTTCAAGTTGGAGTAGGTTTTTCCAAACTATGTTCTACAGAATAGGAGAAGTTAATAGAATATATACATTCAAAAAAGGAATGCCATGTCAAGTAGATTTGGCAAACAATGGATTAAATAAAGCTGCAACATTTATTGTAGGACTTCCATTAATCTTCAGGATGGCAATGGAATGAATAGTGTTCCCAAACTCATTTGATTATGCACCACTCTTTTGGGGACAGTCCTTATATCTCTTAAAGTACTGTCATTTGGGAAGTACTAACTGAAATCTAGCCTCTATATTTAAAGCAAATATATATTTGGGGCTCTTGACCAAGGGAGACTGATATGGTGAGCAGGAAGGGATGGATCCTTATTAGTTTTTGCTGATCTTTTAATAAATAAGTCTAAACCTTTGTTTTTAAAAATGGAATCCCAAGTGTTATTTATAGGCCTCTGACCCTAAAGAAGGGAGAGAAGCTGAGGCTGGACAGTTGTTTTTACATGAAAAAAGGAGTGCAAATAGGGGTCTCATTCGTAGGATTTTCTACATGATATTCTAGTAGTTCATTCTTGTTCTGTCTTTAGACAGTGACATTTATAAAGCAGTCGCCAAGCTAATGTTATGGTTCCTGAGATTGTTCATATAGAATTACACGGGCTGAGACCAGAGGCCCATGGTTCCTCCTTCCTGACTCAGGTCAGGATAAATAGTATCCATTTAACTCTTGCTCCTTCTCTTCAGAAATCATTTGTCACTGGGTTATTGCTCCCGATAAACTCTATGGTGGAGGCATATTTTAATTTTTCATTTTCTTGTGTTTATTAGAAGAGATTGGGGGAAAGCTACATGCAAAGATCTGAGTGTGATCCTGGGAGCTGACCTGCAGTTAAAAAGCGTGAGGGAGGCAAAGATTGTTTCCAGGTTTTCATGTCTTTGAGGGTCCCTCCAAGGCTGGGGCCCAGTCAGGGTTCCTGGGTTCCTTTTAGCTGACAAAGCCGTTTACACTGGGCTGTCCACACATAATGAGTTATACAGACTGCTGAGGAAGCAATCCTTCACCCAGAGGGTGACATCCTTGCCTCTGGAATTTTCAGATGTCAGTGATAGGTGAAGATGAGCTTTTTTGGCCAAGAGGAATCTTTCAAACCAGGGACTCACCTGTGACCAGGCTATTACTGAGACTATGTCAAGACTTCATGTAAACCTTCAGCTGTGGATGAGGACCCAACTCACCTGTGCTGAATGGACATATTTCTAGATTACTTCACATTTGAAACGCTTGTCTCCCGTGTCTGTGAGAGATTAGTGCTTTTCCACTTTAAAGGAAAAACAGGCCATAAATGACTGAGGAATTTTATGGGACTGTCCAAAGCACAGACTGGAAGCCAAGGGAAAATAAAAGTCCAGCTTCTCTGTGGAAAATCAAATGGAAAAGAGAGATTGCTTTCTGACAAAAGGGAGGTTCTGCCTTGTGGGAGTGGAGGGATAAGAGACTTAGGAACTCCTGGTGCCTCTGAGGAGTTTAGCAGAACTCTGGACCTCAAAACGATTTGAAGGCAAAGGGAAGCAGGTGTTTGAACTGTTTGGAAAGCGGGTGAGAGAAGTGATTATTTTTGGTAGCAAGATTTTTGTGTTTGGATCGTGCCTGTTATAGACCAGTATCTTAATTTACATGTGCCTTAGTAAGGCAAAGAATTCCCCAGGTCATTCATATACCTGCTTCTCATTCGAGGTTCATTAAGTATTGGAGAGGGAAAAGAAGGGGTGGCATGGAAGTTTTCTGAGGCTGGGAGTTTCTCTCCCAACCAGGGAGAAAGTGAACAGATCCTACGGGCTTGACCTCCTTATAAATTACAGACAAACAGAATAGTCTAGAGCGCTGTATGTTGCAAAACAAAAGAGGACCGGTACGAGAAAGCACATCATATACCTACATAAAGCAGTGTCCTTTCTAGAAACTGTTTCCCAAACCAGGAAGACCCAACAAACCTAAGCCTTCAACTCGTCTCAGCTGAGCTTTTCTGACAGTGGCCACACATGACACTGTCTTTGCTTTCATGCCTTCATCTCATCTCAGGAGAGGTGGGGAGATTGTGACTCGTATTGGGTGGGGGATGGTAAATACAGTCGTTTCACTGTCATTTTTTGGTTTCAGAATTGGAGTGAATCTAAATGAATCATTACAGTTGCATTTAATAAATTCTCTTGGGTACTGGCTAATTTTAAACCGGTCTGACAAGTTTTAAGGTCCATGTGGTTTGGGGAAATTCACTGGTGCATTTCCTCATTTGGTCACCCCTTATTTCCCTCCAGCCTCGTTCCTTTACAGCAAGCTGATCTACTTGGCACGGTTATCTTTGCACATCTGAGGTTGAGAGGAAGGGAGGCTGGGGAGGGGCTGAGCTGAAGGTCATGCAAGAAGCATTCAGGCCTCTCTTGTGAGCCAGCACCGCTGGGAATTCCCCAGGGTCTCTGGGAGCTGGCCTTCAGCTCACAGAGGCCACCAGGTGAAAGACCACCACTTACCAGGAGGCTCCCACCTGGCAGATGGAGCTGGAGAGGGGGCAAAACTCTGATTGCGGAAATGAAAGTATCTCAGCATTTTGCTTTTCATCAAAGTCACTGCCTCCACTCCAGGCATGAGCAGCTTTAGCTGGCCTATCCACATTGACTTTCTCCCTTGGCTCTATTATCATGGTGGTTAATGGATGCCAGGTGTGTGGTTTTTTGTTTTTGTTTTTGTTTTTTTTTTTGGTGGGGGTGGTGAGAAATTATTTATTATCAGAGTGAGATCTTCTGGGCTATGGGGAAGTTCAGGGAGCCCCGAGACAGCTTCATTGGAGAGAATCATTACCAGAATCATCCCCAATCTCAGGTTGTCTGCCTCTCCCCTCCCTTCTCTGCTGGATGTTCAGCCCTATGGATGTTTTATAGCTCACCTGAGCAGGTTCCCCCAGTAGCCTGGGTTTTGATAATCGTTTGCCTCACAGGGCAAGCAATACAGTGATTGAAATATTCCTGTGAAGATTTTTAAAAACCTAAACAAGAACAACAAAACCGTTTAAACCACTGAAACAATTAACAGTGCACAGCCCTTTCCTTGCTTAACACATGCAGTTCAGAATGACATCCATGAAGACCATATTTTTACAGTAAGAGGATAACTCCATTCCAGGCCGGAGTGTAGACAGAGAGGATGGTTCTGCTTGAAGTAAATTCTGACCTACCCACCAAAGGAAAGCTGGGAAGTGGTGCTGGCAGGTGCGGATACCATCACCTTCTGCATTCTCTGTCCGACACCGACATTGTTCTATTGTGATGGAAGATTTGCTTTAATAAGGAGGGCAGTGAAAAGCTCAGTCCAGGTTCTCAGGAGGTTTCGAGTAAAGGCAGCATTTGCCCCTCCTTCTGTGGTCCGTCACTGCTAGCTGTTGAAGGAGGGAGGTGTCAAGCATCTCTGTTCTTTCCTTTTCTCTTCCTCATTTCTAGATCATTAGAACATTCACTTGTTCATTCAATAAATCATTAGAGAGCCCCTGCCTTGGGCCAGGCATCAAGCTAGGTCCTGGGGGTATCACTAGGGTCATGACTGATATATGTACGTTGACCTCTGAGGGCTTCTACTCAGATGGGGAACAGATACGTAAATGGGCAGTTATGTAGTATGAACAGCACTGTGATGTTGGCTGTGGGGATACTTGAAAGGGACCTCAATCTAGATTGTGGGATAGGGGGAGGCTTTTGGGAGAAGGTCACATTTTAGCAGAGGCCTGAAATGAGAAACTGGAAACATGACTGTTGTGAGATGGACTGGCGGGTGGGAGTGGGTTGGAGGTGTGGGCTAGAGTAATGTTTTTTTGTCAGCTGGCCCCTCCCTCCACCACCCTCCCTCTCTTGCTGTCTCCGTCCCTCCCTTTCTCCCTCCTTCTCTCCCTTCTTTCCTTGAGAGTTAATCTTTGGGGCATGAGGAGCTGCATAGCAATTTGTGAGTTTGGATTCTATTCTGGGGTAACAGGGGAGACAGGGAAAGGGTTTTAAGCTGAGAAATAGCTTGACCAGATTTGATATTTATCACCTTGAAGAATGGACCAGAAAATTAGGGGACTGGGGTAGTTAGTTAGCATGTTAGAGATGCTGGTGGCTTGGAGTGGGAGCTGGCAGGGCTGCTAATGATTAGAGAGGGCAGAACTGGTGGTGGGTGGACTGTGGGGAGTGAGGGTGGCTAGGATCTAAGA